>NC_140931.1:47846243-48446243 GCF_014529385.1 Adiantum capillus-veneris
CCATGCTTCTTTAATTTTTTGTTTTTTGCTTAAGAGTGTAGACAAGCACATAATTCCCTAGTGTGATGTCTTTGGACTTTACGCGCTTGTCATGAAACTCTTTCATGCATTTTTTTTAGGCACATATTGTGACCACTGCCTTTAATTTAATTTCATGCAACTTTTCTAAGTCAATTAGACGGTCAGACCATTCATGTCTAGTCCATTCAAGTTTATTGGCTACTCCCAAGGTTGGAACCAAAAATTCTATGGGTAATATTGCATTAAGTCCAAACACCATGTTATAAGATGTAGTCCATAAAATAGTTTTGTATGCAACTTTGTAATCCCAAATAGCGGAGTAAAACTTTTGATCCCAATCCAATCTATTGTTTTTCACAATTTTAGTGAGAACTATGCACAAGACTTTGTTGCTGCTCTTGTATTGACCATTATCTTGTGGGTGATACGAAGCCAATTTTCTATGTATGACAATGAATTCATCAAGCAAGTACTCAATGACTTCATTAACAAAATATGTCCCTCGATGACTAACAATTTCTATAGGCAGATTGTACATGTGAAAACATTTTCATATAAGAATGAATTGTGGTGCATGCATCATATTTTTGTGTGGTTTTAGCTTCTACGCACTTGGTCAAATAGTATGTGACTACTATGATATATTTTTTATGAGTTCTGTAAGCCGACGGTGCTATGGGACCCAAAATTTGAACCCTACTTGGAAAATACACGTGCTCCTACCATCAGTCTCATCAACATTTCATCCCTTTTATGGGAATTTTTGTTCTTTGTTGACACTCATCACACCGCTTCACAAATGCTCCAGCATCCACGAAGAGTGTAGATCAATAAATTTTGACAAACATTATAGCCTTAGCCCTTTTATATGTTGAAAGATGACCTCTCACTTGCTGTGAATGTGCTTTCCCCATGTAAGATTGGTATGTACTCATTTTTTGATGCACAAAGTGTGAGTTGATTATGCATGCACACGATTTGCAATTCCTAACACACATGTGTGCATCAAATTTCATACTAGGACAAAAACTCCCATTCTCATCAAATTTTGATACGTTTTGATTTTCCCATGATGGATAAAGTCCATCATGACACGTGCTTCCTTCAAGTACAAAGGAATATCAAAGGCTTTGATGCACAACTGCAAGATTCCATCCAAACTCCTAACATATAGTCATCCACTAAGTAGTTGGAAAGGATTTCTTTGCTCAATTATGCATCTGTCATCTATTTTGTCATGGTCTATTGACAATTGTCCTATAGACAAAACTAGGAATATATTATCACTCCACCTATGTATCATTTCTAGGTTAAAGAGATCAAACTCAAGCAAAATGATGAGCCATCTCACTATTCGGCATGTGTTGCATGGCTTGTTGAGTAGATACAATAGTGCTTGGGTTATCCGCAAAGAAAATGAATTGGTTGGCTAGGAAATAATGCCAAAATTTCTTCATAACATAAACCATTCCCAATCCTTCCCTTTTCATAGTTGTGTAATTTTTTTCAACATGTTCAGTTGAAGGCTAGCATAGCATATTAAAAATCCATTAAAAAATCCATAACTCCCTCACCAAGTTGTGCCAGGATACATCCAATGGCAAAAACAGAGGCATCTACATGAACATGAAAATTTGCTCTAATATGGTGCCGTGAGAATTGGTGATGATACCAATGGTTGCTTCAACTTTTAAACTAATTTCTCACAATATCCAGCTCAATCAAAGGTTACAATCAAACCATAGAGAGGCTTGGCAATGATTGCATACATGTAAACAAATTTTCAGTATTATCCACAATGTCCCATGAATGATTGGAACTCCTTCGCTATTTTTAGATGTGGCATATCCACAATCACCTTGATTTTGTCCATATGCATGGATATTCCATTGTGGACACAATATGACCTAGGATCTTGTCCTGCCTAACCATGACAACTCATTTTCTTGGATTCAGGTAGATTCGATAGGTGTCAAATTTCCCAAATGCTTTTTTAGGTGTTCTATATGGTCTTTGCATAACATTGAGTGCACAAATAAGTTATCCATTCACATTTCTAAAAATATATGCAAGCGCTATCTGAAAGCTTGATCCATGAGTCTTTGGAATGTGGTAAGTGCATTTGTCAGCCCAAATGGCATCAACCCATAAGCAAACATGCCCCATTGAGTCACAAAGGTTGTTTTGTGCTAATCTTTTGGTTTAATCACCAATTGATTAAACCTGAAAATCCATCCAAAAAGTTGTATGTGTGCTTCCCCACTACTCTTTTCAAGACATGATCATTGATAGGAAGAGGATAACTATCATGGATAGTAGCTTCATTTAGATTGACACACACTCTTAACTTGCCATTGTTTTTAGGTACCACTACAATTGGGGATACCCAATCCATGTGCTCTATTCGTAAATGAACTCACCTTCCTTTAGCTTATAAATCTCGTCTTTGATTTTCTTTGCAAATGTCTCATTGTAAGTTTAATATTTTTGTCTCCTTGTCTTAGCATCACAATTTAAGGGAATTCTATGCTGACAAATGGAAGGATCAACCCCTTTCAAGTCTTTATAAGACCTCGCAAACACATCCTTATACTCCTTGAGCGTCTAGATCAACAATTCTTCCTTGTCAAGTGTTAGATCCATAGAAATATAAGAAACTTTAGGCTCTTTGCATGGCTTTGCTAGATCTATCCTTTTAGCATTCTCAAGTCCAACATAAGATTTTATTGGTTCAACCTTCTCCCTCATTGGTTGTTCAATGATGGTTTTGCAATCATGAATAGTGTACTTCTTGTAATGAGAGGATACACTTATTCCATACTTTCTCAATTCTTTCCCATTTTCATCATCAGTTTCCATTTTTGTTGTCCAAACCTCTCTAAGTGTGCGTTTCAATTCCCTATACTTCTTTTTTTGCTCAACTTTTGTCCATTTTGGTTCACTAGCTTGTCTTTGATGCGTCTTTTGGAGGTTTTATTGTTTGTCCCTTTTTTTGTTTCAATTTGTTTGGCTGAGAAGGTGTTGTTTCCTTTCTATTTAACTTGTCATTTATGCAATCAAGGGCTCCCACTAGTTTCAAGTATGATTGTTTCCCTTTGATATATGGCATTGGATTGTTTCTCATCCTCTTTTTTGAGCGCTTATTTCTGTAACATTGTTGTCTTCTAGGTTTTTGGTTTGAAAAATCAAAGAATTGTTTTGATTGTGTTCAAGATCACTCTCATGACCTTCTAATTTTTCATTGTCTATGCGAAGATCCACGTACCTCGAGTATCAAGAGTGTCATAGTAACATTCATCACTTGATTCCTTATTTTGCTCCAAGATGTGGCTTGAATCAATTTCCATGGTAAGATCTCTAATAGAAATCTTGTCTCAGATACACAAACACTATACTTCAATCCCCACTTCTTGTTTCACCTCACCAATCTTGGTTGTTTCTCAGTGATTTGAGCCTAGATCCACTCTAATCATGTGGAAAGGAACTAAGTCCAAGCCATTTTCATCACAAAACTTGGTAGCTGTGATCTCATTTGATGCACAATCTAAAGTGGCCTTAATTTGAGTTCACTCCAAGGGCTCCATTCTTTCTTTGAGAAAATGCTCCGTTATATAGTTGGATCCTCAAATGGGCTTGTTCTCTTGCATTTGTCCTTGATAAAATTTTCATAGTTTGAAGCTCCAAACATCCATAGGTGAGATTTAGAGTTTAGCAATGCAGGTACTTTAAATTCTGTAGCAGTTGTAGAATTGAAATCCTCTACGGGTGTTCTCTGTCATCTTTGCATTTGTGGTCACTTAGGTTGATGAGTGTGGACCTGGTCTCCATGTGGCACAAGTACATATAATCATAGCTCTAGTCATGAACCATCTCTAATTGGTGCATGAATGGCCTTCCTAGAATAACATCATAGTTATTCTTAGTACCTAAATCTACTATAGCAAACTTATGCTCATACTTGATTCCACAAGAATTCATCACCACCTGTTCCAAAATACCAATAGATTTTGCAATATAGCCATTAGCTAGCTGCAACTTCATCCTATTTTTCCCAAGGTCATCTTTTCCCATTCCCCTAAATATGCAAGGAGTTCAAAGAACACAAGTTTGCATAGGATTTTCTTGGGGTTCCACTATAAAGCAGGACTATGGGTGGTACAAGTGAGGAGAAGTTCTTGCAAAGAGAAGCTTTCTCTTCTCAGGGCTTTTGGGGTTGACATCTAAGGGTTCATTATCTTACAAGAAATTTAATAAGCTGCCTAAGTGGGAGAAACAATATGTTTCAAGTATTCAAAGTGAATTGCAGGGATGTGTTGATGTGCTTGAGCTAGATGATATGATTTCAAGAATCTTTGAAGAGGTATCTTATGTTGATACTATGCCAAAGCTTGAGTAGATCAAGCAAAGCAGGTTAGAAAGTGGAACTGACATTGTTAAAGTGCACTCAATGGACATGTATGAAGAACTAGACATATAACGGCACTTATTCATATTAAGGAAGATTTAGATGAAGCAGTTGAAGCACGGGTAGAGACCAAGTACAAGACGGTTGCAAGAAAGTGAGACCACTGGCTCCACCTCTACTAGAAGGAAGTGATGGGATGTTCAATGAAGCTTTTTGACATCCTATACTTAGAAATTAGAAGAACATTGGACACAAATTTACTAAGGAGACATTGGAGCAGTTGAAGATTGGAGAGGATGGTTTCCTCAATGAAAAGGAGATTAAATGCTTTCAAGGTATGCCTGAAAACCACGGTAAATATTTTTCTTTTGATCCAAGCAAGATTGGGTGTGTGGATCCGAGTGTTGTTTCACCTATGTTCATACTCATTGTTCCTCACATGCCATGGAGCTTACATCCCATTCTAGTTCCAAAATCTCACTTGCCAAAGATTATTGATTTGCTTAATGAGAAGATGCCATGGAGCTTACATCCCATTCCAGTTCCAAAATCTCACTTGCCAAAGATTATTGATTTGCTTAATGAGAAGATGCAAATGGGCATTTTGAAACCATCATTTGCACCCTACTACACTTGATGGTTCATTGTGCCAAAGAAGAATGGTACTTTAAGGTTCATACATGATATGTAGCTGGTTAACAAGGTAACAATCTGCAATGTGGGTACTGGTGGCCCAATTGTGAATGAATTTGTTGAGGCCTTTGCAGATAGATCTATTTACTATATGGGTGATCTCTACTCTTGATACAATCAATCTTAGTTAGCTTTGGAGAGAAAGGATCTTACTACGATGCGCACAACTCTCAGTTTGGTAAGGATATGCACTCTACCACACGGTGCTACTAATTCAATAGCTCATATGATGAATGGCATGAATAAGGTATTAAGGGACTTTATTCCTCATGTGCCTTTCATTGATGATATACCAATTAAAGAATGTGAAGAAGGGTCCAAAGATGAGGTGTTAGCAGCAGCTAACACATGCTACACCAATTATGCACCAAGCTATGGATGTGCTATTGTGCACAATATTTCCTATTCATTGTATAAGGATTTGGGCTCATTTAGGAGTTCCATGTTGTATAAGCTTTAGACAAAATGGCTCAACTTAATCCCATAGTTGAAGGGATTGAGGTCCAAACCTATAAAAGAGCCCTATGCTTAAAGAGAAGCCATTCTTGAGTAGTCACTCTTGAGTGTTCACTTTATGGATGGCATAGCCTTGAGCTTAATGCCCATGCTTAGAAGGCTAGTGCTAATCCTTTGTAATTAGAGTAGCTCTTCTTGATTAATCTAATCTCTATTTTGCTCATTAATCTAGCCTTCTCTATATTTCATTATGTCATGAAGTAGTTTTGCACTCTCATTATTCTAGATTTGAGAGAGGTAATGACTTCTTTCTTTGATCTTAACACTCTTCTTCCATGAGTACTTCAATTAGTTGATGACTCCTCTAATTCTCTTGATTAGTGTAGTGTGTGCACTATTGGTCATGTGATTAGATTTTGTGTCTAATTGTGTGCTTAATATGTGGAGGTTTAAGGGCCTTGAGCTTAATGTCACTTGTGTGTGATATGATTAGAGTACCTTGATTGGCATGTGATGATTGGGGAGGCCAACTTCAATGCAATTAGTGTGTGTTGAAAATTCAATCATTGGATAAGCCTAAATGCCAAAAATTTGGGCAAAGAAAGAGTGTGTGTGCCCAATTGAAGACCACTTGATTGAATGATTGATGGTCAATTGGGGCACCCAAATGCTTGTTGATTGTAAAATATGTATCAAATGTGCATGTAAACATTAGGGATAGGACTAATTGCATGGCCAAAAGAGTTAATTTTGAATTTTGATTGGGTCAAATTAGTGTTAATCTTTGAGAAATTAAGCATGCATGCATTCATTCATTCATTCATGCTTGATTGAATATGCAATTTGAGCTATGTAATGTGAAGTCGATGGAATAATTGCATATAGTTTTGGTCTAAATTTGGGTGTGTGTGCCTACTCAATGGCATTTGATGTCCAAATTTGAGATGAATGATTGGTCTTGGTTACCAATCATAATGATTAATGGAGCTAAAGATTGGTGTGTATCATCAAAGGATTTGAGATGAATGACCCGATTGGTTCTCACTTGGGGATGATTTTAAGTGCACTACCATTACAATGTATGCCAAGTTCATTGGTATGGTCAAAAGTGCATTGATTTGTGTGTTTATAAGTACAAATGTGAGTAGCCATATAAACCAAAATGACAAATCCAATTGGGTTTGGATGATTTGAGCTATTGGAGATGAGAAATTCATATTGCAATGATTTTGATTGGTCTTAGAATGGCCAATAAGGGAATATATGCATTGTTTAAGTGTGCTACCCAAATGGCAATCAAATTGCATCAATTTTGAAATTGAAGCCCAATCTTTGTGCATGCATGATTTCCAATTCGTCTCATTTCATGTTGTGAATGCACGATTCATGGGCTCAAGCATGGATTATGATAGTTAGAATGAGGTCAAGTGTTTTATTGATAGAATATGGCACTCTTCATGAGAGAAAATGAGGCCGTAATTTTGTGCTTGTATTGCTAAAGTGGCATAAAATTGAACATATTTTTTTGTGTGCAAGCTCGAACATCAAGGTTGTATGCTTGATCCATCAATGACAAGAGGATTTTGTGATTATTATGTTTTTTGGGGAGTGTGCATGGCAAATGATTGCCATTTTTGGGTTAAGATATTATTATTGCAAAAATTTACAAACCTCGACACTCATATTTTTCCTCTTGCCATTCTCTTTATTGTATCATGTAAGAGACTCCCTCTCCCTCGCTAGTTAGCCGTGGGGGTTCACATTCAAAGGCCTTTGTCTCTGTGGGAACAAGATCTTATTGGTTTTCTCTTTTTAACATTTACACACCCTCCATTCTTGACATCATCTCGAAATTGGCTTGGCGCTATCTGCAAACTTGCATACCCTTTTTGGGCTCCCCTTGACCCACCCAAGCTGCACTATTTTTGAATCCAATGCCTTGTAGTTGCTCGCTTGTCTTTATCACATGAGCTCACCCACATGCTCCTACATGCTCATGCCCATAATCAACACGCCACAATTTCCTAGATCTCATCATTGTTCCCTCCTGACTTCTCGATGCCTCACCAACATCACACGCACGAGTTATGGTCTGATCATGGCCCCATCCTCCATACAATGCATACAACACACAACCTGATCTTGCCTTCACTCCGCTGAGTCAATAACCAGCCCACCAATATTAGGCAATAAGGTTGATTACTTAGCCTTCCCTGTATCCAAGAATCTCATAGAGGGACCCACTGAAGGCATGTGGATCCCTTTGTTTTGTATCTCCAACTCAATAACCCTATGGATGACATCACAAACTCTTTGTTGTCGATCCTCTACACTAGTAGCACCCATTGTGGATTGGACATCTAACCAACCCACGTGATAGGTGTGACTTGTGTATAGGTCGGTTAGAGTTTCCATTTGTATTTCATACTCCCAGTTCTCATTTAGAAACGCTCCATCTAGGATTGAGGTGCTAGGGGTGTCCTTTGAACTAGATGCAACGTGGCTCTCAATGGGTTGACCCTTAGTGGTTGCTAATCCATGAGCACTCAATTGCTCGACTAGCATGGATGTTGACATAGGGGCCTTTGCCTTAAGCTCTCTCCATTGCTCTACCTTGCGTAGGCTCTCAATTTCCTTTTCCCTAGTCACAATGATATATCACTCAACCTCTTGCACTTCGGCAAGGCTTCTACCATCAGGTAATATAACCTTGGAGAGGAATAGCTCTGAAGAGTCACGGGGTCCAGTGAATGAAGTATTCACGTGCACACTCTCCAGGAGCATGGGTTCTACGTTAGTCATGAATGGAAAATTTACTTCCCCACTCCCTTCATTTACCTTGTTAGCTCCATGTTTGGAGCTAGTGGCTCTACTAAAAGTTTCCTTCAAGCGGCTAAGCACGCTCGGCTCGGACCGTGGGCCCATAGCATGCATGTCTTAGCTTTAACTATCGTGATTAGGTATCGGGTAACCTTCCATGATGTTGTAGTCAGAGAAAGAGTCACTAGACACAATATGTGGGTCCTGAGTGGTACTACCTTGGGTTCCCGTTGAGGGCCTAGAGCCTAAGGTGGAGGAATAATGAGTGCTCGCTTAAACAAAGATACTCTCTATGTGCTTGTCCTCTAGCACACAACCAGAGTGTAGGTGCATGTGATCTCAACACTCTGGAAGTATTGGCGAGTGCCCGTGAAGGCCGCTCACCTAGTTTTTTAGGTGTTTACAACCCAATTTTTTTGTATTTTTTGTTTCTTTTTTTAAACCAAGCCACAAAATATGGCGTGTGATAGCTCAAAATGAGCATCTTTGCTAGGGGGAGGTGCCGTGCTTTACAGCTCCTGATTTGGTTATGTAAATCTCTCAGAATCCTAAAAATAGTATTTTCTAGGTGTGAAGAAGGCTAGAATTAGTAAGTCCCAAGGGTGAGTGTGAAGGGGACTTATCCCGCATGCCCTCCCTTCAGTTGAGGTCCTAGTCTTTATGCATAAAGTAGTGTGTATAGTATATCATAAGATTGAGGACTAAGGCCGGACTCGGGCTCGGGCTCGAGGGAATGACCCCGATCTCGATCCTTCCTTTTAAGAAAAGGTTTCTTTAATTTTCTTTCTGTTTTCGTTTTTTGTCTCAATATTTTCGAGCGTTTTTTGTAATTTAAATTATTTTTAAAAAAATCAATAAAAGCTTTTTTTGAAGATAATGTTGCCGCGTAGACGACGAGCTTACGCGCACACACAAAAGCTCCTAATAGCTCTGTCTAACCTCCTTGCAGCTAACCCAGCTAATTACCACTAATTACCTCTGCTCACACATTCTCTAACACAGAACTGCACACTCACAGATAGTCAACTCTACTGCTCACTTTCTACACTATTATTCACTATCTACACTAACTAATATAACAAAACTGCTCACTCACAAAGTACTCAATCTACTCACAGAGCACATTACAGATTTACACCAGCTAATAGATCTATTAACACCTACACATTACATATCTTAGCAAACCTAATAGAAAATTTGCACATTTCAACAATAACAAATTCTAACAAACCTGTGCATTACAACCACTTAGCAAATCTACACAAACCCAGACAAAAACTAAAAATAGATGGAGAAAAGGCTTCCAGAGGTAGACCTGAGTGCTCCTCAAGCTTTAGTGCAAAGCAGTCCTCGGCAGAGGCACCAAAAATGTGTGCTTTGCCGCACGTGTCAAAGGCTGAAAACTTGTGTGCAAGCCTCGAAAGGCTGCAAGCACACAACTAGACAGTCCTAGCAAGCTCAAAGAAACAATGGTGTGTCACTCACTGCTCAATGCTTCCGTCGTGAAGAATCCTGTGCTGCGAAGAACAAGGGCCGCCGCGATGCCGCTGCAATGCTCTCTCTCTCTCTCTCTCTCTCTCTCTCTCTAGCACACACACACACACACACACATACACACGTGAGCACACGAAGGAGAAGGAGACAGAGATGGAGCAAGAGCACTTCTTAGCTTGCACCTCCAAGAATGAGGATTTTTAGGTCAAATGGACCTTTTATAAGAGTTTGATCCATTCACACATGGGCGCCCACAATGGCCGGTCGTTGCAAAACTTCTGTAAAAATATGATAAGTGGTGCGCTTCTCATTGGCGATCACCTACACACCTATTGGACCGACAAGCCCACTCCATGACTCAATCAAATAAATAATAAGGCGTCCATCGAAGGTGATAGGGTGTCCGTGAGGGTTAACACTTTGACTAATGCACTTGTGTTCCAATTGCCTGAATTTGACCAACCATTCTTTGTTGTAGTCATTGATGCTAGTGGAAAAGGTATCGGTGCAGTTCTTATGCAAGATAACCACCCACTTGCATTTGAAAGTCATAAATTTAAAGCCTCTGAATCTAAATTTAGTACATATGATACAAAATTGACTATTGTAGTAAATGTGCTGAAAATTTGAAAGCATTTTCTAATCAGTGCTAACTTGATTTTGAGGGCGAGGCACAAGGCTCTAAAATCTAGAGGAGCACCACTTCTCTAATGTGACTCTAGTGTCGTCGTGCTCCAAAAATATAGGAAGATTACAAAGTCAAACTTTTGAAACGAATAATGACAAAATTAAAGGTGAAGGTTGATCGAGATGCACTTTAATTTGAACCTTCCAGCTAGACTTTAATTTGAATTTGCACTTTAACTTGAATTTTGAGCCAGGTTGACGCTTCAGGTTGACGACTGTCAGGAGCACTGGCAAACATATGACAAGTTCAGCTCCTTTGAGTCGTGAAGCTTTGTGGGACGATTGCATCAACCACATTGCGAAGGCTTTTTGTGTAGAAGAGCAAGGGTTGATTCGGTGTGAGACAAGCCGCGACTCTCAATACGATGAAGAAAGGGTTTATATATGTGGTGTGGTGCATGAGTTGTGTCGGTGGAGAGGAGAGGAACAAGGTGGAGCTAGTAGTAGTAATACTAGCAATTCAAGCACCACAATATTGCAGGGGGATGATCTTGCGATGTCTATGGTGGACTTTTAGTGATCTTCCCTACATAGTGTCTTATCATGTAGTGGGCATGCCGATGAAATTTTGTGAAATGAGAAAGGGCGAGGCCGATAAAGTGGTGTGCACAAATTTGATGAGCATTGGGTTGTCCAACCCAAGGAAGAGGATGAGTGCCATGACATCGTTTTGGCACAAGGCTCAACTGATGTCTGTGCTGGCGGACACATGTGCCGGGATGCGCAATGTGTACAGTGACTACACAGGTGCCAGGGTGCAAAGCATCAGCTGCAAGGCAATGAAGGTGATGATGTCACATGTGTGCAAGTGTATTAGAGTAGGAGGCGATGGGTAGCAATGAATAGTATGTACGAGGTGTTGGTAGAGCAGCACATTCCCTTTGCGGAATGGCTCTTGAGATGGGATGAGATGAGGTTGTCATTGGACTTCAAAGCCAAGAGGGGATCCCATCAAGCCTGCCTCCGTGGAGCGGCTTTTGAGGCGCTCAAATGGGTTTGCACGGCACTGGTGTCACTGCACAATATCTCCCTCATGCACTGCGACATAGTCTTCCAATAGTGACAATAAAACCTTAGTGGCACCGAAAATAGGTATTGGGTCTCTTACACACATGCGAATGGTGATGGCAATGGTGGCGCTGCAAGTGCAGGTACGATGAGTGCACCATTGAAATCAAGGTCCCTTCTCTACCAAACTTTGCTCTCGTATCCCACTCAGATTATGGTTTGAAAGAGGTGTTAGCGTGAGTCACGATGCACACCATCTCACCAGTGGGTTGTGCTAAGAGGCGCTAAATGTGACTCATGATGTACACCATCATTAGGAGAACATTCTTTCTATAACTATAAGGTGACTTCCCCCACCAACACAATGCCCTTTTGATGTGTCAGCTACTAAGGGTTGGGAAGGAAGCTTATAGAGAAGAGCACCTCCACATAGAAAAATTGAGAAGATCTCTACCATTTTCTAAGATGTTTTGAGCTAGCACTAACCCATGAGGGTGGTTGCCAAGCTTATAATACCTTAACTCAAACCAAGCAAGCGTAGGATTGGTACCTATTAGCAAGCATGGAGGCTCGAACTTAAGTTCGAGCCTCCATGCTTGTTCATGCTCATTATGTGCGTAAATGAGGGGGAAGCATGGAGGCTTGTGGGATTTGTACCTATAAGCAAGCATGGACGCTCGAACTTAAGTTTGAATCTCCATGCTTGTTCATGGTCATTATGTATGTAAATGAGGGGGAGGCATGGAGCCTCCATGCTTGAGGGGGAAGCATGGATGCTTGCAAAATTTGTACCTATTAGCAAGCATGGAGGCTCTTAAGTTCGAGCCTCGTGCTCATTATGTATGCAAATGAGGGGGACGATTGATTCATGCCGATCACATGCTTGAATGAGGGGGAGGCTTTCTTTTAGGGATTTAGATGAACTCTTTGTGTGAAGTCTCTTAGCAAAAGGGATATTCGTACAAAGTGGGTTTGCAAGTTGAAATGTAAACCTAACGGTAGTGTTGAATATTGTAAGCATAGACTTGTGGCAAAAGATTATACTAAAGAGAATGGCATTGATTTTGATGAGACTTTTTCTTGTCTCTTTTTGTAACTACCATTTATAACGGTTGGGCATTGAAAACTCATAATGCTTGGAATGATGGAAATTGAGAATGAATCTAACTAATGAAGAAACTGTATAAGGAGCTAAGGACTACTTATTCATGACATGATTATTAACAAGACAATCAAGACGAATAATAGGAGATTGATGCATAAAAGTGAGATAGATTTTTATTGATTGAAATGGGATTATACATGATGTTGTATACACGATGAACAACATAATTATCAATAAAATCATACTTGAATGAGATGGTGAATGATGTCATGTGAAGCATAGAGGTAGAGGTAGCTCCCACACTAGGATTATTACATGGCTTGTTTCTAATAGCCCCTCTCCATGTGAATGTAATGGAAATGGCCTATGAACTTTGAGAATAACGGAATTAGAAGAATTAAAGAGAGAATTTTTGTGAGATTACTTTGAGAACATAGAGGGTGAACTTAATTAGAGGTAGCAACATAACCATTATACTTAATTAACTTGGCATGAACAATACTTTTGTAAGAGAGAGAGAGAGAGAATTAGAGGACTTGAGAACAGTTGAGGATCGGATTTATGTGGAGCTGGTCCCCCCTCCAATAGGCTTTTGTATTATAGATTCTTCCATAAAGATAGACTTGGTAAAATAAAATCTTTGTGTTCCTTGTGACCTTGGTGATGCTATGAAGATGAAAAGCTTCATGCGTCACGAGCATAACATAAACTTTGTAAAAGCATTAACCATCCCCGGCATCAGTCCCAAGGCCTCAAACACCTTCAAAGGTGGAGAATGAGGGTAGGGAAGAGGAAGAAGAAACATTCATAGAAGAAAGAAATAGTTCCTCACTTATCATTACTCTTCTTGCTTAGCATAGCATAATAGCATAGTAATGAAGATGGAGAAGATGGCAAGCTTAAGCATTGAAACATGGCTCTTGGTTGGATTTGCATTCCATAGCCAAGAGTGTTGGTGTAGGCTCTCAACTTCTCAACAAGCTTGGAGAACAAGATGGAGTTCTTCCACTTTCACCAAGTGAGAATGTGTGAAAAATGAGTGTGTGAGAGGGTGTATATCCCCAAGCACACCCCTTGCTTTACTTGGTCGACGCCTCCTTGTAGCTCAAGCTTGAAGCTCATTGGACCCCCTCTAAGCCTATCCAATCACACGCACACTGCATTTCAAGCAACAAGGGTAGCCTTTCGGCAAGTGTCCTCCTTACCCCTTTGAGAGAGAGAGAGAGAGAGAGAGAGAGAGAGAGAGAGAGAGCTTGAAAATATCTAAATATTTGTTGAATTGAACTAGAAGCTCATTGGACCCCTCTTTAACCCAGCCAATAGGATTCAAGCACACCATGTGGCTAAGCATAGGGAGAGTCTAACATGTGTCCATGTGCCCCTTGAGAAAGGGGGTGCCCTTTGGGTGAGTGGGAGGTTAAGTCAAAGATTCCCCTAACTTTGGGGCTTCCCCCTCCTTTGTAGGGTCTCTTTTTGACTCAAGCACCTTACCCCCCATGCATGGGAAGCTTCTCAAGCACCTTCCTCATCAAGCATGACAAGCACCTCGAGCACCTTCCTCATCAAGCACGACAAGCACCTTAGTCAGCAAGCACGACAAGCACCTCAAGCTTCGGTTGGGTTCCTCAGCCCTAGCTTGCCTAAGGTCAAAGGACTTTTAACACTAACCTTTGGAGGTCTTTAATGAAGCTAACCCTAAGGTATTTAAGTTCCATTAGATGCACGTTGCTCTTTGATAGACTTCTCCTTTTGGACCCCTATTGAGATGTAACCATCTCTCCTCTTGGTCCCCTGCTGAGATAAGTCTAGGAGCACTTATTACACGTTGCTCTTTGGTAGACAATCTCGTTTTGGACCCCTATTGAGATGTAACCATCTCTCCTCTTGGTCCCCTGCTGAGATAGGTCTAGAAGCACATGTCTCTATTCTAACTCTTGTTCCCGTTTATTATCCCACATTAAATGATCAATTTAATATGAGAAAATCATTTGGGTTAGCTAGATATTAGATTCTGTGACAGTGAATGTCCTATGTGAACAAGATTTTGATTTGTGTATGGGTGTGAGAATCAACTTATGGTATTGGCCCTTTAGGGTTTTGACATTTGTATGACAGTGAATGTCCTATGTGAACAAGATTTTGATTTGTGTATGGGTGTGAGATTCAACTTATGGTATTGGCCCTTTAGGGTTTTGACATTTTTTGGATCATGTGGTGTAGTTACTTGACATTGAGTTTGGACTTTTGGATCAATTGTTATGGTCATTTGACATTAAATTTTGGCTTGAATTTATGATTTTAGAGGAGAAAGTTTAGGATGTGAATTTTGACTCTAGTGCCTCCTAATAAACCTAAAACTCATCCCAATAACTCTAAGGTTTGCTTCAAGATATGAAAATGCATCTTATATAGGATTGGCTTCAAGAGATGGTCGTGATTCTTTTGCTTGTTCCTCTCCTTACTCAATATGCTAGCATGGTTCTTTGGCTTGATTTTGGCACATGTAGCTCCTGGGTAGCTCTTTGGAATGACAAGAGATTCTTCTTCTAGATTGATGGCTCAGACATGGTCTTTAACTCCTTATTCAATTCTCTTCTTGTATGGGCTTTGGTTGCACTTCCTTGTTCATGGACAACTCTTGTGCTTTGTATACCTTTTTTTTTGGCAACAATTCAATAGGATGTAGATCCTTGTAGATAACTTCTTTAGGTATGCTCAAAAGGGTTTGATTGATCCTTATGGTTTGCAAGTTATGGGCTAATTTGCAGCTCCTTGGCCTATAAAAAATCTATAGATCTATGAATAACGTTACAACACAACCTCAAAATTCCTAGAAATTATGAATCGTTACCTAGATGCATAGCAATTATTTTTGGATTCAATTGGAGTCCTTGATTTAGCAAAACGGATATCCAGAGCTCTGTTGGTCATGAAAAGACCCCAACAAAAAATTTACTAGCTATCCTTAGGGCTAACCTAAGGCAACACTTCTTGTAGAACCTGATACAAGGTATGGTAAAAGAAAGAGCTTGTAGAAGCTAATAATTGGGCTAACAAAGAGGCTAATTGGCTAAATTAATGCACACTTTATGGGATAATGGGGGTCTAATATGCATTCCCAACTAGAGGACTTTATTAGATGATGCTAATACACATCAATAAGAACTAACTTCTATTAAGATAGTGGTGACTGAAGGTATCGCCATGAACATATTTGTTGTTAGTAAATTCAAAGGTCTTTGGTACCAATTGAGTATGAAGCTAACTAATGAAGGATCTAATGATCCACTTATTAATGGAAAATTTATTAACAAGGGACTGATACATAAAAGAAAGAGAAAATTTTATTGATTGAAATGGGCCTTGCATAGGCTCATGTACATGATGAGTGACAGAGTTAATGATGTCATACTAGGAGAACATAAGGAATGTTGTTCATGAAGCAAAGAGCCAGAGTAATTCCCATACTAGGATTTTTACATGAAATGTATAACAATTTGACATAAAAACTACACTTTTGAATCGTGACAAGCATGAGGCAGGTAAAACAAGCTCCTCCTGCTTTTTGTATGAGAAAACACATGCTTAATTGATTGCACACAATTTTTAGAATAGTCCAATTGACAACACTTTGCATGTTAGGCATGCAAATATTGTTTTTTTGCCATTTTTCTTTATGCTAATGGCATGTTAATGAAATAACCAATTTGATGAAGGTATTGTTTTGTCCTAGACAATGTATATCGAGACAATGCTATGTAGATTTGACCATAAGAACTACAAGCCAATATCAATACTTATATGGAGATAGGTTTAAAGCTTAGTCTTTATGATGCTTTAGACAACACGCAGATGATTGCCTTATTTATATGTGATTACAAGGCTAGATGTTTAGTATGTAGTCTCACAAGTGAGCAAATTTATGCGTAGCCTAGGGTCTAAGCATTTGTAGATGTTAAACAAATCCTCCACTTGCTCTAGCCCAAGGGGGTATGATAGCTATGTGATTTACGTGATTTTATAAGGGTTGATTGCTATGGCACGTGCGTGCCCACAATTGGTGCCTTGATTTCTCCCAGGTAACTCATGCATCTTGTTTTAACAAAGAAGCACCCTATTATGGCTACTTCTAGTTACAAAGTTGAATACAATGTAGCTTTCACATCTACTTTTGAATGCATTTGGCCTAGAGGCCTTATGATTGATTTGGGCACTAGAGTGCAATCTGGCCACAAGCCCTCATTGAAAGTGAGACACATTATTGTTGTTCTTTGTTCAAACGACGTCTACTAGCTGGACTGAATGAGAAGCACACTGCTAATTTAAGAATGATTTGAATGTTTCCCTTGAGATGTCACACTTAGGATTCTTGCATTGTTACATGGGCCTTATACTTTAAGTGGTGTGATAGGTATATGCTTTGTGTCAAACAAACTCTATCGAGACAATGTTGCATTTGCATAATTCGACTTTGAGGACTATAAACCCATGGATACTCCTATGGAAATAAATGTGAAGCTTACCCTTCATGATGTCGAAGACTACTTTGATGTCTTTTTCTCTCAACAGACCATTGGCTACCTTGTTTATGTTTGCATTACTAGGCCAAGAATTGAATACGCAGTCTCATAGGTGAATAGCCCAAGATTTAACTATTACTAGGCTTTTGCTAGTCGAGTATTTTATCCAAGAGGAAATCATTGATGTCCGCTTCAGATGCTTTTGGGGGCTCATATTGGGCTAGTTGATATCAAACCATCAAACTCTGTACACCATTAAAAATAACTAGAGATAAATCTTAATAGATAAAAGGCTCTTATCAAAATTCTATTATGATTACTTCTTGAGCCAAACTTGCAAAAACTAAGAAGGATCCAAACTTGGTTTTTGCCATCCTCAAAGATGATCTTGTTTTGGGAGCACTAAACCTGATATGTTGGATTCTCATTGCAATTTTTTTGGAAAGAGGATGGGCCTTGCAACCACAAAGGAGGAAGTCAAAACCAAATGTTGGCATGAGAATCAACATTGCTATATACTATTCTCCTTAATATCTGCCAACTTATTGGATTTCCCTCTAAACATCGTGCACGAGTGGACAAAGCCATCATCTTGCACCTTATTAATAGTTTATAATCGAATGGGTTCATCAAAATTGTGGACTTGTCTTGTCTTTATACAAGTTTTGCTATGTTAGGTCCATTTGGTTTTGTTATTATATCCTACAACATTGAATTCTTGAACATTGCCAATATGTTTGATTTTGTTGAGGCTTTAGAGTAAAGGGAATGAAAGCCAAACTTTGTGATCATAAATCTTGTAGATGGCAGATATGCAAGGCTTGAGGAGCTAATTCTATGGAATGCTCTTTTAGCACAATCTAAAAGCATATTTTAAAGCCCTTTATTGCCATTTAAAAGATATCCCTTAATGTCTTTTTGAGATAACCTATGGAGCCAATCTCCCTATTCTCTCTACTTACATGTAGTATACTCTTTGACCCAATGGTCATGCCATTAGGCTTCAATGTGGAAGTTCGAGGCTCAAGTCACATTTTTCTTCATCGATTTTGTTTAGTGAGAGTGGAGTCAAAAGCATGCGATCAAGCTATAGAATACAAATTGCATTACAATGCACCCCCACCCAAAATTTTCCTTCTCTTGAGTTTTCAACACTTGTCAACGAATAGATCTTTGAGGTATATTGAATTGTTTCTACGACGTTAAAAGCTTGTCTTCGCTTCTTCTCTCCCTGTCTAAGATGGCGTGCAATATAGTAGCTTCACGATGATGAATCATTGGACCACACAATGAACGCGGCTTTCCTACAACGCCAATGTATCACGATGTGGGAAGAATCTGGAGGTTTGCACTTTACCATTATACCACCCACAATGCTCCAGTTACAAAAGTGCGTTCTTCTCTAAGAGAAAACACCCTTATTGATTGAGCTTATCCCCTTATATGCAATTTGCACCTTTATGAGAACAATCTAGCCTAGTTCGCACTCCTTTCAGTGTGAGATAAAGCACTGAGGCACTAGGGACCCTTCCTTGATGCACACAATGCCCTCGCAAGCACAAGAGTTTTGACATCATACCTGACTTGAGTGCTCATCTTCTGTTCACATTTGAGCTTGTTTTTCTCAAATTTGTAGCTCGAAGCACTCCCTACATACCTCTCTCTCTCTCTCCTAACCTTATGTTGTGAGCTCTCAATTGCCAACCTCATCTCCAATGTCAGGCATGTGACATGTTTCATCTGGTCCCATGATTTTTTGACACTCATATCATCTCCCTCTCTCTCTCTCTCTCTCTCTCTCTCTCTCCATTTACAATTTTGGATGTGAAGAGGGGAAGATGGCGGGTCTAAGAATTTCCCTCTCTCCGGCAGCCCCGCTTGTGGGTCGCCCAGACGGTCATGGGTCTGCCCAGTCTGCAAGGTACAATTTCAGCTGCTCAAGAGGGTTTTAACTTGAAATGTACAACCACAAACAGGTTTTCTCACGCAGATTTATGGGCATGAAGTACACGTTTAGGTTTTAAAAGGCATTTTTTTCGAAATGGACAACCAGGTTTCTGGGTTGCAGAGAGCTCCATTTTTTCTGGCCAGGCCAAAAAGGCAGCAGACACATCCATCACCACAACAAAATAGTATGTGCATTGGGTGGTTCTTCTGATGAAGGTAAGCTTGTTCTCTACTGCCAAGGTTTTTCAATCCTGTACAATATCCCGTGAAAATCCTGTAATGATTGTTGAGAGGAAATAGTTTTTTCTGCTCAAGTAGTTGTGTTTCTTCTCTTACTCGGTCACGGAAAAAAGTTGTAAGACGAGTTTTGCGCCTTGTGCTAATCCCATTCATATTTCCTCTGCACCTGTGTATGTATATGTGTTCACAAAGTGAAGCCTTCACTCATTCTAGTTTGGCTTATTTTGTTATTTTTTCTGCATCATGTTTATAGTGATGGCCAAAACTGCCTTGGTCTCTCCCTCTCTCTATTGTTCCATCATAGGAGTGCTCGCTCAGGCCTTAGTGTTATTTGCTAATGCCTGCATGTGTTTAAGTTAGTCGTCTCGTGTATGTACAAGGTGCGAGCCCCGGCATCTTTCAGGGGCAGATGATAGGGGGTGAGGGTTGTTTTGTGGTTGTTCGTTGCTGTTTGTGAGGTAGTTCTAGTCCACACATTGCCATATATCATGCCAGTCTTGCCCAAATCGCGTGTTGATGCTGTATGGATATGCCTGGCCGTGCCACTTTGTTTTCCCCTTAATGGCGTGATTATGTGGCGCCTTCTTTTTGGGGTCATTGTGGCTATTATTCCATATTCCACCTTCTATGCTGTGGGGCAAGCAGTTTGATCGCCAAAAGCTAACTAGGGAAATCTTGGCCTGGTAGAAGCAGAGATGTATCTGGTGAGTGCCTAGGGTGTTAGAAGGAGCCTATCACTACGCGGATGTAGAGGAGCTGGAAAGCCATTCAAATGGTATAGGTGGTATATAAGAGGAATTTAGGATATACCACATTGGTGGGTCCATATTTCCGAAGTAATCTTGCCCCATGTGAGGTGGAAGAAAAGTCGTGTACGAGGCCAATTCCTCGAAACAAGTATATGACGCTCTTCAATGAATAGCCAGGTAATTTAACGCATTGAGTGTGAAGGGTGTGGAGAAGCTCTATTGATCTGCTAATGAGCGTACTAGCTGTTGAAGGCTCATGGTATGCAAGCAATCAGTGTTTTGCACCACCCATAGTGCCATTCAACAAATAGTAGAGAAGATAGAATCCTTCACAAAGCATGTATAGTAGCCAATTGCATATCTAGAGTGCCGCTTCTACATCCCAAGTGCACCAACATGAAGAGTGGATCCTTAGCTTCTGCTCAAAATAAGATGAGAACCAAGAAATTTTAAAATCTAGGAGACGGCCTCAAGTCTTAAAACCATAGTGAAGGTCCACACATACATATAGTATACCATATTGAGCATGAGGGCTATATGTATTTTTTCTTGCCAACAAGTCTAATGCTCTCTCTCTCTCTCTCTCTCTCTCTCTCTCTCTCTCTCTCTCTCAATAGTGGATCAATCTAGTTGAAGACCAATATAACTCTATAGTCTCTATCTTGAGAAGGGACAATGGAGGCGTATGTATTGATTTAATTCATTTCTCTCTCTTAAGAGCAGTTCAACAACAAACTTCTCTTACCTACATCCCTTGTGGAGAGGATGAATAAGATAGTGAGTGAGATGGCATTCCCTCGCTTGCATCATGCCCCTCTCCCTCCCTCTTTTTGAGGTGAAGCAGTTGATTTATGTAACCACTTTCGGCGAATGGTCGGACAAAAAATAGTGAATTACCACAATTTGCAACTCTTAAAACACTTTTACTCTTCTAAGCATCTGATAATTGAACAAAACAAGAGACTGAAGAGAGAGATGACAAAGATTGTGAAAGAGAATCGGTCGCCTTGAATCGCCACTATCGACGCCCCCGGTTGGGGATTTGTCTATTGATTGACCGTGTACAATTGACGGCGGGAATTTGCAATTAGTCTTCTTCAAAGTCGCAATCTGTATGTACGAAGTGTGTGCTTAAACTATTCATTGAGTGTGTCAGTGCACACAATATGCTCTTAAAATGGCTGGCGCTCAAAAAGCAGCCCAATAATTATAGTTTGCAAGAAACCCCCCCCCCCCGTTCCCCCCTTCTCCAAATTTGCGATTTGCAATAAAAACAGCTTATGCTTTTTCTCTATTGTATGAGAGTGTAGGGAGAGAGAATCCTCTCTCCTGCCGATGAGGAGAAACCTCACCCTAATGGAAAAAGCTTTTGGTATGTTATGTGTATGGTTATTGGATGCAACATGGAAGTGGATGGTGAGGGAATTCATGTTTTTTCAGCTCTCATTGTAACAAACTTGGACACTCTAAGTCAAGATTCTACCGCGACACAGCAGAGGTTCACTTCAAAACAGTTCACAATTCACAATTGATTCGACACGGCCCGACGGAGTTCCGTGCCTAGAGATATTGGCCCCAAAGACTGGCGCCCCTTTCAGTATTTCTTTTTGTATTAATTGAGTTCAAAGTACAAGAGAGTGGGAGGGTTCTCACTCTCAGACTCTGCGTCCAGATGCTTTGAGTTGTGAGGAGCTTATATTTAAAGGTTACAAGGGATGCCCATAAGCAGAGCCCCAAAAGAAATCAATTTTTAAAAGCCTCTTAAATAAAGCAACTGGCCCAAAAGCTTCCTCAAAAACAGCCAGCATAAAATTCAGCTTGCGCAAAAGCTGGAATTCTGTACAGCCTGCTTTTTCCGTACGCACTGTCACGTCTGCAGCTCCGCGTGAATTCCGCCGCATTTTTCGGAATCTGCCACGTCACCCTGTCTCCGCGGGTGCTGCCGGCCGAGGTGTGTGTGTCCTCTGCTGCCCCACTTATAAGTGTGTCTAGGGCCATGATACGTCACCAGTTTGTGACATACCCCCCTCTTGAAAGCATTGTAATCGCCCTCGATTACGCCTGCAAAACAGACAAAGGCCATAAGCTGTTTTAGCAGACACTGATTGTTAGTACCCATGCACTAGGAACAACACATCTAGCACATGTACCAATCGACAGTCATCAGAGGATATCACTGGACATCACAGGACACCACATGGCAAATCACATTCAACAGTCATTCCAATCTCAGACTATGATTAATCGGCAACGTATTTAGCAATCGCATCTAGATCCAATGGGGACCTCACAAATGCCCGATTAACTAATCCAAATTGCAATCATGTCTATAGAGATTTGTCACACCAAAATGCTGCGGTCATTTCGTTTATCACTTCCTGCACTTAAACAAGTCAAGTACAAATCAGTATCATACTATCAGGAATTCCAAATTTTAAAGTCATTACAGCAGAATAGTGTCAGCTCACAGTATCCCTGAAACCCAATAGGGGTACCAAACCTATTCTTGATGGTATTCTTGTTTAGTGCACAGTAGTCTATGCACATACGCTGAAACCGGCCCGTAGGGCGGTAGGCGTTGGCTTTCACCCGAAATTCTTTACTTTATACACACACACAGAGCACTTTGCAAAGAGAACTTGCGATGGGAGTTAACACTTAAATACACACACGGCTCAGAAGCTAGAATGCTCCGAGCAGACGCGACAACCTGTAGGCCCAAAATTCCGGCCCCCCTTTCGGTATTTCTTTATTCTTTAGGAGGGTAAATTACAAGGTAAGGTCCTGGGAATCCTTCACGTGTATCCACCTAGATACCATTTGATTTGGCCAAATTTCGGCAGCATAACAGCCCAAAACTTGCGCGAAACCAATTCCCTTGCTGGAACTCGCTTGCACTGTCGTATACCCTCTGATTCCTATCCAAAAACAGTAAATTCAGCGTGCTGTATTTACTGGTTTTTGCCCTGTTTTCAGCCCCTAACTGTCCTCTGCCAGTGGGGCACGATTCCCAATGGTCCTGGCGTCGTATGGCTGAAAAACAGTGAATTTACAGCGCATACACAACGCTGATTTTGCACCTGTACGGTGAGGTTATGACCCTCACCAGTGCCTGCTTTGGAGCAACAGTTAGCTACCCCTGTTCCTGCTCAAGGAGGCTCTTGCCTCAGCACAAAAGCATGAACCCACACAACTGTACATCAGTCAAATGAGTAACCCTCTTGTGGGCATCACATAACTGCACGTAGGGGAGAGAGAGAGCAGTGTGTAGTGTGCAGGGCATCACTCCTAGCACCACACTGTACATGAGAGGAAAGGAAGCACTCCATAGCTCTTAACCTGTGACAAAAGCTGAAATGAGGCCTCTCCCAGCATAAAAATCAGCGCCCATTTTTCTGCAAGAGGAAAGTGCATGAAAATTCGACACTTGGCGCATTTACAAGCATTTGCCCGTTTCGGGTTCGCCGCTTAAAAATATCCTGACCGGTTGCCCAGTTGACTTCACGGCAGAGTTATAAAATGTTCCCCTAGTCATACCGGAGGTAATGATGCGAACACATTTCATTGCCCAAAATAGCAGTTCCCTAAATTTTAGGAGATGCTTCCGTTGGGCTCCCACTGGTCCTCTGACCATCTATCCTCATTGGGACCGCATCCAAAAATGCAATGTGGCCCAACTGTCGGATACTTTTTGTTGGTAGTCCCACCTTGACTTTACGCCTTAATTGAGTTCACTTCCTAGTATCCACCAACTTGCTAAGTGCGACGGGGGGACCTATATGATCTTGCTCTGAGCCTAGACATCCTCTTACCATACGAATTCCAGTGCGGACCACTTCCGTCTGCGGGTGAATCTACCGTTCACATTGGCCATACAATGTCCGACTGTTTGCTACTTCAAAAGAGGGTCTTAAACAAATAAAATAAACCCCATTGGAAAGAAACCAACAACCAAGGTTAGCAGTTGCCACATCTCTGTGACATGGTTAATAACTGCCACGTCCTCGTGACATACCCCCCTCTTGAAATCGCAAACGTCCTCGATTGCATACCATAAATACACGCCACTGATGATTTTGTGCTATTAACACTCTTTTATCATCGCATGTATCCGCAAGAAAGGTCGTAACATACATAGATACAAATGACTTAATGTGGCCTTCATACTTTTGCCATTTTCATTTATGGCACTGAATTCATATGTACATTTGATG
The DNA here is from genome assembly GCF_014529385.1 of Adiantum capillus-veneris. Classification (NCBI taxonomy): domain Eukaryota; kingdom Viridiplantae; phylum Streptophyta; class Polypodiopsida; order Polypodiales; family Pteridaceae; genus Adiantum; species Adiantum capillus-veneris. The sequence goes on from NC_140931.1 coordinate 47,870,603, forward strand.
TACTAGCTCTATCATTACCCCTCCTTTGCACACGTTGGGTTGGGGCATAAGTAGGCTGTAACCCAAAGGCTTCAAGGTAAAGCTGCAATACATTTGGTGACTCTGACAGTTCATGCTCTTCCATCCACTTTGCATCCATAGGCGGATAGTTCTTGAACTTCACCAAATAACGTCTTGCAACTTGTCCTTTAACTTTTCTGTCCTTATGTGCCAAAACTTGCTCAGGTACCAGGATCTCATCAAGTTCCTCAACTTCTGGCTGATCCTCAACTGACATATCTTTTGGCACATCACCCACGAAGGGTCTTAGAAGACTCACGTGAAACGCATTATGAATCTTCCACGCATCAGGCAATTTCAGCCTGTAAGCCACATCGCTGACCTTGTCAAGCACTTGAAAAGGTCCATAGTAACGCATGCTGAGCTTAGGAAATAGCCGTTCCTTGCCCTTCATCTTCTTTAACCTTGCCTTTTCGAACCTTAAGAGAACCCAATCACCAGGTGATAGTAGCAATTCACGACGGTGACGATCAGCAACCTTTTTCTGTTTTGCCTGAGTCTTCTCCAAGGCAACTTTAATCTTCTTATACATCTCATCCATGTTCTCAACATATCGATCTGCCTCAAAGATCTTGTCCTTTGTGTGCAAAATGGAAGGAACCTTTTTGCCGCCTTCAACAATTTCAAAAGGTGCTTTGCCAGTAGACGAATGCACCGTATTATTGTATGCATACTCAAGCATAGGCAAATACTGTTCCCACTTGCCCTTATTATCTGACACATAGCATTTCAACAGATCTAAGACAGTAGAATTAGCCTCTTCTGACTGTCCATTAGTTTGTGGATGAAACGAAGACGAGAACTTGAGCGTAGTACCCATGTTCTCAAACAATCCTCTCCAGAACAAACTGGTCATGCGAGGATCACGGTCACTGATAATCGATTGTGGCATACCATGGTACTTAAACACATTGTACATGAACAAGCGTGCCATCTGATCAGATTTTATCTTCTTCCTGACAGGGATAAAATGGGCCTGCTTGCTGAACCTACAGATAATGGTCCATATACCATCATTCCTTGTTGGCGTTCTTGGAAGATCAAAGATAAAGTCCATAGCAATGCTTTCCCATGGCTTATCCGGAATCGGCAGTGGTTGTAACAACCCTGGTGCCTTTGGCCTGTCAAACTTGACCTTTTGGCAAACTATGCATGCTCGCACAAAGGCATCCACATCTCTCCTCAAGGTAGGCCAATAGAAGAACGTCTCTACCGCTTTAACTGTTGCATCAATGCCACGATGCCCTGCATACGGTGGGACATGACTCTCTTCCATGACCTTATGTCGCAGTGGCCTAGTGACACAAAGTCTGCCATGCATCATCATAAAACCATCTCTGAGGAGGTAGTGCTCATGATGTTGCCCCTCTTGTAACTGTTCAAAGATCCTTGCAAAATCTTCATCAGCAGTATACTGTTCCTTCATGTCATCTAACTCATGATGATAAGGAATTGACACAACTGAAATTTGTGGCTTTCTTGATAACGCATCAGCCACAACATTCTTCTTGCCTTCCACATGCATAATCTGGAAGTGGAACATGGAAAGAATGTTTGCCCATCGCATATGCTTTTTGGATAACTTTGACTGTGTCAAGAAGTATCGCAAGGTCTGATGATCTGTTTGGACAACAAAATCAGCACCTAAGAGGTAGTGCTTCCAGTTAGAAAGCGCATGAATCACGGCCAAAAGCTCTTTCTCATAGACTTGCATAGTCCTCTCTGGCCCTTGCAAAATTCGGCTTTCATAGGCTACTACCCTACTACCCGTCCATCTTGCATTAGCACTGCTCCGATGCTACTGCCACACGCGTCACACTGGACCACAAATGACTTCCTGAGATCTGGCAAAACAATAACTGGATCTGAAGTCAACTTTTCCTTTAAGAGAGTAAAAGCTGAAATCTCTTTTTGGGTCCATCTGAAAGTGACCTCTTTCTTTTGCAATGCGTGAAGAGGCGATGCTATCTCTGCAAAATTTCTGATAAACCTTCTATAGTAGGAACACAATCCTAAGAAGCTTCTGACATCGTGCACAGTCTTCAAGTCTGGCCATGTCTTGACAGCTTCGACCTTTGCGGGATCCATTCTAACACCATCCTTTGAGACTATGTGGCCCAGAAAGTGGATCTCTTCGAGGAAGAATTCACTTTTCTTAGGATTGACAAGTAACCTGTGACTGCGCAGCTCTTCGAACACAATGGTCAAGTGACGCCTATGCTCCTCTTCATTCTTGAATACACAATCATGTCATCGAAGAATGTTCCAACAAACTGTTGATGCGTGCGGAAAATCCGGTCCATCATTCTGTTGAACGTGGCAGGAGCATTTGTTAGCCCAAACGGCATCACTAGAAACTCATAAAGACCAAATGTCGTTCTAAACGCAGTCTTGTGCACATCCTCTGGGCTTATACGAATCTGATGGTACCCACTCTTCAGGTCTATCCTGCTGAAAATTGCAGCACCCTCTAAACGATCAAGAATATCATCAATGCGAGGAATAGGAAACCTATTCTTGATGGTATTCTTATTCAACTCACGGTAATCAATACACATGCGCCATGAGCCATCCTTCTTCTGCACTAGGAGCATTGGGGAGCAAAAAGGTGAAGAACTAGGCTGAATCAGCCCCTTCTCTAATAACTCCTCAACTTGGCCCATAATCTCTTTCTGTTGCGCCGCACTAACCTTGTAGGGAGGTCTATTTGGTGGGCTACACCCTGGCACCAAATCTATCCGATGGTCCTCAGGTCTCTCTGGCGGCAATTGGGACGGTAATGAATCAGAAAAATAGTCACTAAACTTTTGCAAAAATGCTGACCTTTCTTTATCTAACACAGATAAATTTGACTGATCACTATCTGAGACATCACGTGCAAAAATCAAGTACGCAGAAAGATGATTCTTTATTACAGAAGTGATAGCAGAAGCAGATACGATAGGGACTGACTCTCCTTTAAGCTTTACATCCAAGATGTGAGTTTTGCCCCTATGCTGTACAGTGATCTTTTTGTTGTAGGCATCCAAGACTCCATGCACTCGGAACATCCACGGGATCCCCAACAAGGCGTCACAACCTTCCAGCGGCATGATGTAAAACTCTTCAGTGTCCACATACGATTGAATATGTAGACGCAGTTTTCTAATGATGGGAGTAACACACTCTGAGTGGCCAGGACATGCCAACCCTGCCTCTGCTGTGTACCCCATCTCTTCAGCTTTGATGCCCAGCTTCATAGCTAACTCTGGTGAGATAAAGTTGGCTTTGGCACCTGGATCAAAGAAGATGAGTGCCATCTGATCCCTAACTTTACCCCATGCCCTGCATAACTCACTGGCATCTGTGCTGGGCCTGTCACCCACCATGTCTGGCACTAAACCTGCCGTGGGTTTTGGCTTCTTGCCTTTCTGGTCTTCTTTATCCTCTGAGTCAGCTGGCCTTTTCCTTTGTGGACAATTTATAGAAATATGACCAGGCTGCTCGCATATAAAGCATTTGTTCTCAGCCATTAGGACCTTCTTTTCCTCGAGCGACTTGCGCACAAAAGGCTTCCTTTTCTGTTTCTTTGCCTGCGCTCCAGAAGTCCCAACTGAATCCTTGTCTTTGGTGGCCTGTTCTGACCCCTGTGACGCATCAGGAGCCGTTTTCACAAAGGGCTTCTTTGCTGAATTTTTCTTTTGCTGCCCTCCTTTATCACTGCTCGGAAATCCACTGTCCTCTCCTTTCAACAGGGCAAGACCAGTGTTCGCAACTTCCATAAGCTGAGTAAGGGTAGCCACTCTGTTCTTTGTACAGTAATCACGAAGCCCTTTAGGCAGCCCACAACAGTACTTCTCTATCTGCTCTGTCAGTGGCACAAATCTATAGGAGGTCACTGAGAGTAACACTTTACAAAACCTCCTATTGTACTCCAGCAAGCTCTTGCACGAAGCTGAAGTAAGCTGGTGCCAATCTGTCAGGACATCGGCTTCAAATTCATTTGATAGCCAAGCAGATGCAAACATTTGCTTGAAGTAAATCCAAGTGGCGGGTGCCTGTCCTTGCATTAACAATGTCGTCCACCATGTAAGCGCATTGTCCTTTAAGAAAGTGGCAGCTTTCCTAACCTTCGAGGCCTCTGTAAAATTCCCTCCCGCATAAGCTGTATCAAACTGCTGGAGGAAAGTGAGTGCCTTTGTCTTATCCTCGAAACCACTGAAGGTACTGAACTTTACCGCTGCACCACCTTCTTTATAAGCCTTCGGCTTCTCTAGTGCCCCCAAGTTGTCATACGGAATGGTCTGCAACATGGGCACTGTACTAGGCATGATTGGCACGCCTTGGCCATTCACATTTTGCGTAAGAGGTGCGATATCTGGCTGCTGTCCAGAAAAACCAGCCATGCCAAAATGACCCTGTGGCACCCCAAACTGGCCCTGGTTGCCGTGGAAACCTTGCTGCATGCCGATAGTACCATACATGGGGTTTGGCATGATGCCTTGCATACCCCCGAACACTGTTCCTGGCATGTACGGCTGACTTCCAGGCGCATAACCAGCCATACTTTGGAACACTGATCCACCCCCGAAATACCCAGGATGTACCGTGGGTGGTGGAAAAACTGAGTGCATAGCCTGGTATCCAGCTCCCTGTCCATTCAAGACAGCATGCTGGCTCTGAAAGGTGGCGGGCTGAACTGGCATAACCTGTGGAATAGGCGTTTAGCCACCTGTTCAAGCACGGGAGGAATCTGCTTTGGAGCCCCCGACTTCGCAACATGCGAGTGTTCCCTTTCCTCTTGCGCCTCATGAAGTACCTGGGCTTGAGCTTCAACAAGCTCCGTACGCGGCGTAAGTTGCCTATTTTGCTGTTGCACTGGTGGCGCTTGCAAGAATTCCATAATTCCTTTCCCCTTGTCGGCCATAGTGTAATCCCCGCGTTCTTGCATTGTGTCTTTACCCTGAACAGTCCAGGCTCACTCTTTGAGGAAAAAGTGATTGATGTCCCGGCAGCGGAACCATGAAACCGGCCCGTAGGGCGGTAGGCGTTGGCTTTCACCCAAAAATTCTTTACTTTATACACACACACAGAGCACTTTGCAAAGAGAACCTGCGATGGGAGTTAACACTTAAATACACACACGGCTCAAAAGCTAGAATGCTCCGAGCAGACGCCGACAACCTGTAGGCCCAAAATTGGCGCCCCTTTCGGTATTTCTTTATTCTTTAGGAGGGTAAATTACAAGGTAAGGTCCTGGGAATCCTTCACGTGTATCCACCTAGATACCATTTGATTTGGCCAAATTTCGGCAGCATAACAGCCCCAAAACTTGCGCGAAACCAATTCCCCTGTTGGAACTCGCTTGCACTGTCGTATACCCTCTGATTCCTGTCCAAAAACAGTAAATTCAGCGTGCTGTATTTACTGGTTTTTGCCCTGTTTTCAGCCCCAAACAGTCCCCTAACTGTCCTCTGCCAGTGGGGCACGATTCCAATGGTCCTGGCGTCCGTATGGCTGAAAAACAGTGAATTTACAGCGCATACACAGCGCTGATTTTGCACCTGTACGGTGAGGTTATGACCCTCACCAGTGCCTGCTTTGGAGCAACAGTTAGCTACCCCTGTTCCTGCTCAATCAGCACAAAGCATGAACCCACACAACTGTACATCAGTCAAATGAGTAACCCTCTTGTGGGGCATCACATAACTGCACGTAGGGGAGGGGAGAGCAGTGTGTAGTGTGCAGGGCATCACTCCTAGCACCACACTGTACATGAGAGGAAAAGGAAGCACTCCATAGCTCTTAACCTGTGACAAAAGCTGAAATGAGGCCTCTCCCAGCATAAAAATCAGCGCCCATTTTTCTGCAAGAGGAAAGTGCATGAAAATTCGACACTTGGCGCATTTACAAGCATTTGCCCGTTTTGGGTTCGCCGCTTAAAAAAATATCTTGACCGGTTGCCCAGTTGACTTCACGGCAGAGTTATAAAATGTTCCCCTAGTCATACCGGAGGTAATGACGCGAACACATTTCATGGCCCAAAATAGCAGTTCCCTAAATTTTAGGAGATGCTTCCGTTGGGCTCCCACTGGTCCTCTGACCATCTATCCTCATTGGGACCGCATCCAAAAATGCAATGTGGCCCAACTGTCGGATACTTTTTGTTGGTAGTCCCACCTTGACTTTACGCCTTAATTGAGTTCACTTCCTAGTATCCACCAACTTGCTAAGTGCGACGGGGGGACCTATATGATCTTGCTCTGAGCCTAGACATCCTCTTACCATACGAATTCCAGTGCCGACCACTTCCCGTCTGCGGGGTGAATCTACCGTTCACATTGGCCATACAATGTCGACCGTTTGCTACTTCAAAAGAGGTCTTAAACAAATAAAATAAACCCCATTGGAAAGAAACCAACAACCAAGGTTAGCAGTTGCCACATCTCTGTGACATGGGTTAATAACTGCCACAGTCCTCGTGACATACGCCATGAGTCATCCTTTTTCTGCACCAACACCACTGGAGAACAGAATGGAGATGAACTGGGCTGAATCAGCCCCTTTTCTAACAGCTCCTGTACTTGGCTCATTATCTTTCTGCTGAGCCGCACTAACCCTGTACGGAGGCTTATTTGGTGGGCTACTGCCTGGCACCAAATCTATCGCATGGTCCTCGGGTCTTTCTGGCGGTAATTGAGACGGTAATGAATCGGAAAAGCAGTCACTATACTGTTGTAAAAACATTGACCTTTCTTTATCTAACACAGATAAATTTGATTCATCACAATCTGACACTTCACGTGCAAAAACCAAGTACGCAGAAAGATGCTTTTTCATTACAGAAGTAATAGCAAAAGCTGATACAGTGGGAATAGACTCCCCTTTAAGCTTTACATCCGGAATGTGAGTCTTTCCCCTGCTCTGTACAATGATCTTTTTGTTGTAGGCATCCATGATTCCCTGTACACGAAACAACCAAGGAATACCTAACAACACATCACATCCGTCCAGTGGCATGATATAAAATTCTTCAGCATCTACATAGGACTGGATATGTAGGCGCACCTTTCCGATGATGGGCGTCACAGCCTCTGTATGGCCAGGACATGCCAAACCTGCCTCTGCTGTATACCCCATCTCTTCAGGTCTGATTCCCAACTTTGAAGCCAATTCTGGGGAAATAAAGTTGGCTTTGGCCCCTGGGACAAAGAAGATAAGCACTGTTTGATCCCTGACCTTTCCCCATGCTCTGCAAAGCTCACTTGCATCTGAATTTGGCTTGTCACCCACCATATCTGGCACTAGACAAGCCATGGGCTTCTTTCCTTTCCTGTCCTCCTTGTCTTCAGAATCAGCTGGCCTTTTCTTTGTAGGACAATTGTAAGCAATGTGGCCAGGCTGCTCACAAATAAAGCATTTGTTCTCTGTCCTCAGGACCTTCTTTTGCTCTTTTGACTTGCGAGGAAAACGTCTTTTCCATTTCTTTGCTGGTCCCTTTTCTGATTCAGCCGTAGCTTTATCTTTCCCTGCATTGGCTGACTCCTGAGTCCCTTTCGGAGCCTCATTGGGAACGTGCTTCTTGGCTGAATTTTTCTTGCCTGATCCTGCCTTGACGCCAGTGTTAAATTCACAATCTTCTCCCTTGAGCAAACCATTGCCAGCGTTTGCTACCTTGATGAGTTGCGTCAAAGTAGTGACTTTGGTCTTCGTGCAGTATTTTCTCAATCCTTTGGGTAGGCCACAACAGTATTTTTCAATCTGTTTTGTCAATGGCAGAAACCTATAGGAAGTTACTGAAAGTAGAGCTTTCCAAAACTTTCGATTGTAATCATCCAGATTTCTGCAAGTGGCAGCATTAAGCTGGTGCCATTCTGTCATGACATCTGCTTCAAAGTCATCAGATAACCATGCTACAGCAAAAATCTGTTTGAAGTAAATCCATGTGGACGGAGCTTGCCCTTGAAGCAATAAAGTTGTCCACCATTGTCCTGCATTCCCTGTCAAGAAAGTGGCTGCCTTGCGGACCTTTGAAGCCTCTGTAAAGTTTCCCCCTGCATAGGCCTTGTCAAACTGCTGGAGGAATGAGAGAGCCTTCTTCCTGTCATCAAACCCTGTAAAGGTCGTGAATGACACACCTTTGCCACCTTCTTTGTACGGAGTTGGCCTCTCCAGCGGCGTTAAATTGTCATATGGAAGTGACTGAAACATGGGAACATTATTAGGGTTCATTGGTGTTCCCTGACCGCAATTAAGTTTACCTGGAAACGCCATATTTGGCTGCTGATTTGTAATTCCAGCCATACCAAAATTTGCTTGTGGCATCCCAAATTGGCTCTGAGTGCTCTGAAACCCTGGTAGCATGCCCGTGACACCATACATGGGGTTGGGCATCATCGTTTGAGCACTCCCGAACATTGTTCCTGTCGTGTAGAACTGATTTCCAGGTGCATGACCAGCCATGCTATGGAATACCGATCCACCTCCAAAATAGCCAGGGTGTACTGAAGGTGGTGGGAAGACCTGTTGCATAGCCTGTAGGTTGCTTCCCTGCCTATTAGAACCAACTATAGGTTGTTGAAAGGTGGCGGGCTCAACTGGCACAGCTTGAAAGACTGGCATCTCAGCCACCTGTTCTTGCACCTTAGGCACAGGTTGTGGAGACTGCATGTTCTCCGTCAAGTGTGCAGGTGTTTCCATTGACTGTGCAGTATGAATCACCTGTGCTCGAGCCTTAACAGGCTTTTGAATATGATCCAGTGACCCAACTTGCTGATTGATGATGTGGCAGCTGTACGGATTTCCGTGATTTACGATGGCAGCTTTTTGGCTTTGCTTTTGGACCAGATGCTTTTGAGTTTGAAGGCTTTTTACTGTAAACTGCTTTTGGGGCCTAGGGCCTTTAAATATGTGCTAAGGGCTCATTCTTTGGCATGCTTCTTGGAGAAGGTGCGGAGTCTGGAGTACTGGCTTGTACTTTGTTGATGCAATATAAAGAAATACCGAAAGGGGTGCCAAGGTTTGGGGCCAATACTCTTTGGGGTGGAATTCCGCCACTCTGTGTTGCGTGTCGTCTCTCTCTCTCTCTCTCTCTCTCTCTCTCTCTCTCTCTCTCTCTCTCTCTCTCTCTCTCTCCAGTTCAGTTGTTATTGAAGTGCTAAAAGTCTGCTTAGTCTGTTCTTTTCTATTGGCACGTGGTGCCCGTCTTGTGACAGTGGTATCAAAGCATCAGGCGTGTGCTCTTCTGAAAGCATACCGGTCCTACAAAAGAGCAGACAGAGCTATTGGAATTTTATTCCAGGTATCTTCGCCCTCCAACCCGGACTTATTAGCCACTCCCACCCTTACTTCATCGCGCATCGGGCGCTGTCACAAAACGGGAGCGTACACGAGCACTTAGAAAATCTGAAAATTATAATTCTTTGAAAAACATGAGAGAAGGGAGAAGATCGACACAGTATTGGGGACCGGAACATCTTCTGGTCGCCCCCCCCTGTTCAGAGTATTCTTTTATTCAGGGAGAATTCTTATACAGGCACGAGAACCCGAGGAAACCCTTCCGTTCTGTAGTCTTAGACCCGAAGGTCGTGCTTTCCCGTAAAGGGCTTGGGCACAAGGCCGTTCCTTCCCGTGAGGGACTTAAGCGCGAAGCCGTACTTTCCCGTAAGGGACTTAGGCGTGAAGCCGTACTTCTCGTGAAGGGCCTTCCCTTGAGACGAGAGATTCCTGCAAAACAAACCACACAAAGCAGCAATTCTCAATGCGTATCAACACCTTATACCTGTCGCTCCTTGCTCGGAGAATCAACCTCCGTACTTAGTCGTCACGCGAGCACTTGCAAATTCCGTCGCCAGTCTCTGCTTCAGAATCCCAGCGCTTGCACTTCCTGCTGCTTCCGGCTCCTCCAAACTGAAACACTGGCTACCCTTTTATAGGGTCTGACACCCGGCAGGAATAGGGGTCGAAAAGTAGAGCTTGGCGCTCCTAGAGAGAGGAGAGAGAAAATCGCATTTTCTAGAGAGAGGAGAGAGAGAGAGAGATCGCAATTCAGCCCCCCCTGCGTTGGTTTTAGCGCTGGCTTTTTCTATAAGAGCCTTGCCTGCTTTATTATATTAATAAAAGTGACCGGTCACTTTATAAAATAAAGTGTGAACCTGTTCAAACTTTAAAAACTCACTCAGTTAGTGAAAACAATGCTACACGGACACATTCCAGGCGTCCCTGGGTGCAGGACACGACACAGATGCAATGCAAACACAGACTCCTCGCGGGAAAACATCTGTCCTCCCGCGACTGTTCTTGCTTTTCGCAAAAAGCTTCATTGAACCCATCTTTATTCTTTTGCTTGTGTTCTTACGCGTATTTTCTTACTCAGTTCGGATTTCCTCCTTAGCATACGGGATGCCCCCTTACTGATGCACCCGTCACCCATCATGTGACGCATCAGAGGCACTCGTAACCCGGCCCTTTCCACCGAACTTACGGAAACTCCTTTGCGATGTTTACCGTCACCCATCAAATGACACATCAGAGTTGTCCGTTCTTGATGGCAGTTCCTGTAGCTACAATCTTTTTAACAGTTCTTAGTGCACATAATAAAATATCCTAAAAAAGAGATTTAATCATTAAAAATAAGAAAATAGTCCAACTAGCAACAGGCGCGCTCCCGTCTTCACCGCTGATGTCTTACAGGGCATAAGCCATTAATATCACTTGCAAGAGAAGGATCCAAGATTTGTTTCAAGTCACTGTTTTTCTCAAAAGCAGTGCCATGCAGATGTTGATGTCTACAGCTACCAAGCAGCACACTCCAAGGACTTGGCAAGCTTTCAAGAAAATTTTTGCTCGAAGTTCTATGGTTTCTGACATCTTCCTTCAGAGTGCAACTTTTGGCAGAGTGGGGTATCCTGAAATGCTTGCCATGGTACCCAAGCAGATTATATCTTGAAATTTCTTGACATCTCTCAGTAGATGTCTTTTCGAGCAGATGACCTTGGAGGCTTAGTGTGATTGCTATCTTTTTTTTTTTTTCCGAGAAAGAGATCCTTCTATTAGTTAATGAAAGCTGCCCATAGGGCTACATCCACCTCTGCAAGAGAGGGCTACAACAAACATGATGGGGAGACTCTCCCAATGAAAAAACAGCATATATACAATGGGGCTAAATCAAGAGATGGGAGGAGGGAAAAGCCACACAGGTGGACAGTAGTGCCATCTGAGCACCCCCTGGACCATGGAGTAAAACGGCCCAGGGCGCCAGAGACGAAGGAAAGCCTCGCGGCGCTCCCGCATGCGGTCGGAGCTGCCCTATAGTCCCTCAAGCTGTCCTCTGAGAGTATGGATCAGCTCTAGCCAAAAGTCACGAACAGTCTCTGCTGGTGGTACAAGGCGAGCCTCAAAGATGCGGAAACAACGGGCCCGCCAGATGAACCAGAGAGCTAGGCCGCTGATGAGCTCCCAACACTCCTCTCTCTCACTGCTCCACTCCTGTGGAGTAAGGTCTGTAGCAGGCTGGAGTGTAGGTCGACCCCCCTGTATCACTATCATCCTGCTGGTGGAAGATAGCTCAAACTGAAGTGCCGGGCCCGTGAGGGTGGACCAAGCCGCCGCCCCCCAAGTGTACTGTCGAGCCGTGGAGAGGGCAGGCATCAGCCGAAGAACTCGTAGCCACACCTGCTGGGCCGAGGGACAGTCCCAAAGACAGTGTCGCTGACTCTCCACCAACTGGTCACAGGCTGTACATGCGGCCGAGAGACCACAATGTACAAGCCAGCTCCCTACTGCTGTGGCTCTGTGTGCAACCAACCACTGGAACAAGGTGACGCGCCTCGACTGTCTGGAGTCCCACAGCCTCTGCCAAAAAGCTGCCAAGAACTCAACTGTGAGACCCTCCTCCTGCCAATGACGTGCTGCAGCGGGGCGGGCCTCTCTCTGTGCTGCAAGTATATGACGTCCAAGCCGAACAGTGTACTGAAAGAAAGGGACTCCTGGGCGGTCTGCAGAAGAGAATGGGTCCCTCCATAGCCACTCACCAGGATCCCACTGTACTCGTGCCAGTGGACAGCACTCCCAAGCCCATAGCCTCCAGTGTCCTGTCTCAAGAGCTGCTGGGTCAGGGTCTATGACGCAAGTCCTCCCACAGATGCCCACAACTCGGATCCTCTGGAAACAACACTCTGCTACCTGCGGGGCCTCTACTGCAACTCTCTGTAAACGTCCCCCACCCTGAAGCTCGAAGAACAGGGCTGGGACAGTCTCTGAGCAAGCCCTGACTGAAATGAGAACCTCCAGTCGTGTGAAGGCTCCCATCCACCGGGGTGCTACTGCCTCGAGAGGCGTGAGCCAATCAGCTGGAATTGACTCTGAGATGTCCTGACACATGCTTTGAACCCCTCTCATGCCCTGTAGCTGGACAACCTGCACCTCCTCTGACAAACCTGTGAACTCTAGCCAGTCACCTAGAGAGCGCGCTGGACCTGCTGCCATGGGACCCCAAGAAACATGAGGCCTACTCCCAACCAAGTGGCCTCTCTGAGTGCTAACCATGGGGTTCCAGACGAGGGGCTGCCGTAGGCGCTCCTCCGTGCACGTCGGCTGTCGCTGCTCTAGGCCACGCCGCAATAGCTCCCAAGACCGAAGCAAACTCACAGCGAATCGGTCCTCCAGTCTCCTGCTCAAACCAACTCGGCGCAACTCTGTAAAGATCCATCCGGTCGAAGGTTGCCAAGGGCCTCCTGCCTGAGGCACCCTGGCACGAAGCCTCTGCAACAAGAACTCCTTCCAGGGCTCCTCGCCTGGCAGAAGTCCTCTGACGACGAACTTCCCAAGAAGGGCTCTGCTGTGCTGTGCTGGATCAATGATCCCAAGCCCCCCCTGAGAACAAGGAAGTGTGATGACCGACCAAGCCACCTTGGCTCGGGCAATCTGAGTGTCGCGACCAGACCAAAGGAAGTTCCTGATCAGCCTCTCTACCTGGCTGATACAAGAACTCGAGAAGATCCAGCAAGAAGTGTCCTCCCCACGGAGCCGTGCAAGGGCAGAAGCCTCCCAAAAAGTGAAGATGTTGTCAAGGATATTGCGTTCCTTGACAAAACCTGTCTGAGTCCCATGTATAAGGCTCTCCAAGAGTGGCTGAATCCTCAAACTCAGAGCCTTAGCAAGAATTTTGTAGGCTGAGTTGAGAATGGTGATGGGACGCCACTGTCGAATCTCATCCAAGGAGCCACCCTCCTTTGGAATGAGGTACATCAGGCCCTCACTCATGCTATCCGGCATCACTCCTGTGTGCAGAATGTACTGAAAGGCACTACAAAGATCTGGGCCAAGCAGGTCCCAGTACTCCAAGAAGAAGCTGGGAGTCAGCCCATCCTCACCTGGACAACTACCATGAGGGAGGGCCCTAAGAGCCGTGTGCAGCTCCTCAAGCTGAAGAGGCAACTCAAGCCTCTGCCGCATCTCCTCAGTCACAAGACAAGGCATCTGTGCCCAAACCTGCTCCCTGCATGCATCCTGTCTCTCTGACTCTGGCACAGCCGACAGTAGCTCACGGTAAAAGTCAGTAGCAACTGCACGCATATCCTCTGGCTCGCAAACAACTGACCCATCGGGTCTCCTCAACTGATTGACCTTGGCATGCGAGTGCCGAGGTCCCAGTGTCTCAAAAAAAACATCTGTCACTCTGTCACCCACCTGAGTCCACTGAGATGCATGCCGGTGGAAGGCAAACTCATGGCGCCTCTTCTCTGTGCAAGCAAGCTCCTGTCGAGCCTGCTGGAGCTGCTCCTCCAACCATGGACTGTCTGGATGCTGCTCCTGCATCCTCTGTAGTGAAGCAATGCCTCGTCTGAGACGCTCCTCCTCCTCTCTCGCTGCAGCCCGTCGAGCCAAAGACTCCTGAAGAAAGAAGAGGCTGAGCTGAGCTAGGCCTGAGGCCACTCTGTCTGCAGGTGGAGCCTGGCTGTCCATGCCCTCTGTCCATAGAGCCTCGACCCTCTCTCTGAGTGCTGAGTCCAACAAGACCCGCTCTGGGATGCGAAGCATCGTGCTCCCACTCCTCTGCCTGTCTGCCACTGTGAGGATCACTGGTGCATGGTCCGAGAAGGATGTCCCTGCCAGGATGCCCACTGATCCCCCCAAGTCACTGAAGTGGTCACTAGTGTAGAAGCGATCTATGCGCGATAGATTCACTCCTCCCACTCGGCGGTCCGATCTAGAGAAGGTAAGACTCTCTGGAGGCCTCACAAAGCCAGAATGCTGCCATGTATCCGAGACCCTCAACGTCATACAAAAACTCTCCCAAGCTGCTAACTCGACTCCATGCACAGTAGCATGGCTACCTCCGATTCTGTCAGAAGGGTCCTCCAACATGTTGAAGTCCCCTCCTACACACCACTGGTCAACCTGTGGCAAAGACTCAACAATCTGTGACCAAAACTCTGCATGAGCACTCGCCACATTGGGCGCATAGATGTTCAGGAAACCCACAAGGCTACCCTGAACCTGCATAGTAATCCACTGAGCCCTGCCTGGTACAATAATCCCTCTGCCCACAATGGCCTGCTGTAATGAGTCCGCAATAGTCATACATACCTCACCCTGGATGCCTCCAGGTCCAAAAGCAGCTGACCAAAAGGTATCATAGCGTCCACGCAAAATCTGACCACATCGCCGAATGCGGCTCTCAGACAAATGGTGCTCCTGAAGCATAAGGAGATCAATCTCTCCTCCCACAAGGCATCGCTGAAGCTCCTGACGCAATCGGCCCTGCTGTCGCTGAAACTGGGGCCCACCTAGTCCCTGCACGTTCCACGAGACGATCCTCATGGGGAGCGAGAGAGAACAGATGCTGCCGCAGCAGCAAGACGAGCTATCTTCGAAGCAGGCTTGGATGGGGAGTAATCCGCATCTGAGCGTCCTCTAGATAGGCGAGACTGCAGTGAGTGCCTGATCCAAGCCCAAGTAGAGCGAGCCGTGCGTAAAGCAACCTCCTCTGTCCGGGAGTCCTCATGAATGAATACATAGCAAGGCAAACACTGCGTATCAGCAAAAAGGTACACCACAATGTGTCTACATCCTGCTGAATCTGGGGGTGTCATCGCAAACTTGGCCAGTGGCCACAAAGTCTACAGCAGATCTGTAACGCCAAGTTCTCCCATGTGGTGAGAGAACTCGAGAACCTGTGTATGCAACCATCCCACCATTGAGTCGAGGGACCACTCTGTCTCAGTCCTGCCACAGAGGGGGAAGGAGAAACCAACTGCTGAGTCCAAGGCCTCTGTCCCCCTAGCGGCGAGGAACAAAGCGTGGACTCTGAAGCAGGCTGCATCGTGGTCTGCTGCGGAATCGCCAAGAAAACGAGTAAACCCGTAATCGAAGAAATCCCAGCGGCGTCGGAGGTCAAAGCTCGTCAAACCACGAGGGATAGCTGCAAGAGGAGATGTCTAAATCTGCAGTGGGGGCCGCAAGAAGGGCTGACCCTCTCTCGCTAGGCGACTCGTGGCGAAGGCGCTGCCAAGAGATCTCCTGGCCGCCGGCAAGGGTCCAGTCTCCAGAGCTGACTGTGGTACTGAAGCAGGAGGAGGGGGAGAAGGGGCTGGGGGGGGCGGGGGAGAGGAGAATCGGGGTGGGGCGGCAGAGACATGGGGGGGGCGAGGTGGGGAGTGAGCGGTAGCAGAGGGCGGGGGAGGGCATGAGGAGGAGGAGGGGAGATCGGAAGGCGGAGCGGCTGGCGAGGGTGAAGCGGAGGTGGAGATGAGTACATAAAACTTGATAGGAAGAAAAATTGTAGGCTATAGCTCCAACTCGCTTGAATATATTTGAATGGGCCACAATATGTAGGAGATAACATAGCTATCTAACCAGTTTTTATACTTTTTGAATGGTTTGGAATACGTAAAAACATATCTTCACCTTCTCTAGAAGTGACTTATTGATTTTTTTTTCTCAACATACATTCTGTATCTATCTTGTGCTTGTCAAACATTTTGACGAGAAATCTTGAGCATATCCACATGATCTTGGATAATGTCCTTGACTTGCTGAATTGTTGATGTAGCCAATCCCACCCTTACTGATGGCTTGGGTGGAAAGGTGTACATAAGACTCAACAAGTACTTCACTTGTTTTCATTAAAATGCTTCATAATTAGTCAAATGAATGAATTTACATGCTGCTTCACATATGAATTTTCTAAACACTAGGATCCATAACACTTAGTGTGCATACATTAGCAAAAAATTATCCGAGCGTGTGTTTCCACTATTGGAGTGTTTTGTGCTTGCCTATGCTCATGGCACAGTTGATGCACATAGCATATATGAGACTTGAGGGAATAGATATGTAAATAGCTCTTTAAAAGAAATTAAACACTTTCCACTTTGAATCGTAACAATTCATAATATACTAAACAGAACAATTACTAAACATGCTAAAATATGTGAACCATGATAGAATGCAAACATAAATCACATCCAAGTAAAAACAACGAAACATTTTTATTGACATGAAATAGCCTTTGCTATGTACGTAATAGGTGTGCATAATTATAACCTAAAAATCTTAATCAACCGTTCATTAATGTTGTTTGTCGTACTTGTTACATCAACAAAGTTTTACTAGATGTTCGATAAGCTTTGGCCACTCAAATTGTTCCCAATACCTCATGCTTGAAATGATCTAATAAACGGATTTCACCAGCACCAAATAGGGACTTTTTTAATAATAAAAAAACCGAGAAAAAGATCCTTCTATTAGTTATTGAAACTGCCCATAGGGCTACAACCACCTCTTCAAGAGAGGGCTACAACAACCATGGTGGGAGACTCTCCCAATGAAAAAACGAGAATATGTACAATGGGGCTAAATCAAGAAATGGGGGTAGGGAAAAGCCACACAGGTGGTCGGTAGTGCCATCGTAGTACACCCTAGACCATGGTGTAGAAGGGCCCAGGACGCCAGAGTCGTAGGAAAGCCTCTCTGCGCTCCCGCATGCGGTCGGAGCTGCTCTGTAGTCCCTCGAGCCGTCCTCTGAGAGTGTGGATTAGCTCTAGCCAAAAATCGCGTATAGTCTCTTCTGGTGGCACAGGGCGAGCCTCAAATATGCGAAAACAACGGGCCCACCAAATGAACCAGAGTGTCATGCCACTGATGCGCTCCCAACACTCCTCTCTCTCGCTGCACCACTCCCGTGGAGTAAGCTCCCCTCCTGCCAAATAGGGACTTTTTTATGATACATAATTAAGAAAAAGGCATTAATATATGGTCCATAGACTCATATTCTTCACATGTGGAATATTTCTCATATAATGATGTTAATAAATGTGATATTTGTCAAGTAAAAGAAGTACTTGTGTGTGGAGTTAACTTGAAACACTCAATGACAGGATTGAGAGGGACCTTCCTAAAACCTTGCCGCACACTGGTTGAACCGAACTCGGTGAATTCCTAAACCATGTTGTACACTGTGTGATTGACAACATGTGCCAAAGAACGATCCTCACTTTGTAGGCGTATGATCACCTTAAGAGAATCGACCACTAAAAAGTATATAATACCTTGAGTAGACCTTCAATTCCATCATAAGGGAAATTTGTTGGGGTTCACGCCAACTGGCTAACCCATCTCTAACCCTAACCTTATTCTTTCATATACTATAGAATAAGGAGTTGTGAGATTACATCCTCACATTGTGCTCACCCAAACCCGTGCTCCTACTTCCCTCATTTTCCTGCACGCACGCACACCCACACCCACACCTGTGCACACGCACTTCACAACTGGTATCAGAGCCCAGGCGGGAGGTGCATCAGCATCGTCACCTTCATCTTGCATGCACAGGGCTCAAGAGGAGCATAAGGTCTTGCAACGCTTTCAAAGCTAAGGAACTAGAGGAGGATCTATAGAATCGAGTGAAGAGGAACTTGACTCATCTAGTAGCAGTGGATTATGATGAGAACTGAAAAAAGGTAAAGGAAGTGCTAGTGACTTTGTACAATTAGCATTGGTGATTGCAAAAGCAACGCAAGGCAAAGTAAAATTGCAACACTGGTGACACCAATCTGTAGTGCAATAGAGAGAGAGAGAGAGAGAGAGAGAGAGAGAGAGAGAGAGAGAGAGAGAGAGCTTCCTTGCCTCTCTCATGACACTCTCGACGAGAAGAGAAAGGAGTTTCGATAGCGAGAGAGAGGGAAGAGGCGGCATTGTGCTTTTGAAAACACACACAAATGGTTTCAAAGAAGCAAAGTATGTGAAACACACACACATATACTTAGCCTCATCCTCATGGAAAGCGAGGGAGAGAGAGAGAGAAAATGTCTTCTTAGCTCTACAAGCTATGTTCGTTTATGTATATCTACTACTTTTTTATTTCATGGTATGTGCAAATTTGGCTCTGTGTGAGGGAGTTTTTATGTGTACGCACCCTTGCTTCGGATAGTGCTTTTCTCTTCTAGGGCTCTCTAGATCCTTAGGGCAGTTGAATGAGGTTTTTATGCTTTGTAAGTTTTTAAAGTTGTGACTATCTATAAAAGCCTATACTGATGTAATGGTTTTTCTTTTATAGTTTCACCTAGGTCATAAAATGAGCATTGCAAAAACAAAAAAGGGGGAGTTCCTTTACGGCCTTCAAAAAGCAAAGTAGAGTCACCCTTCAAATGGCCTTGAAAAGGAAAAGTAGAGTCACCCTTCAAATGACAAATGGAGGCATATAATATAGATATTAGTTTGGAGGTGCCGCCTCTGGAGGCACTCTCTCTCTCTCTCTCTCTCTCTCTTTCTCTCTTTCTCTCTCTAACTGGACAGCCAATGCACACCGGTTTAAGGCACCCGGACACAAGAAATGAGGACGTGGGGGGAGGGGCTACATGAATCTCTTTCCCCTTTATATATAGTATATATAGACCTTTCTTTTTGCCATACTCACAATTGTGAGTGGAGATGTATATAAACTCAACAAAATAATGTACAAAAGACCTCAAGCACATCTTGTGCCTTGAGGGATCAACATTACTATAGATCGGCCTTTTTGTTACGGACATAAGAGACTTACTTGAGAGAGATACAATGGAGGGTGTCACCCTCGAGTTGGCTAGAACCACAATCATCTTTCGTAGTGTCAACTAGAATGGAGTGGGATGGCTTGAATCGCTTGGATCCACTCACCAAAGCTCCTCCCTTTTCCATTAGAGACTATCACTTCCCTGCTTTCTTGGATTATCTCGTTGAAGTCAGTAGTTGAGAGTTCATTTTTGAAAATACATTTGTTCCTAGTTCTCTAGACTTGTTTAAAGTAGCCAAAGCACAAAACTTGTGTGCATGTAAGGAGCTTGGTTCTTTATAAACTTCCCTCCCGTGATGAACTAATTTTTGTAGAAAATAATCCTCCAAGTCTTTTGTATCCATTTGTAGACTTTGCCTGCCAAGCCACTTATAGTCAGATATTATGATCTTCATTTGCTGTTTGCATCCTAAGAGTGCTATCTGATCCAATTGCTTCTTTGCATCATGAGAATCTATCTTATCCAATTTCTCTAGCAAAGAATCTTATTGCCTATCAAAATAGCCCCCTAAAGTGCCTTCCATAGGAATATCTTCATTGCCTGGGGCCATTAATGGTCCCAAATGTTACTGATTAGCATTCTTTGCCTCGTTTCTAGCCATTTCTTATGCCATTGTTTATAAAGAGGGGCAAACCAATCTGTTTTAAGCATTAGGTTAAAGTAAACTTCCTTGGTTTGAAGTTTAAAGAAAATTTTGTTCACAAGCCACCACTAGGCTTTCCCCTCAGATTCAGACTCACAAATAGGCATCAGAACTTGATTCAAATCTTCGATGGCTCTTTCAATTAGAAGTCTTTCAGGAGAAACAGAGTCGTCAATTGGTTTGCTTTTTTCCATCTTGTGTTGCTGCCATCCCAAAATTGAGCTAGATATCTCAATCCTTTGTTATTGATCTTCCTAGCAATCTCTCTCAAATGGAGTTACTAAATCCCTTCCCACTTTTGATAGCCATGGGAACTAGTGTGTTATGGAGTTATGGAAATATTTGGCGGACTCCCCCGATTCCAGGGTCTCTGTACCTTCGACACATGTACAAACTAGCTCGCTCGTGATGGCCCTTAACCTTAGTTTTTCCCACTAAGGGGCTAGCAGTTTGTCGTGAATCCCTAGTTCCTTCCAAGGGCCCCTTGAGAGGAGACCTTCACTTTGTTAATCATGTCATCATAATGGCCCATGCTTGGTCTTGTTTGGCTAGTGCAACCAAAAAATTAGCACACCGAGCCTTTGCGTGCACCTTAGGGTTGAGGATTCCAATGACGCCTTGCTCCTTAGGTTTTGCAACAATTTTCCATCTGACCCACTACCAGGGGAGCAAAACTCTCGTGCTATCTTTCCAAAGGAATTTGTTCACCAGTTTCAAGAATTCCTTTCAGCCATTTTTAAGAGAGGACCTGCAAAGGATATGTACGAGATCATAAAAATATTAATCACTTGTACTCTACCCTGGGAGGGGAGGAGCACATACTCCCACTAATGCATCTTGCTCTGCACTTTGTCCAAGACCCACAAGAACCTCTGCTTGTTAGTGATGTTGACCCCAAGTGGGGCCGCTAGATGGCGGAATGCCTTTCCTTTAGAGACGGCCTCTCCTAACCATTCAGATGGGTTGAACAAGTGACTCTCTAATAGCAAGCTCAATCTTGATTCTTCAATATTGCACTTTGACCTTGAGGTGGTGGAAAACATTTGAACGATCCCCAAAGCCATAGTAAGGTAGACTTAAAGCATGCCATGAATTACTTTATGTTTCAAAAAGGATATAAGGATAATATAAACATATTAATGTGGGTTTCTCTTCATTGGATTGCCTTTGGAGAGTTTTTGGATGTCATCTCCTACATCCTTCTTCTGCAGGAGATGTCACTATTGATAGCTATATTAGGAGGATGATTTTAATTATTTGGTAACAAAGCATCCAAGATATAATTATCACTACCTTGATGTGGATGCATAGAGAGTATTTACACATGTTTTCACCTTGGAAGGAAAGGGAGGAAGGAGAGTGCTACCAAAATTAGGCCTTACTTCTTGTTGGCCACAACAACATATGGGTCACTTACTAGTATCAATTATATACAATAAGTATCGTAAAATCATACATACGGGCACCAACACAACCCTGCTAGCTGACACTACATATGTGAGTTTCTTTGTATGTACACCTTGCTAAAGCATGATAAAAATACCACAAAAGGAAAGCATATTCACTATCATTACACTCCATTGTATGTACATATATACAAATTACAAAAAGTGGGGTGTTCAAAAAATATACACACCATCATAATTTTTGAACGGTATCCTTCTTTTGCAATAAGCTGAAAAAATGCACAACAAAGAAACTTAGCTTCCACACAGAATCAATATCTAACTAAAAAAAAAAACGCTAGCTCTAAGAATATAGACATTTCACCAAGCCACAAACTAAGGAAATATACTCAAACTCATATTCAAAGCAAAGTAGTTCTCCCCAAATAACTAACAATGGTGAAAGATCTGGCCAAAATCTAGTTGGGTGTTGGCGGTAAAAATATATGGGACCCTCAATGGCCCCCAACAATAAAGATCTTTCTATGGAAAGTACTTTGGGGGCCCCTTTCAACTGTGGTCAAGATTTTAACCAGAGAGATAGACTTGAATAGATTCTTAGGGTGCAAAGCGGCCAGTGAGGATCCCCTCCACTTGTGCCAAAATTATCCATCTACAAGAGGCCTAGTGGGAAAATTATGCAAATGGGTACAAAAGACTTGGATGATCCCATTCTTCAAGATGAACTACTCTTGGGAGGCAAGGTGTGGAAGAACCAAACCATCTTGATTTGCACACAAAGTGTCCGCTTTTGCTACTCAAACAAACGTGGAAGTCTAGGAACCAGTGTGTCTTTGGAAAAGACCACTCGATGGCTAGCTTCAAAGAGATTACTCAAGAAAGTAATGAAGCGACCATCGATGTTAGAAAACATAAGAACTCTGAAGACTGGAATCAAGAAATATTTGCCCTCTTAACTCTAGCTCCCTCCAGCCACAAAAATGTGACTCTCTCAGTAGCTATCGTATTTTAGGGATTATGTAAACCCACATCCTATATCTAGTCCCTCAAGACATCCGCCGTGCTTGAAGTTGATTGTACATTTCTTTCTGGGTTTATTTAAGTAATCCACTCACAATTGTGAATATGAAAAAAAAGAAAAAGAAAAAGGAATAAAATGATGCAAAATAAAGATATTGTTCATAAGGTAGACTCCTTTGCACTACAGTATGTTTGAAATGGACGATATAGTGAATGGAAGAAGTATGCATAATCAAATTGTCAACAGTTTTAGGTTTATTGCCTTTTTCTTCATTTGCATGCCATGTAGTAGGATAGGATCTATGTGGCAAGGCATAGGTTCAATTCTTCAAGTTTGGGAGATACTATCCCAACTCTTGCAACATACTTTAGTATGGAACCCTATTACTCTAGGCACTATATACTTTATCAGTATTTTTGCAAAGCTTTCATAATATGAACAAGTTAACTTGATCTTTTAAAAGCAAGGTTTTTTTATTTACAAACATGTCTGAATGAACACATTACCTATTCAAGTCAATGCTCGTTTTGTCATGAAGTGTTCATTGCATTAGTGCCTTACACCAAAATGAGCAACTTTAATATAAGATCCGTCCCGGTTGGTTGCAAAGTGAACCCTTCTTGATGGTGATGGAGATTACATGCTCCACCCATATTGCGATTTTGCTTTGCTGTATTCCTAATGGTTTGGTTTATGGATGCCTCTCATAAGGGTGGCTCCCTATTCTAGCCTTTGTAATGTTTTGGGTTTTGGCTCTGAGGTAGTCCATCTCGAGGGGGATGTCTTATTGAGGTGGCAATCCACCTTATTTCCCTGTCAGTCTCTTTGTGTTTTTGCTTAGTTGTGCCTTGTTTGGTTGAGCAAGTTGTCCTATTGTAACTCCTTTTGAACTCCATGGCTCATTTGGAGCATGGAGGTGGTGTATGCTTTTCTAGTTTTTGATATATTTCAACTCACTTAGTTGAGTGAGTACTACCAAAAGAAAAAAGATTCGTGCTCCATACAATCTAATCTTTCGTAAATGATCTTGAAACATATTTTAGTATGATATCATATTCAAAAAATCATGAGACTTTGTACCCCTAGTTTCTATGCAACATGAGATAGCGTGTCCTTAGATGAAGCTAATCAAGCATGATAAGTTCATCCAAGCTATCTCATAGAATGATTTTGGTCTCTAGTAGACATTAATAAGCCTCTCTCTCTCTCTCTCTCTCTCTCTCTCTCTCTCTCTCTCTCTCTTATACACACACACACACACACACACACACACATCTCTTACACACACACACACACACACACACACACACACACACATCTCTTACACACACATCTCTTACACACACACACACACACACACACACATCTCTTACACACACACACACACACACACACACACACACGAGATATGGAACACATGGGAGTTGCTTAGAAGAGAGGCAAAAATGTGTCACATGGAACACATGGGAATTGCTTAGAAGGGTGAGATAAAAAGTGTATGTGTGTGTGTGTGTGTAACTTTTTTGGATGATATAGGCAATTTTATTGGGTATAAAAGTCTAGTTCTGGCGTTTTAAAAGAAGCCTTTTTCTTAGCAAATCAGACATAAAAGAAGCCGTACAGAAGAAGAGAGTTAAGCGTACATGTGATACTTTATTATTTTCTATCCTGAATGGATCTACCGTTTGGAGTGAAATCTCTTTGTTTTATGTTTTTGTTTTTTGCAAAACTCACAATTTGTGAGTGGATTGTATTAAGCACAACATAAAATTTACAAACCAGCCTTAAACTCAAGCCGAGCCTTGAGGTGCTGAAGATTACAGATGGATTTTTTAAAAATTTTCTATAGGTCCTAGATGTGTCGTAAGTATTGCATGGAAGTGTAAAATACTTCAAAGCCATGTAATCACTCAATAGGATGGGACTCTAACAACAAGAAAAAGAAATAAAATGCTTATCGTAAATTTTGAAGAAAATATAAATCCACAAGAAACATGCTTAAAGAATTAAATTTCTTATGTTGCGGAGCTATAAAGGAAAGTGTCCTTATTTAAAAAGTGAATAGCTTTTAAAGTCAAGATCCTACCCTCTCCAAAAGAACATGATTTCTTCAAGTCTTCAATACTTTTAAGCTCCACTTGAGAGACGCATGTCCCATTGGTAAGAGATCACCTATGGCTTGTTTTAAGAAATAACGTAACATTGGAAATATCAAAAACTTATTTCACCAAAAGACAAAAATAAAGTTAATTAACTTTTTTAAAAAATAATATTTTCAAAAAATTAATTGTTTATTTCACAAAACTCTCACAAAAACAAACTAACACACACCATGTAAAAAATAATTTAACCTTGAAAATATTAGAATATTTTTGCCTCATGACCTTATTTATTTCCCAAAACTCTCACAAAAGCAAGCTAATACACACCCCAAGATGATGTTATTGAGATGTGGTTCTAGTGTGCCACAACATGAGCAAAAGATGGTGTGAAAAATTTAACTTAACCTTAAAAATATTAGAAATCCATTGATGGGAAAGCCTCTCTTGTTACCCTGTCCATTTCTCAAAATGTCTCTATTAGAAGCTCTACAACACAATCTCCACTTGGTAAGGAATATTCAAGTAAAAAGACTTTTATGTAGTGATCACACCTTAAGGTCTTCTCATGAATGGACATGCGGTGATTAAAAAGAACGATTTTCCATTATAAGATAACTAAGATATTAAAATAAGTTCCTTATTGAAGACCTAGTCAAAAAAGTTGAGACAGTCTTGAAAACATGAAGATTTTTAATCATGTTTACATAAGGAGTCCTTAGTAAAGCGTTGGTTTTTTAGTGCAATTGTGGACCATTGGATAAAGCTTGCGGATTAGTGCCACATGGCAAAAAACTTTTTTTTTTGATATTTCTTCTAGGTCTTTGTGAGAGATATTGACATTTGTGTATCTCTCTCTTTAAAGAGAGCCATTGAATATTTGTTCAGTCATTATTTTTTATGTTTTTAAAATATATTATAATTTAAATAGATCATTTTGCTACACTTGTTTTCAAAAAGTGTAATACTTTATTGTGAACAAAAAACCAAAAGAAATCTAAATACTAGTGTTACTTTCTCCTTTTCCCTCTCACAAAGAACCCTCTTATTATTAAATTCCTCTCAATAGCATTACTTAAGCCATAGTGAACTTCCACCTTGTTTAAATGCCTTTAATCTTCTTCTTCTTTTTCAAGTTATTCCTTACCTCCCAACCACAAAACCCTGGAAAAAAAAAAGAGCTGAGAGTCATGAAGGTATGATGAAGTAAAAGGGGGGGGGGGGGGGAGGAAGAAGAGTTAAGAAGAAGATTAAATGACTTTAATCTTCTTCTTCTTTTTCAAGTTATTCCTTATCTATCAACCACAAAACCCAAAAAAACAAGGTGAGGAATCATGAAAGCGTAATGAATTTTAAGGGGGGAGAGGGGGGGGGGGGGGGGGGGGGGGGGGGGGGGGGGGGGAAGAGGGGGGGCGGGCACACGCAAGAGTTATCAAGAGTAGGTCTTAATGAGTGCTTACGATTACATATATTTTTGTGTGTTTTAATATGAAATTATATTATCCAAATACACTCATAATCACAAATGCCTTATATATTACGATTGTCCCCCTTAAACAGCAAAGTGAAAGGATTACATTGGTATTCTAAAACAAAATAAAATGAAAAGGAAGCTAAATAAAAACAATAAAATAAAGAGACTCATTGATAAACTAAAGCAAAATAGTATTTTAACTACTATGTGACCATACGTTGCTATGGTTAAGAAGAAGCAAGTCATCACTTTGTGGCGCTCTCCTCTCTCACTTCCCCCCCCCCAGGTGGCAACATGTATCGATAAAGTAGTGCCAATTATGTTTTTGGATGTTTTATTATTAAATAAGATCATCCTTCAAAGCTATAATAAGGAAACTCTAGTTAAATATCAATGACATCTCGTGTAAAACAATGGAGGAGATGACATCTGAAACCTCTCAAAAGACAATCAAATGAAGATCCAACTATGTCACTCATCCTCATAACTCTCTTGAAACAAAAAGTAATTGTTGGTTGCTTTAAATTGCTACATTGTTGCTACCATATACATGTGGTAGTGATGTGTGTGAACACACTAGGACCGCCATGGCATTTTTTCCCTCTTTAGGAGGTTTTCCCCCCGTGCATTGTATATACGCCCATCACTCTAGGGCTATCTATCTTTCCATTGCACACTAAGTAACACACTCTCTATTGTGTGCCTTGATCTTCCTTCGTCTTCTCCAAGCTGTGTGTGTTTCTCTGAAACCCTAATTCCAACAATTGGTATCAGAGCAGGTCATGTCCTCCCGGGCTTAGTCTCCGGCTGCTCCAGCACATGCGTGCTCACTTTCTCCGATTTTAGTGAGCTTTGGCGAGCGTTCGCAGTTTGACAAAAATTTTGGGAAAGCTTGAAAAGCTTGGTCTGCTCAGAATTTTGATTTGGACTCAATTCGGCATCCGTTTCCACTACAGGCAGTACTGCACAGGCTATTTCGTCATTTTGTGCAAAATTTCTGTCAGTGCCGTTTTCTGCATAACAGGTGTCTCATAGTCTTCTACGGTTTGTGCTATATAGCACAAGTTGTTCCCGCTTCGTTTCTCCTATTTTCGGGCAGTTTTCACATCAGGTGCATCATTTCCCATGGCTGACAACAACAACACAGATGTGTTCAAGATGTTTGCTGCTGAGGACAGGTTGGATGGGGACAACTACCCTATGTGGGCTTATATGATGCAACATGTTCTTGTGTCAAAGGGTGTCTGGAACATTGTGCAGGGCATTGATGTACGTCCTGGTTCTGAGGATGTAGGCGATGTTGAGGATGTTGCAGGTCTTGCTGCAAGGATTGCAGCTGTTAAAGTTGTTTTGCCTACGGGTAGAACAAGCTCGTTGGGATGTTAAGGATGCGCAGGCTCATGCATTGATTGCGTTGTTTGTGAAGCGCACCATTGTTCTCACATCCGTTCAGCAAAATCTGCAAAACAGGCTTGGGATATTTTAGCAGGTCTTTATGCAAGCAGCAATGAGGCTAAAATTGCTTTGCTGCGTAAAGAGCTCGAGTCGAAGATTATGCATGAGGAAGATGATATGGACACTTTCCTTGCTAGTGTCAAGGATATCAATGAGCAGCTTATTTCTGCAGGTGAAGTCATTTCAGACAGTTCCCTTGTGCAGATTGTTCTTGATGCCTTACCAGATTCCTACCAGACTTTTGCTAGTACTTGGAGACTGATGACCCAGGAAATCCTGAAGTTGTCAAGTTTGATGCATTATGCACATTGCTGTTGCAAGTCACTTTCTAGGAAAAACACGACTAGGCAGCGTGCAGTTGAACAGGCTTTTTTTTGCTTCTCAAAGAAAGGGTGGTAACAGTAATGCAGCCACTTCTTATGGTTCTGCTGCGAATGGAAAAAATTATGTTCCTAATGCTTCTGCTGGCAGCAATTCGTCTGGAAATTCTAGTGACAAGGGCAAAAAGAAGATGCGTTGCCATTATTGTAAAGCCAATGATCACTTGATCAAGTCCTGTCCTAACGTTGAAGGCCAAAGAGGCTAAGAGAAAGAGGGTGGTTCCACTGCAGATGCTGGTTCCACTACAAATGCAGCCATTGTTGAGTCTTCTATGAAAGGAGACTGTGTTGCTGATGTTGATGCAAAATGGGCTTTTAGCGCAGAGTGCACTTACAATCCTGCTGTCCATGATGCATGGTTGTCAGTTGCTGCAGATTCACATGTGTGGTATTTTGACAGTGGTGCTACAAAGCACATTACCTCACATCGTGAATTGTTTACCTCTCTGGAGTCTATCCCTCATGGGAATTCAATCACTTGTGCCAACAACGCCTCTTATCCAGTTCAGGGAGTTGGGAAGATTGTGCTCACTGCTGCTAATGGTAGTTCCTTCACACTTGTTGATGCACTTTATGTACCTGGGATCAAGAAGAATCTCTTCTCTGTATCCGCACTTGCTAGACTTGGACTTGTAGTCAAATTTGTGGATGACAGATGTACAGTTCATGATCTCAGTTTGGTGATGAAATTGTTGCATCTGGCCTTTTGTGTCGTGGGCTGTATAAGCTCACTTTGTATGACAAGTGTGGACAAAATTTTGCAAATGCTCTTGCAGATTCAAGGCTATTTCAGATGCAAAAACTTTGGCATGCACGTTTTGTCATCTGAATTTTACAGTTTGCTTTGTTTGCAGAAATCTGATATGGTTGCTTCTTTGCCGCCTCTTGAAGCACCTGTCAAACATGTTTGTGAAGGCTGTATTTTGGATAAGATGCAGCGTTCTTAAATTTCCAAAGGATGGTTCAGTTCGGGGCCACATGCAGGTTGCAGCTTGTGCATAGTGATGTTTGTGGGCCCATGCAAACTCCGTCCTGGGCAAGTCCGATGTTTTTATGTGCTTCAAACAATTTCTAGCTATGTCTGAAAACTTGTCTCGAAAAAATGTACTTGGGCACCCTCCGTTCACGATCGAGGGGGGGAGTAATATGTCTCATGAATTTAATGCATTTCTGCGTAGTCGTGGGATAAAACACCATTGACAGTGCCTTACACGCCTCAACAAATGGTGTCGCTGAGAGGAAAAAACAGGTCACTGACAGAAATGGCACGATGTATGATAAAAAGTCAAGCTTTGCGCATTCTTTTTGGCTTGAGGCCATCATGTGTGCCACTTATGTACTTAACAGGTGTCCTACGAAAGCTTTGCAGTCTATGAACCATGGCATGATAGAAAGCCTTCTATTGAGCACATGCGTGTTTTGGCTGTTTCGATATTCTTGGTGCCACAATTGCAATGCATAAAATTGGATGATAAGGATGTCAAATGTATTTTTGTTGGTTATAGTGCTTGAAAGCAAAGGTTACAGGTTGTATCATCCGCAAACAAAACGTATTCTGGTTTCTCGGGATGTAGTGCTGTGGAAGATTCTGTTCAGCCTTGCTGTCATGTACTAGAGACAGTAATGTAAGCTCACGGGACATTTATGACACTTTGTTGCCTCTTTTTAGTGGTGGAAATACGAATGTAAGTTCAAATGAGGCAATGTACACCTATGGGGGTTTCTGAAAATGTTTTAGATCAGTCTATTACTGATGCAGATGTACATGATGTATTTGATGAGGAAAGGGTTGAAATTGAGCAGGCTAGAGGTATGCCAAAATGGCTGGTGCACACTTTGCGTGACACTAAATTGGATGCACCTTTGTCTAGTCGTATCGTTCAGGCTCTCGCCATGCATCTTATGCATCAGATTGTTATGCTTTGGCTGTGTCTAGCTTATATGATGTTGAGGAGCCTCTGTCTTTGATGAAGCACAAAATTCAGAAATTGGATGGCTGCCATGCAATCAGAATATGATGCACTTATAGAAAATGACACATGGACTTTATTTGATTTGCCTCCTGGCAAAAAGGCCATTGGTATGAAGGGGTTTACAAGTTGAAATGCAAGCCGGATGGTGAGATCGATCGCCATAAGGCTCGACTTGTTGCCAAAGGTTATGCACAACAAAAAGGCATAGATTATGAAGAGACTTTTTCTCCCACTTGTCGTATGACTGCTGTGCATTTTCTATGTGTATTGGTAGCTCATTTTGGTTGGGATGTACATCATCAGACATTGTTACTGCTTTCTTGAATGGTGACATATTTGAGGAAGTTTATGTAACGCAGCCTCGCGGTTTTGTCATAAAAGGACAAGAGGACAAAGTGCGCAAATGTAAGAAGGATTTGTATGGGTTAAAGCAATCTCCTCGTGCTTGGTATGAGAAAGCTGACACTCATTTGGTTAAACGAGGATTTCGTAACAGTCCAACAGAAAGCACATTGTATGTAAAGCGTGAGGATGATGTACTTCTCATTGTGATTCTTTATGTCGATGATTTGCTGATCACTGGACCAAATGAGAGACATATTGCTGAATTTAAGGCTGATTTGAATGCTACTTTCAAGATGAAAGATTTGGGGCTATTGCATCATTACTTGGGTATACAGTTTAAGCAGTGTGATGGTGGTATTGCCTTGTGTCAGAAAAGTTACATAGAGACATTGCTATGTAACTTTGGACTTGAGGATTGCAAACATATTGCCACTCCCATGGAAACAGGTTTGAAGTTGAGTCTACATGATGCTGGAGATCCTGCTGATGTCACTCTTTACCAAACTGTTGTTGGTTGCCTCATTTATGTATGCAACACGAGGCCGGATATTCAGTTTGCAGTCTCACAGGTCAGCAGATTTATGCATAGCCCAGGGTCTAAGCATTGGCAGGCTGTTAAGAGGATTTTCCTCTACCTTAGTGGCACTTTACATCTTGGCTTGTTTTATCCCAAGGGGGGATCATTTCCGCCAGACTTACATGCTTTTTTGGACTTAGATTGGGCTGGTTGTTTTGACATGCGAGTGTCCACAAGTGGTTTTTGTTTCATGCTTGGCAGTTCATGTATATCATGGTTGAGCAAGAAGCAACCTACTGTGGCCACTTCGAGTTGTGAGGCTGAGTGCAGGGCAGTCTTCACAGCTATGATTGAGTTTGTATGTCTCAAACGCCTTATGGCTGATTTGGGTGTTGGACAGGACACTGCCAACACTATCTACACTGACAGTCAGAGCGCATTGGTAGTTGCGAGGAACCCAATTTTTCATGCTCGCACAAAGCACATTGAGGTGCATTACCACTATGTTAGGGAGAGGCTCTCAGCAGGAGAGATCAGCTTGGCTTATGTGCCAACACAAGAAAACCTTGAAGATCTTTTCACAAAGGCATTGTCTCGTGAGAAGCTTGAAGCTTTTGTAAAGCATTGGGCTTACTCCCTTTGTGGACTGATCCTGTCCTCAGGGCATGGCACTTCCCTTTACTCATGTGCCAGCTCTCGTTCACCGCATCACTCCAGGGGGGATTGTTACCATATACATGTGGTAGTGATGTGTGTGAACACACTAGGACCGCCGGGGCATTTTTTCCCTCTTTAGGAGTTTTTTTGCCCCGTGCATTGTATATACGCCCATCACTCTAGGGCTATCTATCTTTCCATTGCACACTAAGTAACACACTCTCTATTGTGTGCCTTGAGCTTCCTTCGTCTTCTCCAAGCTGTGTATGTTTGTCTGCAACCCTAATTCCAACAATTGTTGGTTGCTTTAAATTTTTATATTGTTCCATTGAACTAGCTATTGGTTAATTAGCAAGTCACTTAGAGTTGGTATATTTTTCTCATAGCATGGCCCAATTGTTTTAGGATCTATATACATGATGCATAACCTTGGTGTATAATATATGAAGATTTTTATACTTGCATATCACATAACATTCCAATCATAATTCTAAGAGCGTTGCTATCTCGTGGCTCTGTGGGAGCCTCCTCTTTCTTTGCAATCATCTCTATGTCTCTTGGGATTTTTTCTATGACATTAGAAATTCTCCTCATGGGTGTGTGATATATGTTTATATAAATAAATATAGATAGCGCGCGCAACACACACACACACACACATATATATATATATATATATATATATATATATATATATATATATATATATATATATATATATATATATACATACATATGTGTGTGTGTATACCCACACATACACACACATATATATGTGTGTTGTGTGTATATATATATATATATATATATAATATATATATGTAATATATATATTATATATATATATATATATATATATATATATATATAATAATATATATATATATATTCTGTGTGTGTGTGTGTGTGTGTATATACACACAGACACAGACACAGACACACACACACACACATATACATACATACAACACACATATATATAAATTTATGTGTGTGTGTAAATGTATGTATGTATATGTGGTGTGTGTGTGTATATATATAATGTATTATGGGTGTGTGTGTATAAATGTATATATATTTATGTGTGTGTGTGTGTGTATATATATACAAATACACACACACACACACACAACACACATATATATATATTATATATATATGTGTATATATATGTGTGTGTGTGTGTGTGTGTGTGTGTGTTGTGTGAACGCGCGCGCGTACACACACAACACACACATACATGATAGCGGGAAAAAAGAGCAGTGCAATCGGGTGGCCTCTGTACTCGTGCACACTCCACAAACCACGCCTCATGCAAACAAGCAAAGAACAAAACAAAGGGGCACCACCCTAAATTAAGAGGTTTAGGGACCTCACACATAGTGCACATAGGCAAGTGAGACTTCTGGCATTATGATGGCATCAAAACATATGGCAAAACACATAGAAACGAAGCTTAGGGACCTTATGTAGCATATATGTACACAAGACATCAGCTTAACAATACAACGCATCTGATCATACATAACAAGGATATAGAGAAGCAAGCCAAGGATGGCATAATCCCTTGTCAAAAAAACAATCAACCCAGCAAGTAGGTATGATCCTACTAGCAACACATCAATACCTTAGAGAATGATGGCGAGGATGGTGGCCATGGAGCATGAGAGAAGACTCCTTATTTAGGTTTTAGGGCTAGTAATGTAGCATACTAGAGGGAGAGAGAGAGAGAGAGGGAGAGAGAGTAGAGCTCCATCCATAGCTCCTCGTTGTGAGAAATGTCGTCATAGCTTCATTGCTTGTGAAGTGGGTGAAGTGTTATTTTTGAGTGAGAGAAGGCCTCCTTATATAGGTTTCTGAGAGGTTTTATTAGGGATAAACATGCTTAAATCCGCTGATTGGGGTTACTTTTTGCTTAGGGTGGTCAACAGATTGAGGTCACCTGATATGTCACCATCAAGAGATATTCTCTAGAGTTATGTGAGAGAGAGAGGGTAAATGCTGATTTTTCTGATTGTGACACATGGGGATAAGGCCTTGACCAGCATTTAAGAGCAGGTTAGGTGGCTGTTGAAACTGGAGGTTCTGCACATGTCAGGGGGGACCTGCGGGGGGGAGGTGGCAGCTGGGTCCTCCTGAATATCAAATTCTCAAAAAATCCTCAACCATGGCTTCTTTTGACATGTGTTCTTTGAAAAAACCAGCATGTCTCTTTTCAACTCAAAAGTCTTTATCCCTGTTGACTCACCTTTACCATAAGATTTTCCCTTTTCTCCTCCTGTAACTGCATTGTTGATGCCCAATCACTGCTTCTAGTAACAGTGAACTGTTACCTACCAAATACTTATGGTGCAGTAAAAAATATTTACCATGGGTAAAAAAGTTACTGTAGGTAAAAAGTGATTTTTATTTACCATGTAGGTGAAAAATATTTACTGTAGGTAAAAAATATTTACTGTGGTAAAGAAATATTTACTGTCGGTAAAAAAGTGAAAACGGAGTATGCTGTGCTGTGAGTCCACACGAACATCCTCGTGTAAATTTCACTAGAAATTCACACCTAGAATGGGCTATTCTGTAAGATATAGGTTGTAGGCATGCATAAGAGCTCGTTCCCACGTATCTTCTGTCCATGGCACTTTTTACTCTTTGGTGCTTGTGAAGTAGATTTTTCTTCTCTTTCGAGATCCCTTGGACTAGGGTATCCTCATCTCCCCAACAAATGACTGTGCCTTTATTGCATCTTCAGAAGGGGTCCTAAAAACCATGCATCATATAGCCCTCCCCTTAAGCTAGAGGTATTTGATGCCTCTAGCTGTAGGTTGTGCTACAATAGGGTTCTCTTGAATACTTACCCACCTGGTACCAATTGAATTTGCCATGTTACTGCTTTCTTGGCTGATGCACCCTGTTTAGTCCTTTCTGATGAATAACTGTATCCATCCATGACTAACAACTGGTCTCTAGACCCTTGAAAGCCATACCCCATCCATTGTCAATATCCGCTTTCACTGGTAGCATTCTCTTTTTTCTTTTTTTTCTTCTCTTTTTTTCCTTTTTTTTTTTTTTTTGAAACGAGTATGTACATGATTGTTTCCTTAGTTGGAGCTCGAATATGATGAGCTCTCCTCTGAACCATCCTTAGCATTGATTTCACCAGCATATGGCTGTGAAAGACGACATTGGTAGGCCTTCAATCGCCAACCATTTACCGGAGTCTGATGTACCTTACCATCTAGGTCACCTAGTTGGTAACTACCATTTGAGAACCTCTGTATCACTACAAAAGGGCCTTCGAACTTAAGCAAGAACTTACCATCCTTCCTGCGATCAAAGCGATTGTCGTATCTGAGCACTAAAGAACCTTCCTTGATACCTTTCTTGACAAGGTTGCGATTGAACTTCTTTCGTTCTTCTCGGCCTGGGCTGCATAGTACTTCACTGCTGACTCTCGATCTAGCCCTAACCTCTCCAAATCGATGATTCTTCCTTCCACCCGCTTCTCTTGACTATCCTCTTGATGTGCTTTTAGAACTCGGAGGCTCGCTAGCTCCACTTCTATAGGCAAAAGTGCCTCTTGCCCGTAAACCAAGTGAAAAGGTGTATACCCCAAGGATGTTTTAAAGGATGGTCTGTAGGCCCAAAGTGCTGCATCTAGGTGTTTGTCCCATGCCTTAGGATGTAAATGCACTTGCTTAGTGATGATTTTACATATAAGACCATTTACCTTTTCCACAAGACCATTGCACTGAGGGTAGTATGGTGTAGAGTGCCTACGCTTGATTTTTAACTTGCTCATCAATTGCCCGACTAAATCAGCTCGAAATCCGGTCCCCTATCCGAGAGAATCTCTAAAGGTGTGCCAAAACGGCAACAAAGGCATTCAAAAATGAAATCACTCATGTCCTTGGCTGTGATGCGCTTTGTGGGACGAGCTTCTGCCCATCTGGTCATGTACTCCACCCCCATAATGATGTATTCCTTCCCTGATTGAGTGGAAGGTAGTGGCCCTATTGCATCTATCCCCCATTTTCAAATGGCCCATAGGTTTTGATTGGATGCTGATTTTCATGGGTAAGACGCCTTGGTCCAGCTTTTTGGCAAACCTCACATGTGCGGCACCAATGTTGTACATCTCGATGGAGGCTTGGCCACGTGACCCTGCTTGTAAAATCTTTCTTCTAGTAATCTCTTGTGCAAAGTGGCCACCCACACACCTTCATGACAACTAAACAGAATATCCTTTATCTCTTGGGATGCAGGAACTCTCCTTAAGACAGCATCTTTCCCTCTACAATACAAGTCCTCATTCACTAAGCTATAGCTGGTAGCCTTTTTGCCAACCACCTACGTTCACTTTTACTCATACCAGAGGGTGCTTCACAATGCTCAAGAAAGTAAAGTAAATCATGCAGCTCCTCCTTTCCCTGGTATAAAGGACTTTTCACAAGGATAGCACCTACTATGAGAGTTTGTAGTTCTTCACCTGCTAAGGTATCTGCTTCTTGATTTTGATCTCTAGGTACAAAGTGCACTCGAACTTCCTTAAAACCCTTCAACAAGGCCTTTGCTTCCCTCATCTTAACGGACAATTTGTCATTTTTACAGGCCCATACACCAACCATTTGCTTAACAATCAACATGGAGTCACCAAAAACATTTAGCTTTGTGATGCCCTGAGAAAGACAACATTGCAACCCTAAAACAAGGGCATGGTACTCTGCTTCATTGTTAGAACGAACCTCTTTTAGATGAAACCCTTTTGCAAAGATCTTCTCCTTCTTTGGACCTAATATTACTATGCCTGCTGATGCCTTGTCTTGGTCCTCTTGTAAGCCCCATCAAATACAGACTGTGTGCTCCCAGTAGAACTTCAGGCTCCGAGATAGGCGGTACCTTACTAGGTGCCTCTTTCTTGGCCTTCTCATAACACCTTTGTGTGAGGACATCTGCCAAACAAGCACGGGCGGAATCCTCTACTTGTAGTGTGTAGTCAAACTCTTGAAGCTGCACCACCCACTTTGCTATTCTTTGAGACAATTCCATGTGTTGTAGGGCATATGGAAAAACCTCCTCAGTTGTGATCACCACAAATTGTCTCGGAAGTAAGTAAGCCCGAAACTTCTCCACTGCAAACTTAAGAGCTAGCACCAATTGCTCAGTTGCGCTGAAACCCTTTTCAACAGCTGTCATCACTCTACTAGAGAAGTAGACTGGTCTCATGAGAGATGTCTTTAGGTCTTTTTGCATCAAGACAGCTCCTAGAGCTTCTGGACCTACACTAGGATTTACATAGAATAATTCACCCCATGTGGGTTGTAGGACGACAGGCAATGAGCTCAAAATGGTTTTAACTTCTTGAAAGCACCTTTCACCCTCCTCACTCCATGTCAATGTAGTGTGTTTAGTGAGCTGCTGCAAAGGATAGATTGCCTGAGAAAGGAGATGTATGAATCGTCCCATGTAGCGAACCTTTTGAATGAAGGAGACTAGTTGCTTCACGTTTGAAGGAGTAGGTAAAGCTAACAATGTCTTTACCTTTTCAGGGTCAGCCTCAATACCATCTTGAGACACAACATGGCCTAGTAGAGTGACCTTGCTCTCACCTATGTGGAACTTGTCTTTATTCAATTGCCCACCCAATTGGGCCAGACGGGTAAAACCTTCATCAACCTTGGACATATGTACTTCCCTAGAGCTGTAAATGCAAAAATCATCAATGAAGACTCGTATGGACTTACCAAAGTAAGGTTGAAACACCAAGTTCATAAACCTCTGGAAAGTAGCTGGGGCATTAGTTAAACCAAAAGGCATAACTCTATAAGCAAAACACCCCCAAGGTGTTATGAAGGTAGTCTTTCTTTGGTCTTCATCTGCAATTCTGATTTGGAAGTAGCCTGAGTACCCATCACACACTGTGTACCTTTCATGACCAGCACTTCATTTAGTATTTCATCTTGAAAAGGCAAAGGAAAATGGTCCCTTTTTGTGGCTACGTTTAGAGGCTTGTAATCCACACATACCCTCCACTTCCCATTTTTCTTTGGTGCTACCACAACTGGAGACACCCACTCAGAATCTTCCACTGGGTAGATAAATCCTGCCTTGAGTAATCTTTTACTTCTTTTAAGAGTGCATCTTGTTGTACTAGCCCTAATCTCCTTAGCCTTTGCACCACTGGTTTGGCACCTTCCTTTAATTGGATATGGTGTTGGGTTACCGTCACTCCTTTAATGTGCTCGTAATCAGTTATAAAGAGGCCAGCATGCTTCTTTAGTACCTGCAAATAGGGTTCTCTCTCTTCTTCTAGTAGGTCCTTAGCTAGCATTTCTCTAAGCCTGTGGCTTCTTCCTTGTTTAGAGAGTCTTGACCACCTTCTCTTCTGGGTTTCGCAGTATTATACCCATGACTTCCAAAGAGCTAGCATCCTCCTTAGATGACTCATCCTCAGATGAAGAGCAACTGCTTGTGCTCCATTCATCCATAGAAGTCTCCATCTCTAGGTCTTGTTGTCTACCCTGCTTCATGTCATACACAATTTTTTGTTGCTTGCCACTTACCTTATTGATTTGGTCGCAACTCAAGGGAACCTGTCTCCCAATCTTGCCTAGCTTTCATAGCCATAAGCCAAGGTCTTCCAAGGATTAGCGGATAGCCCTCCCCTTAGTTGGGATCACATAAGCATCAATTGAGACTGCAACACCAAAAGCTGAAACCTTCACTCCATTAGCCTTTCCCACACAAGCCACCCTTACATTATTTGCCATCTTAGCTTGTAAGGAAGTTTGCTCGTTTACTTCCAAACCCAACCTGTGCATTAATTTCTCTGTCATAACACAAATCTCGGCTCCACCATCTACGTACACATTGGAGACTCGCTGACTCTTAATCTCTGCATCAATGACTGGCACGATATCCTTCATGCCTCTTGCACTAATAGACCCAACTGACTTTGCCTTAGCCCTCCTGTGCTGACCATCTTAGACCAGGTTCTACACATCTTTGGGGAAAGGTAGAGGAGTTGCTGCCATGAAATCTTTGGTCCTTGCTTACTCACATCTGCTACCAGGTCGTAAGGTATGGATCCTACCCCAAGTGGAAAGTCTTCTACTCCTATATGCCTCCTTGACCTAATCTTCCTTTTCTTGTCTCCTATCTTGGGAGGAACCCTCATTCCCTTTACCGGCTCTGAAGCTTCCATTTCATCAGTTCTTTGTCTCCTAACTCTCTTTTGGCATGGCAACAGCTTCCTCTATTTTTTCTTTCCCTTTATCCTTACCATTGTCAAGACTTATGACAGAGACAGCCTGTCCTCCCCTCCCGATGGTAGTGGAGGGATCTCTGCTGGTGCTTGTGGTGGTGGAGGAGGGGGTCTCAATATTTGGATTGGTGGAGCCACGTGTGTATTTTGTCCATTTAGTGGCCTAGCTCGAGGAGGAGTGACTTGCTGGCGAGGAGGCCGTCTTTGATTACCATTTCCTTGATAGCGTCGTGGATGGGGGCAATAATACATGCCGTGACCTACCTCTCCACAGTTGTAGCAAATGTACTCACGTGCTTGCCTTTGTCCTTCTTGTCTATTTCGTTCATTTCTTGGCTGGGGAGCCCTTACACCTTGAACCAGATTGATGGACAGGCTCTCTAGTTGATTGGTGGTTTGTTGAAGTAATTCTTGTTGAGAGGACTCTTGGTCTGTTGCTCCTGTCCCTGCTACTACCCTTGCCGTAGGTTGAGCTAGCGGTGGAGGCTCCATTCCCCCTTGTAGTTGAGCTTGGAATTTTAACTTCCTATCCTTCTCCCTTGCATAAGTCATAGCTTTATCAAAGGTATCTGGGAATTTACCTTTTACCTTTTCTCGAAGGATGGGGTAAATCCCTGCCAAGAAACAGTCCTTCTTTAGGCATTCTGGCGCCCTTTCTCCTTCACCTAGTGATGCACACCATTTCTCCCACAGGTTGAAAAACTTTCCTTCATAGCTTCTATAGTCATTGGGTGATGTTTGGCGTAGCTCTAAGAGCTGTCTCCATATCTCCTCCGGAGGCTCATGGCAGCGAAATTCTTCGATGAAGGCCATCTTTAAGGACTCCCAGTCTCTTCTTTCTTCAGGTGCCAAAGTTTGATACCATAATTTTGCACCTTCCCTCAAGACCAAAGGAAAGGCCCTTAACTTAGTAGCTTCGTCATCCCTTCCCGATACCAGAAAGGCCATTTCCAAATTATCCAAAAAGTCTGGAGCAACCTCCCCAGGCTTACCATAAAAATTATGGAAGGCCATAAGTGAGAGAGTAAACAATTACACAAACAGCTCCAATTTATTTTAAAATAGAGTATGGTAATTACAATTTGGAGCTTTAGCACAACTTAGCTCAAAATAGGATGAAGATCGACACATCAAAGAAATGGTAATAGTCTAGTAAGGGTAGAATGACAGGATGAGGAGAGCGCAAGATTTCCCCAAGTCTCTCGGCTCCAAACAACAGGGCTATTCTTTGCTGATAAAAGATTTTTCTATCAATACAAATATTCACACGGATATGACGCACAAAATGGAAAGGAAACATGCGGGGATCATCATTCTCATTATTGGCATCCATACTTACACACAAGAGCCTAGCTTAGTTGCACCACCTTGGGACCAATGAGCCTGATCAACCACAGAAGGTCAGCACCTCGGATCACTTCGACTCTTCCTGATGCATCTGTGAAGACGTAAGGCGTGATGGAAACACTTT
Organism: Adiantum capillus-veneris; assembly: GCF_014529385.1. Taxonomy (NCBI): domain Eukaryota; kingdom Viridiplantae; phylum Streptophyta; class Polypodiopsida; order Polypodiales; family Pteridaceae; genus Adiantum; species Adiantum capillus-veneris. The sequence continues at coordinate 47,910,399 of NC_140931.1, forward strand.
GTACAATGTTGAGCCTTTTAGCAAGCAACAATTGGATGCTATTACCATAATCAGCATGACGAATGAAAGTGACACCATTAATGTGCAACACATCATCAACTAAGATAGTTTCCTTAGATTGAGATAACTTCTTGAAAATTAGCAGCAAAGGTAGGGTAGGGAGGCTTTTCACCCGGTCTCCAAAGCACTTTGGACAATATCCAAAGTGATCTTCACGCGGATAGGAGGTTGGCTTGGGATTGGTGGTGTCTGGATTCACAAAGTGCACTGGGAGCACTCGCAGACGAGCGGCAATCTTGTAGGCAAGCCTTCGCCTTGTTGCTTCAAAAGGATTTAGGGGTGAGAGTCGTGGTTGCAAGTTGGAGGTTGAAGTTGGTTGCTCACTAGCCTTTTTCTTACCTGTAGTGGTCATGTAATCCCTTATTAATGAGATTAAGCCAAATGTTACCTTACGCTTGAGCACGCGCTGCGGCCTTAGGCCACTTAGGTGTAGAGGTGATCTTCCTCCTCTTAGTCGGCTCCTCAGGAAAGAGAGGTCTGGTGATGCTTTCTCTTCCCTTAATGTGTGTCACAGTACCTTCGTGTATGTTGATGTAGAATATTTCAAGCTTGTGTGCGTTGGAGGTTTCTGGAGCACTCATAGGTTGAGAGGAGAGGTATATCAAGCTCTTCTTCTCACTCTCCTTCGTTGGCGACGATCACGAACAAGGCATGTAGAAGAACTTACTTCTTGAATTTCAATGACACTGCAACCTGGTAACAAGACCTCGATGAAAGCTTTTAAGGCCTCTAAAGCCTCCTCCTCTTCTGTTCTCCAATTTGCAAACTCCTCACGCCATTCGTCCATGTTTTAGATTGCACATCTTCATTGCTTGTGGACTGAAGGTCTGTGTAGGTCTGTGTAGCCCTCCTCCGTGGGGGCACCAAAATGTAGCGGGGAGAAAAACAAGTGCGATCGGTGGCCTCTGTACTCGTGCACACTCCACAAACCACGCCTCATGCAAACAAGTAAAGAACAAAACAAAGGGGGCACCACCCTAAATTAAGAGGTTTAGGGACCTCACACATAGTGCACATAGGCAAGTGAGACTTTTGGCATTATGATGGCATCAAAACATATGGCAAAACACATAGAAACAAAGCTTAGGGACCTTATGTAGCATATATGTACACAAGACATCAGCTTAACAATACAACGACATCTGATCATACATAACAAGGATATAGAGAAGCAAGCCAAGGATGGCATAATCCCTTGTCAAAAAAACAATCAACCCAGCAAGTAGGTATGATCCTACTAGCAACACATCAATACCTTAGAGAATGATGGTGAGGATGGTGGCCATGGAGTATGAGAGAAAACTCTTTATTTAGGTTTTAGGGCTAGTAATGTAGCATACTAGAGGGAGAGAGAGAGAGAGAGAGGGAGAGAGAGTAGAGCTCCATCCATAGCTCCTCGTTGTGAGCAATGTTGTCATAGCTTCATTGCTTGGTGAAGTGGGTGAAGTGTTATTTTTGAGTGAGAGAAGGCCTCCTTATATAGGTTTCTGAGAGGGTTTAGGATTAGGGATAAACATGCTTAAATCCGCTGATTGGGGTTACTTTTTGCTTAGGGTGGTCAACAGATTGAGGTCACCTGATATGTCACCATCAAGATATTCTCTAGAGTGATGTGAGAGGAGAGGGTAAATGCTGATTTTTCTGATTGTGACACAGTGGATTAAGTGAGGAGAATATTCTTTCTTGTAAGATACATCTTCTTCCTCTTCATCTTCCTCATTCCCTGCTAGCTTCACCATCTTTGAAGGTGTGTGAGGTCTGGGACTCAGGCTAGGTCATTATGTGTGTTTTTCAAGCATAATTTGGTGCATGAAGCTTCCATCTTCATTGCACCAATGAGTTTTGTAAAGGAAAACACAAAGATGTATTGTACAAAAAGTCTCCCTTGATGTGAGAAGCTATAATACAAAAGCTTTTGGAGGGGGGACCGGCTCCATGTAATCCGTTCCTCAATGTTGTCAATTGTTCTATTTCTCTCTCTTTTCAAGTTTTGTCTATGCCAAATACTAGGTGTAATTGCTATGTTGATTTCTCCAACCAAGTACTCTCTCTATGCTCATTAGGAACTTGTTCTTAATGGAATGCTACTATGTCATTATTTTCCGTACAAACAAGTTACCAGTGCATTAAATGTTACATCAATTGTTCTATTTCTCTCTCTTTCAAGTTTTTGTCTAGCCAAACTAGCTAGGTGTTATTGCTATGTTGCTTTCTCAACCAAAGCACTCTCTCTATGCTCATTAGGGACTTGTTCTTAATGAAATTCGCTACACACAAGTTACTAGTGCATTTAAATGTTACATTGGTATCGAGCTTTGGTTTCTCTTTTCTTGCTCAAGAAGAGAGGTCCTCAAGATTGCTACAAATGGTTGGTGTTATTACTTGCGAAAGCGTAAGTAGAATAGGATTTTTCATCCTTAAAGCACGCATGCTTTATGCAGTTAACGGGGACACCGTCGAGAGTTGTGGTCTTAATAATGGGTCCTACAAGACTCTGCTACAGCTTAACCATTATTGAGCATTAGAAGCTTGACAAGAACCAGTGCTATTTGGCTCTGGGGAAACCCTCTCTTCTATTCCTTGCAATTTATAATGATAAGCCTTGACCAGCATTTAAGAGCAGGTTAGGTGGTGTTGAAACTGGAGGTTCTGCACATGTCAGGGGGGGACCTGCGGGGGGGAGGTGGCAGCTAGGTCCTCCTGAATATCAAATTCTCAAAAAATCCTAACCATGGTCTTTTGACATGTGTTCTTTGAAAAAATCAGAATGTCTCTTTTCAACTCAAAAGTCTTTATCCCTATTGACTCACCTTTACAATAAGATTTTCCCCTTTTCCTCCTGTAATGCATTGTTGATGCCCAATCATGCTTCTAGTAACAGGAACTGTTACCTACCAAATACTTATGGTGCAGTAAAAAATATTTACATGGTAAAAAAGTTACTGTAGGTAAAAAGTGATTTTTATTTACCATGTAGGTGAAAAACATTTACTGTAGGTAAAAAATATTTTACTGTGGTAAAAAATATTTACTGTCGGTTAAAAAAAGTGAAAACGGAGTATGCTGTGCTGTGAGTCCACACGAACTTCCTCGTGTAAATTCACTAGAAATTTCACACCTAGAATGGGCTATTTTGTAAATATAGGTTGTAGGCATGCATAAGAGCTTGTTCCCACGTATCTTCTGTCCATGGCACTTTTTACTCTTTGGTGCTTGTGAAGTAGATTTTTCTTCTCTTTCGAGACCCTTGGACTAGAGTATCCTCATCTCCCCAACAACTGACTGTGCCTTTAATTGCATCTTCAGGAAGGGGTCCTTAAAACCATGCATCAATACACACACACACATACACACACATACACACACACACTCACTATACTTGATTTGATGCTTCATCCTTGACACACACACACCACACACTTGAAAGCAGAGCTCAAGATTCAAAGAGGCACAACAAGAAGCTAGAGAACGTGTAGCAAAGAGGAAGCACAAAAGTTATTAGATTACCAGCATTGAGGGACAATGACAAATGTGGATCCATATTTTCTCTAAAGCTAGGAGTCAGAATGTTACTATTTCATGCATTGATCTCATGTGAAAATACAATTAGTTGGAATATGTAGCAAACAAATTCCAAAATTGATCCTACACCCCCGGAAAAAAACATTTACCGGATTCAATGGAACTATTAGTATTGCTACAGGTTTTGTGGATCTAATATTACATATCAATGGATATGAATGTTCCCATAACTTTTTTGTATTATTATTAGATACCTTGAATAATCAACTAATATTGGTCACACCATGGCAACGCAAAATACAATGTGCATATACAATGCTTTGACAAAATAGGTGCATGTTACAATGGGTAGTCACAATAATGTGTGTCATTTTTCCTTGCTCCCGTTGGAAGATACAAGCTTCTTTTGGAAAGTCAGTAACAAGGTCAAGAATGATCCAATGGTGGGACGTGATCGAGACATAATAGCACATGGTCACTATAGCTATCGATCTATTAACAGTCTTGAAGTTGCATCTGCCAATCTTTCACTCCCTTTAGAACAAGTCACAACAAGTACTTTGGCACTTCAAGCCCTAGTTGCTACTCCTCGTTACCTTCAAAGATGGTAGAGGAGATGAGCATGCCATTGAAGCTTGGCTCTTGGTTGGATTTGCACTTCATAGCCAAGAGTTGTTGGTGTAGGCCTCTACTTCTCAATGCTTGGAGAAGGAGATGGAGTTCTTCTTCCACACATGATTTGTGTGTGTGTGTGTGTGCATGTGTGTGCGTGTGTGTGTGTAATTGTATTAGTAAAAAATGCAGCCCTTTCTCTCTTCTTGGTCGACCCCTCTTGGGATTTACTCATGCTGGCCTCCCATTGGCTCCTGCAAGGCTTAGCCAATAACAATTAAGAGGTAAATTTAATATTCTTGTGACAAGTGTCCCCCTTTCCCCTTTGTGAGAGCTTTAGGTAATTAAAATAATTTATTGACTCTCATTGGACCTTTTAGTCTTCTGGCCAATAGGAATCAAGGAAGCCATTGGGCTACTTGATGCTCATTTGACCCCTTGGTAGACTATCCAATAGTCTTCTACGGAGCTTAATTTCTATTCGTTATTTTATCAAGCAATTTTAAATTGATTAGACTAATTTTACTCTAGCCTAATTCTTGTTGGTCCACCGCTTTGGCCATCCAATAGGATCTGAGGGAAGATTGGGGGCAACTGGGCTAAGAGCCTGCCATGTGTCCTTTATTCCCTTTGTGAACAAGGGGGAAGCTTTGGAGCGTGTGGGTGTGTTTCTCTCTCCTCCCCTACTCTAAGGGTTGGCCCCGGGCTGGCCCCCTCCTTCATAGGGATGTGGGAAGACTTTTGAGTCTTCCCACCACCATCCAGTTTTTTCAGCTTTTGACCATTGGACTTTTTAATTAAATTTTGGAACCCTAGGCTATGAAAGTGTTAATGAAGCTAAACCTTAGGTCTTTTAAGCTCCATTGGTACACATTGCTCTTTTGCAGACTGTCCCCTTGGATCCCTATTTTCCCTCCTTTGGATCCCTGCTGAGACCGGTCTGGCAACCTTACCAATATTCTAGCTTTTACTCCCCTAGTACCTCCCCATATTAAATGACCAGTTTAACATGAGAAAATCATTTGGGAGAATTAGATATTAGTTTTTATGAAATTATCTCTCTCTTGAAATCATAGTCATCCTAGACTATGAGGTAGAGAAGATAAAGCCTAATCATTAGTCCGTTTGTTAGCGGGTAGAGGATTTTTATTTTACCCTACGACATCATTCCAAAATGAATGACTAGTCCATTTGTTGCTTGAGAGCCTTAGTTGCCGCAAGCATGTCTGCGCATTAGTCCTTATCAATCTTTTATATAATAGAGTGACAAGCTCTACTTGGTGTTCAGGAGAGGTTGTCTCCACAAACATGATCCTAAGCATGCATACTCATTATTATTTGTGCACAATAAAGAAAAAAGAGAGTCTTATAAGACAATAACTTTGTTCATTTAAACATATTTATGTTTGCTTACTCTAGGGAATCATTGTAAGCATTGACAAGGTTTAGGTTTTCTTTAAAGGCTAGAGCTCTTCTGTGCTTATCAGCAACAGCCTCTTGCCTTTGCTGAGAGATGGATATAACATCCTTAATGTTTTGGAAAGATTCTTGTAGGTCTTGGCTATATTCATATGTAGCGAAGATCTTCCCATGTACTTTGAGTAGCAGGGGGAGTTTTTGATCTTCCCTCAATCACCTCAAAAGGTGCTTTTCCCAAGTATGTACTGTGTTATTGTAAGCATACTCCACTAAAGGTAAGTACTTCTCCATTGGGACCTTTGATCTACTTCTGTGACATAAGCTTTTAGTAGATCAAGAATTGTTAGGTTAGCTATTTCACTTTGGCCATCTGTTTGCTGGTGATAAGCCAAAGAGAAGTTTAGCCTTGTACCTAAATCCTCAAAGAGACCCTTCTAGAAATTATTGGTCATTCTAGGATCTCTATCCGACACTATGGATGTTGGCAAGCTTGGTCTGCGTCATGAAGCACTTAAGGCTTTGGTGATCCGTTCTTGGTGATCCATTTGCAGAATGAAAGGAGTCCCCAATAAATAGTGCTTCCATGAGTCTAGAGCATGTAGAACTACCAAGAGTTCCTTCTCATATATACCTAGAGCTTGCTCAACAGGTCGAGCCTTTGGCTTTCATAGGCTATGGCATGCCCTTCTTGCAGCAAAACAACTCCAAGGCAATCACCACAAGCGTCGCATTGGACCTCAAATGCTTTGAGAGATCCGGTAGTGTAAGCACAGGTTGAGAGATAAGCTTCTCTTTAAGCTTTTCAAAAGCATTGTTCTCGTTGGTAGACCATGTATACCTAATGTTTTTCTTTGTTAAGTCATGTAATGGTACGGCAATATGTGTGCATACTATAGTACGGCTTTAATGGTATGCAAGTGTTTATAGTATGCACACATACCAATAAAGCTTCTTAGTTCATGCAGATTCCTTGGATTAGGTCATCCTTTTATTACCTCTAACTTTGATTGATCCATTTGGATGCCATCTTGAGAGATAATGTGACCTAAATATTGATCTCTTGCAAGAAAAATTCACTTTTCTTTCGATTTATATACAGCTTATTCTCTCATAAAACTTGAAATATTCCCTAAAGGTGGTGCTTGTGTTCGTCTATTGAATTAGAGTAGATGATTATATCATCAAGGAACACTCTAGTAAAGCTTTGGTGAGGCATGAATAGCGTCTCCATCAGACGGTTGAATGTAGCTGGTGCATTGGTAAAGCCAAAAGGCATGACAATGTACTCGTAAAGACCAAACGTGGTGCAAAATGTGGTCTTTACAATGTCTTGATCAACTATCCTTATTTGATGATAGCCACTTTTTAGGTCAATCCTACTGAATTAGGTTGACCCCTATAGCTTATCAAATAGGTCTTCTACCTGGAACGGGAAACATATTTTTGATAGTGATCCTATTTAGTACTCTATAGTCGACACACATACGATATGTGCCATCTTTCTTTTGCACTAATAAAACTGACAAACAAAATGGAGATCAGCTAGGCATAATATCCTGCACCTACCACATAATATCCTCTTGTTGAGCTTGAGAAACTCAGTAAGGAGGTTTATTAGGCGGAGAGCTTCCTGGAAGAAGCTCAATTGGATGGTCGTCATCCCTCGTTTGGGAGGTCGCTCACAGGGAATGTCGTCAATAAAAACATCTTGGAATCCATTTAGGAAATTAGATAACTCTAATTCCTTATGATTCCCTACATTTTCATTTGATGAAACATTAGGTTCATTTTGAGAGTCTTTAACAAAAATCATGTACACAAAAATAGAGCTCTTTATTGACTTATCAAAAGCTTGCTTATGTACAATGGGTATGGTGTTACCCGAACCTTAGCCTCTATGCACATATCTTTTTCCCTGTACCTAAAGTAGATTTGTCTTTTAGGGAATTTAACATTGGCAGCCACGCGATCAAACCATGGTGCCCCTAGGATTACATCCTCATGCTTGAGAGGAGAGAGGAAGAAATCCTCCTTGTCCACATAGCTTTGGACATGAGGCCTCAATTTCCCAATTAAGGGAGTGACCGTGACTTCTTGTCCCTTCAAAGCACCATCGGCAGGTAGGACATCTCCCATGTCATAGGCTTGCATGCCTAGCTTGGTGGCCAACTCTGTAGATATGAAATTGTGAGTAGAGCCAGGGTCCAAGAGAATGAAAGCATCATATTCTCTTACCTTTCCTCAAACGTAACATAGAGGAGATCCTTTGTGATGAGCATCCTCTTTTTGAACTTTGACTATGGAAGCTCTAGGAGGCTCATTATACGTATTCTTGTGAGGCAAGCACGATAGGCATGCCCTTGCTCCTCGTACTTGTAACAATGCTTATCTTTTCGATAACGCTCTAGCTCTTCAGGAGAGAGTTTATTTTTGCCTTTATAAACTCCCTTCTCCTTGGCTTTGTTGTTGTTGAAGTTGCATTTGGGAGACTTTTGGACGTTTTCCTTCCCCCTAATCTCACCACGGTCCTTGCTTTCCATGGGCTTAAGATTTCTCTTAGCCCCTTGTTTGAAATTGATTCGGATTTCCTATGGCCTCTTCTCTTGGGCGGTTTGGGAGCTGCACCATCACTTTCTTCAGAAGGGAAAGAGGATGAGGAAGATGGAGAAGAGGGTGACCTCTTTCTTGCCTTTTTTTCCCTTGTTCCTCCTCTTCTACACCATTACTTTCTTCAGAAGAGGAAGATGAAGAGGGTGACCTCTTTCTCGTCTTTTTCTTCCCTTGTTTCCTCTTCCCTCTTTGAATTAGGGTGTGGAGGAATATGCCATGGTATTCTCCGTTAGGGAGTGTTGGAGAGCATTTTGCCCGCCGTCTTCATGGAGCCATCTCTGCCAAGGTGACAAGAGACTCGCTTCTTTCTCGTTCCTTCGGTGGGGGATCTACCGTTGAAACTTGGGCTCTCCTTTGAGAGGGAGATGCCCATCGAGTACTACGTTTTTGAGCCCTTCATTTGGATCCTCCTCTTCTTCCCTTATCGGAAAGATTCCTCTTTTGGAAGTCTCACCAGGATCTTTCCTAGGTACTCTCTCTTCTTGGAGGGGAGTTTGGAGAATACCATGGGTGCGCAATTGCTGTAGCACTTCACCTTGGAGGGTTGTATTGCCTAGGGCTTGTTGAAGCCTAGAAACAAGATAGTTTACAAGCATAGGGGCATCACTAGTTGCTATATCATTAGAAAAATCAAAGCTATCAACATTCATTTCAATCTCGTTACCCTTGTCGGCCATACTAGCAATTTTTATGGGTAAATTTTTACTTGCACTTTGGCACTTCAAGCCCTACTAGTTTCTACTCCTCTTTACCTTCAAAGATAAGCACTCAAGCATCTATATCCGTGGCTCGGATATTATTAATAATATCCATGTCTTGGATATTATTAATTGCAAGGAATAGAGAGAGGGTTTCACAAAGCCAAGATAGCACTGGTTCTGTCAAGCTTCTAATGGCTCAATAATGGTTTAAGCCGTAGGCAAGTCTTGTAGGACTCCATTATTAAGACCATAGCTCTCGACGGTATCCCCGTTAACTGCATAAAGCAGGCGTGCTTTAAGGATGAAAAATCCCTATTCTACTTACTCTTTTGCAAGTAATAACACCAACCATTTGTAGCAATCTTGAGGACCTCTCTTCTTGAGCAAGAAAAGAGAAACCAATAGCTCTGATACCAATGTAACATTTAATGCACTAGTAACTTGTGTGTAGCGGAAAATAATGACATAGTGAGGATTTAATTAAGAACAAGTTCCTAATGAGCATAGAGAGAGTACTTGGTTGGAGAAAGCAACATAGTAATTACACCTAGCTATTTTGGCATAGACAAAACTTGAAAAGAGAGAGAAATAGATCAATTGACAACAGTTGAGGACCAGATTTACATGGAGACGGTCCACCCTCCAAAAGGCTTTTGTATTATAGCTTCTCCCATCAAGGGAGACTTTTGTACAATACAAGCTTTGTGTTCCTTGACAAAACTAATTGGTGCAATGAAGATGGAAGCTTCATGCACCAAATTATTCTTGAAAAACACACATAATGGACCTAGCCTCAGTCCAAGACCTCACACACCTTCAAAGATGGTGAGAGCTAGTAGGGAATACTTGAATTGTTCTTGAAAGAGCTTTATGAAGGTGATTGGCTTCTTATTGGAAGCTACTTGAGTACTCTAACAAACTAGCAGGATTGGTCTACAGAAGAGTTCAAAAGGATACGCAAAAAAGCCTATGGGTACTTTTTGAGGGATGGTTACTTGTGGAAGCATCCTAAATAAAAAAGTGTTACACCACAAAGGGTTATATGTATATAAAAGAGACTCATGTGCATCTATCCATTTAAACTTTTGATTCTTTCTAAGCAATTGATAAAGATGATCATCCACATGTGCATAATGTGGAATCCAAATAACATAAAAACACATGCTCCCAAAAACCTTCTAACCTCAGTGATGCTAGTGCATGTTTTTTTTCATTCTTTGGATGACATCTAACTTTGTTGGACAAGGTTTCCCACATGGCCCACACATGTGCCTCACAATGAGCACTTCATTGACAACAAACATGGACTTTTTCCCTGACAAAGTGAAATTCACTTCCTCCAACCTAGACAAAATTTTATCACAATCATTTATGTGATTTCCCCACAAACCTACAGCACACCTTGAGATCTAAAACTTCATCTCACCTCCTTCACATCCTTTGATGGGCAAATCATCAATGAAAGGCATTGTGATTTTAGGAATAAAATCACGTAAGACCTTATTCATCCCATTCATCATATGTGCACCCGCGTTTGTTGCTCCTTGCGGCAAGGTACACATTCTTACCAATCCTAAAGTTGTCCTCATGGTTGTCAAGTCTCTGCTTTCAATCGCAAGTTAAAATTGATCATATCCTGAGTAGAGATCTCCCATTGAGTAGATTGCCCTCCTTGAAAATGCCTCTGCAAACTCATCCACAATTAGACAAGTACCAACATTCCTAATTGTCACTTTGTTCATTGGTTGCATATCTTGGATGAAGCGTAAAGTGCGAATCTTCTTGGAATGTGAACCACCTATTTGAGTATGGAGCACAAGAAGGATTCAAAATCTCCATTTTGATCTTCTCATTCAATAGCTCTACTAACTTTGGTAAATGAGCCTTTGGAACCGGAGCAGGTCGTAGATTCCAAGGTACATGAGGCATTGTAAAAATTACCATAGGAGCTACAATAGAAGGATAACACATCCTATCTCATGTGGCTCAAATGTAAAAGCCTTACCATGTTTTGAAATAATCTCTTTGAAGCACTTTGTCTCCTCATGTGTTAGAAACTCATGGCAGCCAATTTGCAACTCTTGAAAAGACTCCTTGTGAAGGTGTGCCCAATATTTTTAGGATTCCTCAAACTTAGTTGCAAAAAAGCATGTTCAATCTTTTCCCTATTTGCTGGGTGGTAAGGGTGAAGCTATTGGTTTCACCTTCTGCTACACAACTGTATTTAGTTTCAACATGGACTTCGAGGCCAAGTGTTTTCTTGAAACATGGTTTTTTTAAAGGCTTCTATGACGTGATACATTTCCACAGAGCATACTTCCACAACTTCATTCCCAAGATGCAAACTAGACTTCATTATAGCATCAAGCTCACCCATAATATCTACAAAAGAAACCGCTGACACAAACCCAAACATTTTTAGTAGGCTCTAACAATCCACTCTCTTTCATGTCTATTTGTACTGAGGCGGTCCGGGGCGGGCAACAAGAGAGGCGACCTCTAAACACCCCTCAAGGCTCCCGTGCTGCTCAATTGGGGCTGGGGCAACCACAAGAACAACACAACAACAAACCCACAGCCAAACCCAAATAAGATAGGGGCACCACCTAGTTATGGTATGCGAACTAGGACGCAAGAGAGATTTTGGCACAACCAAGAAGATGCACCACACAACACACACAAACAACCTCACACCAAGACACACACAAACTGGACCAGAGAGAGCTAGAGCAAAGGGAAGAGAGAGACAAAGGATCTTGCGTAATACCTTATTTGTGACTTGCAAATGGAGATGGTTCGTTATGATGCTATCGTAGAACTTGTATAAACTCAGTCAATGCTTAGTGATTGCTAAAACATTGCCAAAACACACACACACACACACACACACACACACACACACACACACACACACTGTCTTAGGGTGTGGGAGACCTCTCACCACAATACCCTCTTACAATGGACACAAAACTGGCAATGAAAAACACACTAAAACACTTTCTAAAATCAAGATCAACCGATAAAAACTCAAATACACAAGTCACCTTGAATTCACCAAACCGTATTGCACAAATGGAAGGACGAAGATTTGAACGTTGAATCACGCCTTTGATGCACCAAACCTCAATTTATTGATGATGAAGGAGCATATACAATAGTGGTTTTGAGGTTTGTGGAACTCACGCTCTCTCACTTGCAATGTGTAGCTTGAAGGCTTCTCTCACACCAGAGTGAAGCTCACAAGTGGTTGCTACACCTAAGTCTCTCCTCACGCATAGAGTGTTGGGGTGCTATGTGAGATGTTGGAGGTGGTTTTACAAGAAGGAGAGGGGCCTATTTATAGGTTGGAGACCCCTCATTAAGATTATTAGAAATCCTAATTTACAAGCTAACAAATCAGGATTATGATTTTTTTGAATATCAAAACATTGCGGGCCTTCTTTGTCTGCTTGAGTCATGGATGTGGGCTCAAAAGAGAGCATTATTGATGGTGAATAATGTGAAAGTAGAGTTTTAAGTAAGAGGGGAGAGAGAGAGAGAGAGAGAGAGAAAGAGAGAGAGAGTTACTTTGTACATGTCTTGAGGTGAGGTGTCTTTTATGGTTAGGTCAATACTATTTTGTGTTAGTATGTTAGTGGTTAGTGTTAGTAATCACTAGAAAGTTAATGATATATTTCAATGGGTAGAATGGGGTGGATGGTTGAAGTAAGAGGGGTGAATTAAAAAGAATCATGGTGAAGCTGATAGCTTGAACTCACTGTAGAGAGCTTGAACTGCAGTGAATTGTCGCTTGGCTTCTTTCTTCTTTCGCTTTCTTCTTCTTCTTCTTTCTGTCTCGTGTTGACCACCACGATGAAAAGAGGATTTGTTGATGAAAAATCCTCAATTTGCAGAAGTTATCATGGTTAAGATGCTGAATTTTAGATATTTTTAGGAGAGGTAATGAAATTGTAACATAGAAGCAATAGAGAGAGACATGGAGAGGGTGTATGTATGTAGAGGTTCATAAAAGAACTATAGGGATGAAAGAGAAGGGTAATGGTGAAGAGGGTGGGAGAAGCCATGGAAATTGCAGGTTTGAGTGAGGGAAGGAGAGGGAGGGATGTGTAAGAGTGAGTAGGTGTGTGGAAGGGTGAGAGAAGACTAAGGGTTACTTGTGAGAAAAGTGGGCAGACTGGGATCCACTCAAAAAATCATAGCTCACCGTTGGTAGCTCCAAAAATCATGAAAAACTTTGAGGTGATTATTCCAAGCGTGGGCTACATTTTCTGTTTTGACCACCGCTCCAAATTCGGAGTGGAGATAGGTGCCAAAATTTTCTCCAAAAAGCCTATTTTTTATGCCTGCAAAAGTCTTTTAGTGGCCCCCTCCTTTGTTGAATTTGTAGAATGCATCCAAGAGTGAGCCCCTCCTTTGTCATATTTTAAATACAAAGCATCCAAGTTGTCCTTGAACCATGCATGGAGGAGGATTATTGGTGAATAAAGAAATATATACATGGTGGGACTAGTGTATGGACTATTCATGGACTTTAGCTCAATGAGCACATGGTGTTAGAATAATGAGTAAAAATAATAATAAAAATATGGAGGAGTTATGGATATGGAAAGATATTGGAATCATATGATATGGTCCCTCCTTGAATTATTTTGGGTGAAAGAGGAAAAGGTATGCAAGTAAATAATATAATAAAAGTGACTAATGAGTAGAAATCAATTTTTTTGTTTTTCACGAGGGTGAGGGTGAAAATGTGGGAGTGATTTGTATAAAGGAAAAATATAAGGTTAGAGTATGTACATATTGGAAAAAAATATACTTATGGTGCAAGAGGATGAAATAAGGTAAATTTAATAAAACACACACCTAGGTATAAATATTTAAATAAATATCAAAATAATTATAAAAATCCCTATATTTAGGCCACATATATAATGAAATATTTACACACATAATATTTATTATTTTTATGATTTTATTATTTTTTTGGCTCAACTAGCCCAGTGACTAGCTAGCTGAGGTATTTTTTATATACCCTAACTAACCACCCCATGTACACACCCTATGCCATTACTTTTGACTACTATAGGTTTATTAAATTAAAAAAGGAAAAAAAAAGTCCCAAAAAAAAACATCATAGTTCCCCCACACACCCCATATGTACATCAAAAAATTTTTTGGTAACAATAGCCATTTTTTTGTGTTACAAAATTTGCTTTAGGGTGAGGTAGCTTACTATGGCACCTACGGAGAGCCGAAAATGGCTATCATTAGCCCCCCCCTTAAATAATGGTACATTCATGTACATTAATGATCTTACAACATGTAGAGTGTGTAATGTCTGTTTTTGTCTGTACTCTCATCGTTGTATGATTAAGAAACCTGTTGTGATTTGAAAGTTCTCAGAGCCATTAGCAGGTGTAGTGAAGTGACTGAGTAAAACTCCATCCATCGGAAAAGTTTCATAAGCACCCCCAGGATCAAACGATCTTGAAATATCTTCCCAAAGCGAGATGTATGGTATGGAATTTTTACTATTTTGATTTGAACGAAAACTTGTGATTTTACAGTTGTCCATCATTGAATCTATCACTATGAATGTGATATAAATATTTGGTTGCTCTTCCTCCTGTATAAAGTTAATGTATCACACACAAGATTAGTTCCAAACAATCATCAACTAATACACAAGTTTGAAAGGTCTTTCAACATGAATTCTTGATTTTATGTGAAAAGGTTTTTTTTCTTTCTTATGTTATGCATAATCCGAAACCATATTCTAGATCAATTTTTGTTTCCTTGAAATTAAACTCGGTCTATTTTCATGATTCATAAAATCTACTTGATTATGCTGAATTCAAGCATTCATGCAATACAACAACACTAAGCACTACACAATCTCTCCTCAGTGGGGGCACCAAAATTGAGGCGGTCCGGGGCGGGCAACAAGAGAGGCGACCTCTAAACACCCCTCAAGGCTCCCGTGCTGCTCAATTGGGGCTGGGGCAACCACAAGCACAACACAACAACAAACCCACAGCCAAACCCAAACAAGATAGGGGCACCACCTAGTTATGGTATGCGAACTAGGAAGCAAGAGAGATTTTGGCACAACCAAGAAGATGCACCACACAACACACACAAACAACCTCACACCAAGACACACACAAACTGGACCAGAGAGAGCTAGAGCAAAGGGAAGAGAGAGACAAAAGGATCTTGCGTAATACCTTATTTGTGACTTGCAAATGGAGATGGTTCGTTATGATGCTATCGTAGAACTTGTATAAACTCAGTCAATGCTTAGTGATTGCTAAAACATTGCCAAAACACACACACACACACACACACTGTCTTAGGGTGTGGGAGACCTCTCACCACAATACCCTCGTACAATGGACACAAAACTGGCAATGAAAAACACACTAAAACACTTTCTAAAATCAAGATCAACCGATAAAAACTCAAATACACAAGTCACCTTGAATTCACCAAACCGTATTGCACAAATGGAAGGACGAAGATTTGAACGTTGAATCACGCCTTTGATGCACCAAACCTCAATTTATTGATGATGAAGGAGCATATACAATAGTGGTTTTGAGGTTTGTGGAACTCACGCTCTCTCACTTGCAATGTTTAGCTTGAAGGCTTCTCTCACACCAAGAGTGAAGCTCACAAGTGGTTGCTACACCTAAGTCTCTCCTCACGCATAGAGTGTTGGGGTGCTATGTGAGATGTTGGAGGTTGTTTTACAAGAAGGAGAGGGGCCTATTTATAGGTTGGAGACCCCTCATTAAGATTATTAGAAATCCTAATTTACAAGCTAACAAATTAGGATTATGATTTTTTTGAATATCAAAACATTGCGGGCCTTCTTTGTCTGCTCGAGTCATGGATGTGGGCTCAAAAGAGAGCATTATTGATGGTGAATAATGTGAAAGTAGAGTTTTAAGTAAGGGGAGAGAGAGAGAGAGACAGAGAGAGTTACTTTGTACATGTCTTGAGGTGAGGTGTCTTTTATGGTTAGGTCAATACTATTTTGTGTTAGTATGTTAGTGGTTAGTGTTAGTAATCACTAGAAAGTTAATGATATATTTACAATGGGTAGAATGGGGTGGATGGTTGAAGTAAGAGGGGTGAATTAAAAGAGAATCATTGAGATGGTGAAGCTTTGAAGAAGCTTGAACTCACCCTTGTGTAGATTGTGGAAAAAATGACCGCTGGTCTTCTTCTTCTTCTTCGCTTCTTTACGCCGCAGCCACGGTTGACCACCACGATGAAAAGAGGATTTGTTGATGAAAAATCCTCAATTTGCAGAAGTTATCATGGTTAAGATGCTGAATTTTAGATATTTTTAGGAGAGGTAAATGAAATTGTAACATAGAAGCAATAGAGAGAGACATGGAGAGGGTGTATGTATGTAGAGGTTCATAAAACAACTATAGGGATGAGAGAGAAGGGTAATGGTGAAGAGGGTGGGAGAAGCCATGGAAATTGCAGGTTTGAGTGAGGGAAGGAGAGGGAGGGATGTGTAAGAGTGAGTAGGTGTGTGGAAGGGTGAGACAAGACTAAGGGCTACTTGTGAGAAAAGTGGGCAGACTGGGATCCACTCAAAAAATCATAGCTCACCGTTGGTAGCTCCAAAAATCATGAAAAACTTTGAGGTGATTATTCCAAGCGTGGGCTACATTTTCTGTTTTGACCACCGCTCCAAATTCGGAGTGGAGATAGGTGCCAAAATTCTCACCAAAAAGCCTATTTTTTATGCCTGCAAAAGTCTTTTAGTGGCCCCCTCCTTTGTTGAATTTGTAGAATGCATCCAAGAGTGAGCCCCTCCTTTGTCATATTATAATACAAAGCATCCAAGTTGTCCTTGACCCATGCATGGAGGAGGATTATTGGTGAATAAAGAAATATATACATGGTGGGACTAGTGTATGGACTATTCATGGACTTTAGCTCAATGAGCACATGGTGTTAGAATAATGAGTAAAAATAATAATAAAAATATGGAGGAGTTATGGATATGGAAAGATATTGGAATCATATGATATGGTCCCTTGAATTATTTTGGGTGAAAGAGGAAAAGGTATGCAAGTAAATAATATAATAAAAGTGACTAATGAGTAGAAATCAATTTTTTGTTTTCACGAGGGTGAGGGTGAAAATGTGGGAGTGATTTGTATAAAGGAAAAATATAAGGTTAGAGTATGTACATATTGGAAAAAAATATACTTATGGTGCAAGAGGATGAAAGAAGGTAAATTTAATAAAACACACACCTAGGTATAAATATTTAAATAAATATCAAAATAATTATAAAAATCCCTATATTTAGGCCACATATATAATGAAATATTTACACACATAATATTTATTATTTTTTTGATTTTATTTATTTTTTTGGCTCAACTAGCCCAGTGACTAGCTAGCTGAGGGTTTTTAAGGAGATATGGGAAAAGTCCCGTAACTCACACACGCCTATGTACAGTGAAATGGTAGGGATAGCCATAGTGTTTGGGTGAATTTGGTAGGGTGAGGTAGCTTACTATGGCAACTACGGAGAGCCGAAAAACGGCTATCATTAGCCCCCCCCTTAAATAATGGTACATTCATGTACCATTTATCCGATCATACAAAATGTAGAGTGTGTAACGTCTGTTTTTGTCTGCTCTCATCTTTGTATGATTAAGAAACCTTGTGTGATATGAAAGGTTCTCAGAGCCAATAGCAGGATGTAGTGAAGTGACTGAGTAAACCTCCTCCATTGGAAAAGTTTCCATAAGCACCCCCAGGATCAAAGATCTTGAAATATCTTTCCCAAAGCGAGATGTATGGTATGGAATCACTTACTGATTTTGATTGAAGAAACTTGTAGATTTTACTGTTGTCCATCATTGCATCTATCACTATGAATGTGATATAAAATATTGGTTGCTCTTCCTCCTGTATAAAGTTAATGTATCTGCTACGATCTTCAAGAGCTTGTATGAGCAAATTCCTGAACTGTAGCTCATAAAATTCATTCAACCTGGGTAGGCTCATCAACAAGTAAAAAATTCTATGACCTTCATGATTTAGGGAAGCTTGATCCATGCTTCCAGCTGCTATTGGAAGATATTTCAAATAGTTTACCACATAGGTAGATAATAGACGAAGGTTTCTATTGCTTCCAACACATTGGAAGAGAATAGATTTTGGTACTGATTGATGAAATATCCACATGTAGCAATCAACAAGTTTTTCATCTATGATGAAAACCAGAAGCATCACAATGTGCGACCTCCATATGGTCCAAAGCCCTCTCTGAAAAAGCAATAAGCGGCCTCGTATCTCGTAGTAGACGGGGCAGTGGCATGTGTAGTGCAACTCTGTCTCAGGCTCGATGTCACACAGGGGGCATGTCCTGGCCTCTGCGAGAGAGAGAGAGAGAGAGAGAGAGAGAGAGAGAGAGAGAGAGAGAGAGAGAGAGAGAGAGAGCACAAGCAGGACTCAGTTGATTCAATTTTAGTTTCATTCTAGATTGACTGCTGCCATGTTAGCTTGCATGTCCACCCCTTCAATTTCCCTTGCAATCGCATCATGAATTCTCCACTCTTGCAAGAAGGCTGGTGCATAGATTGTAGTTCTCATCGGGATGGGCGAGCATGTGAGAGAGAGAGAGAGAGAGAGAGAGAGAGAGATTGTAGTTCTCAGCGGGATGGGCGCGCATGTGAGTGAGTGAGTGAGAGAGAGAGAGAGAGAGAGAGAGAGAGAGAGAGAGAGAGAGACCGCTATGAGATCTCATTTTTTCAATGAAATAAGAGAGATAATTTAAGAAGATTCTCTTCTCTTTTATTTTTCAAAATGGATATTTCCTACTCAATTATACCCTAAGTAAATATAATGCTAAAAGATTTACTTAAGGTACATACTCTAAGTAAATATAATGCTAAAAGGTTTACTTAAGGTACATATCCTAAGCAAATATAATGCTAAAAGGTTCACTTAGTGTACATACCGGTAGGTTTTCAAAGAAATCTATGTAGGAAATCGCCTACATAGATTCCAAGGAATCTTGAAAGTAATGAGTCGTTTTTGAAACCTACTTGTATGTACCCTAAGTAAAAGGTCATTCTAATAGTTTTTTTTAAAAATCATCACTACCAAGATTCCTGGGAATCGATGTAGGTGATTTCCTACATAAATTTTGTTCCAAATCTACTAGTATATACCCTAAGTAAACCTTTTGCAAGCATCTTTTCAGATTCCATTTAATTCACCTGCTTTCAAAAATTGACTGGCCTATTAGTATATACCCTAAGTAAACCTTTTAGCATTATATTTATTTAGGTCACATATCATAAGTAAATATAATACTAAAAAGTTTACTTAAGATACATACTTGAGCCATGGACAACCATTATTCTTGAGAGATACCCTTTCCCAAGGGCCTATGCAAAAATTACACAATTTGTAAATTGATGAAATTTCAATATACAACAGAGTTGCAAAAGCGTTTACAAAGGGGAGGAGTTCTCGGCGTCCGGCTTAGCATGGAGTTTAAGTGATGAGCCAGACGGCATCAAGAGGCACCTAGCAACTAGTGCTACCTTTGAATGGGTGGTATGAATAAAAGCGTACCCGAGAAAATGACCAAGTGGAGGGTGAATATATGTGTACACTGCATTGGGGGAAGAGAGAGAGAGAGAGAGAGAGAGTGAAATAGAGTGCGCACAAACATAGAAGAATGAAAAAAGAGAATCTTTACATGCTCCATCTAAATGAAATAGGAAACCATAAATTAATGCAATAACAGAATATGGGTATACCATAACATCAAAAATGTAAATGACTAGTAGAGCACTGGACCCATCAACCGCTTCACCCATCCACCTCCTCTCTACCATAGATAGAGAGAATTTTACTTCGTCAAGAGCCAGCTAGAACACCTTGTAGATGGTGGGAACAACTAATTACAAAGGCCAGTTACTGCGATAACTGATACAATGCACAGTCGTCAGAGGTCCAACCCGGTGGCTATAAATAGGACCCACTATTCATTTCGTGGGATCTCTCTCTCGATATCTCTTCTAGAGTTCTTTATGCTCTTGTATCTTTGTAACCCTAGTTGAGCTTGCAACAGACTTGGCTCACACTGTTGTATTGGCTTACACTAACCCTAATATATTCAAGTTCCAATCTCCAGTTTTAGTGTTTAATCTCAGTTTCTAGTTCAGTCTATATTTCAGTTCCAATCTTACATTTCATTCCAGTCTTTTCTAATCTAAAGTCTTTGTCTGATCTGAATAACTCTAACTGACCAGCGTGGAATAGCTGTTAGGGTTCATTCTCGCGATCACGGTGGTTTGAGCTAAGTTGATATTGACAAATGAATTATCTCATATTTGGTGTTAGAGTTTCCAGATATTGACAATGCCGTCCAGACCAGTTTCACGTGGCAGAAGGCGAGCTACCAAATTCATGGATAATCCGGACTGTGTCAACCCAATCTTGAAAGTGTGAGCGAGGCTTTGATTGTGAGAGAGAACCCGGAAATGACACAGATGGATCAAGGGATTATCAACATTCTACTCATTCCAGGCATAGACGTATAGAGAGAGCAAAAAGATGGACCCGGTCTCATGGATCTCAGCGAAGCCGAAAACCCACTAAGGAAAGCGAGGATAGTAAGCAAAGTCATCGGTCAGCAAGACATAAATCAACAAAGCAAGCTGAAGAGGATACAATGACTCACATCGAGGATAACAAGGACTAGAAATCTAATACAGATCATTACACAAAAATAAGATCCAAAGATAGAAAGCCAGCTCACAAAACCAGATCCAGTCACCACAATCCACTCACCTTCAACTTTCAAAGGAGGCAAGAAAGATGACCCAAATGTACACATCCAAGCTTTTGAATAGTATGTTGAACTCAAGGACATAGATGAGGACGAATGGGGGGAATATTTTCCTCACACACTAAAGGAGGCAGGTAGAAAATGGTACTACCACTATCCAGCTTGCCAACTTAGATCCTACCATAAACTGCTTAAAGCTTTTCACTTGGATTATTCAGATAATAGGGGTGATGAGGATATAATGTGCAAACTGGATAAGATCATGCAAGGCAAGTTGTCCGCCAGAAGCTATGTAGAAAAGATTAAGGAATTGACCAGACAATTGTAAGAGCTTCCATCAGAGAAAAGGATGCAAGCCTAGTCCCTTAATGGTTTCAAAAGCAAGAAGTTAGGGGAAAAGGAGGTTCCAGCACCCACAAAAGAAATTTAATATCTGATTCAAAGGGCATTGAAGTTGGAACAACAAGCCAAAAAGGAGAAGAGCCACAAGAGAAGACAATCTGTTACCATATACATGTGGTAGTGATGTGTGTGAACACATTAGGACCGCCGTGGCATTTTTTCCCTCTTTAGGAGGTTTTTTCCCCCGTGCATTGTATATATGCCCATCACTCTAGGGCTATCTATCTTTCCATTGCACACTAAGTAACACACTCTCAGTTGTGTGCCTTGAGCTTCCTTCATTTTCTCCAATCTGTGTGTGTTTCTCTGCAACCCTAATTCCAACAATTGGTATTGGAGCAGGTTGCGTCCTCCGGGCTTAGTCGCTAGCTGCGCCAACACATGCCTGCTCACTTTCTCCGATTTCTGTGAGGTTTGGCAAGCGTTCGTAGGTCGACAAAAATTTTGGGACTACTCAAAGAGATTAGGTTTCTCAGATTTTTGAGTCGGGCTCATTTCGGCCTTTGTTTCCACTACAAGCAGGTCTGCACAGGCAATCTCATCATTTTGTGTAGAATTTCTGTCAGTGCCGTTTTCTATAGAACAGGTGTCTTACAGTCTACTACGGCTTGTGCTATATAGCACGTGTTGTTCCCGCTTTGTTTCTCCTCTTTGCGGGCAGTTTTCACATTAGGTGGTGCAGCATTTACCATGGCTGACAACAACAACACAGATGTGTTCAAGATGTTTGTTGTTGAGGACAGGTTGGATGGATACAATTACCCTATGTGGGCTTATATGATGCAACATGTTCTTGTGTCAAAGGGTGTCTGTAATATTGTGCACGGCATTGATTTTTGTCCTGGTTCTGAGGATGTAGGTGATGTTGAGGATGTGGCAGGTCTTGTTGCAAGGATTGCTGCTATTAGAGTTATTTTTCCTACGGTAGAACAAGCTCGTTGGGATGTAAAGGATGTGCAGGCTCATGTATTGATTGAGTTGTCTGTGAAGTGCACCATTATTCCTCACATTTGTTCAGCAAAATTTGCAAAACAGGCTTGGGATATTCTAGCAGGTCTTTATGCAATCCGCAATGAGGCTAAAATTGCTTTGCTGCGTAAAGAGCTGGAATCAAAGATTATGCATGAGGAAGATGATATGGACACTTTCCTTGCTGGTGTCAAGGATATCAATGAGCAACTTATTTCTGTAGGTGAAGTCATTTCAGACAGTTCCCTTGTGCAGACTGTTCTTGATGCCTTACCAGATTCATACCAGACTTTTGCTAGTACTTGGAGACTAATGACCCAACGAAATCCTGAAGTTGTCAAATTTGATGCATTATGCACATTGTTGTTGCAAGAGTCACTTTCCAGAAAAAACAGGACTAGACAGCTTGCAGTTGAGCAAGATTTTATTGCTTCTCAAAGAAAGGGTGGTAACAACAATGGAGCCACTTCTTATGGTTTTGCTGCGAGTGGCAAAACTTTTGTTCCTAATGCTTCTATTGGCAGAAATTTTTCTGGAAATTATGGTGATAAGGGCAAAAAGAAGATGCGTTGCCACTATTGTAGAGCTAATGATCATTTGATCAAGCAGTGTCCTAAGTTGAAGGCTAAAGAGGCTAAGAAGAAAGAGGGTGGTTCCACTGCAAATGTTGATTCCACTACAAATGCATCCATTGTTGAGTCTTCTGTAAAAGGAGACTGTGATGTTGATGTTGATCTAGAATGGGCTTTTAGTGCAAAGTGCACTTACAATCCTGCTGTCCATGATGCATGATTGTCAGTTGTTTGCTGCAAATTCACATGTGTGGTATTTCGACAGTGGTGCTACAAAGCACATTACCTCACATCATGAATTGTTTACCTCTCTCGAGTCTATCCCTAATGGGAATTCAATCACTTGTGCCAACAATGCCTCTCATCCGGTTCAAGGAGTTGGAAAGATTGTGCTTATTGCTGCAAATGGCAGTTCCTTCACACTTGTTGATGCACTTTATGTACCTAGGATCAAGAATAATCTATTGTCTGTATCTGCACTTGCTTGACTTGGACTTGTAGTCAAATTTGTGGATGACAGATGTACAGTTCATGATCTCAGTTTTGGTGATAAAATTGTTGCATCTGGCCTTTTGTGTCGTGGGCTGTATAAACTCACTTTGTATAACAAGTGTGGACAAAATTTTGCAAATGCAGTTGCAGATTCAAGGGCTATTTCAGATGCAAAACTTTGGCATGCACGTTTTGGTCATCTGAATTTTTCCAGTTTGCTGCGTTTGCAGAAATCTGATATGGTTGCTTCTTTGCCGCCTCTTGAAGCACCTTTCAAACATGTTTGTGAAGGCTGTATTTTGGGTATGCAACCTTCTAATTTTCCAAAGGATGGTTCAGTTAGGGCCACATGAAGGTTGCAGCCTGTGCATAGTGATGTTTGTGGGCCCATGCAAACTCTGTCCTTGGGCAAATACCTGTACTTCGTGAATTTTATTGATGATTACTTCAGGCATGCATGGCTATTTCCGCTTAAAGTGAAGTCCTAAGGTTTTATGTGCTTCAAACAATTTCTCGCTATGGCTGAAAATGTATTGAAATGTACTATGGGAACCCTCCGTTTTGATCGAGGGGGGGAGTATATGTCTCATGAATTTAATGCATTTCTGGCTAGTCGTGGGATAAAACACCAATTTACAGTGCCGTATACGCCTCAGCAAAATGGTGTTGCTGAGAGGAAAAATAGGTCTCTTACGAAAATGGCAAGATGTATGGTCAAGAGTCAAGCTTTACCACATTCATTTTGGCTCGAGGCTGTCATGTGTGCCACTTATGTACTCAACAGGTGTCCTACAAAACCATAGCAGTCTGTGACTCCATATGAAGCATGGCATGATAGAAAGCCATCTATTGAGCACATGCGTGTTTTTGGTTATTTGGCTTATGTCTTAGTGTCACAAGTGCAGCGCAGAAAATTGGATGATAAGGCTGTCAAATGTGTTTTTGTTGGTTATAGTGTTGAAAGCAAAGGTTACAGGTTGTATCATCCGCAAAAAAAGCGTATTTTGGTTTCACGGGATGTAGTGTTTGTGGAAGATTCTGCTCAACCCTTGATGTCATGTACTAGAGACAGTAATGTAAGCTCACAAGACATTTATGACACTTTGTTGCCTCTTTTCAGTGGTGGAAGTTCGAATGTAAATTCCAATGAGGCAAATGTACAGCCTATGGGGGTTTTCAAAAATGTTACAAATCAGTCTATTACTGATGCACATGTACATGATGTACTTGATGAGGAAAGGGCTGAAAATGAGCAGGCTAGAGGTATGCCAAAATGGCTGGTGCACACTTTGTGTGACAGTAAATTGGATGCACCTTTTTCTAGTCGTACTCGTTCAGTCTCTCTCCATGCATCTTATGCATCAGATTGTTATGCTTTGGCTGTGTCTAGCTTACATGATGTTGAGGAACATCTGTCTTTTGACGAAGCACAAAATTCAAAAAATTGGATGGTGCCATGCAATTAGAATATGAGTCAGGTTTGAAATTGAGTCTTCATGATGCTGGTGATCCTGCAGATGTCACTCTATACCAAAGTGTTGTTGGATGCCTCATTTATGTATGCAACACGAGACCGGATATTTAGTTTGCAGTCTTACAGGTCAGCATATTTATGCATAGCCCAGGGTCTAAGCATTGGCAGGCTGTCAAGAGGATTTTTCGCTACCTTAGTGGCACTTTACATCTTGGCTTGTTTTATCCCAAGGGGGATCATTGCCGCCAGACTTACATGCTTTTTCGGACTCAGATTGGGCTGGTTGTTTTGACACGAGAGTGTCCACAAGTGGTTTTTGTTTCATGCTTGGCAGTTCATGTATATCATGGTTGAGCAAGAAGAAACCTACTGTGGCCACTTCAAGTTGTGAGGCTGAGTACAGGGTAGTCTTCACAGCTACGGTTGAGTGTGTATGGTTCAGATGCCTTATGGCTGATTTGGGTGTTGGACAGGACATTGCCAACACTATCTACACTGACAGTCAGAGCGCATTGGCAGTTGAGAGGACCCCAGTTTTTCATGCTCGCACAAAGCACATTGAGGCGCATTACCACTATGTCAGGGAGAGGCTCTCAGCAGGAGAGATCATCTTGGCTTATGTGCCAACAGAGGACAACATTGCAGATCTTTTCACAAAGGCATTGTCTCGTGAGAAGCTTGAAGCTTTCCGCAAAGCTTTGGGCTTACTCCCCTTTGTGGACTGGTCATGTCCTCAGGGCATTTTTTTCCCTCTTTAGGAGGTTTTTTTCCCCGTGCATTGTATAAACGCCCATCACTCTAGGGCTATCTATCTTTCCATTGCACACTAAGTAACACACTCTCAGTTGTGTGCCTTGAGCTTCCTTCGTCTTCTCCAAGCTGTGTGCATTTCTCTGCAACCCTAATTCCAACACAATCTAGTGACAACGAGTCATCAAATGATGGGTCAGAGTCCAACACTACTTCCAACTTATCTAAAAGTGACTCAGATAATCAAGGGAAAACCAAGAAGAAGGGTTCCTAGACCAGAAAGCTGGAAGAGATATCAACGCAAATCGCTGAAATGGCTAAGACGAGGTCTTCAATCAAAAAGATGGAGATCTGGTGTTCAAAATGCAAATCTAGAGACGAAAAATCTAATGAATGCTCACAATGCACATATTGCAAGGTTTATGTGCATGTGTGGGGTAACTCTGGCATCAAGATTTGTCATTTCAAGAAGGGAAAAGACTTATCAATGATAGCAATGACAAATCCTGAAGCAGTGAAAGCAGAGGGGCCAAGTGGATCCAAGGACAATGACACCAGTACCAGGTACTAGTAATGGCAAAGGCAACTGGCAAGGAGGTACTGATAGGGAGAGAGGCAGAGGTGACTTTGGCAAACAAAGCTTAAATTGTTATACATGTGGAAAGTATGGTCACTTTTCATCTCAGTGCCCAAACATTGCCAAACCAGAGGGGACTAAACAAAAATCCCCAAAATAGTAAGGGTGGTGACCAAAAGTAAAGGACTTATAATTGAAGAAATACCATGAACTTGCAAAGAAGCAACCTGCTGAAGCCAAGAAGTGGGAACAAGAGAGAGCCACATGGAAAACCAAAGGCAAGGAAAAAGTAGTTGATGAATGGCAAGAACAGGGAGCGATGGAAATTAGAATCACAGAAAACCTGGCAAACAAGAGGCTAGAATAGCCAGAGTGTTATGAGTCTTGAACAATATAGAAACTACAACCTCAACCTTTAGGGACTCAAGAGGAGCACTCAAGAGAAAAGGTAGTATCTGGATTGAATGAATCCTTGATAGCTGCAGTGTAGAGCTTGGTTGAGGAAGTATGACAAGTCTGATCAGACTTGATCAAAGCTAGAGGCATTGAACTCATGAAGGATCAGTCAGAGAGTCCACTGGTCAGCCAACGGCCAAACAAGGGAAGCCATCCCAGTGGAACTGTGAAGATAGTCAAATAGATGATAAATCTTTCAGTTCAGATTGTAGTTCTGGTAATGAATAGGATGAAATCTATATAAAGATCTGTGAACAAATCCAAAAGCTGACAGTGGAGCTAGATGATATCAGATGCGCATTACTAGAAGCTGCAAAATTTATCAAACAAAACAGAAAGGCGCAAGTTAAAAGTAGGGCAATAGACTTGGCAGCCATTGGAGACGATGAGGTCCCAATTATACAAGTAGAATACAAGCTAAGGAAGCAATGGGAACCATTTTTTGGAGTAATACTAAATGGGCAGCTGGAGTTAATATCCTCGGTGAGCATTTGAGGCAGAGATTGGGGATTCAAGATTTGGAACCAACACCATTGAAAGTAAGAATGGCTTATCACAGGGTAGTTCAAGCCACAAGTTTGATTGAGAACATGTAGTTCATAGTAGGAAGAAATAAATTCAAGCCCAGCTTCTTGGTATTGGATGTGGAGGGAGCCTGTGGGATGCTTCTAGGTAGACCATGGTTGAGATTCTGAGAATGGCTAGAGCAATCCATGATTATGCTAATCAAACACTAACAATTCAGGGATCCAGCAGGAGAATAAAAGTGACACCAGAAGCTGGAAGAAAGCTCTCAAACCAGAGGAACTGCGCAAAAAGTACATCACTAAGAAGATCAAGTGGATTGGCTTCAATGAACATTTTCCCATTGACAGAGATAGATTTAATTACTCTATTGATTGACAAGAACAAGCAGAAAGGAAGAAAAGACAGTACCCATACCAGTTCACTGAACTGAATCCTGGGAAACGCCTAGTTCATCTATTAGATGGACGACCACCAGAACAGCAAGCATAGGATATTTTTTTTCAAAATAGCACCAGAAACCAGTCATATTGACTCTGAGCAAGGAAACCAAGCAGCTGATCAGAACACATAATGGACTACTAGAATTGATTGATCCCTTCAATAATTATGATGTTGGTATTAGGACTGAGAAGGAATCTGAGTCATTGGCTAAGCACAAGGGAGGAGGTCCAAATTGGCTACTTCCAAATGAACAAGAAGTGGAAGAATCTCGACTCAGAGGAGAACCCTCAAATGATCAAGATCAATAAGCACCTGAAGAGAGAGATCAAGGAAAAAGCAAAGGCACTGTTCCAGAAATACAAGGATGTATTTTCTTGGGAATATATTGATTTGAAAGGAGAATATCCAAAGGTATGCCACATCAAATACCACTAAAGCCAGATTCTAGACCAGTGAGACTGCAGAGATACAAGATGAACCCCAACTATGCTAAGAAGGTCAAGGAGGAGATAGACAATCTTCTCAATGCAGGGTTCATAATAGAGGTGGCGAGCAGTGACTAGTTGTTTCCAATAGTGGTAGTTCCCAAGAATAATGGCAAGTTAAGGGTGTGTGTGGATTATAGGAATTTGATTGCTCGGATTATCAAGGACCCCTTCCCAATGCCCTTTACAGACATGCTCTTGGATGAGATTCTAGGCCATGAAATGTATAGCTTTATAAACGATCACAGTGGCTACAATCAACTTAAGATTGCACGTGAAGATTGAACTAAAACCACGTTACTCACTGAATGAGAAGCATTTTAAGGGAGGCAAATCAGTTCGGGTGGCCTCTACACCAAGACAATTCCCACAGGCATCATCAATGGGGGGTTGGAAATCTTGGGGGGGGGGGGGGGGACCACCTAGCAAATATGCTGCTAGGACGCAAGAGAACTTATATCATGAATGAAATGCAACATACTAGTGGTGTTCAATCAGTGTGTCTCACAAAGATAAAAGTAATCATAATATGTATGTGACATGATGCACCAACAAAGAAACCATCAACCAATCAAAAGGAGTGTTTTTGGGCAGATACATTGCTTGGACAACAAACAAGATGTCAACCAAGAGCAGAGCTTGATCTGTAGGTGCATGGAAACAAATAGATGGGTGTCAATCATCTACTCGACCTTCTCTAGATAATCACTACCAAGGGAAATCAACTCAAAGCACACTAGGTGTACACAACCGCTGCTTTACCTACGATGATTGAACTCTCCAAAACATTTCCTAACATCATCGAATCATCATGAAGCTCAAGGGATAATGTCTACACACTTAGAAGACACTACCCTTTAGTCCCTAACCCAATCTACTACCTGCAACCACTTTGTGTGAAAATCGCATATGAAGAGAGGCTCAAAATTATAGGTCATGGATTCTCAAAGTGCTTATGCCTAAGATGTAGCTTGGCTTTCCGTGAATGCAATGACATATAGCAATCATAAAATGGATGCACGGTTGGAGAGAAAACTCACCTCAAAGATCATGGAGAGATCTTTGCAAGGAGACCAAAATCGTGCAAGCTTGGCGTTCTAACGCAATGGTGTAGTCGCCTTTGCAATGTAGCTTTAGTAACACATCTAAGGAAGAGAAGAATCTGTCACTCACTCTGAACACACAACACACAATCACGATACACTTTGTAGAGCTCAAAAAGATGATTGATTCAAGAGTTGTCTTAGGTTTACAAAAATTTTCTTTTAAACCTCAGCCTTGGAGGTTCTAACTCATCAAAATTAACTTCTACTTTCTACCATGGGTTTTATTGATCCGCATATTCAATAGGTTACAATCTAGAAACTCAATGGAGTCCCAAAAAATAATTACATTATGTATTCGTCAAATTATATGATACAAAAATAGGCTTTCTTGTGTTCAGTTGTTAACACTCCCCCCCTCCGCGTCAATGTCGTCCTCGGCATGAGCCTTCCATGTGTTGGGGATTTGTTTTTTTGAGTTGGTGGCAATCTTCTTCAGCTTTTGTCAATGGAAGCCTAGTGGCTTTAGTAGCTTTAGGTATGACTCATATCTCATGTTGCCCATGTTGATTGTAGGGCCAAAGATCCTGCTGTCATAAGTGAAGAAGCCAATGTAGAAGGCTTCCTTGAATGCTTGCATATGGAAGATTGGCAGGAACATCAATCTTTGATAGAATAAGTGGAGCACCTCCGAGGATGGCTTCTTTGACAAATCATAAATCATCTTGGTGACAATGTCGCTCGTTGATAGTAATGTTGAGTCTGTGGCTTTGGACGACGCGAACTCCTTGATGCAGGCTAGCATTGTTTTACATATCTTTCTAAGCATCACACAGCTCAAGTCAAGAGAGCCAGTGAAAAGCTTAATGGCACCGGTGAGGGTTTTCATCACATAAGTTCTCTTTATTGTCTCTCCCTCCTTGGATGGTGGAAGATTAGGATAATTCAGCCAATTTGAATGCCTTTGCAACAACATTGCATGATCTTTCCAGGACCTCATTTGCGGCACTGGGTAGAAGGAGACATCATCCCTTACTGACTTTGACGCGTCAACCAGACATACAAGGTATGTTGGATATTTGGAAATCCACCCTTTTTTACATTTAGGATGTGAGTCCACTATACATTTTGAGGCCTTGTGATCTTTGATATCACCATCAAAAAGTGGTGTTGGCTCCTCCGTTTGGATGCGCTTTTTCATGGTCATTACTTCATACTGAGTAGAGGATAAGGAAGGGATGGTTGCATCCTTTCTATTGTGGTCACATTTGTGTCAATATTTTGGACACCCATGGAGTGTAGCATCCTCTGTTCCCACTCTATGGCAGCTTCTGAGCTCTCTTTGATTAAGTTTCTCTATTAGAGTACAAAGATGAGCCTCCTCTTCTGCTTTTAGCACTTGCCCTTCTTCTTGGATTTGTGGAGGTATCTCCACCAGTCATGGTTCTTTGGAACTATTAGGGAGTTCTAGAGGCTCATATTGGGTGTTGTCTCTAAGGTCACTTGGACTTGGATTTGTAGTTTGGCCCCGTGCCCTTTCCACTTCTTGCCTCAAATCTATCATTTGATGTTGGGCTAGCTCATCTCTTTTCATGACCTCTTCTGCTTGATTGACCAATAGGTCCTATAGCATTTCCAAATTATTTTTCAGCTCGGTGTTTTCCTTTTGAAGTTCTTGATGTTGAGCTCTTAACCTATCTTCTACTGCTAGAGACCATTCTACCATATGTACTCTTTGACATTGTTCTAGCTTTAGTTCTTTCTGGAGTGCCATAACCTAGGATTCCTGGGCTTGCACAGCCTGGCTGTCCGCTCCGACACTTGCTCTTGCAGCCCTTGGGGTTGCTCCAAGCCTTTGTATTGTCAGATCTTGGAGCTCTAGTTTGGTTTCTAGCTCAAGTAGCTCATTGCAGGCTGACTCCAACTCTTCTTCTGTTTTCTCCTTTGCCTCTTGTAGGTTGACAACTTCTTTGGATACCTCAGCCATCTGGAGCATGAGTGTGTCCATTTCTACTTTTGCTTCTTTTTTGACTCTTTATTTGAGCCTCTTCCTCTCTTTTTGAATTTTTTGCCCTTTGAATAGCCCTTTGTATCTCTTTCTCTGGGTTGTTGTGCTCCCTTATCATATTCTCCTCTTGTGTCTAAGCATACTGTTCTCTTTCACCACTGAGAGAGAGAGTGATCTGATCCAAGGATCTATGGGCCTTAGGCACATCTACAATCTTAGGAGACTCTGTCACATTAAGCTCCTCTATCTTAACTTTGTCCTTGCTGTCATTGTCCTATTTTGAGACTTTTTCTTATCTCTTTGTCATGTGCGACAATCTTTCTTTAAGTGTCCTTTCTTATGGAAGTGGTAGCACAAAGAACCTCTCGATTTGCTTCAAGAATTTTGGAGATCCTTACTTTTGGCACGTCTACGAGTGTGACCTCTTTTAACCTTTGCTATTGGCAACATATGCATCACCTTGATTTGTAGGCTCCATTGACTTCCTGCATATCTCTTCATTAAGTAGATTGGAAACTACAACATTATAGGCCAACTTTCCCTCAGGCGTAGAATTGCTAACCACTATGCAAAATATGTCCCATAAAGAGGGTAGAGATCACAATAAGAAGATTGATTGCACTTTGTCATCAAATTCTAGTTCCTATGATGTCAATTGGTTGAAAAGTACAATGAACACATTCAAGTGCTCAAAAAATATTTCATCTTCTTTCATGCAAAGCTCAAAACGCTTCTTCATCAAGTATACTTTGTTACTTGCACTTTTGCTCTCATATGTATTGCATAGCGTATCCACAATTATTTAGGAGTAGCTTCACCACTATGGTGAAATACAGAGACTCAACTAAGTGTAAGAGAATAGTGGACTTAGATTTTGCATATAACATCTTCCATTGTGCTTCTGTATAGCCATATCTCTCTACAAGCTCAAAGATTGGCTCTAATTGACCTTTTCAGGTGAGCACATCTTGGATAAATAAATTTGTATCGTCGAAATTTCTAATATTGTAAAAGTATTTCTTAGTAAAAGATGCCATGTTTGCAAGACTTGAGTACTACGAAGATGAGGCCAAAAGTTACTGAGAGAAAACCTGGCCGGATTTTGACAGAACCTCCTTTGTAACAAGGGCAAAATCTGATGCCAAAACATTGCTCAAAGACTCAGAAAATGCATAGACAAACTTGAAAAAAAAAATTAGCATAGTCTCCTTTGTTTGGAGAGTGAAAACTCAACCCAAGTGACACTGCATAATATCAATTCAAGAGAGTGAAAATGGGCATAAACTACCAACTATCACTAACAAACGACTGCCATACTTGGCATCAAGAAAAATTTAATATCCAATTAGATATATAACCTATGATGAGGATACCATGATAGGAATTTCCAGCAACATGTATCATTGAAGGTATCTCAACATTCAAGAGTACCCCAGCTCAATAAAACCTCACACAGGACCCTCTAAAAGGCTAAGCAGACACAATGACTAGCCACAGTCTTAGAAAGGCATGTTTTGATCTGAGTCTCAAAAATGGCCATAATGGAGTCAAAAAATGCTAAATAATGGGCTCCAAATGGTGTACAGTGAGCAGTATCCACAACTCAATGTACATGAGTATGAAAAAGAGGCGCCAAAAACTATTGCATGTAGTAAAAAAAATCTCGATGGGATATCTGCTCTTAGAAGAGCTCAATAGCACCATGTGTGCTCAAGGGAATACGCATCTATCAATGCATAGCATCTCAATGTCAAAAATGTTTATGAAGGTATTGTACCTGTGTGTGTCTAAAAACGTGGAGATATAAGTGTATGCAGGCTCAAAATCCCCCTTGTAAACATGTGTAACAAAATGGTGTGCTCATATAAGTGCGTGGGAGGAAGTTCTTACTTGAGTCAAGGCATTGTTTAGTCCTTGTGTGATTTTACAATTTAGAATATCATCTCCATAGAGCATAATATCATACATTTTAGATATGGGGATTAAAGAAGTGCAAGGTTTGTGTGAAGCACAAAATTTTTCCTTTGCATAACCTTTGGAGAAAGATCTAGCTCTTTTGTTGAGTGTCCTTGGAATATGTGAATGAGGGCTAAACAAGGTATAGAGTGGATGTCAGCTGCTTGAAGCATGGGAAGGGTTGCTTTGTGGGCCAAATAGGAATGCCAACCACAAGCAGGGGAAGCGTTGCTTTGATGGTCCACCAGTAACTCGAGGGTGTTAGGAAATAAGACGTAGCTAAATAGATAATTGAGTAGATTACTTAATGGAGAGAGACAGATTTATATACATGAGATTATAGAGAGAGAGAGAGAGAGAGAGAGAGAGAGAGAGAGTACACACGATATACGTGGTTCACCCAATGTGGGCTATGTCCACGGGAAAGCAGCCACTCAATGGCTTTAGTAATTCAAAACAAGAAGTAGTTTACAAAGGGATTATACCCTTAATGGAGCTCCCGCCTTGCTTCACTCTCACCACCTCACACTCACCTTGTTGCATCAACTTCAAACTATATAATGTGTGTAGAAATGGCCTCCTTTTATAGGCCAAAAGGGCTGCCCTCTCTTATGAGAGACAGCCATGTGTAGCCGCCCTTGTGCGAATAAGTAAAAATCGGACCCTCCAATCCGCCCATGTGTGGCCGCCCTTGAGAAGACAAGTCCGCTTTTGAATTCGGCCACGGCCACTGGCCATTGACTTCCGACCAACGGCCATCGGCCATTGACTACTGGCCACCGGCCAACCGACCGGTTGTTTTCCGACCACTTTCCAGCCGCTGTCCGGCCATAGGTGAATATTCTGGTGAAAAAAAAAGTCTCGGGGGCCTCCGCCCCCGAGGCCTTTAAAGTTGCCCCTGATTCTTGTCCGTGAAAATTTTGGTTTCCGGTGAGTGATTTTCCTTCACGCACGATGGCTTCTCCTCATAATGGGGGCCTTACAAATGTGCGCTTTTACCACAAAAAATTACAAGGGTAAATCAGGCTCCATACTTAACAATCTCCCACTTGGAGACTGATCTCCAAACCAAACCTGTGACTGCTTTCCATTCTGGCTTCTTATCCTTGAATGCCGTTTGAAGATGAGCAAAAGCTAACTTCTCCTTGTTGAACACCTTTGTAAACATGTCTACAGGATTTTCACTTGTATGCACCTTTCCTAGCTTTAGTTGTCCCTCTTCCAAAAGAGTGCGTATGAAGTGATATCTCACCTCAATGTGCTTTGTCCTTGAATGAAAGGCTGAGTTCTTTGCAAGATGGATAGCGCTTTGGATATCACTGTACAAGACACAATTGTCTTGTTTGAATCCAAGCTCTTCTAAGAATCTATGAAGCCACAGAATTTCTTTGCTTGCCTCCGTCATTGCCACATACTCTGCTTCCGTGGTAGAAAGTGAAACCACTTTCTGCAGCTTTGAAGCCCAGCTTACTGCTGTGCCTCCAACCGTGAACACATAGCCAGTAGTGCTCCTTCGAGTATCTTTGTCACCTGCCATATCTGCATCAGCATATCCTTCTAGAAAAATATCAGTTCCTCCAAAATACAAAGCATTTGTTGTTGTCCCTTTTAGATACCTAAGTATCCACTTCACAGCTTTCCAATGCTCTTTACCTGGGTTGTCCATGAACCTACTCACAACTCCCACTGCATGTGCAATGTCTGGCCTTGTCCAAACCATAGCATACATTAGAGAACCTACCGCTGCAACATATGGAACTTTAGACATATAGGCTATCTCCTCTTGTGTCTTTGGACACATATCCTTCGTTAGTTTAAAATGACCAGCCAAAGGTGTAGAAACTGGTTTTGCATTTTGCATTGCAAACCTTTCTAGTACCATCTTGATGTAATCTTCTTGAGATAGCTTTATTGTCTTCTTCGTCCTGTCCCTTGATATTTTCATACCAAGTATCCTCTTTGCAGCACCTAAATCTTTCATTGAAAAAGATTTGGACAGCTCCTCTTTTAGGTCTTTGATGTCCTGCATGTTAGCACTTGCAATCAACAAGTCATCAACATACAACATTAGGATGATGAATTTCCCATCTCCCAAATTCTCCATGTAGAAGCTTCTTTGTTTGCAGGATTTGCATTCCTTTGGCACTCATATGCCCAAGTCGGTAGTGCCACACCGCACTGTCAACTTCTGTAGTTGCTGCACAAGCTGAAGGTTGCGTGCTAACAGTACACAAGTAAAGTGTACCGACTTTTTCACCCTTGGCAACCACCAAAGATCCCTTTGAGATCTTCCACCGTTTGTTTCCGAATGCAATGTTGTGACCTTCATCGTCCAATTTTCCTGTAGAGATCAAATTTTTGAGAAGAGAAGGAACATGCCTAACATCTTTAAGCTTCCATTCATTTCCGTTAGCAGTTTTGACAGAAACTGTACCTTTGTCGACAATCTCACAAGCTTCATCATGTCCCAAGTATACATACCCAAAATTACCTTTGGTGTAGTCTTAGAAATGTTGCTTGTGTGGTGTCGCATGGAATGAAGCCCCGGAATCTACTATCTAGGAATTAGACACATTGTATAATGAGAGAATTAGAGCATCTTGCTCTACTTTACGTGCCACATTGGCCTCCGATGTTGGCTTGTTGTCTTGAGACTCTGTCTCCTTCTTCTTCTTGGAACAGCAATCCTTCTTGACGTGGCCATAATATTCCGGCGAAAAAAAAAAGTCTCGGGGGCCTCCGCCCCCGAGGCCTTTAAAGTTGCCCCTGATTCTTGTCCGTGAAAATTTTGGTTTCCGGTGAGTGATTTTCCTTCACGCACGATGGCTTCTCCTCATAATGGGGGCCTTACAAATGTGCACTTTTACCACAAAAAATTACAAGGGTAAATCAGGCTCCATACTTAACAGAGGGGACTCAATTCCAAAAGCCAAAAGGGTGCCAATGTGTGGACCTCCCTAAAGACCTACCACTGCATTGATAATGGCACCTCACACTCCACGATTAGTATGTACCACCTAACCAGCCTGCAAAATTTGGTTTCTTGTTAATGAAGCCAAACTCTCTAGGTTTTAACCTCGTTGTCGTAGTGATCCCTAGACTATGAAGCTCATTCAAGCTCCAAAGTGAGCATGCATGGGATTATTAGGGAGCTACGAGCATTCGCTACACACACACACACACACACACACATATTTTTGTAGATAATGATGCCATAGTGGGCTCAAAAAATTGAGACATAAAATGAATGCAATGCTCTCTCACACACACAATACAATCAATCCAATCTTATGCATAACCTAAATGCAATGCAAGAAAGTATGAGTTACGACAAATTCAAGCAATAGAGAGAGAGTTAATCTCAAATGGTCTAGATTAGACTTGTCTTTGATGCAAATGCAAGCTTGCTAGGATCTAGTTCTAGATTAAAAACAATATATCTTTAAGCTCTGATACCACATGTAGAGGAGATAGATTAAGCGGGATAGATTAGGCTTGCAGTCATGATATAGGGAGAGCATCGTGTGCATGCACAAGAAACACAACTAGGAGACTCAATGCACAAAGAGAATAAGCACAAATTGGATTGATTATTGAACTAGAGAGAAAATACATAGTGAGCCATTAATAGGCTTCTTGGGGGAGCTTCGGTTGACATCATAGATGATGGAGCGATTGGAGACCATCCCAAGTCTTCTCTTGGTTGTTCATGATTCTCCATGGGTGGGTGGGTGTGGTTGTGTGTATTATGTGAAGCCAATGCAAGCATCAACTAAAAGTGGTAGGCAAGTCTAGTAGGAAGATACACTAAATCTAAAGAAAGTGAGATAAGAACAAAGCTCCATGGTGTGGGCTTCAACACAAAACCTGACAGTAATCAAACTCATGTTCTCTGCACATTGGTTTTCCCTTATGTTCAAACTTTCTTTCCTTGTGCACGTGTTTGCTATAATGGTTGTCAGTATTAGCATCCCATCTGTCATTATGTTGATCATCCGTTTTGGCTACAATATCCGATTTTATTCCTTTGATGTGCTTTTTGATGTGATGTTGCTTTTTTGCTTCTCTTGCTACCATGACTAGCATTGGTCTGAAATTTTGCTATGCCCTTCAGGTCCAACTTTTGAAATTGTTGTTTCTAAACACCCTTAAATACTTCTAAGTAATATGGTTAGTCAACTCTCGCTATAGTCCACGCTATGTCAATACGAGACACATAAGTGATAGAGCCTTCCATGAGATGTACAACTAGAAACGAACACATCACTCACTCATTTATAATTAACAGAAAGATTGGGCACAAGATGTAGACTTGGGCCATACAAGGGTTAAGCACTCACATATGTATTACAATGGTGCTCAAGCACTGGTACATTTGTGATACTTTGTTTCAACCAAACTAGCAAATAATAAATACAATCCACTATATAGCACAAAATAGCATACATTGTACAATATTATGTGTTGTATATATGTATGTATGTATGTGCGCGCACGTGCGTGCACACACATACACACACACACAAGTTTATTACAAATTATAGTTCTCAAGATTAGAAAGTGTAGATCCATATGTTAGGAAAATTTCACCTTATCATAAGAAAAAATCCTATTTAAGAAAGTGGAGTTCCTAAGCTTAGAGAGTGTAGTTCCTTAATTATACTTCCATGTTTGAAAGTGTATAGATAAAATTCCATCGATAAGAAAAATTAATTGTTTGCTTCCATGCCTTTGAAAGTGAAAATGCATACTATAGGCTAAATTTCAAGTTGTATATCCACATCATAAATGATAGTGTATATATATATATATATATATATATATATGTATATATATATATTATATATATATATATTTATTTATTTATTTATTTAAATGACAACTCAAAAGGTGCTACATGGCATGAACACATACATGTGTGTGTGTGTGTGTGTGTGTGTGTGTAGATATATAGATGTATATATGTGTATATATATAATAGTTAATTAGAAATTGTAGTTCTTAACGTTAGAAAGTGTAGTTACTAATGTTTGAAAGTGGAGTTCCTAGCGTAGAAACTGTAATTCCTTATCACTTTGATGTTTGATAGTGTAGATCCATATGTGTGGAATTCCAAATTGGAAAGTGTATATCCATATGGTAGGATAAATTCCACATCATGAGGGATAAAGTCTCTCTCTCTCTCTCTCTCTCTCTCTCTCTCTCTCTCTCTCTCTCTCTCTCTCTCTCTCACACACACACACACACACACACACTTGCAATGGAGAATGGCACCCTAAGGGTTCTTGTGGTGGAGAATGAGAATCTCAAGAGGACACTTGATATGCGAACAAAAACTTGGGAGCATGATACACAAAGGATTAATAGGTTGGAGGATTACAATGTACAATCATTGATGTGGTCAAAGAATCTCAAGGAACAAAGAGGGCAAGGAGGGGTAGCATGTATGGTTAAGAAAGGATTAGAAGATTTTGTATCAATTGTGATTCATGAAAGATGACAAATACAAACATTATGTATGTCT
Organism: Adiantum capillus-veneris; assembly: GCF_014529385.1. Lineage (NCBI taxonomy): Eukaryota > Viridiplantae > Streptophyta > Polypodiopsida > Polypodiales > Pteridaceae > Adiantum > Adiantum capillus-veneris. The sequence continues at coordinate 47,948,845 of NC_140931.1, forward strand.
AAAAATTATGACACCAAAAAGAGCACCCATTTTTGTAGCCTTGATACATTCTTCATCATGATTCCCCCTTTTATGATTGCATGTATAGAGATTAGCTATTTTCTAATTTAAAGGAGGATATTGCTTATTTTAAAGACAAAGGTGATGTTATTGTATTTGGGGATATGAATGGTCACACAAAAACATTACAACATGATACTCAACAATTTGATATGCCATACATGTCAAGGGAGTTGGAGGAAGTTCACTATTATGATCGTACTTGAATTGATGAGAAAAAACCGGATCACTAGGGAAAGTTACTTTTACACATGTGTAATAGCACAATTATTCTCATTGCTAATGGCGTATCTTTGTGGAGTGGAACCAATGGATTTACATGTAGAGAACATAATGGGGATAGCTTGATTGACTATATGCTACTCTTCGAAACCATCATGTATCACATAAATAATTTTAGTCTTGGCCAATGGACCCTAGAATCAGATCATCGGACCTTACGTATTGACCTTGTATGTGGAGAAGCAACTAAGCATGATAATCTCAGTCAAAGGGAAGAGAAGTTATCACTATGTATGGATTTCAAACGGGCACCTGTGTACATTGAAATCGTTGAGGAAAAGTTATGGATGACAAAGCTTCAATATGACACACCATTGGAAATTAAATGGAAATCTTTTAAGAAAGTTATTTGTTCTTGTTCCATGGTATCAACAAAGATAGATCATGCAAAAAGTGGTTTGATAAAGAATGCCAAGATGCTCGAAAGTCCTTAATAAAGATTGATGCAACTATGGACAAAGAAAACTATCAAATTTATTTTTATACATACAAAGCATTGATTCAAAAGAAGAGAAGAAGATGGGAAGTAAAGCAACAATTGTTTCAAGTCCAAGAAAAGGCACATGCATGTGGAAGAGTTTGGAGAAACTTGAGGGGCAAGTAGGTTGAGAGTTTTGATAACTTGAGTCTTATGGATATGTACACACATTGTAGGCAACTATATAAGCAGCCAAATTCTGGAAAAATACCATTTTATGGTTCACTTCCATGTATGCCCTCTTTTTATACTATTGAGGATACATGCCATTGGCTCAAAAAGTTGGCCACTCACAAAGTGGGAGATCTTCAAGGTATCAATCTTAGGGTATCAATCTTAGGTATCAATGTGGAAATGATTAAATGTATAGGAGATTTTACACGTGAGTGGATGTGTGATATGTTCAATCTTGCACTTCAACATGGTATGCCTTATGAGTGGAGTACTAATTGGGTCAAATGATCATCTTGTCACTCTTCGTGTTCTCATGGAGGAAAGTTGATTGAAAGGCAAGCAATTGTATTTTTTCTTTGTGGACTTTAAGAAAGCCTTTGATATGATTCCACATAAAAATTTGTGGAGAAGGATGGAAGAACTCCAAGTGCCAAGTGATTTTATGCTTGCGGTTTCTCAAATTTAGGAGAAGGTGATGTGTGAATTGTACATGGGAAGATGAATTTCAAAAAAAATTGCAAGCACTATTGGGGTTAAACAAGGATGTCCATTGTCACGAAATCTCTTTGGTCCATGCATCAATCAATTGGAACAAATGGTACTTGACTTTATACAAGAAGAAGGTATTGAAGATGTCACTATTTGCAATGCGGTAATCATGCTTTTGCTGTATTCGGATGATGTAGTGCTTCTAGCACACACTTTAGAGGATGCAAAAAGCTTATGGTTGTCCTGGAGAACTTTTGCTTGCATAGTGGACTGATTGTGAATGAATCCAAGACAAAAATTATGCTTGTGAAAACCAATCATAAGGAGAAGTCATGCATTGTGTACAACAATGAGACACTTGAAGTTGTTGAGAGCTTTAAGTAACTTGGCCTTGAGATTTTGGCCAATCACAAGTGGCATGAATGTGCTATGCGTTGTTTAGAAGTTGGAAAAAGAGCAAATTATGCATTTGAGAGCATGTGTAATGCGGGAAACATCAAGTGTTGGGTTCTCAAGAAGTACCTTTTTGATGCATTGGTGACACCGGTTCTTCTTTATGGAGTTGAAGTGTGGGGCGGGAGCATGTCAAAGTCTACTTGGAAAGAATTTGAGAATGTCCAAGTGTTTTCTTACAAACTTTCTCTAAGTTAATTATGCTATAATTACATTCTAATTATGCTCTAGTTACATTCTAAGCAGTTTAACCTCTCTCTAAAGCCCAAAATAGAAAACCCTAATTATTCTCTAAATACATTCTAAACAATTTAACCTCTCTCTAAATCCCACAACAAAAAACAGACAACTCTAATTATGTTCTAATTAGGTCCTAATCAATTTTATTTCTCTCTAAACCTCAAAACAAAAAAATAGAAAACTCTAAAACAAAAACAAAAAAGAGAAAAAAAATCTTTGTGTCTATGGATTACATGTAATGGGTAGAGAGCGACAAGGTAGGAGTACGACTAGAAGATGTTGTTGTAGGACGTTGGGTAGAGGGTGATGTTGTAAGAGGATGAATACGGGGTGAGATAATAGTGTGGGAAAGGAAGGACAAGTACACGATGAGATGATAGAGTGTTGAAAGGAGAATAAAAGAGTGGGAAAGGGGGAGAAGTAATACCTTACTTAATATATCTAAAATAAAAAAATTTATACTAAAAATTTTTATATTAAAAAAATTTATTAAAATTTCATATCTATCGTGAACACACACTAATGTAGATGGTATATTGTACTTTTGGTTAAACCTTGAGACACTCATGTTTATTGACCCGACACTTATTGCATTTCATTCATAAGTTTGGACATCCTTAAACAAACTAGGAAAATGAAATTGTATTTAATTAGTGTATAGGTCTTCTAAATCTTGGGATGACTTGCACTTGGACTATACTTAAGAATGTGTGTGCTCAAAAGTCACCAATAGTTGGTTCAGACACTCTACACTTGTAGAGTAAGTACCCGACAACAACAGAGTAGCTAGCATATGTCTCCTTCTAATGAAAATTATCACCCCATTTGAAGTTGTAGCTATCAAAGGTGATGAAGGGTCTGTGTCAGAACTCTCTAGATCCAAACTATAATGAAGGCTTGGTTAGTCTCTTTGAACTAACTCTCACTTTGCTACTCATCGCACCTACAGCTTGTCTCTCCGGCCTAGCACTTCATGCTGACGAGGGAGGAGCTCGTGTTTGTGACGTGGTGCAGTTGCATACATCACACCAGACGTTTATAAAAGGTGGATCATGCTCACATGAGCCATATAGTGACTCCAAGAACTTGTTCTTGAAGACTATGAAGCATAATTCATTAATTTGTACCGTGCAACTGAGTGCATTTGCTATTATGTTATATTTACTCCTCTAGTAACGTATCTGATGGTTGAATTCCCATAGGATCTCAACCCACCAAACCTTTCTTCCCTTCAATTCATGCTAACTTGAAAGAATTTTTGGACTTTTTTGGTCTCCACGCCTCAATAGTGGCACCATATAAATAGTGTCTCCACTTTCTAAGTGCATGAACTATCGCTAGTGACTCTTGCTCATATGCTAAGTAGCTACGCCGGGCATAATCTAATGTTTTACTCTCAAACGTAATTGGGAAACCCCTTTGTATAAGTATAGTTCCAATAGCCTCATTATTTGCATTTGTCTCCAAGACAAACAGCTCATTCAGATCCACTATAGTCAATATAGGTGCGACTGCTATAGCCACCTTAAGCTTTTCAATTGGGCTTCCCCCAATTTATACTCTTACTTTTTTTATTTAGGAAAATTACTATGAATTTTCTTAAGAATGGAGCTATTCATTAGCGTATTAAATGCCACTGGTGAATTAGTTAGCCCAAATGGCATAATCAAGAACTCAAAATGCCCAAAATGGGTCCTAAATGTTGTCTTTGCAACATTTTCTAGCCTAATTCTAACCTGATGATAATGAGACCTCATGTCTACCTTTGAAAAATACTTTGACCCAAAGATTTGATCAAACAACTCATCCATATGTGACATGAGGTACTTGTTCTTACTCGTTATCTGATTAAGAGGCCTATAATCTATGCACATCTGCATAGATCCATCCTTCTTCTTTACTAGAAGAATAGATTAAGCCTTTGTTCAAGCATTTTGCCAACTATTTTTCCACCTCTTGTGCTTCAGAGTGGCTTAATCTATAAGCAAGTTTTCTTATAGTTTTTGCACTTGGCACAACATCGATGTCATGGTCTACTTTTTGAGATGATGGCAAGCCATCCAGTTATTTACCAAGAAATACATCCTGAAACTTCTCTAATAAATTCATTAAAGCATCTGTACTTTTTTTTAAGGGTCTCTTTTACCTTGGATTTGTTTGTTTTAGAATCGCATGCATGCCAAACAAGGTTCTCAAACATTGGGTCTCGTCCAAGGTCATCTTTTTTTTGTGCTTGTCTATACAAACATTACTTATAATTACAACTATAGAAATACTTTTAATATTTCATTTAAACCATCAAAATTTAACAGAGGGTAACAAGCAAATACCTCTGCTATCTGGTCTCTATGGGCTGCTGCTGTGTAGCTCCATGGAAAAATAAGAGGGGACACTACAGTCACCCTGTAGGGTAATGACCCTACCACCATGCATAAATTGTAGCATGTTATGCAAATAACTCCTCACTAAAATAGGTCCTAGTTATATAGCCACTCCCTGCCTAGGTTCACATTCTACTCTAGTTAAATTCATGACCTGAAAGTCAAGTGAATCGGAACTCCCAAGACTACGATATTCCATACTATCTTATCATACCTGTTGGCCAAGCCAATAATGTGCTCATGATAACTCACGGTCTTGGTCAACCTTAACTTATTAACCAATGAGTAGTTTAAGAAATTATGGCTAGCTCCATCATGTATGAAACACAATGCCTCTATGAACACCTATGGTGCTATACATGCACACCATGTCTTGAGGACCTACGCTAGGCTTCCACATAGCCGGTGTCACTGGACAAGCATGGCTACCTATGCTAGGCTTCCACACAGCCTATGTCAACAGTGAACAAGCATGGTGCCCATCATAGTGGTATACCACCACCTCCCTGAACTCTTTGGAACTGAGAGGAAGCCTCTGCAGATTGTGTTAATGTCTAGAGGATTTACTATCTCTCTTGGGCTCACTGCACCAATGCTAGCTTTGATCTTTGGTGGGCATTTGACTTTGGTGTGCCCCACCTCATTGCCGCTAAAGCATCAATTTTTATTTTGCGCTTTAATGTGGATCTCTTTTTTGGATTTTAGACTCTCTCTCTCTATTTTTTTTCCTAATGTGGTCACGATTTTTTAGTCCAATGACCACCCTGACAAGCCTAGTCCGTACTCTCCTCTTGCCTCTCACTACAAAATCCCTTTCTTTGCAACCTTGACCCTTTTCTTTTTCTATCCCCAGCCCTACTTGCCCGATCTTGCGCACCACGATGCTTGATATCATCATAGATTTGTGCATATTTAATTGGCTCAGGTAAGTCTTCAGACTTAAGAGGCTCCATGTACTCAAGATAATCATTTGTGTGTCATAAAAACTAATATTCAACTTTCCCAACTGATATTCTCACGTTAAACTGATCATTTAATATGGGAAGATAAAAGGGAACAAGAGTTAGAATATAAATATGTGATGCTAGACCTGTCTTAGCATTAGGGGACCAAGAGGAGAGATATTATCTCTCATTAGGGGTCCAAAAGGAGATAGTATACCAAAGAGCAATGTGCACCTAACGAAGATTTGAAAGACCTTAGGTTAAGCTTCATTAAAACCTCCAAAGGTTAGTGTTAAAAACCTTAGGCCTAGGACCATTAGGTGGGAACTATGCCCAACTTTGAGTGCTTCACAAAAGTCAACAAAGTTCCTACAAATGAGGGGCGAGCTCTTTTGGGGGTAGGGGGATGAGAGAGAACACGCACACACACCTTGTCTAGACTCACCCAAGACAAAGAGACATAAAGGACACATGTCAGACCCCCAGCTATGTTGCCCATAATTAAGCCTGAATCCTATTGGATGGCCTATAGGAAGGACCAATGAGAATTAAGCTTGAGTAAATCAAGCTTAAACAATTTAGAAAAGCTTATTAAAAGAACCAATAACAATTAAGAACCCCTAAATTCCTATTGGACAATCTACCAAGGGGTCCAATAAGAATTAAGAAACCCATAAGCAATCTTAATTTTCTATTGGCAAGTCGACCTAGAAGACCAATAAGAATTTAGCTTCATTTAAATAATGATCTAATCTCTCTCCCAAAGAGGAAAAGAAGGACACTTGTCAAAATACTACACCCCTTGCTTGTTATGTTGCAAACCATTGATTGGCTAGGCCCTAGCATGGACCAATGGGGAGCAAGCTAGAGTTAGGAGAGAGAGAGGGGGGTGGAATAAGCTCACATTTTGACACACACACTCACACTCTCTCATGTGTTGAGCAAGAAACCCATCTCCTTCTCCAAGCTTGAGAAGTAGAGAGCCTACACCAACATCTCTTGGCTATGGAATGCAAATCCAAGCAAGATTCAAGCTTCAATGGCATGCTCATCTCCTCTACCATCTTCATTACTAATGCTAAGCTAAGCTCTAAGGGTAATCTATGGTAAGGAGAATACTTCTTTCTCATATGCTACATCTTCCTCTTCACTTCACTCACCCCCTGCCAGCTCTCTCCACCTTTGAATGTGTTTGAGATCTTGGGATTGAGGCCAGGGACAAGTTCTTGTTTGTTGCAAGCAAGTTAATTGTTGTTCTGAGCATAATATTGGTGCATGAAGCTTTCCATCTTCATGGCATCAAGAAGTTCTTAAGGAACACAAAGATTGTATTGTACCAAGTCTCTCTTTATGGGAGAACATATAATACAAAAGCCTTTTGGAGTGGGGACCGTCGGCTCCAAGTAAATCCGGTTTTTATCTGTTATCAATTTCTCTATCTCTCTCTCTTTTACAAGTATTCTTATGCCAAGCTAACTAGGTGTAATAGTTGTGTTGCTATCTTCAACCAAGCACTTTCTCTATCATCATTAGGGATTCTTTTTATGAAATGCTCACTACTATCACTTTAATTCCGCTACAATCAATGTTATTAATTCCGTTACATTGGTATTAGAGCTATCGGTTTCTCTTTTCTTGCTTAAGAGGAGAGGTCCTTAAGCTTATTACAAAAGGTTTTGAAGTTTCCAAAGAACAAGTTAGCATACACACAAATTCTATTAGCATGGCTGACAATAATAAAGAGAGTAGAATGAATATTGATGACTTTGATTTTTCACATGAAGGTGCTACTAATGATGCCTCTATGCTTGTGAATTATCTTGTCACTAGGCTACAACAATCTATGGGCAACCCCGCTCTACAAGGTGAAGTTGTCCAACAATTTCACCCCATGGGATTCTCCAAACTTCCCAAGAAGAAGAGAGAGACTTCCAAAAGAAGACTCTCCGGTGAGAGAAGAGGAGGAACCATACAAAAGAGAAAGAAGTGAGTCTCCAAACCCTTCAAAAGATGTGGCTCCACAAAGACGACGGTCATGAAGATCTCCAGCTCCTTCCAAGAGGAAAATATCGCCGCATAGTCCTTCTCCTCATAATCCCAAGAAGGAAGAGAGGAATCAAAAGAAGAAAAATGATAGAAGGAGGTCGCCCTCTTCATCACCTTCTTACTTGGAGAGAAAGAGGTCACCCTCTTCTTTAGCTTCATCACCTTCCTCTTCTTCTGATGAAAGTAGATTCTTATCCCCAAAGAGCCTAAAAGGAGAGAGCATCAAAAGTTTTATGTTTCTTGGGAAAGGTCCAACAAGCTCAAGAAATTCAAACAGGGAGGAAAGAACATCTCTTTTCTCACCTATGATGGCACCTTTGGTGCTATGGACAAAGTCTTGGCCTTTATCCAGCAATTTGATGCAGCCTTTGGAGATGAGGGCTTCACGAAGTCCTCTAAACTACGACATGTAGCTATACATTTTCAAAAGTCCGCCAGACAATGGTGGGCTTGTCTATGAGCTACAGACAACTTCATATCAATGGAGTTGGCCACCAAATCAGGCATACAAGCCCATGAGATGGGAAACACTGTCAAGGTCGATGGGGATTTCAAGGGGAAAGATGCCTCCATCACTCCCTTGATTGAAAAATTGAGGCTTCATGTCCAAAGCTACATCAACAAAGAGGACTTATTCATCTCCCCTCTCAAGCACGAGGATGTCATCTTATGGGCACCATGGTTTACTCACATGGTTGCCAATATGAAGTTCCTTGAAAGGAGAATATATTTCAAGTATAGGAAAAAGAAACATGTACATAGATACTAATGAGTCGGGTAACACTATATCCCTTGTAAATATGTCTGCTTTTGATAAGTCAATAAAAAGCTCAATTTTTGTGAACATGATTTTTGTTAAGGAATCTGTAAATGATCCTAATGCTTTACTAAATAAAAATGGTGGGAATAAAGAGAAATTAGAGTTGTCTCTTTTTCTAAATGAATTCCAAGATGTTTTTTTTATTAAATGATATCTTTGGAGAGTTACCTCCAAAATAATGAGAGGAGGATGATCAGGTAATAGAGCTTCTACCTAGAAGCTCACTACCTAATAAGCCTCTTCATCGAGTTTCACAAGCTCAACAATAGATCATGAGGCAAGTGCATGAAATGATAGAAAAAGGGATGGTGATACCTAGTTCCTCCCATTTTGTTCATCAGTCCTTTTAGTACAAAAGAAAGACGACATGTATTGCATGTGTGTTGCTTATAAAGCACTAAACAGGATCACTATCAAGAATAGATTTCTCGATGTCGTGCTATGGAATCTCCATGGTAGGAACGAATGCTAGGAGATTTACTTTGTGACTTTTTATATACATAAGTACTTCCCATAATGTAAATATATATGTAAGTATAAGCTTTCTATCTCATCCTAGTATTTATGTCACGGGTAGTATATTCTTACTTTATTGTTAAAAAGTATTGTGGGAAAAAGCATCGACTACTGCATCTCTTTAACTTGGGGAAAAAAGAATTGGTTTTTTTTTTCTACTACCCCATGTCAACCCACACTTTATCTAGATTCTATATCTAGTGTGATTTTCAATATATATTTATTCTATGTATTTTATATATTTTTTTCATATTCTTTTTTTTATAGCTACTAGGAAGGCATCAAATCCTAGTAGGACACTACCTTGCATAATTTTCAAAGATGCACTTATTTTAACGCATTATTGAGAGGATTCTTACAAAAATTTGTCAAGGATCAATGCCATGCTTTCATGTTTCATGAGGTGTCCATTGGAATCAAATGGAAGTCTAGGCTAAGGGGACCACAAGTAGACTTTTGTTGCCAAAAAGATACCCTATTTTGATTATTTTTTACACCTGGTTCTAATCCGAATTGGAAAGAGTATATAAAATGGGGGTCGTAGCATATGAGGTTAATTTTTTGCCTCTATTTTTATTTTTCTATTTTGAACCATGGTTGAGGAGATGTGATCAATATGGTGGACCCCAGTCTGCCCTCATCATGCAGGGACAGACCATTTCAAACTTTGCCACCTCCTGTTCACACTGGCTCCTCCCTTTCTTGTGTAACGCTTGGGGGTTACCTTCACCTATAAAAGGTGGCCTCGTCTTTCTCAAAAACCATTCATTAGAGAGTGAGAGGATTAATGCTTAATTGTACTTGGCCATCAACATAAACCTACTTCCTCCACTTGGTCCTTGAGAGAGGCTAGCCAATCTTGTAAAAGCATTCATTGTAAGATGAACTCTAATCAAATGAGGGCTTGAATTTGGTGCATCAATCAAGGCTTGAAGACTTTCCTCTTCTTCTCTCTCCATCAAATTTGTGAATCACTCTCGAAGGGTTTGTCAAATAAGGCATTCAAGCAACGATACACCGCCAAAGCAACAAGCAACCTTCTTGAGAAGCCATGTTAACGCACAATGTGAGTGGCCATATCTTTGCACACAAACACTCTCACAAATCTCTCTCATTCTTAGAAGCTCATTCTCTTGACAATCTCTAGATTCTCCTTACTACAGGTACATCTCTCCCCGCAGTATCCTTATTGCCTACATGCAAGAATAGGGCTTGGGAGGGAAACTTCTCTTCTGTTCATCTCTCACTCCATCTATCTTCCTCTCTAACCATATATCTATCACTACATAATCCTCTATCTCTATCTCTCTAACTTCCTCATATCATAGCTACATGCCATAACTAGATCCTTTTCTTTAAGTTTGTAATAGGACTTATTTCTGCAAAGATTTGCCATACCTTTTGATATAGAAAAAGAAAAATTCGATCATTTTAGAGTTTTTCCACAGTGTAGGGTTTTATTTTGATTGTTTCCATAAAGTTTCAAATTTTGATCCGGGACACCTTTTGGGAGGCAGTTTTGAGGGTGGTAGAGTCGGAATTTGGAAAAAATTCATGTGTGTGGGTTATTTTTAGTGCTAAAGACAAGAAGTGGAGGAAAAAATAGCTGCTTTTCGGCCGCCTATTCACAGAAGACAATCTCTATAATCGGGGGACTGTACGATTGATGGCATGTGATTGAGAGTGAGATTGTGATTGCGAGTGTGATTGAGGGTGAGAGTGAGATTGTGCACAAGATCAAGATTGAGAGTGAGAGTGAGATTGTGCACAAGATCAAGATTGAGAGTGAGAGTGAGATAGCTCGGGGGTGGTCGAGTGGTTTGACACGAGCTACGCTCCTATTGTACTCTTCATATTACATCAATATAGATTTTTGACTTCATCTGTCTACTCTGCGTACTATGTGTTTACTCTTTTCTATTCATCAATCTATTCTCTCTCCATGTCGCGTCACAAAGCTATATTATCTTAAATGAATAACCCACACAATGCGGACTTTCACCCTTTCCATAATGTGCAATCTTTTAATGTTTATGTGTGTTTAAGTTGAATAATTCATTTCCAACAAACAATTGTATTTGTTTTTGGACTTGTGTGTTTAAGTTGAATAATTCATTTCCAACAAAGAATTGTATTTCTTTTTGGACTTGAAAGACTACAAGAAATTCTTCTCTCTCCACTCCCTATTATTCTTCCATTCCTAGGTTATTCTAATTGCTTTGATGTGCACATATTTATTTTTCTCTAGAGGGTGAGTTTTGATTGATTATGAACCATGAGACTTATATACACAACTCATCCCAATCGCTAGGTAAAATATATACATCATTGTGAGTACAAAATTATAATTTCAAAGAACAATTTGGGGCTTGTTTGGAAGACAAATATTAGTCGCTATAGATGCATTAGTAGATCCTTTCATCCTACCCTTGATTAGATATGATCAAATCTTGGATGTTTTCATCTTTGTCTTATTTTGAGAGTTCTATGTGTACATGAGTGGGTGAGAGAGAGTCTTCCATGGATGCACTTTAAGTATTCATCACCAAAGGTCACACTTCATTAAGTGAATCCTTTGCTACTTCCTCGCAAGATCTCAGAGCCAGAGGTTCGGTATCCTCCTGGCAAGCACGCCAAATTCTTGACACAATTTTGGTGAACCTAATGCAAAACTGCCAAGGTGAGAGTTCGTAGGTAACCATGGGTGATCATGTGGAACACCATGGTATGCATTTTGACCCAGCAACAATGCAAATGTTTCAAGCATTTGCAACAACAACATGCCATCAAGAGAAGGGATATTTCAGCAACCAAATCCATACAAGCAGTCGTCGACAAAATGGATCAATTTGACAAAAAAGATGTGACCAAGTACTTGTGCGAGTATGTGAAGGATATGGAGCTACAACGTGTGTCGGAAGGTGAGATGATTCAAATTTTTGAGCTAGTTATTGCTCCAAAAATTAGGGAACATGTGAGGGCAATCAAAGATGGGCATGGGAGAAATTGGGAAGAACTCAAACTAGCTTTAAAGGAGGAATATTTCATGGAGGACTCTGAGAGAGTGACCAAAAGAAAATTCTTAGAATGGGTAGTCAAGACAAAGCAAGGACTGTTAATAACATAGCTACTTAGGAAATTTGAGCGGCGTTATGCGCAGCTCACCAGGACAGAAAAGGCCACACTAGATGCAGAGATGACATATCTTTTTTTACAAGCTGTAAAGAGTTTCAAGAGAATTTGGAACTTCTTCTTGAAGATAAAGATGCGAGCAAGGACTAAAGACTGGCTGGAAAGAGGTTGAAGGTGTTGTCTCACTCCTTGCCAAGTGACAATGAAGAAGGGACAAGATGTTCGTAAACACTACAAGTCCTTCAACCTCAACTTCTAACAAAATGGTAAAGCCTACTTTTGTAGCTCCTAAGTTTTGAGCCCATACTAGATGAGCTTGTGAAGGGAATGCGTGACTTGAAGGTAAAGCTTGCAAAGCTTGAAGAAAAAGGTCAACCATCAGGGACACTTTCTAGGCAAAGACAATAGCCCAAAGAAGGGTTTGTCCATAGATGTTTTTGGTGTGATAGTACATACCATGTAAGAAGATATTGTAATGGTTTTAGTGATGCTTTGAAAAATGATGTCTTTTTTAAGGATGGTAAAATCCACTTAAGAGAGACATGTCTACCCTTGACAACTAACTTTGGAAGGGGGAATGCAAACCTCAGTTGAAGATATGGCAACTAGCCATGCCACCTCTTCAATTGAGGGAGCTACTTATGCAGTGAAAATTGAGCATCTTAGTGATGAAGAGGTGAGTGATCACCATGGTAGACTTTGGCCAAATTTCATGAAATTAGCTAAAAAAGAAAATCTTACAAAAGAGATTCTACATGAAGCAGGTGACTGCATACATCTAGAAACAAGGTGGAGTGATCCAGTGGACTCAATGTCTGCGCTTGCCTACATTACAAACTGTCAAAACCATGAAGCCATTATTAAGGAAAAGAGTAGGCATGAAAATTGTGATGAAGGGCCTTCAAAAAGATCTACAAGAAGTGGAGGAAGAAATGATGCTACACCTCCGTGAGCACCACCAACACAAGACACATCTTCACCAAAAGTGACCATGGAGGAGTCAGGAAAGAAGAAGGAGCCAACCAAAGGTAAGCCAAAGGGACCAGCTTACAAACTACAGTCTGACATTGAGCTTGCTACAAACTTGGAGAAAGTGCTAGAGGAGAGGATTTTGAATAGCAAGGTTGAGTTTACTTTTGGGGAGGTGCTTGGTATAGCCAAGCGTGAATTCCATGAGTAAATTACCGTCATTGTCAAGAGAAAGAGGCAAACACTTGGAGAGGCTATTCGCCCACAAGCTGAAGGCGATAATGTGAAGACACAAGGAGTACAGGTACAAGGTAAAGAAGGCAATGAAGCTATGGTAGACTGCTACTAGTCCTCTTGGAAGATGAGACAAGGGAACTTTTGCTGATGATGGGGAAGAAGCTCAAAGCATTCCTAGGAGCAGCTATTCTAGAAGCTGCTAAGGGCGAGCTACACAGAGACATTTGTCAAGGTAGGTGATCTTGAAGAACCATTTTTTGCCTAAATTGACCATGGTTCTGAAATAAATATAATGTCAAAATGTCTTTACAACAAATGTAAATGGCCAACAATGGACATAGAACATGGTTGGATGGTCAAAGTGGCAAGCAATTCATCAGGTGAATTGTATGCAGCATGTCCAAGTGTAAAGGTGACAATAGGTGATGTAAAGGTAGAACAAAATTTCTTTATACAGGACACATCTTCATATCATCGTATCCTTGGGCAATCCTACATTGTGGGGGATCGAATGGAAACAAAGGTAATGGATGAGGTTTGAGGGTTCAACTTATGCAAGGATACAAAGCAAAGATGGTAAATGTGCTATCAATTTCTCACAGTTTGTGTAAATCATGAAAGAAATCATGACAGCCTTAGAGAGCATCCTCTACCAAAGGTGAGTAAAGAGTTTCATGATCATAGGGAGCTGATGGGTTTTGGCCAAGTCCCATTGTAAAGCGGCATTGCAGTGGTACAAAAAGAAAAAGGATCTCGCCTGATCCAAATTGGGTGGAACTTTTTCTACAAAGTCCTTGGTAACAAGGAATGGATCAGTATGTTTTACAAAACTTAAGATTTGAGGAGATGTGAGAGGAAATATGTACATAACGTACTGATAGCCGTTTTTCGGCTCTCCGTAATTGCCATAGTAAGCTACCTCACCCTACCAAATTCACCCAAACACTATGGCTATCCCTACCATTTCACTGTACATAGGCGTGTGTGAGTTACGGGACTTTTCCCATATCTCCTTAAAAACCCTCAGCTAGCTAGTCACTGGGCTAGTTGAGCCAAAAAAATAAATAAAATCAAAAAAATAATAATTATTATGTGTGTAAATATTTCATTATATATGTGGCCTAAATATAGGGATTTTTATAATTATTTTGATATTTATTTAAATATTTATACCTAGGTATGTGTTTTATTAAATTTACCTTCTTTCATCCTCTTGCACCATAAGTATATTTTTTTCCAATATGTACATACTCTAACCTTATATTTTTCCTTTATACAAATCACTCCCACATTTTCACCCTCACCCTCGTGAAAACAAAAAATTGATTTCTACTCATTAGTCACTTTTATTATATTATTTACTTGCATACCTTTTCCTCTTTCACCCAAAATAATTCAATGAGTGACCATATCATATGATTCCAATATGTTTCCATATCCATAACTCCTCCATATTTTTATTATTATTTTTACTCATTATTCTAACACCATGTGCTCATTGAGCTAAAGTCCATGAATAGTCCATACACTAGTCCCACCATGTATATATTTCTTTATTCACCAATAATCCTCCTCCATGCATGGTTCAAGGGCAACTTGGATGCTTTGTATTATAATATGACAAAGGAGGGGCTCACTCTTGGATGCATTGTACAAATTCAACAAAGGAGGGGGCCACTAAAAGACTTTTGCAGGCATAAAAAACAGGCTTTTTGGTGAGAATTTTGGCACCTATCTCCACTCCGAATTTGGAGCGGTGGTCAAAACAGAAAATGTAGCCCACGCTTGGAATAATCACCTCAAAGTTTTTCATGATTTTTGGAGCTACCAACGGTGAGCTATGATTTTTTGAGTGGATCCCAGTCTGCCCACTTTTCTCACAAGTAGCCCTTAGTCTTCTCTCACCCTTCCACACACCTACTCACTCTTACACATCCCTCCCTCTCCTTCCCTCACTCAAACCTGCAATTTCCATGGCTTCTCCCACCCTCTTCACCATTACCCTTCTCTCTCATCCCTATAGTTCTTTTATGAACCTCTACATACATACACCCTCTCCATGTCTCTCTCTATTGCTTCTATGTTACAATTTCATTTACCTCTCCTAAAAATATCTAAAATTCAGCATCTTAACCATGATAACTTCTGCAAATTGAGGATTTTTCATCAACAAATCCTCTTTTCATCGTGGTGGTCAACCGTGGCGGCGGCGTAAAGAAGCGAAGAAGAAGAAGAAGACCAGCGGTCATTTTTTCCACAATCTACACAAGGGTGAGTTCAAGCTTCTTCAAAGCTTCACCATCTCAATGATTCTCTTTTAATTCACCCCTCTTACTTCAACCATCCACCCCATTCTACCCATTGTAAATATATCATTAACTTTTTAGTGATTACTAACACTAACCACTAACATACTAACACAAAATAGTATTGACCTAACCATAAAAGACACCTCACCTCAAGACATGTACAAAGTAGTAACTCTCTCTCTTCTCTCCTCTCTCTCTCTCTCTCTCCCCTTACTTAAAACTCTACTTTCACATTATTCACCATCAATAATGCTCTCTTTTGAGCCCACATCCATGACTCGAGCAGACAAAGAAGGCCCGCAATGTTTTGATATTCAAAAAAATCATAATCCTATTTGTTAGCTTGTAAATTAGGATTTCTAATAATCTTAATGAGGGGTCTCCAACCTATAAATAGGCCCCTCTCCTTCTTGTAAAACAACCTCCAACATCTCACATAGCACCCCAACACTCTATGCGTGAGGAGAGACTTAGGTGTAGCAACCACTTGTGAGCTTCACTCTTGGTGTGAGAGAAGCCTTCAAGCTAAACATTGCAAGTGAGAGAGCGTGAGTTCCACAAACCTCAAAACCACTATTGTATATTCTCCTTCATCATCAATAAATTGAGGTTTGGTGCATCAAAGGCGTGATTCACGTTCAAATCTTCGTCCTTCCATTTGTGCAATACGGTTTGGTGAATTCAAGGTGACTTGTGTATTTGAGTTTTTATCGGTTGATCTTGATTTTAGAAAGTTTTTTAGTGTGTTTTTCATTGCCAGTTTTGTGTCCATTGTAAGAGGGTATTGTGGTGAGAGGTCTCCCACACCCTAAGACAGTGTGTGTGTGTGTGTGTGTGTTTTGGCAATGTTTTAGCAATCACTAAGCATTGACTGAGTTTATACAAGTTCTACGATAGCATCATAACGAACCATCTCCATTTGCAAGTCACAAATAAGGTATTACGCAAGATCCTTTTGTCTCTCTCTTCCCTTTGCTCTAGCTCTCTCTGGTCCAGATTGTGTGTGTCTTGGTGTGAGGTTGTTTGTGTGTGTTGTGTGGTGCATCTTCTTGGTTGTGCCAAAATCTCTCTTGCGTCCTAGTTCGCATACCATAACTAGGTGGTGCCCTTGAGGGTGTTTTTGAGGTCGCTCCCTCCTTGTTGACCGCCCGGACCGCCTCAATTTTGGTGCCCCCACTGAGGAGCGATTGTGTGCTTAGTGTTGTTGTATTGCATGAATGCTTGAATTTCAGCATAATCAAGTAGATTTTATGAATCATGAAAATAGACCGAGTTTAATTTCAAGGAAACAAAAATTGATCTAGAATATGGTTCGGATTATGCATAACATAAGAAAGAAGAAAATACATTTTCACATAAAAGTCTAGAATTCATGTTGAAAGACCTTTCAAAACTTTGTGTAGTTAGTTGATGATTGTTTGGAACTAATCTTTGTGTGGTTCTAGCATTGAGAGACTATGACACGCTATACCTTTGATGATATCCCAATCTTCTTCGGAAATCCAGAAGAAGATGATGATTTTCTTGCTGATTTTAGAATGGTTTGTCATATCCTTGGTAAAAGGGATGACATTGAAAAAGGGGATTTTCTATTGCTATGCCTTAGAGGCAACGCTGAGCAATGGTTTTGGAGTATGTCTTCTCAGATTGAAGATGGATATACCCAAATTTCCAAAGCTTTGAAGGCCAGATTCTCTAAAGTTCCAACAACGGAGAAATCATGGGCTTCACTACGGAGACTTCAACAACATGGTGAAGACTACTATGCTTATGAGGATATTTTTTCTCGTCAATGGAAGGATGTGGATTTAGTTCTACATTTCCAGATTATGTAAAAATGGATCAATTTATTTCGGATTTGTCTCCTTTCCTAAAGACTAAGGTTACTTGTAGTGGACCCTCTACCTTTGAAGAAGCGGTCACTATTGCCCGAAGGAAGTTTCACAAGTACTTCTACATCAAAAATGGTTTCCATCATGCTGGAAGAACCAACCATCATGAAAGTGTTTCTATCAAGGAGTCATCTCCTTTGCCATGCTTGTCTCCTTCTACTCCGACAAATGTTGAAGAAGTTACTTACATGATAGCTGATTATTCAAGTGCTAAAGTGTGTGGCCAAGATTCAAATGTGGAATCTCTTTCTTCTACCTTTATCACAAGCATGCGAAAATCGACACAAGATATCTCAAATGGCATTGATGATTCAATAATGGATATATCCAACCCTTTGGTGGAGGATCAATTTCTAGTCCGAGCAGACGAAGCTTTTGTGCAACATGACTCTATGGAGAATGAAGAACTTGAAGGTAACCTTGATCTTATGGAATGTTCTGAGAGTGTATCTTGTCTAAAAGAAGAGAGTGAAGAAGAAGATGAAATCATAGGTGGAGAGATCATAGACCACATTGATCATAAAGAGATGATTGTGTACATGGAATGCCAACTCCAAAACAAAGTAGAAGAGTGTGAGTTGAATCCAGGTGAGGATAATCTTGAAGAAGTGTTTGAGGATGTTGAAAAGCATTGGTATGACCCATGTATGTTAAGCATAGAGAAACCTATCATGCAAGAAGCCAAATGTTTCACAAAATCAAACAGTATTCCATCAACCTTTGAGGTGGTACAATGTGTTTTGGTGCTTGTAGATCAGCTCACTAAAGTTAACTAAGATGGTAGCCATAATGCAAGGAATTGTGATCCCTTCTCTAGAGTCATGCGGTACGAGGATTAGAGATGCCTGGGTTTGTTCTTGCTCGAGCTGCACAGACACAGAGAGAGCCTGATGAGAGGAGAGGCTAGCCAGTCTCAGAGACAAATCACAGACTTCTTTAGAGCTGCCACTGGACACCCAAAGGAGTTACTACCACAGCAGAGCTCGTTGCTTTACACCAGAGGCATATTGATTGATCGAGCGACTGAGCTGGGGAGATCCACACACCGACGACTGTGGAGGACTACACAGCATCGACGGAGGTTGCATCAGAGGTTTTGGGTCACTTTGGCTCGACATGCACGACGCCCAGCCAGACTATTGACCATGGAGGAGATTGATGAGATCCACCAGTGTGACCGATGCTGGATCTCATGTGATCTAGCTATCCCAGCTAGTTGTTTAGCTGCCAAGCATCCACACCTAGCATTTTAGGATTCCATAGTATTTTATTTTGTTATTTTTTCATTTTGTCATCTTGTTACTCTGACTTTGTATCAGATCCACCACATTGTAACTTTCTGGTCTCATAGGTCACTTTGGCCTTTTGAAGACGTTAATATAACATTTTATTTCATTTTCATTTCTGTCTCTCTCTCTCTTTCTCTCTCTCTCTCTCTCTCTCTCTCTCTCTCTCTCTCTCTCTCTCTCTCTCTCCCTCTCTCTCTCTCTCTCTCTCTCTCTCTCTCTTCTCTCTCTCTCTCTCTCTCGGGTGCACCTTGAGGACAAACAATCAGCAATTTGCGAGGGGATGAGTGCTTAGGAAATTGCAGCATCGCCATGGCATACCTTCCAAGGGGGGCTAGGTGAGGCATGCTTTGCACAGAGGAAGAAGTAGAGATAGGCGAGTGTTGAAAAATTAGATGCGATAGCATCTTTGTAAGTATTGATTTTTAGGGCAGATTCAGACGGAGCTGACCAAAACCGTTCTCTTTTTCAAGTGCCGCCTCCCCCTTGTTCACAAGAGGCGATGGTAATGTTTAATTTGGTTTTTCTACATTTTTGGAATCCAATGAACGTTAGCGTGCTGGTTTGACTCCATCGCTTGCACACCACTGATCTAAGTTCAATCTGCAATCTCCGTACTCCTCGCTGAAAAGGTGGTGTCAGAGAGCTTGTGGAAGGTGGTGACAGAGAGCTTGTGGGGGGTGGGCCTCATCACTATATCACAGGGCATGGTCAAATGGGATCAATGGTGGAGGAGGAAAATGTAGGGCGTGCCAATCGTGGACCGTCATATTTGACATTTTTCCCGAATTTACTAGTCTGCCCGAATTTACAAATTTGCCCCGAATTTACTACTCGGTCCACATTTACAATATGACATACTCGAATCACCTATATTTCAATGAACGCATGCGGGCGTAGTGGTTAGTGCTCATGGCTCGTAGTGGGGAGGTCGCGGGTTCAAGATATGGGTGCGGACTGCCCCGACTTCACAAGCCTACCCGAATATACTTTTCTCCCCAATTTTACCAAATGTCCCGAATTTACAAATGTGCATCTAGAGGTCCGAATCACCTCAAGCGTGGATCCCATTTGAAGCTGCCCGTGCGAGATAGTGTGGAGGGGAGGTGTTGGCAGAGAATCATTTTCTCAAACGTAGGGGTACTACATTCCCGACCCAAAGAATAGAGGGCGGCGTCTGTCAAAGTCAACGATGCGGAAGCATAAAACAATGGGGAGAACACACGAGAAGAGAAACAGAGAGAGATACTGGTGAACCAACCAGCCTTGGCAATGAATTGATGATTTACAATGGGGGCAAGGTGGTGCTTATATACGCACCTTCTCAAATTGCCCCACCCATGAATTGACAGATAAGGAAAATAAATACCTAAAGCAAAAATAAATATTGGGATCACATTGGGCTATTCACTTGAGATGTTGTTACTTTAATACCCTCTCTGGAGCTCATAGTGGACATATGTGGGAAGACCATGGTGATGAAGAAGCTACCATGGACACCCCAACAACTGTACACTCCAATGGATACACCTCGGTTATGCCTTCACCAATCTTTACTTGATAAGAATGCCATCTTGAGCACATAGAAAATTGAATTTTTTTAGACCACACTACGTCCAAGAATCCCCATTTGTAAATTGTGGACACATCACATCGAACTAGACAATAAACTTTGAAACACAACTTGTCTATAATCCGGCCAACATTAATGGATTGGTGAACTTATCCACAGTGTTTTTAGATACGTCTGATTGGTTCCTTGCGAGATGCATGTGCATTGAACTCCGACCCACATATTCAAACAATGATAACTTGGACTCCAACACATGGGCCCAAATCATTTGTAGGGAGCTCCTTTTTATCCCTCTTTGCTTCTCAAAAGCCTCTCTCTGGTTGAAGCATGTTGCGGAAACCACCATTTGACTAGAAATCTGGCGTTGTGGCCACCACTATGCATGCCATGCTGATCTCCCCTGTCAAATCTTAATCATCGTTATCTGTATATCCAACTTGCCTTTGACTTTGTCCTTTTGTGAGTCCCTGCTTTTTCCTTTGGCATTGCATTCCTGAGCCAAACAATGCGTCTTCTCGCATTTATAACAATGGGTATCAGACCTTGTGGGCACCGAGGCAGCTAACTGAGCACTGATTCTGTCAAGCTTGCCTTTGCCTCTGTCTTCTGGCGAACTCATGCATTTTCTTTTGGCTTCACAATCCCGAGCCAAACAATTCGACAATGTCCTTGAGAATTTTACAATTGCATAGGCCACTAATTGGGTACTGGTCGATCCACTTTCCATAGCGGATAGTTTGGGTTGTTCATTCAAGGTGGAAGCTTTGCACAAAAACTTATTATCTTTGCCTTTTCCATTTCTCTCACTGTATTTGTTGGAGAAGCCGAGACCATGCGGGTACCTGTTTGGCACAAGTTTGACTCTTGCAAACTGTCCCCAGGCCCCACCAAATGTCTAGCATTTCAAGATGAGGGGGAGGGAAAATCTCACCAAAATTTTTGTCGTGGGTACCCTTGTCGTAGCCTTTTAAGATGATTTTGCAGGAACCGGAGATGGATGTAGCCCGGGAGCCTCTTAGAGGCTTCGTTTTAGAATGCTGCCTCAACAAGCCTTCCTCCTCTGTTGAGTGTTTTGAAACACTCTATCAAATCAAATCCCTCTCATTGTCGGCATCTTAGCATGCTCGTCAGGACATTGCCGTGACCGCTGCCGTTGTCAAGCATCGCTATCGATTGTGCATCAAAACGCAACACCGGGGGGGGGGGGGGGGGGGGGGGGGGGGGGGGGGGGGGGGGGGGGGGGGGTTGTCTTTTACATCACACCAAAGTCCTCCAAAATGCTAGGGTTTCAAGATGCTACCCGTCTACGCCCTACAACTCCATGAGCTCAAAGGTCTTCTCTTCAGCATGCTAGTCCTCTCCACGATCAACGACCATGAAGCTCTGATACCATGTCAAATTCGACGATGAAGAAGCGTAGAGCAACAGGGAGAATACACAAGAGAGAGAAAGAGAGAGAGATATTGCTGAACTAACCAACCTTCTTGATGATTTACAATGGGGGTAAGATGGTGCTTATATACTCACCTTAGCAATTTGCCCTACCCAAGATTTGACAAGTAAGTAAAATAAATACGTAAAGCCAAAATAAAATTTGGGATCATATTGGGCTATTCACTTGAGATGCTATAAATTTAATAGCATCAACCCTGCAAAACCAAGAACAGAGCGGACACTTTTGCAACATTGAATGCAGCAAAGCATCGATCTCTCCATCTTGCTGATCACAGTCATACGAGCTCTGCCAAAAGATAGGGAACTATTAGTTCATGCCTTCAGTTGTTCTACGCGAAGTGTGAATAGCCTGCTCTATAAAAGGTTACAAGTGCGCTCGATGCATCAGCGTGGTCTGAACAGAGGCTTACCATCGTTCATGACTATTACCCACTTCCAATTACCAATCACAAATAGTTATCTAGATAGATTACCCTTTTACCATCAACTTTTTAATTGTCTTGAGATCTTTATGGATGAAGTTTGAATGCACATTCATTCAAACTATATCAGAGCATTGACAAGCTTGATGCACTTTGTCCTCAGGCACCTCATGAGTGAAAGTGATGTGTCACATCAATGTGATTTGTCTCCACATTAAACACTAAGGTAGATTGCATATTAATAAGTACCTACATAGCTTCCTTGCTAGCATATGGCATAACACCATACTTTGCTTCTCTGATAGATTGAAATGTATAATCTTGCAAAGAAAGATTGCTATGAACTGCACCAATGAATTCTCTGACATAGACCTTTTGTTGTCCACATTCCTTGCATAATTTGTATCCATATAACCAGCTACGTCTCCATCATTGCCTCCAAAGAAAATACATAAGTTATCTTTGGTACCATTCAAATATACATCACCATAGCCTTCAAGGACTTAAAATGGTTCTTTCCAAAATGTTCATAAACTTGCTTACAACTCCCACTACAAATGCAATGTTTGTACAAGTCCCAATATGGCATACATCAAAGAACCAACAATACATGCATATGGAATCGTGGTCATCTCATTCCTTATATGACAAGATATGGGACATTTTCCTTAGGCGAGTTTCGCCAATAAAGGGAATGAAGTAGAAATCGGATCCCCCCCCCCCCCCCCCCCCCCCCCCCCCCCCCCAAAAAAAAAACAAAACAAAACAAAAAACAAAACAAAACACTTCAATACACAAAAGGGTACTCTTTTTGTGACTAGTAAAGAACATTCTTTGCCTTGTCCCACATAAATATGGTTTGTTGTCAAAGTTCTTGTGTTACTTTTCCTTCAATGCATCTACCTCAAGGATGTGTTTCCAAGTTATGAGCATGCCATACACATAAAGGATCAAAATCAATAGACTAGCAGGGACTAGCATCTATAGCTTTCTTTGTATAGTGGCAATGACCTTGAGACTTCATAAAAGTAGAAAACTTTTGGTACCATTCCCTTGTGGAATGAGCTTGTCACTTCTGATTCTAGGTTTGAGATTAAGAGTCAGATATCAGATAAGATATAGAGGAAACAATTTCACACTTCAAATGAACATAGGAAATCAGATATGAATTGAACTGAAAGTACAAAGTTAGATGTACCATTTCCTTGTGGAATGAGCTTGTCATTTTTGATTCTAGGATGGAGATTAAGAGTCAGATATCAGATAAGATATAGAAAAAAAAGATTTAGACTTCAGATGAACATAGGAAATTGAACTAAAAGTACAAAGTCACATGTATTGAACTAAAAGTACAAAGTCACATGTATTGGAGATAATATATTCAGATGATGAAATAGAGTACAACTTGCACCAAGTGCTAATTACAACATCTTAATGACAATAGGAGCAATAGCTCAATGATTTCAAAGACTCAAGATAACATAACAGGTGACAACAATCCCCAAAATGAAAGTAGCAAATCCTATTTATAGGTACCCGTGCTGGGTTTTGACTGACTGTGCACTGATACAATTATTATAGTAATTACTATCATGAATGCTAAACCCAACTATGTATAAGTGTTTGTATAGAGACGTTTCCCACTATTTACATCTTCCTCCGTTTTTTTGAATTTTGGTGTATTCCAAAAATTCAGCTAGCGCACTTATGTCAACATCTGTGCTTTTGTTTATCTAGAGCTTTCTTCATAGTGGTCTTCTTAACTATCTGGGGTGGACTTTGAAGTGTTCTAGGTTGACCACGTCCTTGAGCGCTCGAGCCAATGCTCTCCTTCTAGATGATTCGATAAATGGCCTCCTTCTCCAATTGCTCCCTGCGCTCAATCATCATCTCCACTTCATAAGGTGTTAGCATGTTATAGGTTTTTGTGTCAGGATCATACATTGTCTTGTTGACTCAAGTGAGCCTAGATTTGGCCAACTTGTGACATATTGACGCAGTATGCATCCAACTAGCTGGATCTTGCTGGATCCAACCAACCAGCTAGATCTGGTTGGTTGGCCCTAATGTGAGCTTCAAAGAGTATTTTGGCCATCTCTCTAAATTGGAGTTCAGAGCTTGCTTTGTTGCAAGTTTTTTGAGGCTTTCATTGAGAATTGGAGCAATTCATTGGTATACTTAATCAGCATGCCAATCTGGCTCTACCATTGCGTCATCATTTCTTCGAAGTTGATTGGTCGTCTTTCATTTTTGACACTCATTCAACACATTCTTCCAGGCTACCCACAATGCCTTCCTCTACTCATACTATTCTTTGATTTGATCTACAATTTTGATATATCGATGTTGATTAGTTGGTTCATTTTACTTGGGGTATAACACCGGGTAAAACCTAGGAAGTTCATCCTCCTTCATTGGAAAAGCATACATTAGCATAGGAGAATCAAGTACTACTTCAATGTAGTTCAGGACTATGTGGTTCTCTTGTTGCATCATCTGCTCAAAATACAAACCAGGTGAAAAACAAACTCTTCAACGTAGTCTCCTATTCTCTGAGACTCATTCTCACTTTAAGGCCTCTCTAGCTGGATACATTTTTCTCCAAAAAAATTGTGAATTTTTGATGCAACAGCCGTTTGCAATCTACATCTTAGTCAACTGCATCTCTAATTTGATATCCTTCATACACTTATAAGACAACCGATTTCCTAGTAGCATCTCCAACTGGATACCCAAGCTGTGCACATTCATCGTAGTTATTTATTGAGCGTGAGGGATCACCACCAGATCATCTTTAGTCAGCACAAATTTTGGAACCCTATCCAAAACCTAAATCACATTCCGACCTGGGTGTAGTCTAGAGGATGGCTATTCATGGTAACTAATAATATAACACTGCTCAATCATCCTCTTTTCCCCCACAAAAATAATCTTCAGATCCAAATACATATCATCATCATGTAAGGAATTTTGGATTTGAAGGGCTTTCTCCTGATGTAGGCTCTTGTTCAAGATTAAACATTGATTAGAGTAGTCTGGATTGACATTCATCTCAATCAACCTTGCCTTCCCTTTCTCCACTTTTCTCAGTGCCCTACTCTACTGCTCACCTACTAGAGGGAGATCCAGTGTAGCCTTCTGTTGTCCTTGTTGGTTATGGTGGTTACCCTGATGTTTCCCTTGCTTAGCGGATTGGTCTGTGGTGGTACCCTTGGTTCCTTCATGCGTGGTGTTGAATTGGTTTCCCCTGTTGCCGAGCTCAAAGCTGGAGGAGGTGGAGGGGATTGGACATCGTCATCATCCTTCTTATCTAAAACTCCCGCCCCAGTCTCCCTATCTTTATCCTACTCATCATCTTCATCTTCTTTATCCTCATCCACATTGTGAGTTAGATGTTCAATGAGGGCTTCATTGGAAAATGTGACAGTATAAACTAAAGTTTTCTCTTTTGAATCCTCCTTTATGGTAATCAACCGATTTTCCAAGTCTTCAAAATTCAAAGTGAGATTTCCATCAGTATCAGATATATCCTCCATGGATTGGTAAATGCATTTATTGAGGATAGATTGTTTCAATACAATATGCACTTCCTTTAAACTATTGCAGACTATAAGTATTCTTTTGGTCTAACTGCACCCTCTCCATACTCATATCCTTGGTTAGTCTCCACTTATCCGCACTTAGAGTGGAGTTTTGGGTCTTTATCTATTCCACCTATTGTTGAAGTGCCTTGATGGTATTGTGATCCTGCTCGTGTCTACATTCTACATTACTTAAATATTCTTTCTTTGAAATGATCTCTTTCCTTTGTTTTTCAGACTTGAGGACCTCTCTTTCCAATTTCGCCTCAATACAGGTTATGTCAGACATTGCTTGACAGAAGTCTAGGCTTGCATCATCTAATCAATGGAATTTACTATAGTGTTCCAACCCGTATGGATCATCACTACATAGCTATTTGTAATAGTCTTTGGATCTAACTTATCAGCTTTGTATGTAATTACTAGGCTTTTATATGAAACTGGTAGCTTCTAAGATGTGTCCATGACCCTACTGTCTACCGGTTTATTCATTTAAAGTGCCTATAACCTATCCATTGATGTTTCAATGACAGCGGAGGTGACAACAATGGACTGTTTAGAGGTGCTTTGGACTCTTCTACAATCTAATTGAAGTCTTTGGGTTGGTGCCTTGCAACACAATTACTATTGCCTCGAATGTTCCAAGAGCTTTTTCAAAAGTAGATTCTGTTGTTTTCTCAACTATTGATGTGGCGGCGGAAATTTTCTTACTGTTGCGAGCACTAAGCTGATCCCATAACTTTTTGATGAGCTTTTGCTTCTTTGTTGCTGGTTTAGATGTCCAAACTTCATCCTTACCCAAATCTCTTTTGGCTCCAAGTGTGACCAGAGTCGTTTGCTCTATCTAAGATCTTAGATCACTAGTGAGGGGAGTGGATCCCCGTGCTAGTGTGCATGCAGGAAGGGGGAAGGAGAAGAGGAGAGGAGAGAGACCAAGCCTTTGGGGGAAACACACAGCCAGTGTTTGTTTGTGTCTCCTTTATTCTTTTTGTATGTAGAAGGAATACAAGGGTTAGTGAGTTAGTGAGGGTAGGGGGTGTCCGGGCAGCCAGCGACAAGGCCTTTACCCAAAAATCTCCCACTTAAAGTCCAATGTGATCGTAAGTGGTGACTAGAACTAGTATGTACATCCATGAAGCACGCCAGCTTCACCCTTATTCAAATCTGCTCATCCTACACCCATTAAATCGATGCACATTACAAAATGCTCCGTAGCTAGGCTCTTCGTAAGAGAATTTGCTACGCTTTCATCAGTGTGTATCTTAACAAGCTCCAAACGCTTATTCGTCAATGCATCTCAGATGAGATGTTACCTCACCTCAATGTATTTTAACTTCTTGCCAAAGCAATGGCACTCTGACTATCACAATGAAAAACTGAAACCTACTAAATGTCTAGATCTCCCACTAGACGAGCCAACCATATAGCTTCCTTGTTGGCATTTGACACTGCAACGTACTCAGCCTCTATAGTGGAAGAAGACATACAATCTTGGAGAGATGATCTCCAAGAAATGGCCCCTCCTACATTACGAAAATGTAGCCAAACTTAAATCTCTTATTGTCTCTGCAACCCGCATAATCTGCATCTGTGTAACCAACAATAGATGCATCACCATTACTGAAGCGTACAGTTAGCCATATATCAACTAACCACTCCCACTGCAAATTCAATGTTTGGCCTTGTAGCTACCATATCATACATTAGATTGCCTACAACCAAAGAGTATGGAACACTTGCCATTTTTGCTCTATTAGCATCCAACATAGGAGAATCTTCCTTGCTAAGTTTCAAATATGATGGTAGTGGGTTATTCACTGTCTTCCCCCCTGCATATTGAAATGTTCTAAGACCTTGTGGATATAGGATTCACGTGATAAGAATGCTTCTTTTCTTGTCTCTCTTGATACTCATACCAAGAAAATGATTTGCTTCACCCAAATTCTTCATATCAAAGTTTTTGTTCAATATTTGCTTTAATTTGGAAATCTCCTCTCAGTGGACTTTCCTACAATGAGCATGTCATCTACATACAAAATGAGAATGACCAAAGAACCATCACTAAGTTTCTGTGTATACAAGCAGTGATCCTCTTGACTCCTTCTAAAACCCTTGGACCGCATAAATGCATCAAAATTTTGATACCATTGCCTTGAACCCTGTTTTAAGCCACAAAGTGTTTTCTTGAGTTTGCATAGAAGATCCTCCCTACTAGGGTGTTCAAAACCTTCAGGTTGCTTCATGTAAACATCCTCTTCTAGATCCCCATGAAGAAAGGCTATCTTCACATCTATTTGGACAAGTTCCATGTCCTCAATGGCTACTAGGCCAAGCACTATATGCAATGTAGTCATCCTAACTATGGGCAAGAAGTTTTTGTCAAAATCAACTCCCTTCTATTGGTTGAATCCCTTAGCAACCAATCGAGTCTTGTACTTAGATTGTGGATTATTTGATGTAAACTTTTACACATTTGCAAGGTAAGGTATGCTTGCCTTATAGAAATTTAACTAAGTCCAATGTCTCATTAGTGACAATCAAGTTGCACTCACATTGAATGGACTACTCCCACTCGATCTTGTCATCCATTTGCATGGCTTCTTTGTAACAAGATGGCTCACTGTAATCAATCAGCATGACATAGCCCCCGACCTTGGCTAAAATCGCTAAGGTCAATATGAGGATCTAGTAGATCACCTCAAGGCCTAATAATTGCTCTTTGCCCTATCAATTGGGGCTCTACTAGTGGAAGGTACATCACTAGGCTTCTGAGTTTTCACAGAATATGAGGGAATAACCTGAATGTGACTTTTCTATACTCAACCTCTTTGATAGGTTTTTTTGTGCATTTTTGACTCATTGAAGATAAAATGTGAACTGTGAATTACTTTGCAAGATTTTGGGTGCCAAAGATGATATCGGAAAATGCACTTGTGTGACTTTGGGTCTAGTTTTTTTCGAAGTTCTTTGGGCACATGTGCATATGACTCACATCCAAAGACACGCAAATGATCATAATGTGGTTTGTTTCCAAACCACAAATACTCTAGAATCTATTAATTCAATGGCATACTAGGTGATTGATTGATAATATGTATTGTTGCCAATACTACCTCTTCTCAAAAGGTTTGAGTCAAATTTTCCATAGAAAGCATGGTTGTGACTCGCTTCATTCTTTCTGCAATTACATTGTGATTAGGTGTGTAATGTGCACTAAGATGCCTCTTAATAACTCTCTTACTATAGAAATTATTGAATCCTTGGAGACATATTCTCCACCATTATCAATCCTCAAGCTGTAGTAAACTTCTTTCCAGATTGATTTTCTACTAGTGCTAAGAATTTCTCGAAAGTAGAGAAGACCTAATCCTCATATCGCAAAGGAAAACCCACACCTTCCTAGTGGAATCATCTATGAAAATCACAAAATAGCTAGCTCCCCCTAGAGACTTGGTCTACATAGGATTGTAAATGTTGCTATGCACAAGCTCTAGTGGCTGTATACACTCCCTATTCAATGGGGATGAGGTGGTCCTAGTTTGTTTACCAGAAATGGAGTGTCACATATAGAAAAGTCAGAATAACTTCACACAGGAAAGTAACCAAAATGAGCTAGTGTTTTCATTCCCTTTTGGCTCATATGGCCTACCTGGATATACCATAACTCAGTAGATGGAAGCTCATCTATGGATATACAATCCTCTTTTACACACAAAACAAACATAGAGTAAAGTGTTCCATGTTTCAAACCCTAAACATCACAAAATTTGCCTTCTGAATTGGTGGTTGTTCCCCAAGTCATCAAGCTGACGAGTAGATAAAAAAAAATTTGTTGACCTGGGAACATGTCTAACATTCTTGACTATGAATTATGTGCCATTTTGCATGACTAGCTTGATGTCTCTAGCACCATGTATTTTGAGCTCATAGGCATCATCAAGCTTCACTCTGCCACCCACCAGTATGTGCATACGTAGAGAACCATTCTTAATGATGTGTCACATTGAATTTGGCTTCAAAATCTCTGACTCGATTTTTATCAAAGCTAGCATCTTGTGCAATAAGAGCATATAGACTAAGATCTGTTGCTGTAAAGATGAGAAGCTTGATGGCGCCACTTGGGGATAATTCACAAAGGGTCCCATCCCTCACTTTATAAGTTTCTTAGCATGTTGTTGCAATGTATAAACTAGGACATAGTCTCTTGTTTTAAACTCTTTCGAGCGTACATGCTTATTGAAAAATTCTTTTTGCCTTAGAGCATAGATAGAAGCTATAGATTTTAAGCAAAGCTCATCCAGCTTTTCAAGGTCCTCTAGCCTTGAAGATAATTCATGGCCCGTCCATTCAAGTTGTTTAGCTACCCGTAGTGTTGGGATCAGGAATTCCATAGGCAAGATAGCATTAAGTCCGAACACCATGTTGTATAGTGTTGTTCCAACAGAGGTTTTGTAGGCTACTCTATAAGCCCACAACGTAGAGTGTAACTTGTGATCCCAATTGCAAATCAGACACTGTTTTAGTCAAGACAGTGCATAGAGTTTTGTTTGTAGCTTTCAACTATCCATTTGCTTGTGGATGATATGACACAGACTTCTTGTGAACTACCATGAATCCATCTAAAAGGTTTTCAATGACTTCACTAATGAAATGTGTGCCATGATCACTGAAAAATTCTATGGGTAGGCCATACCTAACAAATATATTTTTATATAGAAACTATGCAGTGGTCCTTGCATCCGCTTTTTGTGTGGCCTTTGCTTCAGCCCATTTTGTGAGATAGTTTATAGCCACAATGATATAT
Organism: Adiantum capillus-veneris; assembly: GCF_014529385.1. Taxonomy (NCBI): domain Eukaryota; kingdom Viridiplantae; phylum Streptophyta; class Polypodiopsida; order Polypodiales; family Pteridaceae; genus Adiantum; species Adiantum capillus-veneris. The sequence continues at coordinate 47,979,388 of NC_140931.1, forward strand.
TGGGAGTGAGATAAGCGGAGGGTGAAATTGGTCCAACAAAATCTATGCCCACTTAGCAAATTCTCTGGCTTCCATCATTGGCCATAAGGGCATCTCATCTCTCCTTATTGGGACCTTGGTATGCTGACAAGAATAAAATCTCTTTACGTATTCAGCAACTTTCATGTACAATGTAGGGCACCATATTCCCACGGTTAAGACATTTTTTGTCGTCTTGTCCCCCAAGAAATGGACTCCACTGATTCCTCCATGTGCTTGCTCTAGGATTTGCAAGTACATGTCTTCAATTGCACATATCTTAAGCAGATTGTCTTTTCCTCTCTTATACAATTGATTTTCAATTAGTGTGAACTCTTGAACCTTGATTTCTATAGCTCTCTGTTGTTCCTTAGAGGTATTTTTAGGAAACTTGCTCGTTGTTAGGTAGTCAATTATGTACTGGGTCCATTTTGGTGCAATTGTTACTGAAACAGTGTAGCATTTTCTACCCATGGTTTTGTCCTACAGGCTGCACATTTAGTGACGTACATATGAACATCAATTTTCATAGTTGGCCAATAAACTCCTAACTATTTCAAGCACTGGTATGTCTTCATTTGAGAGCAATGAAATGCTAAGCCTTGAACATGTGCTTCCACAAGATAGCAATTGTACTCCTCCGGACTTATGCATAATCATATGGTGTTGTTGAGTCCTAAATGATACAAACGTCCACCAAGTAATTTAAATGTCTTGAGTGTAGAATCATTCGTCTTTTACATTCCTACCCTGTTTTATTAAACTCACCTCCATATGATAGTATATTGACTATCTCCTCCGACCACTTTGGTATCATTTCAATGTTGAAAAGATATGCGTCAGACATGTCATCATCTACCCCTTCTGGAGCTTCCCCATTTGGTAATCTAGAAAGATGATCTTCTCGTAGATGCATCTTTCCTTTTTTGACCATGATGATAAAATCAAACTCTACCAATATGATGAATCATCGAACAATTCTTTGGTATTGCATGGTTTGTTTACGAGGTATAGGAGGGCTTGATGATCGGTAAAAAACATGAACGTTTTTGCAAGGTGATAATGTCAAAATTTCTTAACAGCATGTATCATCCCAAGCCCCTCTCATTCCGTGGTGGTGTAGTTCTTTTCAGCACTATTAAGCTGCCTGCTTGCATAGCAGACTGGAAAATCCATTTTTCCAAGCCAAAATGTATCCAATAGCAAATGCCAAAGCATCAATATAAACATGAAAGATTTTTCCCCCATCAGGTGCTTTCAGCATTGAAGCATATATGAGTGCTTTCTTCAATTTTTTGAATGAGTCCTCACACTCATTCGTCCATACAAAGGCCACTATAAGTCTGTACAAGGGTTGGGCAATAAATGCATACATGTGTATAAACCTCCCATAGTAACCACAATGTCCAATAAAGCAATGGACTTTCTTTGCATTGTTTGGTCTAGGCTGCTCCACAAGTTCTTTTATCTTGTCCAAGTCGGTAGATATAACGTTATCTAAGACAATATGTCCCAGGATTCTGCCGTGTCTAACCATGAATATGAAATTTTCTAGGTTGAGACAAATTCTATAAGTTTGGCACTTCTCCAATACTTTTCTTAGGTGCTATGTATGTTCATCTCTCAAGAGAGAATGCACACATAAGTCGTCCATGTAAATTTTCAAGAAAATACTTAAGTATTCCTTAAAGGCATGTGCCATCAACCTCTGAAATGTTGTTGGGGCATTGTTCAAGCCAAAAGTCATCACCCTATATGCACATATTCCCCATTCCATGGCAAAATCTGACTTGTATTGATCTTCAAGAGCAATTAGGAGTTGGTTATATTCTGAGTATCCATCTAAGAAGGAGTACGCCCGCTTACCTGTCACTCGTTCTAGGTCATGGTTAGGAATAGGTAAGTGATAATTATCCTTTATCGTGGTGGAATTAACCTTCTTCAGATTCACACACACTCATAGTTTTCCATTCTTCTTAGGCACTACCACAATGGGAGATACCCAATCGGTGTGTTCTATCTTGTAGATAAACTTCGTCTCCTTTAATTTATCAATCTTGTCTTTGATGCGCTTAGCAAATGTATCATTGTACGTGTAAGGTCTCTACCAACTAGGTTTTTCATTGGGCTTTAAGGGGATTGTGTGTTGGCATATCGTAGGATCTACCCCTTCCAGGTCTTTATATGACCAAGCAAACACGTCCTTGTACTCCTTGAGAAGACTTACAAGCTTTTCCTCCTCTTTCGGACTTGGATCAATTGCTATGTAGGCTGATCGTGGTTCTTCTCCTAGCCCTACCAAGTCTATTTTCTTTGTATTCTAGGGCCCATCTTAGGACTCCTTGTCCTTTCGCTCTCGTAGAGGTTGCATCATTACTACCCTCCGATCTTGTATAGTGAATTTTTTGTAGTGGGAAGGAACACTCATGTTTTCCTCATTTTTCTTATCTTCTTCTTCTCCACTTTCTACTTCTATTGTCCATACCTCCTTGAGAGTTTTCTTCAGCTCTCTATACTTCTTACTTCTCTTAACATTGGTCCATTGTGTTTCTCCAAACTTGTCCAGTCCTAGTTTCATTGTTTTCTTTATTTTTGTTTCATTTTCAATCTTACAAGTTTGTTTCCTTTGTCTTCTTATATTCTCCTTTGTTTTTTGGATCTAGAGCTTTAGGGAACCTTCCAGATATTTGATAACACAATCGTCACCCTTTATAAGCATCAAAAATTGAGTTTTATCCTTTATTCTAAGCATAAGATTCTCTCTTGCTCAATTTTTTGCTCTCTTTTTCTTATAGCCAAAGCCACATATCTGTCGAAGGAACAACTTGAAGACGGCAACACAACAGTCTTCATCGACAGATTTAAGAGTGAAGAAGGACATCAAGTGGAGCTACAAATGCTACCGAAGGACATATATGATGTTGCAGGTAAGCCAGACACTCAAGAAGCCAATAGAAGGTTTGGTCTAAAAGAGTTTTACGACCAAGAACCATGTGGAATAGACTTCTAGAAAGCATATGAATAAATTGTCAACCATTAAAGAGGATGGCACTGCTCAAATCACTGACCAACATGTCCAAAAAGTGGAAGTGTCAATCACTAAAGAGATAGTGGTAGAGCCTTGAAGCTGCCCACTAAAGGAATGACGATGCGGGCAAGAGAAAGGAAAACAGCCGGCACTTTCAGTAAAGACATTGTGGCTGCTACATTTGTTGAACTTATCCCGAGACAGGTGGAATACCCGACGCGTTTATACCATCAACAATTCCATTTCTTGGCAAAGAAACCGCCGAGGTACACTACACCTAACCATGCAATGGCGACTACCTTCCGCAGGTATTCAAGTCGATGGCCAAGCAACCTATCAATCATGCACAGTACGTGTTGACCACACTTAAAATCACTAAAAGAGAAGGAAAGATCACATATTTAGGTGCACCTGAAGTGTTAACACGTATAGTGAGGCGGTCCGGGGCGGGCAACAAGAAGAGCAACCTCTAGACACCCTTCAAGGCTCCCGTGCTGCTCAATTGGGTTGGGGTTGGAAAAAACAACAAACACACACACAACCCGCAACCTAACCCTACACAAATTTGGGGCACCACCTAGTTTTGGATGCGAACTAGGACGCGTAAGAGAGAGAGAGAGAGAGAGAGAGAGAGAGAGAGGAGAGAGAGAGAGAGAGAGAGAGAGAGAGAGAGGGAGAGGGAGAGAGAGAGAGAGAGAGAGAGAGAGAGAGAGAGAGAAAGGGGGAGGGGGTGCTTGTTGCATTAATACCTCCTTACAAATCTGTCATGACAAATCAAAGTGAGATTAGTATTTGTTCAACATAGCTTGCGTAAATTTCACCACAACACATCACAAGAAAAGCCACCCCAATCACTGTCTTAAGGCCAGGGGAGTCCTCTCCACCCTGTCGCCCTCTTACAGTATGTGGGATTTATGGCTAGATTGATGACAACACCAGAGACAAGCTATCAAGAACTTAACAAAAAACACCAAGACACTTACGCATCATTGTTGTCCATTACTTCACGTTGGAAGGGAGACAAAGTATCCAAGCTTAGTCCAAATCCACCCTCCTTGATTCAGCAAATGTTGGGCTTACACTAGTAGGAGAAATGATAGATTTCCTACTCTCAATTGAATGATCACTCTCTCTCTTACAATGGCATAGAGTTCCCTTGCTAATCCCCTATTACAACACATGCACATGCATAAGACAATGAGCTTCCACTCAAGAGCTCCTTCTAGAGAGGTTGAGCTTGGCTTCTCAAACTATAGCATAGTGCTCTTGCTTATGGCTCCCCCTTTTGTGCTAGCTACACCCTCCTTTTATAGCAATTTTGAAGACTAGGGTTACTCCTCTAACCATGGTTGGGTTAGATTTTCAGCAATTTATCTAATTTCTTTTGCTTGGAATTATCAAGAAGTTGGTGGGGGAAAGAGAGAGGAGAGAAATGGAGGTGATAGGACTTTTCATAGTGGGTTAGTGTTAGTAGAGTTAGTATTAATTTACAAATGGAATTGGATATTTACAATGGGAGTATCCATGTAGGATACAAATAAGGAAGGAAAACTCTTAAGAGGTAAGAAAAGGTGGATTTCTTACAAGGTTGATGCTCCAAGTGTCTTGAGTAGGGCCAATTTTGACGCTTGTTGACGGTCCACTAGCTTTGACGGTACATTTTTTCTCCACTCTTGACCTTCCTTGAGAGACAAGGTAATTGAAGCTGAGTAATCAACCACCATGATGCTGTCTTTTAAGAGAAGAGGCTGAATTTTATGGTTTTTTATAGATATGGGTAATTTGGAGGAGGAAAAATGAGACTAGGTGGTCAATTTTGGAATGGAATTGTGTGTGGGAGGTATGAGTTCACCATGGTTTCTCTTGTTCTTCAAGGTTGAGGAGAAGGTGAGTAGGGTGCAGAGAGGAGTGGTGAGAGAGGTGGGGATGATGAGTGGAGAAGTGTGTGTGAAAGAAGAAAGTGATAAAGTGGAAGAGAGAGTGTGGCTGCATAGCATGGAAAAACTGGGGTCCACTAATAAAATCATAGCTCACAGCTCGTAGCTCAAAAAAATATGAAAAAATTTGAGGCAAAAGTTCAGCCACGAGCTACAACTTTTGTTTGTATCACCTTTTCAAATTCGGAGAGCAAGTGAACTTTAAAATTCAGCAAAACCGACCGTTTTTTTCCACTGCACAAGGTCCTTGTGGGGTCCTTCTTTGGATGATTCTTTTGAATACCTCCAAGAGTGAGCCCTCCATAGTGCATGTATGCATGCCACCTATCCTTGACCTTATTTGGTAGGTCTATAATTGAAGATATTGTTGAGATCATGATATAAGTGAATAGTACAACTAAGAAAATCAAATATTGAGGGGTCTAAAAAATATGTACATGTCAAATATAAATAATATAAGTGGAAAAAATATAAAGGGGTCAAAAGAAATCTCTCTCATTATGAGGCTACCATAAAAAGATAAATATTTTTGGTGTTCTAATTTTTTAGAAAAAAATAAAATAGATGTAAGAAGGAAAAAATCACAATAGAGAAAAAATATACACATAAATAAAACTAGTTTTTTTTTTGGATTTTTGTTGGGGTGGAGTTACACCAAATATAAGAGAAGCTTACATGAAAATATTTCTACATGGAATAAAGAGTATGAAAAATGGTAAGAAAAATTGTGGTAATGGTGAGGCAATGTACAGAGCATAAATAACACACACCTAGGTAGAAATATTTAAATAAATACCAAAATAATTATGAAAAATTTCTTTTATTTAGGCCCTATATACAATGAAATATTTACACACAAATGGGCCATAATATATTTTATTTTTTTGATTTTATTTAATTTTTTGGCTCAACTAGCCCAGTGACTAGCTAGCTGAGGGTTTTTAAGAAGATACGGGAAAAGCCCCCTAACTCACACACGCCTATGTACAGTGAAATGGTAGGGATAGCCATAGCGTTTGGGTGAATTTGGTAGGGTGGAGTAACTTACTATGGCAATTATGGAGAGCCGAAAAACGGCTATCATTAGCCCTCCCCCAGGATGATGGTATATTCATGTACCATCATAGAGCATCTTTTCCAAAGAGAGTGCTTCAGAGTCCTTGACAAGATCTTCATTGTTTGGCCCCTCAGAATTTTTGCTGGAGTTACACTCATGCTGCATGTAACAATACTTACATGAGACAACGGCCTTTGGACAGATCTTTGGTAGATCCTTTGGTAGAAGGCGACTCAAATAGGGCTTCAAGCGATGCCCGTTTACCTTCCTGGAGTGCTCTTTACCATTCATGTCCATAAGCTGATAGTAACTAGAATTGAAAGCCTTCTTGACTATGTATGGCCCTTGCCATCTAGTTTCAAACTTGGCATCAAAACGATTATCGAGTCGCTTGTCATACCTTAGCACAAGATCTCCTTCATTGATGCCTTTGTCCTTCAGTTTCTTGTCAAGCTTCTCCTTTGTCTGTGTGGCTTTCCTCTTATAGCACTCGTATGGTGCTTCTCTTTTCCACTCAAGCTCAGCTAAGGTAAGAAGTCGATCCATCCATGCTTCTTGATCATCTTGTGCTGATTTGCCATGAAGTCGCATTGTTGGAATGTTTAGCTCAATTGGCTGTAAAGCCTCTTGACCATAGACCAAGTGAAATGGTGTGAACTCCGTGGCTTCCCTATATGTGGTTCGATACGCCCACAAGGCACCATCCAAGAAGTCATCCACAACTTTGTCTTGTTTTTCACCATCTTTCTAATGATGCCTGCAATGACACCATTAGCTTTTTCTACCAAACCATTTGATTGGGGATAGTAGGGTATACTGTGACGATGTAGAATGCGAAGTTCTTCACAGACTTCTGTGAGAAATCCCTTTCTAAACCCTGGACCATTATCAGAAACAATCTCCAAAGGTGTGCCAAATCTACAACAAATGTGAGTGTAGACAAATTTGCTCACTGTCCTCTCATTTACCTTTGCCACACTTTGTGCTTCCACCACCTAGTCATATAGTCTACAGCCACTAGAATGTAGAGTTTACCATTTTTTGTCCTAGGCAGAGGACCCATAGCATCAATGCCCCACTTTTCAAAGGGTCCATTTGCAAGCACAATTTGCCTTGGACCATAAATCAATCTTCTATTCCCATTTACCTGACAATTGTGACAACTTTTACACCAATGTTGGACATCCACATGCAGACTTGGCCAAACATACCCCGCAAGAAAAATCTTCTTCACAGTTAATTCTTGGGCAAAATGACCACCACATGCTTCTTCATGCAAACCTTTTAGAATGGCTGGAATTTCCTCAATAGTTGGTACTCTTCTGCATACTTGATCCCTCCCTCTTTGATAGAGGGAGCCTTCTAGGAAGAGATATGCGCTTGCCTTCTTCATGAGTCTCCTCTTCTGAGCCTTCATGAAGTCTTGTGGAAACTCGCCCTCCAAAATGTAGCTAATAATGGGAGTCAATGACTCCAATCCCTGGTATCTCGGTTGCTTGACAGTTGCTGCCACCATGATGACCTGCACTTCTTTCTCAACACATGTAACTACTTGTTGTGCAAGTAAATCGGCATCTTCATTCTGTTTCCTAGGAATATGATATAGTTTGCACTTCTTCAAATTTTAAACAATCTACGAATTGCATGAACTTTTGTCCTGTAAGCTTTCATTCTTGCATGCCCAAATGCCTAAAATCTGTTTAACAATGAGAAGTGCATCTCCCTTTACCATGAGGCGTTGTATCCCTTGGCCAATGCATATTTTTAAACCATGAAGTAGTGTGTCATATTCTGCTTCATTGTTGCTAGCTGAACTTGGTAGATTGAACTTCTCTTTCATGACCACCTCTCCACTTGGGTTGAGCAACACTAGCCCTCCCCCTGCTTTTCCTGTGGCTCGACGAAAAGCTCCATCAAAGAACAAGGTAAAAGCATTAGGAATACTTTTTGGTGGTGGTAATGGTAGAGTCTTTACTTCAGCACCTTAATCTCCTTTTCATGCACCCTATAAGTGAGAATCCCTGCCAATTGTGCACGCACACTATCTTCTACCTTGAAAGAGTATTGAAAATCTTGCAACTCCATAATCCACTTTGAGATCCTAGTACTAAGATTCATTTGAGATGACACCCAAGGGAACACATTCTCTGCGGTGAGAATTACAAAAGGTTTTGGGAGCAAGTAGGATCTAAACTTCCTTATCGCAAACATGAGAGAAAGCATCATGAGTTCTGCCTCCGTGTAGCCTCTCTCCAAAGCATTCATGACCCTACTAGAAAAGTAGATGGGTCGCATCCTGGTACTGTGGGGATCTTGTTGTAATAAAACTGCACCAATTGTTTCCTTCCCAACACTAGAGCTAACAAAGAATGTGTACTCCCAACATGGAGGCATGAGTGTTGGTAGCTCTGACAAAATGACTTTAATGTTACAAAAGTACTCTTCAAGCTCATCAGACCATGCAAATTCTACTTGTTGTGTCAACTTTTGCAAAGGATGAAGCAACTCCGAAGCTAAGTGAATAAAGCGTGACATATACTTCACTTTTTGAATGAATGATATGACCTCTTTGAGATTCTTGGGTGAGGGGAGCTCAATAAGAGCCTTTGCCTTTGAAGGATCCACCTCAATGCCTTTATAGGAAACCTTGTGACCAAGCAAGATCACTTCATCCTCAGCTATGTGACACTTGTCGTTGTGAGTTGACCTCCCATGTCATAGAGCTTCTTTAAACCTTCTTCTACCCTTTGTAGATGCAATGATTTTGAGCTATAAATGCAAAAATCATCAATAAAAACCCTAATGGACTTTCCAAAGAATGCTTGAAACACCATGTTCATGAAGCGTTGGAAAGTTGCAGGAGCATTTGTCAGGCCAAATGGCATGACTCTAAAAGCATAACAACCCCAAGGAGTGATAAAGGTTGTTTTCAATTGATCCTCCAATGCGATACCTATTTGAAAGTAACCCAAGTAGCCATCACACACAGTGTACTTCTCATGACCAGCTACTTCATTTAGTATCTCATCCTGAAATGGGAGGGGAAAGTGATCTCTTTTTGTTGCCTCATTAAGTGGACGATAATCCACACACACCCTCCACTTGCCATTTTTCTTAGGAGTGACAACAACGGGAGAGACCCACTCTGAATTCTCCACTGGATAAATGAAACCTGCTACTAGAAGATTTCTTACCTCCTTGAGTAGAGCCTGCTCCTTAATGACTCCTAGCCTTCGTAGCTTTTGAGCCTTAGGTGTGGCCTCTGGCTTCAACTCAATCTTGTGTTGAACAACATCTACTCCACGCACATCGGTGTAGTCTTTAGCAAAAAGCCTAGGAAACTTCCTTAGCACACATTTGAACTCCTCTCTTTCATCCTTTGTAAGTGTTGTTGATAGCATACCTTCCAGCATCCCTTCATCTTGAACACCTTTGTTCTCTTGAGGACCTACCTCCTCCAAGCCTTGACAAGAGGTCTCTTGGTTGCTTGGCTTAAACCTTACCCCCATGACTTCGATGGAAGACTCCTCTTCAGTAATGCTGCCGCTACTTTCTTCTTCTGAAGTGCTATCGGTCCAACCTTCTTCCGTCTCACTTTGAGATGATTCTTCATGGAGCTCCTCTTGGCTTTGCTCCTTCATGTCAAAGACAACCTTCTTGTGATTGTCATTCCTACAAATTAGCTTTCCACTCTCCCAATTCTGCAAAGCTCGCATTTTCATTAGCCATGGTCTTCCTAGGATAAATGGGTAACCATTTCCCTTGGTAGACATGACATAGAAATCCACTGCCTTCTTAATGCCAAAGGCCTCCACAAAAACATTTTTACAAATGCCTACGCACCTAGCCTTGCTATTGTTTGCCATTTTCACTTTGATTTCAGGTGTCTCATGGATGTGCATGCCTAGTCTTTGCATGAGCCCTTCTGTCATGATGCAAATTTGTGCACCCCCATCCACTAGACCTTTCCTAACCAATCTTCCTTTTATGTAACAATCTAGCACAGATGTAATATCCTCGTTCATTTCAGCATGTGAAATTTTTACAACAGGAAAACTCTCTTTTACCTTTCTCCTAGTGCTAACTGCCTTTGTTAAATCCCTCCTAACTTGTGGGCATAATGCAAGAAACTGAGGCCATGAGATATCAGGACCCTTACCTCGCATGTCTTCCAACAGGTTGTATGGAGCCATACCATGTCCAAGAGGGAAGTCTTGGAGATTGATACGACGTCGAGTCCTCTTAGCTTCCTTGGTCTCCTTTGCCTTCTTGCCTTGTCCATGGTCACTCTGTGATGGGACACCCTCTTTCTCTTTACCTTTTCCTCGGCCACGCTTAATGCCATTTGCTTCCATGTCAACCTCATTTGAGTTTGTCACCTCTACCACATGCACATTTGGATCTGGCAAAGGTGGAACTCCTTCTACCCCTTGTGGAGGTGGTCTTGGTCCATTTGGTCTTTGTAGAAGCCTTGGTTGTTGACCAGTTCCTTCACCTGCATTCATCACTGGGTAATTCAAGTTAGGTCTCCCTGGCTCCCCACGGGGCCAAGGACAATTATACATCCCATGTCCAGACTCTCCACAATTCCAACATTGCAAGACTCTCCTAGGTCGTGGATCTCGCTCTTCAGACTTCTTTGCTTGTCCCTTTGGACCTACAGCTTGTGCAAGGTGAATTGACAGGCTGCTTAAAGATTCATTTAACTTCTCAATCACTTCAGCCGTTACCTCAGGAAGCTCCCTAGATGTTGATGCTTGTGACTTACCTTTGGGTCTAAGACCTTCTATTGGAACCTCTCCCCTTAAGCACTTGAGTTTCCTATACTTCTCAGCAGCCCTAGTTTCAGCTGCATCAAAAGTAGCAGGTGCACCCGCCTCAACTTTCACCTTAAGGTCAGGAAAGAGTCCGGCTATGAACCTCTCCTTCTTTAAAAATTCTGCACCATCACCAGGGTTAGCAACATTTCGTATCCATAGAGCCCAAAGACGTAGAAACTCTTGCTTGTACAAGTAGTAGTCATCTAAGTCTTTTTGCTTATGAGAAACAATGTCTTGCCATAGTTTTTGAGTGTTTTGGGGATCAAAGAAGTATCTCTTAAAACGATTCAAAACTTCTGTGTAATTCCCCTTAACTTCCTCAGGCAAAGAGTCAAACCAAGTACTAGCATCTTTCCTAAGGACCACCTCAAACATTTCTACACGTTCTTGATCGGTTACTATCCTCTTGATACGGCAAGACATCTTGAAATTTGCTAAAAATAATTCTGCATCCTCTCCAGGCTCTCCAAAGAAAAGAGGATATCCAGACATTTGGCGTTGGCTCTCCATTATTATGAATGATTACAACACGAGTTACAATAAGGGATACAATAGAGATTTAGAACCACTCGCCTGCAAATGAAGAAGTAAGAAAATACCACTCTAGGTTTTCTTCTTCAGCTATCCAAGCTTCAATGAGGTCTCGATTTGTTTGATCAAAACAAAAAGGTAGACTATTGATGAGCTCTAAGAAGGGTTGAAATTCTTCAAAGCTAAGGCGATAAACAGAAATCTCTAGAACTTCATTTTCTGGATCCAAAAGAGCAACCACGTCCCAAGTGATAAATTGCACTTGTTCTACAATTCCCAACGCACAAGCGGTTTGTATAAAAACTAGATCTTCATGCTCGTCGAAGGCCGTGAGAAAGTAGCAATTGACTAGGAGCTCCTTTCCTTCGAGTTCCACACAGTCAGAGTGAGGCAACCTTCTCACAATTTCATAAAGAACATCCTCATCAAGTCCAATCAAGTTTGCAATATTTAAAGACTCCACTTGTGCTACAAAATTCCTGGACAAAAACTCCTTAGGATTATGGTTAAATCATTCAAAAGCATAAAGAGATTTACAATGTCTCTATGAACAAAGTGTCATAGAAAGTAGAGAAGGATGAGAATTTATACAAATTTGCAATCTTCTCTATGCTCTCTTTATCAAGACAAGCTCTGAATAGCTCCCTATCTCCTTTGTTGAAAGCGAAAGGAAGACTATTAATAAGACGCAAATGAGGGAAAAATTCACCAAATGTGAGTCTATGAAGCATGAACTCTGGCCGCAAGTTTCCTGAAGAGTCTTCCTCAATGGTGAAATGCACTCGCCAAACGCCAAATTTCACTCTATTTACCAATCTTAGGGCACACACTAGTTGGATGAATGCGCGGTCTTCCTTAGTGCCCAACAACAAGAGGAAAATGGAATCCACGCGTAGGACCTTCCGTCTTAACTTCACCACCCTCTTGTTATGAGGGAGACGCCTTACTACTTGCTCCTGCAACTCAATTGGTAATAGAGCTAGATCTCTAAGGATTGAACTTTCACTGCACACACATTCCCAGTTAGAACAAATGATCGTTTTTTTGTTTCTTGTAACAACTTGGACAAAGAAAAAACAAACATACACACTATTTTGCCGGCTACACTTCATTTTAAAATAGAATGAACACATGTACATCAAAAGAAGTGTGGTAGTTGATGAGAGGTAGAATGACAGGGTTTGGTGATGCAAGAATTTCTCCTACTCTTTGGGCACCAAACATGAACACCATTCGTTGTTGAAAATGGATCTTTCTACTAATTGCAACGTTTATTCTAATGTGTGGAGTAAAATGAAAGGGAAAAACCTCTATGCCTGAGCCATTATCCATGGCCTATGCATGTCCTAATTCTTAAAATAACACAAAAATATAGACGTCCAAGCTAATATCGTACGTAATGAGAGGCAAAATAAAAGGATTTACCGAAGTGTTTATCTCTGCTAACCTAAGAGGACCTAAAATTCTATGAATTACTCGCTGAAATTGCAACTTAGTACTAACAATTATGTGTACCTTTTGCCTTGCAATGGGAATGAAGGGATCATACAAATTCTCGTGATTCATGCAAACTACTTGATTGTGCTAAAGGTTGAGCCTTCACAAAACATACACAAGCCTGTCCTCAGTGGGGGCACCAATTTGGTGCGTCCGGGGCGGGCAACAAGAAGAGCAACCTCTAGACACCCTTCAAGGCTCCCGTGCTGCTCAATTGGGTTGGGGTTGGAAAAAACAACAAACACACACACAAACCCGCAACCTAACCCTACACAAATTTGGGGCACCACCTAGTTTTGGATGCGAACTAGGACGCGTGAAGAGAGAGAGAGAGAGAGAGAGAGAGAGAGAGAGAGAGAGAGAGAGAGAGAGAGAGAGAGAGAGAGAGAGAGAGAGGGGGAGGGGTGCTTGTTGCATTAATACCTCCTTACAAATCTGTCATGACAAATCAAAGTGAGATTAGTATTTGTTCAGCATAGCTTGCATAAATTTCACCACAACACATCACAAGAAAAGCCACCCCAATCACTGTCTTAAGGCCAGAGGAGTCCTCTCCACCCTATCGCCCTCTTACAGTATGTGGGATTTATGGCTAGATTGATGACAACACCAGAGACAAGCTATCAAGAACTTAACAAAAAACACCAAGACACTTACGCATCATTGTTGTCCATTACTTCACGTTGGAAGGGAGACAAAGTATCCAAGCTTAGTCCAAATCCACCCTCCTTGATTCAGCAAATGTTGGGCTTACACTAGTAGGAGAAATGATAGATTTCCTACTCTCAATTGAATGATCACTCTCTCTCTTACAATGGCATAGAGTTCCCTTGCTAATCCCCTATTACAACACATGCACACGCATAAGACAATGAGCTTCCACTCAAGAGCTCCTTCTAGAGAGGTTGAGCTTGGCTTCTCAAACTATAGCATAGTGCTCTTGCTTATGGCTCCCCCTTTTGTGCTAGCTACACCCTCCTTTTATAGCAATTTGGAAGGCTAGGGTTACTCCTCTAACCATGGTTGGGTTAGATTTTCAGCAATTTATCTAATTTCTTTTGCTTGGAATTATCAAGAAGTTGGTGGGGAAAGAGAGAGGAGAGAAATGGAGGTGATAGGACTTTTCATAGTGGGTTAGTGTTAGTAGAGTTAGTATTAATTTACAAATGGAATTGGATATTTACAATGGGAGTATCCATGTAGGATACAAATAAGGAAGGAAAACTCTTAAGAGGTAAGAAAAGGTGGATTTCTTACAAGGTTGATGCTCCAAGTGTCTTGAGTAGGGCCAATTTTGACGCTTGTTGACGGTCCACTAGCTTTGACGGTACATTTTTTCTCCACTCTTGACCTTCCTTGAGAGACAAGGTAATTGAAGCTGAGTAATCAACCACCATGATGCTGTCTTTTAAGAGAAGAGGCTGAATTTTATGGTTTTTATAGATATGGGTAATTTGGAGGAGGAAAAATGAGACTAGGTGGTCAATTTTGGAATGGAATTGTGTGTGGGAGGTATGAGTTCACCATGGTTTCTCTTGTTCTTCAAGGTTGAGGAGAAGGTGAGTAGGGTGCAGAGAGGAGTGGTGAGAGAGGTGGGGATGATGAGTGTAGAAGTGTGTGTGAAAGAGGAAAGTGATAAAGTGGAAGAGAGAGTGTGGCTGCATAGCATGGAAAAACTGGGGTCCACTAATAAAATCATAGCTCACAGCTCGTAGCTCAAAAAAATATGAAAAAATTTGAGGCAAAAGTTCAGCCCACGAGCTACAACTTTTGTTTGTATCACCTTTTCAAATTCGGAGAGCAAGTGAACTTTAAAAATTCAGCAAAACCGATCGTTTTTTTCCACTGCACAAAGTCCTTGTGGGGTCCTTCTTTGGATGATTCTTTTGAATACCTCCAAGAGTGAGCCCTCCATAGTGCATGTATGCATGCCACCTACCCTTGACCTTATTTGGTAGGTCTATAATTGAAGATATTGTTGAGATCATGATATAAGTGAATAGTACAACTAAGAAAATCAAATATTGAGGGGTCTAAAAAATATGTACATGTCAAATATAAATAATATAAGTGGAAAAAATATAAAGGGGTCAAAAGAAATCTCTCTCATTATGAGGCTACCATAAAAAGATAAATATTTTTGGTGTTCTAATTTTTTAGAAAAAAACAAAATAGATGTAAGAAGGAAAAAATCACAATAGAGAAAAAATATACACATAAATAAAACTAGTTTTTTTTTTGGATTTTTGTTGGGGTGGAGTTACACCAAATATAAGATAAGCTTACATGAAAATATTTCTACATGGAATAAAGAGTATGAAAAATGGTAAGAAAAATTGTGGTAATGGTGAGGCAATGTACAGAGCATAAATAACACACACCTAGGTAGAAATATTTAAATAAATACCAAAAAAATTATGAAAAAATTCTTTTATTTAGGCCCTATATACAAAGAAATATTTACACACAAAGAGGCCATAATATACTTTTTTTTATTTTTTTTTTTATTTTTTTGGCTCAACTAGCCCAGTGACTAGCTAGCTGAGGGTTTTTAAGAAGATATGGGAAAAGCCCCCTAACTCACACACGCCTATGTACAGTGAAATGGTAGGGATAGCCATAGCGTTTGGGTGAATTTGGTAGGGTGGAGTAACTTACTATGGCAATTATGGAGAGCCGAAAAACGGCTATCAATAGCATACCATGCTATTGGTATGACTAAGAACCTACTACCAGCCCCAGACCAAAACACTTGGATCCTCACTGCTCCACCTTCTCAAATAACAACCAGGTCAGAAAAAAGAAAGCAAAAATCTGACGAGGAATCCTCTAAAGCTCATAGTAGCGAGAGCTCTGACAATGAGGAGAGAAAGGCTCGAAGAGAAAGGATGAAAAAGAGAGCAGTGGCTGCCCACCAGGAGGATCCACAACAGAAGAAGGTGAGGTTTGAGAGAGAAGAACATGCATACGAAAGAAGTCGTCAGGCAGCGGGTGAAGATCCCACGAAATGGGTACTGAGCAAGATTAAGGGTCCAAGGACCAAGAACCCTTTGAAGCCCACCCAGAGGACCACACTGAACTATTAGAATGAATGTATGCCAAAGCTCAAGCCTTAAAATTGCAAGAAGCTCTTGAAGAACAGAAAAGAGAAAAGGAAGCAGTGGCTGCTCAGCAAGAAGATTTTCAAGAACAGGGAGATATGTCTCCAAGACCACACAGAGAGCAAGCATATCCTCCTACGCCACATCCAAGTCCTCCACCCCTGACCAAACCAATTGAAGAGGAGCAGTTAAAAGAACAAGAAGAGGTCAGTTTCAAAGACCTAAGAGAACACAACCCGAAGTTGGACCATATACCACCACCCAAGAGGAACAGGCTGAGGCAGCTATCAGCCTCCAGAAGAACCACTTCTGATAGCTGCACAACCACAAACAGAAGTTGTTGGCCTGAAAGAGCCTGAAAAGCAACAAGAGGCTGCCACAAAAGTTCAAGAAGCACCCACATCAGAGGCAACTACAGGTGAAGTAGAACCTCGGCCTCTACCACAAGCAACTGCCACGATACAAGAAAAGGAGCCACAAGCTGACACGGTAGGAACTTCACAAATCATCTAAGTGGAGCCTAAAGATTGGGAAGCTATCGATGAGGTCATTTTACAAGTGAATGGATATGCCCAGCAGATGCTGCAAATGAATGATAAAATGAGATCAGCCACATTAGCCGTAGTGCAAAGGAAAGAGAACTAGAGCTTGTCATAGACACTCTACAAGCGCAGCTGGATGATAGATTAACTACCATTTCAAAATTAAAAGAATAAATCTAGCAGCTAAAGAATGAAGCAGTATAGCACCAGCTCAACAAGGAAAAGCAGCAGAAGGAACTGGAAGAGCTAGGAGAGCTTCTCACCAAACTCTCCGATGCCTGCAAGACAAAAGATGAGCAGCTGGCCAAGGTGACAAATGATCTTATAGTCACTACTCAGTCAATGCAAAAGCTTTAGGTACAGCTGGATGTAGCAAATGCTTCCTTGCAATATTCTGAACAAAGGATCAATGATCAAGCAATAGTTCTAAGACAAATTCAAGAAAATCTAGTTGTCGCCTCACTCAAAGGAACTAGTGGCGTATGCAAAGCTTTGGAGAAGCGGAATAAAGACCTAGAGCTTCAGCTAAAGTTAGAACAATCACAGCGGCGTGACCTTGCTTTGATGCGGGTCCAAAAAGAAGAGCAACTACTCAAAGAGATAGCGGATCTGAGCGAGAAAATCAACTCCTAAGAGACAAACATCCGGAAGCTCAAGAAGAGGCAGGTACATCTGAACAACCACCTTTGGATCTATCGCCACTCTCCTTTACAAAAAGAGAAACACAACCAGCCGAAGAGCTCTAGGAAGAGTCCGACTTTCAAGTGCCCATCACTGAAGAACAACAAGTGATGTCGGGGGATAATTGTGCGAAAGGTGAGCCGGGAAGGCACCGGGCCCTTGGCTGTGAGAGGTGCGGGAAACAAGGTGTAGCAGATGCAATTATCGACAACAGTATTCAAAACAAGTAGTCTGTCTAATTTCCAATTAATCGACAGAATCCATGATTAATCAATCCCTAATGGAAGCTTAAATGCTCTTACAAGGAAAAACTGGCTTAAATCAGGTGCTTAAATAAGAAATTGATGAAATTCTGCTTACTTTGCCTTCTCCTCCTCGATTCGAATGGTTAATAAGCTTCGAGCAGATTTCGAATGGCTAATGAGGCTTAGGGAAGGTTTAAGACGGCTTAAGAGAGCTTATGACTCGGGTAATGAAAGCTTAAAAGATTAGGCTCGGTTTAGGAGATAGAAACTCGATTAGGCTTAGCTTATGGTGATAGATTAGATTAAGAGAGGTTAAAAAAAAAAACTTAAGCTTGAGGGTTAACTCCGCTCTTGATAGCTTAAGAGCTTTGGATTATGGCTTATGAAGGGGTTTAAGCTTACGAGGATTAAGCAAGCTTGAAGATTCGAAGGAGAAGCTTAAGAATATCCCCGCTTATGAAGAGGAGATTAGGTGCTTCGGGATTATCAAGAGCTTAAGGGTATGGAGCTTAGGAGGAGGAGGAGGAGCCCTTCCAATGATGAGGTGAAAAAATCCCAATGTTCTTTTTATGGATGCATGTCCCCTCTTGCTAAATTTAGCTAGGCACCCATTAGCGATGTTGCTAATGGGTCCTCCACAAAGTGAGCACTTCAGCCCGATGCATTCATTTCATTTTTATTCCGTCAGCTGCTATTGCCCAATCTGGCACGGATCTGCAATCGACTTGAACTTTAAACTGCCATAACCTCTTCATCGTAGCTCTAATCGACGAGCCGTAAAGACATGCCGGTAGAGCACATCGAGCACTACAATTTTAGAGCACAATACCCATCCGTGTTCACTTCAAGCATAACACTTTTTAGCATCATTAAGGCATGTTTTGGCCCTTTTGAACTCGACCTGCAACCAGCCCTTAATCATTGTTCATTAAACATATAAGCTTCAAACAAACTTAATGTGCATTTTTTTGGCATCTTTCTTTGCATGTGAGTGGAGCTGCATGACATTCACTCCCTCTAAACCTGCACAACCTCCAGTCTATGCCAATTGCACTTAATCAGCTTCATTAAAATCATCATCAGACATATCATCTGATGTATACATAACATGATCCTCTGGAGGCGGATTTGAATGAGAATCTTCAAGAACAGTCTCGCCTTCTCGCTTCTTGAACAGCTTGATTCTTTTTCCTACTAAAGGCACTTTTAGCATAGTACCATCTGGTTCACACAATTGATATGTCACATTATCAAAAACATGTTGCACCACATATGGTCCAAACCACCTTTTCACCATTTTCCGCATAGCAGAGTATTGGTTCTCCAAGCTACTGTCATAAACAAGTACCCAGTCACCTTCCTTGATAGCATGTGGTCGTAGTCTATGCTTTCCATCAAATGCTGCCTTGTTCTTCAATCTTGCCTCCTTAAGCTTCTCTTTAGCCTGCTCAATACCCTCTTGACGCCTCTCAAGTTGCCGAATACGTAAAGCAAGCAAGTCTTTAGTAAACATACCTTCTTCCCATGGAATTATGGTCCAATTTGTAACTGCTTCCTCTGTAGGCATAATGGGTTTTTGCCCATACATTACTTTGAATGGCATAAATCCTGTAATTGAACTGCGACTAGTGCAATCAGCCCACAAAGCAAATGGCAAGAGTTTAGGCCAATCACCAATATGTCCTTCACACACCTTTGCTAAAGCTTTAACAATAGGCGGATGTCCTCTTTCACTCTTCCCGTTACCATCTAGATTATATGCTGTGGTGAGGGCAAGTCTAATGCCCATATGAGCAAAAAACTCTCGAGCTTCATCTACATCTAGCTCTCCTCTATCTGCAGTAATTCTACCAACACATCCATACATAGAGATAACATCTTTAAGCAAGAACTTGCATACTGAACTGGTAGCTTTGGTAGGCAAAGCTATGCCTTCAACCTGGTTTGTAAGATCTTCCCTGGCAAGAACAATATATCTCTGCCTTCAACCTGGTTTGTAAGCTCTGCCTTCAACCTGGTTTGTAAATCTTCCCTGGCAAGAACAATATATCTCATCTGCCACACTCCTACTAGCATCGTAATAAGTTTCACCACCCACTTATAGTGCATTGCCAGTGGATAGGTGGGATGCAACCCATCTCTATGTCCTCGCACATTAGATTACTATTGACATATTAAGCATGATTCCACAAATTGAACCACATCTTTGTACATACCTTTCCACCAATATCGGTCTTTAATTTTGACAAAGGTTGCCCAGGCTCCTCTGTGTCTAGCCCATAGACTTTCATGAAACTCTTTAATCACCTGATGTTGGGTCGCTTTGTCGCAAATAATTCGTTGTGGTACCCCTCCTGGGCGCTTCGGTTGCTTCCATAAATGTCTGTCTTTCAGGAAATAGTAATAGGCCTTTTTCCTGATCTTCCTGAATTCTTGATCACTCCATCCTTCTTGTCTAGTGAGAGAACTTAGGTAGCGGCCAATCATAAGCCACTCTCCATCATAAAACTCTTCAAGAAAGACTTCAAACGAGCAATACTACCACAGTTGGCATGTAGATAAGAAAACGTTGTTGGGAAACAAGCAAACTAAAACACCTCTATAGTGATGTCACCCAAGAGCGTTGAAAGAGAACTACAAGACACCAAAAGCTTTGCAAAATCTTTTTGAAACACCACCAGTCCAATAGGAGTAGACCCTTGGGAATTTACTAGTCGTCGCCCACCCAAGAGACTATGTCACATAGGAGAAAAACCCTGAAGATGAGAGCCTCTCCTTACACAATCAAACATCACAAACCCATAACTTCAACATCAATTCCACAATTCATAGATACATGCCCTCCGAATCTGTCTACACACAATTTGCCACTAGGCTGCCATAGCCATAACCCTGCAGAGAACTAGTCGTAACCTGAAGAGAACAACTCCAATTGGGGCACTTTAAAGCTTGAAAAAATATTGAAAAATGACTGGCAAGAAATCTGAAGATAACCAAAATTGATTCCATATGCCTCCATGAGCAAAATTGACGCAAACAGAAAGCTGTCCCAACACGACTACACGTAGAGAAGGCTAGTCGGGGCAAAAAACTGCATCCAAGAGCACTAAGGAGACACAACGAGCTAAAACCTGCAAATTTATGATGTTTGGCTGAGCTTTTTTTAAGTTTGTACATGAGTTTTACTTATATACAATGCTCACTTCAAAAAACTCACTCACGGGCACTTACAGTAGCTCGACAGCCGTCACTAGACTAGCGACATGCAGTGCATGCACATGTGCTTGCTAAAGCAAGCTAAAAAACCCACAAAAAGAAATCCCACATGCCCTTTTGACATCGGGCGTCATGTCCATATGTACAAATTTACAAAAAACGGGGTGTCAAAAATGCGCCCAACATAGTTTGCCACACCCAGCCTGCTAGATTCATTCATGGTCAACAACACAAAAGAGATCCTGTAAACCACATGAGGAAGTCTTCACTTCATCTTCATCATTAGAAAAATGATCAAAAAAGTCTTCAAAAGAAGGCTCATCCTCAATCACAGTCATCAACCTTGCAGTATACTTCTTCAACCTGTAGCCATTCACACGTGCTTTATGCGGGGTACGATCCAAGTCAGCAAGCTGATATGTGCCATTTGGAAACCCGTTTAAGACCAAGAAAGGACCTTGCCACTTGATTTGAAATTTATTTTGAAAAGTGCTATCAAGCTTACTATTGTAACGAAGAACCATGTCACCCTTCTTGATGTCCTTGTCCTTTACCTTCTCATTTGCCTTTGCTTGATTCTTCTTCAAGACCTACTCATAATGCTCAAAAGCTAACACCCTATCCAATTGTACACATTGCAAATATAAAAGTCTTTCCTTGAATGCATCATTGGGCTCTTATTCAAGCTTTAGCATCATCTTCAAGGCTGGTATCTCCACCTCAATAGGAAGTAAAGCCTCTTTGCCAAAAACTAGATGGAAGGGAGAAAAACCAGTACACCTGATTTGATGGCAATCCTGTAAGCCCATAGAGCACAAGGTAGATCTAAATCCCAAGTCTTCACATTTTTTCTTGTCATCTTTGTAAGCATCCTTATGAGATCTCCATTAAACCTTTCATTCATGCCATTGCATTGGGGATAATATGGAGTAGTAAACCTGCGATGCACATGAAGCTTCTCACATAGATAATCCACCAACTCTCCCCTGAAACCTGGACCCTTGTCAGAAAGTAACTCCAACAGCATGCCAAATTTGTAGCAAATATCTTCATATATAAATAAGGAAATATCTTTACTCGTGATGTGCTTAACAACTTTGGCTTCGGCCGCCATAGATAGTCAACAGCAGTAAGTATGTAACATTTGCCTCTAGCTGTCATAGGTAGAGGACATATTGCATCAATACCCCACTTCTAAAACACATCATAATCCCAATGGTGCCTCTAATTTCTGATTTGAGAACCCTATTTTCCATGCTTTGACACTCTTTACAAGACTTGCACCAATGATGAACATCACGTTGAACACTTGGCCACACATAACCCTCCTGCAAGACTTTTGCAAAGTGATCTTTGAAGCAAAGTGACCACCACAAGAACCCTCATGATTCTCCTCTAAAATTTTGTAAATTTTCTCTTTCCAAGGAACTTTTCTCATCACAAGATCAGCCCCCTTCATAGACAAGGCATCACCAAGTAGCGCATACCTTTTGGCACGACGTAGGAAGGCGTCTTTTTTGGCTTCTCCAACTCTGATGGAAGCATACCTGTTTGTAGAAACTCTTCCTCCCTCTCTAAAGCTTCCCTTCCCAAATAAAGAGGAGAATCAGCCCTTATCACATACAATTGCCCAATTGAAGCTTGCGCGGCACCATGTGCTTCTTCATTTTGAGACCTGTCCACATGCCTTAAGCTCCAAGCTTCAAAATGATTAAGCATATTCTTCACTTGAAAACACATATTTTTCAGCCTTGGATTCTTAATTTTCCACACCCCAAGTAGTTGCTTAACCACCAAAAGAGCATCACCTCTTACCCTCACACGACGGATGCCAAGCTCAAGGCAAAGGTTGAGACCTTTCTCCAAAGTAGCATACTCAGCTTCATTGTTGCTTTGTGCGGTAAGCTTCAAACTCCTTTTAGTTACCAAAGCACCTTGAGGATCATAGATTACCACACCTCCTGAAGCTTCACCATGCGCTTTCCTGTAAGAGCCATCAAAAAACAATAGATAGGCATTGTCTATGTCAGGAGCTTCCATGTGTTGCTTCTTCACTGCATCCTCCTTAAGAAGAAGAGGGCTTTCCTTATAGGTAATCAAATCAGCCAATGTAGCCCTTGTACTCTCCTCAACAAGAAAAGAGAATTGGAATTCCTATAGCTCCACAATCCACTTCATGAGCCTCTTTGACAAAGTAGGGCTATTCACCAATTGAGGTAGAAGAGTGTAGCTAGTGAGGAATGTGAATGGTTTAGGGAGAAGGTAGTGCCTAAACCTTCTACATGCATAAATCACGCTTACCATAATGAGCTCCACCTCAGTATAGCCTCTTTCCACCTCTAGCTTCACCCTACTAGCACAATAGATAGGCTTCATGTAGTGGGAATTGTTACCTCGTTGAAGAAGCATAGCTCCAATAGCATCCTCACCTACTCATGGATTCACATAAAACTCCTTATCCCAATTAGGAGCTTGCATAGCAGGAAGAGAACCAAGAACCTCTTTGATACCTTGAAAAAACTCTTCAATCCAACCTTGCTACTTGTTGTAGAGGATAAAGAAGTTGAGAGGACAAAGGAATGAACTTTTCCATATACTTCACCTTTTGAATAAAAGTAGAAAGTTGCTTTGTATCTTTAGGTGATGGGAGGAGCACCAAAGCCTTCACTTTGTCAGGATCCGCTTCAATCCCATTCTCTGAGATCATATGCCCCAAAAACTTCACTCTTGGTTGAGCAAGATGACACTTCTTTGGGTTGAGTTGACCTCCACTTTCATCATATTGCTTCAATGACATCCCAAGCTTTGCACAATGATCCTTTCTAGAGCTATAAACACAAAAGTCATCAATAAGATCTTCACAAACTTGCCAGAAAGGGAGAAAACACCTTGTTGACGCGCTTTTGATACCACGCACAACCATTCGTAAGACCAAAAGGAAGCACACAATAACAAAAGCATCCCCATGGCGTGATAAATGTGGTCTTCTTTCGATCTTCTAAAGCCAAGGTCTTCTTTCGATCTTCTTTCGATTATATGTAGGTACTCACCCTTCTCATGACTAGTCAACGGGAGGAGACAACATTACTTGTATCAGTTCTGTTTGACATTAGGTTGAAACTTAGGGTTGCATCAGCTCTTCCATTTGCTCATATAGGACCAGAGATATCCTCGTTCTCTATAAGGCCAAGAAATCTTTGTTTCTCATCATGCTCTTCTTCAAGAAACAAGGAGGAAACATCTAGATCACTATCGCTGCTATCTTCCACTTCACTGCCATCATCCCCATTGTCTTCTTCTTCACTTGAGGACTCTTAATCATCACTTTTCTCATCAAAATCAGCATCCAAATATTGCTTTCTAGCCATGTCAAACCTCTTCTTATCACCCCTTCTATTGTGGAGAGTGATGGTACCATGTCCCCAATCCTGTATAGCTTTGGTTGCCTGTAACCATGGTCTTCCAAGGATGAGAGGGAAAGCACCAATACCTGTGGGCATAACATGGAAATTGACCAGCACTTTAACATCAAACACATCCACCTCCAAGTCCTTTACAACTCCCAAGCACCTCACCCTTGATTGGTTGGCAAGCTTATGCGAAAACCTGAATTCTTCACCATGTTGAGTCCCAACTTTGATACACAAGCTTGAGTAATAACACATACCTGTGCACCTCCATAAATATAAGCCTCTCCAATGGACTTCCTCTTATGCCATGCATCCATAGTAGGGCATATATCAGGTCATTCAAAGATAGGACTCTCACTGACCCCCTTGTAGGCTCCTTCTTCATGGGGTTGACTACATGCTTCCATTGCCTCTTTAACTTGGGACACATCTCCATGAGTTTCCCAATGGTAACATCAGCCGTTCTACCCACCAAATCTGCCCTTAAACTATAATTTGGTTGCCCTTCTCCCAAAGGAAAGTCAGATGCATTGTAATGTTTCTTGGGCTTTCTCTTCTTCTTCTCTTTACCTGTACCTGTTTCAACCTGTTTCCCTCTTTTATGGCTGGGACTTGCATCACTCATTTCATGATCTCTTGTAACCCTCTTACCTACAGGCATGACCATAGCTCCCAAATCATCCTCTTTCTTCTCCAAATGGATTATGCTTACCACTTTTGTTTTGCCCTTTTCTTCTGCTGTCAATCCACTTGGTCCTGCTTCCCCTTTAATCTCAATACCATAATCTTGAGCTCGAGAAGGAATTTGTGGAGGAAGAGGAAACATGTCACCACCCATTCTCTTTGGCTTGTCACATTGAGGGCTTTTATGACCCCATTCACCACAATTGTAACATTGTAACATATCCCCTCTTCCAGCCATGCCTCTTCCTCTACCACTTGTATAACCCTCATTGCTTCCATAACCACGTCCATATCCATAGCTTTGACCTCTTCCACCTCCCATCATATGCACACTAAGATTCTTCATAAGACCTACAACCTCTTGCATCTCCTTGTGAA
Organism: Adiantum capillus-veneris; assembly: GCF_014529385.1. NCBI lineage: Eukaryota > Viridiplantae > Streptophyta > Polypodiopsida > Polypodiales > Pteridaceae > Adiantum > Adiantum capillus-veneris. The sequence goes on from NC_140931.1 coordinate 48,004,533, forward strand.
AGGCATTCACACCATGAGAAGCTTGTTGATCATAACCTGCCTCCCTGATGAGGACCCTTGGTTGCTCTACCGCTTTCACTTCAAGCTTTGGCTCGCTTTGGCTCGACATTGATTCCAAGTTGATGAATACGCTCTGCTTTCCACTCTTTATTCTTTGCAATTTCAACTACCTCCTCAAAGGTCCTTGGCTGCTTGAGCTCTACCTTCAAGCGTAGGTTACTCCTCAAACTTGCAAGAAACCTGTCCTTCTTCAACATGGTTGGAGGAATTTCAGCCCCCAAAGATGTACACCACTTTGTCCATAATGTATTGAATGCCTTGACAAAGTCTTCTATGGTTTGGCCTTCACCTTGTACTAGGCCTTGAATAGGCTGCCATACCTTTTGTGGGTCTTCCACCTCTTGAAAGTGTGTAAGAAAATCATGCCTTACCATTTCATAAGTCATAACTTGAGGAGGTTGGGCTGATTGTAGCTCCTTTTCGTAGCCTTCCAACCATTCCCTAGCATCTCCCTTCAAACAGAAATAGAAGATTCGCAGCACCAACGCTGGGTCTTGCTTGTCGGCAAGAAGGCAAGCAAATTCCATTCTCTCAATGAAAGCTTTGGAACTTTCATTTGATTTCCCACTAAACTCTAGAAAATTAAATGCCATGTCTTCAAAACCTATAAACTAAAGGTAACTTGAAGCGATTCCTCGGTGGCGGGCACCAAAACACTGTTGGGAAACAAGCAAACTAGTCGTAACCTGAAGAGAAAAACTCCAATTGGGGCACTTTAAAGCTTGAAAAAAATATTGAAAAATGAATGGCAAGAAAGCTGAACATAACCAAAATTGATTCCATATGCCTCCATGAGCAAAATTGACGCAAACAGAAAGCTGTCCCAACACGACTACACGTAGAGAAGGCTAGTCGGGGCAAAAAACTGCATCCAAGAGAACCAAGGAGACACAACGAGCTAAAACCTGAAAATTTCTGATGTTTGGATGAACTTTTTTTAAGTTTGTACATGAGTTTTAGTTATATACAAGGCTCACTTCAAAAAACTCACTCACACGCACTTACAGTAGCCCGACAGCTGTCACTAGACTAGCGACTTGCAGTGCATGTACATGTGCTTGCTAAAGCAAGCTAAAAACCCCACAAAAAGAAATCCCACACGCCCTTTTGACATCGGGCGTCATGTCCATATGTACACATTTACAAAAAACGGGTGTGTCAAAATGCGCCCAACAACGTGTAGAACTTCAAGCCAACATCATCACTCGTGGTCATCATCTCTTCTTCATCTTCAAACCTGGCTCTTGATAACATATCTGCAATAGGGTTATCTCTACCTGCAATATGACAAAATTCATGGTTAAGAGACTTGATATACGCTATCCATCGTAGCATGGAAATGTCCGGAGTAGAGCAATTTGCAATCATCCCTATCTCAGTGGCAAGCAATTTGTCTCTACCACAACGGAAGCTCTAGTAAAGTATTCTTTATCGGTCCTTAGAGCAGTAGCAACACCCTAAAGTTCCCTCTTAACCTGCGGATATTCTCATTGACGAGCATTGAGCACCTTGGCTCCAAATCTCACTGCATACCTATGTCCTTCAGCATCATCCTGACCTATAGCCCATCCAATACCTGTCGAGCTAGTGTCAACTGTTAAAATAACTGGCCTGTCACATTTATAATCAGCTCTCCTCAAGGTCGGAGCCTCAAGAAGCATCTTCTTTAATTTATTAATAGCTTGTGTGTGAACTTATTCCCAAACAAACCTCTTACCTTCCGTAGCAATTGATACATCACCTCTGCAACATGGGCAAAGTGTGGCAGCCAAATACGATAGAACACACATGCGCCTAAGAATCGACGAACCTCAGTAACTGAAGAACATGTATCCTTCATCTTTTGGATTGCTTCAACTTTTGTTGGACTTGGCCTTCTTCCTTCAGAGCTGCACATATGTCCCACAATTAAGACCTCCTTAGCTCCAAAAGTCGATTTTTGACCTAAAAGTGCTAAGTTAACTTCTTCAAGCCTTGATAATATAGCATCACAGTCAACAATATGTTGAGCAACAAACTGTCTACACCCCCTCTGGTCTTTTTATTCATCTTTTGAGCCTTCTTCACAGCCTTAATTGGTAGATCATCAATGAAAGGCATGGTAACATGTGGGATAAAGTCCCTTAATACCTTATTCATGTTGTTCATCATATGAGCTACTGAATTAGTAGCACCTTGTGGCAGAGTGCACATCCTTACCAAACCAAGAGGAGTATGCATTGTAGTAAGATCCCTGGTCTCCAAAGCTAATTGGAATTGATCATATCCTGAATAAAGATCGCCCATGGAGTTAATAGATCTACTTGCAAAGGCCTCAGCAAATTCATCCACAATTGGGCCAGTACCCACATTGCGGATTGTTACTTTGTTAACTGGTTACATATCCTGAATGAATCTTAATGTACCATTTTTCTTTGGAACAGTAAACCATCGATTAGAATACGGAGCACATGACGGCTCCAAAACTCCCATTTGGATCTTTTCATTAAGCAAATTGATGAGCTTTGGCAAGCGAGCTTTAGGAACTGGAATAGGACGCAACCTCCATGGCATGTGTGGAACAGTGAAAATAACCATTGGTGAAACAACACTCGGATCCACACACCCTATCTCACTTGGCTCAAAAGCAAAAGCTTTACCATGTTTTTCGAGCATACCTTGAAAACATTGGATCTTCTCTTCATTGAGGAAACCGTCTTCTCCACCCTTCAGCTGCTGCAGTGTCTCCTTAGTAAACTTATGCCCTATGTTCTTCGGATTTCTGAGTATAGGCTGTCGAGAAGCCTCTTTGATCATCCCATCACTTCCTTCTAGCACGGTGTAGCCACTGGCCTCACTTTGTTTGCAACAGTCTTGTATTTGGTCTCTACCTGCGCTTCAACAGTTTCACCTGAATCATCTTCAATATGCATAAGTGCTTCATATAAACTTAAATCATCATACATGTCCATCGAATGGACCTTGACTACTTCAGTTCCACTTTGTAACCTGTTTTGCCTGATCTCTTCAAGCACTGACATAGTATCTTCATAAGATACCTCTTCAAAGACTCCTGAAATCACATCATCATATTCAAGCACATCACAAACTTGCAATTCATTTTGAACACCTGAAACATATTGTTTTTCATTAAATTTTCTGAAAGAGACTGAACCTTCAGATGTTAACCCCAAAACCCCGAAGAGAAAGCTTCTCTTTGCGAGAACTTCTCCTCACTTGTACCACCATAGTCCCGCTTTATAATGGCACTCCGAGAAAATCCTGTGCAAACCTGTGTTCTCTAAACTCCTTGTGTATCTCTGGCATTGGATGATCACGTAGACTGTCCTTATTCCTATCATGGTCAACACATACAGTCAAGAATTCCACTGCTTTCTTACCATCACGGCTCCGAACCCTGGCATAGGCCGAGCCATCATCCAGCACTTTGGTTTCCATTCACACAGCCGTAATGTATGGTTGCCCCATAATTAAAGGATAAGAGGAATGCTCCTGTATAAAGAAGTTTTGCTCATCACAGACATCCCCTACAGTTACCTTAACATTGGCATATGCACCATAGAGGTCGCCTGGAAGCATATTGGCAGCTCGAATCCACCAACCATGGTCCACATCAATAGGCCATTGCAAGCTTTTAGCCATCAAATTGATCTCCGATCCATGATCTATGAGTGCTAAGACCGGTTCTTCGATGTCGCCTAGCTTTACAACAATTTCGGTTGTTGCTCTTGCCCAATGAGTCCTTGAAAAGTGACTCCTTGGTATGCTTTCACTATCTTCATCTTCATTGAAATGGACATGCCTTACCTCAGGTACGGTTGGATTTGACACCACCACAGACCTCGACTCTTCTTCTTCTTCAAGATTCGCCAAATACTCTTCATAGTCGTCTAGAATTGCTTCAATGTGGTGTACCGCCTGGCTCTTCACTAACTCCGGCTCTTGTTCACTTGGTATCTGCCGCTTCCTTTTGATAATATCTATTATCTCCTCATGAAACTCACGTTTGGCAATCCCCAATATATCACTCAATGTGAGCTCCACCTTGCTATTCAGAATTCGCTCTTCAAAGACTTTCTTTAAATCCGTAGCTATATTCAATGTCAGACTTGAACTTATAAGAGGGTCCCCTGGGTTTTCTTTGCTTTTTGTCCTTAGCTGCCTCCTCCATCACCACTTCAGGAGCGGGATTTGGAGCAGGACTTTCTTCTTTCTTGCTGTTGAACCTCGTTGTCCTCTTCGATGTCCCAGAAGATTCTTCATCTCTTTTCCGCTTTTCCTCCACCATAGACTCATTAGCTTGAGACTTCGCAATGAACGCCGAGAGGGAATCCATTGGATCAGTCCACCGTGTGGTTTCTCAAATTGAATTCCCTACTTGCCGCAACTTCCCATAAGTTACCTGTCCAGTTTTTGTTGTCTTCAAAGCATAAGGCCATAATTGACCCTTGGTACCTGCACCATCTTCATCACCCTTCCTGTAGACTTGCAGCCCATATGTAGCTGCCTCCACAAGAGCAACATTATGCTGAATCTCATTAACTATCTTCTTCATGCCGCCCCTACCGAAGTTCAGGTGGAGCATCTCACCTGTTGCCCTAAGGTGTATCTTCTTGTCCTTCCAAAACACCACATTTTTTTTATATGCTTCGTCAAAATCATCACATTCCTTAACACTAGAATGGTAACCTAACAGAACATAAAAGTGTCGTTTTAGGGTTTTGGGAAAAATTTCCAAAACCATAGTAGATCCACTCATTTTGAAAAATCCTTTCATGAGCTTATAGTTCAATAACTACTACATATGGAAAAAATGAGAAACTTGTAATTTTTCTCATCCCTTGGTCACTACACGCCTCCAAAGTTGATGGACCAGTGCATTTTGCCCAAAACAACAATTTCTTACGGTTGATTGCATATAAATAAGAGTGGAGATTTTTGTAGGACATGAGATAAAATGCCCCATTAACTTCAATGGGTTGGTGACCAAAAGGTTTCTTTTACCTCACTAATTTTTTTTGGGCAAAAAAAAAAGTACAAAAAGTTGCATTTTTGCCATTCTGTGGACCTATCATCAAAGTTTCTATAGTCACGCTCAATACAGATACTATATACATGTTTTCTTAGTTCCCTTTGGGCCTCTGGATTCAAAAGGAGCCATGGAGCATGTCAAAAGGATAATGGATCTCTTACAATTGGAACCTTGGGGGCAATGATAAAGTGCTAAATACAGCAAACATGAAAAAACTGGGTTTAGCATTATGACCTCTAGAAACCCATAGAAACTACTCAATATCTAGCCAAGTTTGTATTCTATGATTAGATATGGTTACTACCTACAAAATACACACAATTGGCCTAAGAAACTAGCAATATTGAGAAAGTTATACTTGCTACTCTTAAATGTATCGTATTCTTCAGCAATCAAAAAACTCAACCATCATCATATACTATGCTATATAGCATATTAGGTCCCCCAAAACTCAAGGAAGATTAGCTTTATGTCATACATTACACTTACACAATCAAAATTGAATTTGGATATCAAGAAAGCCACCAAAAAAATCATAAAAGTGCTATTTTTGGCCAAAAAACAGGATTATGCAATTCTTGTAAATTGGTCATAACTTTCAATTTTAACACTTAGCTCTCCCTACAAGCATCAAAACATGTTGAGAACTATGAAGGCCTAACCTCTAGCCATCTAAACCTCACAAACATGAAGTTTAGAGTGGTATAGTTGCCAAAAATTGAAAAAAAAGCCAAAAACAGGACCCGTTTTTTCACAAAGTTTAGGTTCAAAAATGTTGTGCAAGAGTAAGGTTAATGGTGAGATCGATACTAAAAAAAAAATGGTAAGTTTTTTTCAGCTCATAAGGCAACTTTGTGGATATATAGAACCTAAAAATTCATTTTCATACTCTTCAAATAATTCAAGCAAAATGGTCACTTAACAGGACACAAAAGTGTCCAAGGACATAAAAGTGTCATGTTACCATTCTAGTGTTAACATACTTGTGGTCTTCATTGTCACACCACATGCATTAGTCCCAGCCTTTGCGTGGTGGCTACTGCCTAGGCTTCGATGTAGACCCCTTTGCAGCTAGACCATCAAATTTAACAGCTTTAAAATTCAACTTCAATTCTTGAATACCTTTTATCAATTTGTCAAGAACTGGCTCCTCCACTCTGGGTATTGCCGAGGTTGTTTTCTCTTTAGGTTCCTCCTCCGCAACATCCATGATGTCATCCACGATCATCTTGTCGACTCTTATCTGTCGTTTCATGATCATGTTGACTGCTTCTGTGACTACCTTCTAGTCGGATGTTAAGCCCAATTCTCCACTTGGATCCTCTAGCAACTGCACTAAACTCTTCTGAAGTCAAGGATCAGCAGCCTGGCTGGATGAACAGCTCAACCTTCTGATCCATCATTGAACGTTGCTCTGTCGAGGACAATTGCTCAAATTTCTTCTCAAATTCTCGTAATAACTCTCATGCAGACAGATTTTTGTTCTTCTTCTACACCCACTTCATGAAACTTTGCCTGGTTACTCTTTGAGAATCCTCCAGGAAGTATTCCTCCTGAAGCGCCTTCTTGAAATCCTCCCAATTCGGACCTTGAAGCACCTGAATTTCTTTAATTCGACTCCTAAGTTTCGGCTCAGCAATCAAATGGAACCCTTCTACTGCGTTCTGATCATCAATTCCATTCTCTTCCATTGCCTGTTCATAGATATTGCAGAATTTGCTAATATCCCGGCCTTCAAATCGATGCAATTTCTCGGTAACTGTGTGCCGAGCTTTACGGATCCTCTCTTGCAAATTGTAGCTGTTGGGCAGCCTGTTGTTGTTGAAGTGGATCGGGGAGCACCACAGACGGAGAGTGAGAGAGAGAAGGAGACACACGACACACAGATATGGGTGGGGGGGAGACTCAAAGAGTGAGCAGCCCCCTATACACTTATGCTATGTATAAGGTATACAAGTCAGTGGGCGCCCAGACTCTGGGCGGTCAGGCAAGGCACAGACGCCTATATCCCACACACCTCCCACTTAAAGGCGACTGTGCCTTTAAGCAAGGGAACCTAGTCTAAAGACTACAAAAGGTGAGAGAGAAAACCGCTCTCAACCGATGCCCACTGGCTGGCTGTGATCGTGTGCATCCGGCTGTCCTGCTCCCGTGTAAGTCCATACACCACCAGACGTACCGCACACGTACTACAAGTATGTACGCAATACCTGCATATCTCCCTCGTGCACTATGCCATCATCAGTCAACAAATGACTGACTGAAACCCCAACTGCAAATGCTCCCACTGTGCTGCGATATCTGGTCTCAAGATCAGCATATCATACATGAGACCCCGAAATGGCGATGCAATGCTAGCGGACCCTGCTAGCTCTCGGAGCATGCATCAACATATATATCCCTGGCAATAGGTATCTTGACTGACAAGGGTGTCAGGCACATGCATCTCCTGATGTCCGCAAAAGATGCATCAACTACCTGTCGTGCAACCTCAGAGCAAACCAGCTGCTCTAGATGTCTGCTGGAAGACATATCCTGCACAACTATATCCCCATGCTCACTGTCGAGCATAGAAAGGAATGATTGCATAATCGCTGATGTCTCAGCCTCCTCTGCAATCATCCACTGCAAACATGACCACTCAATCTGCTGTGACTCACTAGAGCTCTCATGCTCTAACTCCGTATGCATAGACTCTTGCACAACGTCCTCCTGTCGTGACTCACTAGAGCAAGACCGCTCTACCTGTCTATCCTGCATAGAAGTATCTCGCACAACTGACTCTCTGCTTTGCTCAGTCACTAGCAAAGCATGCATGTCTGACTCTGTCACCTCTCTGTGTGACTGCTCAAGTCGTGCCCCAACTGTGTGCACAACGAGCTCACTACTCTGCACTCCATGCAAAGCATCCTGCAACCCACAAGCAAAAGAGACTCGCCTGCTCTCTCGCTCTCTACTTGGCTGCGTGATCACAGAGACAACACCGTCTCTCCCGTGATCCACATGCAATGGGTAACCTGTACCACTCATGGCACCTCTCGCAATCACTAGCGAACCCAAATGCATCACAAAATCTCTCTCTCGTAGCGAAATCTGACATCCACAATCTCTAAGCTGACCAATCGAGATCAAACTCATTGTCAAATGTGGTACATAGCGCACATGTCGTAACAAGTAAGATGCACCACTCGGTAATGATAGTCTCACATCTCCTGCACCTGCTATCGCATGCACCGATCCATCGGTCAAACGTACACTGCCAAGCATCCCGCTAGAATAGCTACAAAACCGTGCACGATGCGGCGTGACATGAAACATAGCATCTGCGTCTAGCAACCACCGCGAAGGGAGTTCACTATCCACATGTATAGCATCTCGTGCATAGCTCGAGGTAAAAGTGACATCCCCGTCACTAGTATACTCCGACACTACATCTGCCTCAATTGTCAAAGCAACTGAGTCCATGGCATCACTACATACATCTCTGAGACTGCCATGTCTCCTACGATGTCGCATACGACGAAAACAGCACCGTCTAACGTGTCCAGAATGACCACAATACCAACATGTCACCTGTCGGCGTGCTCATGAATGTACATGTCTCACACGAGTCCGTGATGACTCAGATCTATTATACATATCATGTAATCTGCGCCAAAGTGCTCTCGAAGCACTCTCATACATAACAAGAGCATATACAGATTCCGCAAGGTGCAAAGAGAGTGTAGATAGTGCCATCTCCTCTAGCTCCTGCCACTGATCGTCAGACAAGCATGAAGGTCTACCTGCATCACCACTCCATGGTCCATGCAACCCTCGCTGTGTCAATGCGTCAAGCATACACTCTCTCCATGCCGCAAAGTCTGACCCATCAAACACGCGCATCTGTGAGAGGTCACAATCTGATCGATCACCTGTCTCTGCCATGAGTACAAGTAGCAAGCTAGATAGAAAAACCACCTCACCAACAACACCTGGAAAATGTCTACAAATATGGCCAGAAACACAATGTAAAACCTGTGAGACACACTCCAAAATAGAGCTCTCGCAATGTCAATACAAGCCTCGCATGCTCTAGCATCACACTGCAATCTGTGAGCTAATCACCAAGCCCACACTGTGCAGTATCGATGCATACACACGCACAAGTCTCCCACCTGCAGAGAACACCGCACGCAAATGCTAAGTGCAACCCGCAATCTCTACCTAGATCACATAAATGATACGCATAAAACTCCTGGGAAAATTTCGCCAGAGTTTCAACGCACAATGGCTATCAGCACAAAATAACCATTGTCCTGCAAGCTCAATACAATGAGCAATCAATGCGCATCAAACTACACTCAATATACATGCATAAGCTCTGCAAAACTATGGCAAACAATGCTCGAGATCACAAGACTCTCCCACCCGAGAGCAAACCACTGTCTCAAGCAAAGAAAGATACACAACTCCTCACTCTTGCGAGAGTGGATACAAAAACACAAAACTGTGTCCAAACTGACAAAACCTGTCAAAGTGAGAGTAAACACTCGATCACAAACTATGGCGAGAATCTGGAAAAAATCCGACAGAATTTCCCCTGAAAACTGAGCAAAAAACTCAAGTACAATCTCTACCATAAACCATAACACTACTCAATGCCAATGAGTAGAAATGCCAAAATGGCTCCACATTTTCACATACAATGGCAATCCGCACTCAACGTACATCAACGGAGTGACCGCGCATAAGCAAGCGCCAAAAGAGTTGCAATCCGGAAACTTGATCAATGTGAAAACAATGCTCTCAAGAGAGCTCACCGGCACTTGAAAGTGCTCGCCAAAATGCATGTATAATGGGCATCAACCATGCGCCATAACCATATGCAAACCATCCGCAAAGACCATGAATCGAAGCACAAAATCACTGCCAAAGTATCCTGTGAAAACCAGTGAAAGAAGCTCCACCTGTGTGCTCCAAAAAACTGCGTCTCTCAAGAGACCGCCTCGATGGTGTGTAAACACCTCCGTACTTCGTTGCCCAAGTCTACCAAAAAACCCTCAAAACACAAGCTTAACACAAAATGCAATTGCATCTTCAGCTCAGAATTTATGCACTCAACTTCAAGCATCTCCCGTGCTTCCAAAAGTGCATCAAACTCGCACACAATGCGACAACAGAAAATCTGGAATTTCTGTATACAGTCAGTCTGAGCTAAATATCAGCAAAACGGTGAGGAATTTGCAAAAAGTTTCTTCTGCAAAGTTGTAGACTACGTCGAAACGGATAGGCTACATGGACAGAATTCTCAGATCTACATTCTACAAGAAGAAAAACGAATCTGAAAATAGTGCTGCTGCGCACACAGTTTTAGGGAAGCACCTTCACTTACACGCAATCTTCCACACTCCTTTCTGAGCTTCCACAAGAGCATACATCACTCTCAACTGAGCTCACAAGCTCCCATTGCATTCTCACAAAGCTTCCAAGCTTTCTTAATCTCTCTACCATCGAGAGCGAGCGAGCTATCGCCTCAAAGCTCTCAAAGTCGTCGTGCTCTCCGCGGTCACCATAGCTCTGATACCAATTGAAGGGGATCGGGGAGCACCACAGACGGAGAGTGAGAGAGAGAAGGAGACACACGAAACACAGATATGGATGGGGAGACTCAAAGAGTGAGCAGCCCCCTATACACTTATGCTATATATAAGGTATACAAGTCAGTGGGCGCCCAGACTCTGGGCGGCCGGGCCAAGGCACAGACAGACGCTATATCCCAACAGTTGTTGCATGTAAGCAACAAACTACTACATCATTTGCTGCATGGCAGCCTCTTGCGGTGTCGACATCCTTCTTCACCACACTGCTCACCCCGGCTCGTTTCGCGTTGGGTTCACCAAGAATGTCGGGGGATAATTGTGCGAAAGGTGAGCCGAGAAGGCACTGGGCCCTTGGCTGTGAGAGGTGCGGGAAACAAGGTGTAGCAGATGCAATTACCGACAACAGTATTCAAAACAAGCAGTTCGTCTAATTTCCAGTTAATCGACAAAATCCATGACTAATCAATCCCGAATGGAAGATTAAATGCTCTTACAAGGAAAAATCTGGCTTAAATCAAGTGCTTAAACAAGAAATTGATGAAATTCTGCTTACTTTGCCTTATGCTTCTCGATTCGAATGGTTAATAAGTTTCGAGCAGATTTCGAATGGCTAATGAGGCTTAGGGAAGGTTTAAGATGGCTTAAGAGAGCTTATGACTCGGGTAATGAAAGCTTAGAAGATTAGGCTCGGTTTAAGAGATAGAAACTCGATTAGTCTTAGCTTATGGTGATAGATTAGATTAAGAGAGGTTAAAAAAAAACTTAAGCTTGAGGGTTAACTCCGCTCTTGATAGCTTAAGAGCTTTGGATTATGGCTTATGAAGGGGTTTAAGCTTACGAGGATTAAGCAAGCTGGATGATTTGGAGGAGAAGCTTAAGAATATCCCCGCTTATGAGGAGGAGATTAGGTGCTTCGGAATTATCAAGAGCTTAAGGGTATGGAGCTTAGGAGGAGGAGGAGCCCTTCCAATGATGAGGTGAAAAAATCCCAACAAACCACACGTTTGTTCTTTTTATGGATGCATGTCCCCTCTTGCTAAAGCTAGCTAGGCACCCATTAGCGACGTCGCTAATGGGTCCTCCACAAAGTGAGCACCTCAGCCCGATGCATTCATTTCATTTTTATTCTGCCGGCTGCTGCTATTGCCCAATCCGGCACGGATCTGCAATCGACTTGAACTTTTTTAAACTGCCATAACTTCTTCATCGTAGCTCCAATCGACGAGCCGTAAAGACAGGCCGGTAGAGCACATCGAGCACTGCATTTTAAGAGCACAATACCCCATCCGTGTTCACTTCAAGCATAACACTTTTTAGCATCATTAAGGCATGTTTTGGCCCTTTCAACCGCATTTGAACTCGACTTGCAACCAACCCTTAATCATTGTTCATTAAACATATAAGCTTCAAACAAACTTAATGTGCATTTTTCTGACATCTTTCTTTGCACATGAGTGGAGCTGCACGACAACGCCAATAGTAAATCTATCTAAAGTTGAAGAGGACGCATTAAAATAAAAGATGATCAACGAGGTAGATGTAGAGTGAAAAGCAGCTATGGATTGGGAGTTGAGAGTTCTTCATTCTATCAATGTCACTCAACTCACTCCCAACCAAATAAATGTACAATGGCATCAACAAGTACTGCCATACCCTTTGATCAAAGTAGATCTGCTACTACAGGTGAAAGAGAGACTGTTTAAAGAGATGCAGCAAGAAGGTGCAGACAATGACCACCCAAAGTGGCGAAAGAGCTGGTTGAACAAGAATCCGAGGTATCTGATTCTGTTCACAAGAGCACGTACAAACCTTCAAAAAGACCCTAATTTTTGTCATGTACCAAGAGTAAGGACTTGGCAAGCACACGAAGCACTAACAAATAAAAGACCAACCTAGCTAAACTACCCCAAACTGCTAGCTCCAGAGTAGGTTCAAGTCAGCACAGAGGAGTACATGGTGAAAATCCTCACAAGCATCATAAAATTTTTCAAGAGTGTATCGGACCTCTCCTGTGCCATGCTGTATAAAATTTGCAAAATGCTGCTCACATGTATTCAAGCATTTCATAAGCCGGAGCAGGCAGGCTCATATTTACTACTCAACCTACCAAGTTTCGAAGCTTACTTCCCATTTGGAATTACACCCTAGGGACTATTCATCTCAAATAGGGTTATGGAAATTACTTGGTAGACGCAAGAGTCTCCTAGCTTATTTGTTCAAGAAAAATAGCACCATGGATGTCATTTCTTGAAGGCAACCAGGGACTATGCTATGATTTGAGCGGACAACCTTCAGAGGAGGTTCTCTACGGCTTCTACGCAAGGTGTATGTTCCTGCCGTCAAGCAATATACTCGCCTTTGAAGAAGCCTTCTATACAGGATTTTTTACATGGCGGACTAAAATTTTTGGACCAGTAATCAATAACCTGACATCCAGGTTCGTCGGCTACTTTGCCATAGAAGTAAAAAATAAGATCACCATGCAGTTTTTGCAAGTCCTAGAAAAAGAGCGATGCCTCAAATACGAGAAAGCTTTACAAGAACTCAAAGACCGCCTTGCCAGTCTCGTAAGCCTGAAGACTACCTCAGCCCATAAAGTTGTGTCAAGGGACAACACAGGCGAGGAGGGGGGGAATGTTAGCAGCAAGCTAACTCAGACATTAAAAGCTAGCTCGGACAACATTTTTTGGAGCTCTCATCATTGTAAAAACATTTATTATTTTGATAAATTGAGAATATTGTAACTCCTACTTCACAGATAACTTTGTAATTGATGAGCCGGGGCTACAAGCTTCCTAGATTATTAGTTTTGACCACCAAAAACCTTGGCTAAAATATAAAAGCCAACTTTTGTAATATTTTTATAAGCTTTTGGATAAGAAATACACAGCGTGAGCTAATGGTGCTCACTTCTTGCACTCTCTCGCTTCCTACTCCCTCCCCGGTTGTCACATTGCAGTCGCGTATGTTGCGTTTGCAACGGCAGGTGAGAGCTCTACGCATTGGTGTAAGCATTTCATGGTATTTCGTAGCTTTTGGCGTCGCTGATCCGCAGCCTAATTTCATCATAACTAGGAATTTACACTCTTAAATCAATAACTAAGTATAGGCGGGGTATTCGGGCATTATTGCTAAGCATTTAGATGCATTCTGGGTCGAAAATGACTAGGTCAAAATCTCACTATTGTTAATAATCGCGTTTTTTGCACTTCATCGAAAGTGGGATTTGAGACCATAAGCATGTGTGCATAGGTCTTATAGACTTGTCCTAAAAGTTTCGTTACGTTTGGATTTCATTTGATGCTGTAATGGATGTGAATTGTTTGCCGATGAGTGATTGGCTCTTGGTGATTTCGGTCATTTGAGTGTAGCTTAAGTTAGATGCGAGTTGTTAGTTGTTTTCCAAGAGATTGACACCCTCTTGTAGCCTCCATGCACTAGTCGAGTCATCTTCATCCCATGGATTGACAATTATTCGTGGTTCTCGCTAAATCTGCAATAAGATAGGAGTGAGGTTAGACGAACGTCCCACAAGAGGTAACTAAACAAATCAACATTCGACTTTCTAAAGTTGCTAGAACACGCAAGAATACCTCTTTTGAACTTTTTGTGAAAGTGACTTGTTGATATGTCTCATTAGCAGAGTTCTTGTATCTATCTTACGACGAGAAATATTCAATATATCCATATGATTATGGACAAAGTCCTTGACTTGTTGAAATGCCGCATCATTAACCAACCCCACCATAATTGGTGATAGAGGCTGAAAATCGTTCATAAGCATGAAGGGATTAAACTTAATCGTAATATGCTTTGCATCATATTAAGCAAACTCCAAACTAGAGAGGTAATCTTCCCAATTGAATTGTTTCACGCTAATGTAGATTCTTAGCATATCCTCTAGCACTTAATTAACATTTGCAAGTGTTAAGGTTCAAGCCATTTGGCCGGACACCCATCACATTGACCATACTAACCTTATCTATTCTTTTAATCATATAGAACAATAAGGAGTTATAAAGTAATTCCAAATCCTCGCCGAGAGCTCCAACCACATTGTGCTCATGTCTTATCTTCTCCTCCCTTGCACTCCACAAACATTGCGCACTCTTCAAGTGGTATTGCAGTTGGAGTGAAGGTCTTGTATCATTGCAATGTCGTGGAGGAGAATAGGACGAAGCTATAAAATTTTCAAAATTATCTTGTAGCTAAAATTTGACTAAGTAAAAGATCAATTTTTAGCTTGGTTCCATGATCCTTGCTGCAAATGTCATGGTCTACAACTTTCTTGCTGAAAGTTTTTCCAAATTTAGCATCGATTTTATTGTATGTTTGGCATATTGCCTGTGGGTTGAGGGTAGATAGTTGCAAATTTTTACTGATTTGTTTTGACCTGTAAAACAACCTATTTCATGTCCATTTTTGTTATTCTTGATTTTTTTTCCGAGATCAGCTTTGCAAAAGGAAGTTTAGGGTAGGTGCAGATCAGAGTAGCAAAGTTTCTGGAAGGTGCCATTATTTTGAGGTGCCAAAACTGATAGATCTACATTTACGTTACTTAAACTATTGAACCTACATTTATGGTCGTACTGTGTAAAATGACGAATCTACACTAATGCTATCTAAATCGGTGGATCTATATTTATGGTTGTACTATCTAATTGGCAATATGCACTAGCATTACCTAAACTAGTAGATTTGGACTAAATAATTTGGTGTTGCTTAAATTGGTGAATTGACACCATGTTGACGCTTGTACACTGCTTAAATTAGCAAATTTGTGTACTTGTGGCCAAGGCAAAGCATAAGATATAATACATTTATCACTTGTTTGACACAAAATTTGAGTATGTTGGGTAATGAAATACTTACGAGATTGTTATCAATTATTCCAAATCAACTTATGTGTTATGGTTTAATTTAGTAGTAATTAAAATTCTTATGGTGGATAGACCAACGAGGCATTCATCATAATAAAAAGATTCATCATAGAAATTAGCAATAAGTGTTAGAGAAAATATAAATGTAAAAGGAAATCAACTTGCTTGATTGATCAAAATGAGAGAGAATTACAAGTTAAGCATGGTGGCCTTATATAGGCTCTTAATGAAAGGTGGCAATAAATGATGAAAAGTGATATACACCATATGTGGAAAAATGTCAAGTAGCATGTGGGGTATGTAATGAAAATTGATAGATAATTATTTATTGCAGGTGGCAAAAGAATAAGTGAATTATGGACTATGCAAAAGGATAGCAAGTTTATGGATATTTCATTATTAAAGTGCTCTTTATGAGCTATGGTCACTTTATGTCTCGGCAGACAATTTGTAATCATTTTAAGCATTCAAGAAATTTGTAAGTAAATATGTGCAAGAGGAAAATGCTCACTCTTGCACCGGGGGGGGGATTGCACCCAATGTCTGTGTCCTTCTTTTCTCTTCTCACATCTCCTCTCTCAACGTGCCTGTGTAGCACTCCGCTATCGAAGATGCACCTGCATGTGCTCTCCTACTCTATTTCCTTCTCTCTCTCTCTCTCAAATCCTGTACTATTTCTCAATTGTACATATGTGCATTTTGCCAAGTATGCAGATATGTTGATTTAATTGTCTGCAACATGCTATTTGTGTATTTTGCAGGCCCTCTGTGCACTTGACTACAACAGTGGTATCAAAGCAACAAGGCTACGCTCTTGTTAACAATAGATCAAAGAGATCCGAAAATTGGCATTTGAACGAGGATACAATTATGCACTAGAGCTGAGTGCACTTACATAATTATTTTTTGGTTAATTTAAATATTTTTGTTTTATTCCTCTTTCATGTACCTGTTTCTTGTAAATCTTTGGATGCCTCAATGTTTAATCCTTCATTAATTTGTAATCAGTGAAAGATATCCTAATAGGATATAAAAATTATGATATTTTATATATTGAGTAAAATCTAATTATTGCTAATACCTCAGTTAGCGCTCGATAGATATTGATATAGCTTGTTAAAACAGTGGTAAGATGGACATGAGGCTAGATATGATTAAGAAGAATACGTCATTAGATTGAGGATGCGTATAGTACAAGAAGAAGTTCTTCATACCAAAGGAGGCTTAGTTAATCCTTACCTTGGCTCCCAAGAGACCAATTCCAAGAGAAGTAGAAAAAGAAGGCATGGTGAGATGTAAGAAGAAGGATGGATAGAAGAAGAATTGGAGAAAATTCAACATTGTAGACACAATCCTAAGAGACCTCAAGATTTTTTTTGAATGAGTTTCATTAAAGATCTAATGGATATGGGAAACAACCCCAAGTGACTACAAAGTCTCAAAATTTGAAGGACCTGTGTGGCATCTTGCTAAAACCCATCACTCGGCAAACTCAACATATGAAGCGGAGTAGGCATGATGGAGTAATAGACTAAGGGGCCAGTATTACCGTGCTCTAGTAAGGTAAGGGGCCACCATTACCAAGGTTTTAGCAGCATCAAACCAATGCACTCTTTGACCACCCCACAATGGACATCTTTATTGTTTGATGGTGATAGTAGGGTGGGCCTTATTCGGCGGTGGTTTTTGTTAGCTTCATAGTCCTCAACACAATAGCGGCAATAGCCCGACAATGTGCATGGAACTCTGCACATACCCATGTAGCCCACCACCCATTCCACCCATGCAAACAAAAACGTTGTGGTTGTAGGCAAGAAATTGACAACAACAAAGAGCGGTTTGAGCTCGTGAGTTTGTAGCCTGCTAAAATTAGGGCATGCCAACCTTTTGCTCAGCCGTTATCCCAAAGACAATGACTATCAGTTTTTTTAAAAAGGGTCGCTAAGCACTCATGCAAAAGAAAAAGAATTGCCTCTATATATATCTCTCGCTCTCTCTTCCTTTCTACCAACTCTCCTTTGACTCCAGTTGCCTACCCAGTAGCACTCGCACTGCTTTGCGCCCCATTTTCCACATGATATCACCTTAGGACTAGCACACACATAACCTGGTTTTTCTCTACGTTGCGGGTGTGCTGGTGATCATGGTGGAGAGAGACGGGAAAAAAACAATAGATAGCTATGACCCTTGCAGTGTGAGGAAATGCGGGTCTTCTTGACCATCATCATCATTTTAAGAAAGCGATGGCCTTACACATGCACATAGGAGGGCTACATCTGTTGCTTGAGATTTTAGACAAGTGCAAGCTGTTTGATGGAAGGGCAACAATTGCAAACTACCATATAATAGGAAATTTATGGCTTGTCCTGCTATCACAAATATAAATCTACATGTGCAAAGATGCCTAAATGCCCTACTTATCCATTTTCTTGATTCTACTTTGCATGCATGTGCACATAGCATCTGCTTCTAATGTTTGTTGATTGCATAACCAAATGATGACAAGACAAGATTTTATACGCGTAGCTTTTTTCTCCCCGAGAATGCAAAGCAATACAAGCAAGATAGAACAGACCCAAGAGTTGAAAAACATTGAAGTAAAGTTGGTCTCTTCTTTCAAAATTCATCTTTGTCTTCCATTCCTATTGCAATAGTTGAAAATGATTAGCGCAATCTAATGATGAGCAAGTATATTGATCCAACTAAAATTCTTTAGGTGTATAACATTTATGAGGAGGCACCTTCTTGAGATCCTATTGAACATGAGAGATCAGATTGTTTACAATGTAATGTGTCTAATTCCTTATGGGGTGGTAGGGTGTGGTTTACACACCATGAGGCCTTCCACCTCATTGCTCACTAGTTGTGATTAGAGTTTTATGCATTAAAGCTTCATGATGGGGCAAACCTAACTTATGCCCCTAGTAAACTCTCCCTTAGTCCACATGCATGATTACATATCCAAAATGATTCCCACATATGTATGCATGACCCATGGACCTTTCTAGCACCTTTCCACTGCATAATGGAGCCAATAGATAGGCCAAAAACAGCCCCAAAAAGGTGTACATGAGTTTTCAACTTGTACTCTCCTCTTTGGCTAATTTGAATGATCTCTCACACCTCATTGATGATGTCACTCAACCTACCACTTCTTCTCCTATATATTGAGCTCATTTCTATGCTCACAAAAAATGTAACTTGATGCTACATTGAGAACTTGACCAATTTTTGTCATTTTGTGTTCTTAAGCATTTTCTATATTAATTAGGATTAGTGTTGTCAAATCATGAATGGGACATTAACCCGTCCTCCTTAACCACACTAATCTATCACGTCAAATTTTTAAACTATGTCCAATGCTCAACTCCCACTGATACTTGGATATATTCTCTTGATTGAGCAACCTCTCATATGCCCCTCTTTTAGCCATCCCCTTTTTGCCTCTTGCCTCCACCGTATGCACAAGCTGGGCAAATGATTTGTAAACAGCCTATACTCATGCATCTTGAAGGTTTCTCATGATGCAAGTGTAAACTCTATGGTTTCAAGGTAAAAAGAGGCTATTGTTTTCTAAGTTGCCTAATAATTCATAAGCTAGGTAATTTAATAATTGAGTTGTTGATAAAAGGGCTTTTGACAATAACTAATAGAGCCAGGTTACATATACACAATGTTTGATTTTGTGGTTTTGATTACATTGAAGGATAAATCTGAAATCTATATTGATAGGTTTTGAGGTTGTAAATTGAAGGAACTTGCCCGTGAAAAATGAGCTCAAATAGAGTTGAGGTATTTCCTTTGCCTAGATTTTCTTAGAGGAGAACATGATGTATGTGAGCTGATTGTGAAGTCTTTTACTCAAGATCATGCAGCATTTATTAGACAAGGACAAAAATGTCTCTGATTCAAATGCGGCAAAGAGTTCAAGCTCATTGGCTAAAGGTTTGGGATCCCCTCTAGCATGGCATGGCAAGCCAACATCTCCTGCCCGTGCCTCAACACTTGATTAACAAGAGACAATTAGAGAAGTCTCTTTTGAAGCTCAAAGGCCACACACTAGAGCACAAAAGTGGACTTTGTCTCCACTGAATCATGCTTAGTCAGTAGATGCAATGACCAAACCATTAGAAAGATCTCTCAACAATGCTTTGATGGCATGTTCATTTCCTCTAGGGGGCAATCAAAATCTCCTCTCAACATTTAACTCTTCCACATCCAGTTCATCACTTGGCTATCTAGATGCCTCGCACAATGACATGAGATATCTCACTAATGCATCAGGAACGTCAAGTGGCTCTGCTCAGTTGCCACCATTGGCAATTGGCAGACTATGAGAAGAGGCCATTGCATCACAAGAAGCTCAAAGCATGCATCAGGTCCTCAAGTGTGGTTTTGATGTTTGTGGTGATGGGATAGACATGCAAAGGCTCCCCTTGATACTTGTAGCTCTTGCAACATCTAGAGACAGTTGTTTTGTGGCATCAATCAATCCATTGGAGAGCTTATACCATGAAACATTTGAAGTTTCAAAACATGACTAATGATGAAGAGAAAGCTTTTTACATGACTTGTCTAGAAAGAGAAATCTCGTTATATAAAGAGATAAGACACAAACATATTGTTGGTTACATAGATATGGACAAAGATGAAGAGGCAGTGTTCTTTATATATTTTTGGAGGATGTTTTTTAGCGGATCTATTCAAAGCATGCTAGAAAGATTTGGCACATTTAGTGAGTCTCTTGTTCCTTTCTACAAAACACAATTACTTCTTGGTCTTGAGTATCTTCATAAGAAAAGAAGTTTTCATAAAGATATCAAAACTGGAAACATGCTTGTTGATTCTAATGTTTTTGTGAAATTGGCTTCCTTTGGAGTATCTAAAACATTTCATGAGGACACGATAACTGATGCTTGCAAATCCATCAAAGAGTCTATTTTTTGGATGGCACCAAAAGTTATAATAGGAGACAATTATGTACGTCATGTAGATATATGGAGTGTAGGATGCACGGTGATCAAGATTCTTATTGCCATCATGTATATCTAAACACATGAGTTGAAGTAACTTAGAATCATTGTCAAAACTTGTTTTCCTACTCAAACAATGCATATTATAAAAGAGCTAAGCACAACAAACTATACCAAACCTCAGGCTTCAAAAACTTCTTACATGTGCTAGTTTACTGATTGTTATAAGTCTATACATCGTACACAATCCCTCAATTTATTTTACTCGTTTGATAAATGCTCACTTTGTTTACTTGTTTTAAGTGATTTTGTTGTAGATATACCTAAGGAGCTACACTCAGCTAGTTTTGGACTTTTACAACAATGGAGAATACCACCAGACAACTTTAAAAGCTACTCACATGAGCTAAGGTGATGTCAAATAAAATATACTCCAATTTGATGACAAAAAGGTAGTAAATGTTTTGTCTTTTATGCCTTGCTTAGTCCATTGGTCGTGTGCACACGTATTTGCATTTAGGCTGTGTGTAAATGTTCATCTTAGTGTAGATTGTCCAATTTAGGCAACACCAATTATCCATGTAGATCCACCGATTTAGGTAGCATGAGTGTAGATTTGCTGATTTAGGCAGCATACCAGCAAACAATAGATTCTCTAGCTTAAACATTACTAGTGAAAAATTTGTCGGTTTAGGTAGCACAAGTGCATATTCACTGATTTAGGTAGCACGTTTGATTAGTATTGATTCGTTGATTTAGGGAACATTGATTACAAAATCATGTTGCAGTGATTGGCCACCACTGCCCCTAGTATGATTTTGTTACCCAGGTATATAATGAACGTGATTTGGATTTGGTGTTGGAGTTGGAGTTGGATTTTTGAATTTGGTTTATGATCATATGATGTCAATAGTATACATTGAATTAATGAAATTTGATTATGTAACAATGATTGTGACGAATGATATCTACATACATTCAGATATATGACATATAATGTCTATTCTCGTGGTATGGGACATTATAATATACAGCATGTGGATGACGGTAGGCATAAGCAAATTCATTTGTTTCAGTTTATGGCTTTTTATTTTGTTCCATGATATTTTTTATACATAATTTTAACCATTATTTTTGAAGTATGATTTGCTGCTGGCCAACACCATATTAGTGAATTGGGAATTTTCCAATAATCACTTTCAAAAGGAGCTTAAGATTTGAACACATGGCCAAAGCTTTGAGATCATGGCTCAAAAGAGATTTTCAAGTACTATCTTATGGAAGGAGTTGGCCTTTAAAAAAAAGTTTGAGATTTGTCCATATGGCCAAATCTTTAAGACATCAGTGATTTCCAAATTGGCTCTAAAGTCTCAAACTCTCTAATATGGTGCTTGCAGATTCCTTACTTAGCAACTAAAGGTGGTTGCTTCCTAACGGAAAGGTATGTAATGGAAATCGATAAATAGTTATTTATTACAGTTGTCATGCAATAAAATCATAAGTGAACTATGCACTATGCAAAAGGATAGCAAGTTTATGGATATTTCATTATTAAAGTGCTTTTTATGAGCTGTAATGGAATTTGCCTATTCAATTTGAGAGTAGCGGAATTTAATGAGAGTACTTTCAAGAAATGATTTTGTGAGCATAGCGGGTTGACATAATTGAAGATAGCAACATAATCATAGCAATTAGTTAACTTGGCATAGACAATACTTTTGCAAGAGAGAGAATTTAGAGAACATGACGACAGTTGAGGACTGGATTTATGTGGAGCCGGTCCCCCCTCCAATAGGCATTTGTATTATGATTTCTCCCATAAAGAGAGACTTGTTACAATATATTCTTTGTGTTCCTTGTGACCTAGGTGAAGCAATGAAGATGGAAAGCTTCATGCATCACCATCATAGCATAACCTAAACTTGAACAAAGCTTTAACTATACCAAGCCTCAGTCCCAAGACCTCAAACACCTTCGAAGGTGGAGAGAGCTAGCAGGGAATGAGGGTAGGGAAGAGGAAGAAGAAACATTTCATACGAGAAAGAGATAGTTCCTCACTTATCATAACTCTTGTGCTGGCATACATAATAGCATAGTAATGAAGAATAAATAGATGGCAAGCTCAAGCATTGAAGCATGGCTCTTGGATGGATTTGCACTCCATAGCCAAGAGTGTTGGTGTAGGCTCTCAACCTCTGCTTTCTTGGAGAAAGAGAGGCAGCTCTTGCACTTTGCATAGTACACAATGAGAGTGTTTCTGAGTGTGTGTGGGTGAGTATACCCCCTAAGCACCCCCCTAGCTTGCTTGGGTCGACCCCCCCTTGTGGCTCATGCTTGAAGCTCATTGGACCCCTCCAGGCCTAGCCAATCACAAGCAGGAGCCATTACAAGCAACAGGGATAGCCTTGGGACAAGTGTCCCCCTTTCCCCTTTGAGAGAGAGGACTTGATAAATGCAAAATCAATTAATTAAATATCCTTTATTATCATTGGACCCCTTGGATGGCCAACCAATAGGTTTCAGGCACACCATGAGGGCAACATGAGGAGGAACTTGACAAGTGTCCTTGCTGCCTCTTCAAGCTAGGGTTCCCTGTGTGTGTGTGTGTGTGTGTGTGTGTGTGTGTGTGTGTGTGTGTGTGTGTGTGTGTGTGTGTGTGTGTGTGTGTGTGTGTGTGTGTTGTGTGTGTGTGTGTCTCTCTCATCCCCCCCCCTTGTAGGCTCGCCCCCCTCCTTGTAGGGATCTTTTTGACTTTGGATGAGCAAGCCCCTTAGTCATCAAGCATGACTAAGCACTTGAAGTAGGGGGTGTTCCCACAAGCATCTCAGGCAAGCTTCTCAAGGCACCTCAAGCACCTTAATCATGCACCAAGTCAAGCACCTCAAGCATGGAGCCAGTCAAGCACCTCAAGCATCTTAATCAAGCACCTCAAGCATGACAAGCACCTCAAGCAGGACAAGCAGACAAGCACCTCGAGTTTGGGCCGGGTTCCCACCTCAAGCTCAGCCCTAGCTTACCTAAGGTCAAAGGACTTTTACACACATTATTGGAGGTCTTCAATGAAGCTAACCCTAAGGTCTTATGCTCCATTGGTTAGCCTTGCTCTTGATAGACCATCTCCCATTTGGGCCCCTTTACTATTGGCCCCGTGTTGAGATAGATCTATAAGCACATATCTATATCTTAACACTTGTTCCCGTTTATTCTCCCACATTAAGTGATCAATTTAATATGAGAAAATCATTTGGGTTGGTTAGATATTAGATTTTATGACATTACCTCTCTCTTGAAATCATAGTCGTCCTCGACTATGAGGTAAAAGAGATAAAGCCTTAGTCATTAGTCAATCGTACTTAGCGGGTAGAGGATCCCTTTTTTACCCTACGACATCTTTCCAAGATGGATGACTAATCCATTTGTGCTTGGGAGACATAGTTGCCGCAAGCATGTCTGCTCTTTAGTCCATTTCATTCTCCCAAAGTAGAGTGACAAATTCTACTTGGTGTTTGAGAGACATCGTCATCACAAACATGATTCTAAGCATGATACTAGTTAAATTTGTGCACAATTAAAAAGAGGACTAGTCTTATAAGACAAAAACATGAGTCATTTAAAAGAAATTTGTACATTTGCTTACTCTAATGTAGAATTGTAAGCATTGACAAGGTTCATACTATCCTTAAGTTGTACTCCTTGCATCCATCTAGCATCTTCAAAAGGATAATTTTTGAACTTAATAAGATACCGTCGGATTGTCTTACCATGTCGTAGTACCTTGTCTTCATGCCGAAGGACAGCTTTGGGTTTTAGCACCTCTTCGTGGTCTTCAACTTCGGGAGGGTCTTCAATAATTGGTTCAGTTGGTGGCTCTCCTTTGTAGGGCTTAAGTAGGCTTACATGAAAGGCATTGTGTATAAGCCAATGGTTGGGCAACTTGAGTTGATAAGCCGTCTCATTGATGGACTTCAAGATTTGGAAAGGACCATAGTATCTTTTTGCTAGTTTAGCATAATAGTTTTGATGGCCCGTAGGATTTTTGCCCGTCGTTTGCCTTAATCGAGCCTTACGAAACTTGAGTAAGACCCAATCATTTTCTATGAACATTAAGGCTCTTTTGTGCTTATCAGCAGCAGCTTTTTGCCTTTGTTGAGAGATGGCTATAGCCTCCCTAATCTTTTGAAAAGATTCTTGTAGGTCACGGCTATACTCATCGGCGAAAGATCTTCCCATGTACTTTGAGTAGCAAGGGACTTTTAGGTCTTCCCTCTATGATCTTGAAAGGTGCTTTCCCGTAGAAGTATGGACAGTATTATTGTAGGCATACTCTACTAGAGGTAAATACTTTTCCCATTGTGAGCGTTGATCTACTTCGTAACATAAGTCTTGAGTAGATCGAGTATCGTAAGATTGGCTATCTCACTTTGGCCATCCATTTGTGGGTGATAGGCCGAAGAGAAATTCAATCTTGTTCCTAGATTTTCAAAGAGACCTTTCCAGAAATTACTGGTCATTCTAGGATCTCTATCTGACACGATGGATGTGGGTAATCCATGGTGCTTGAAAATCTGAGATATGAAGAGAGTTGCCATTTGATGTGCCTTAATAGTCTTTTTGACAGGAATAAAATGTGCTTGCTTGCTAAACCTGTCGACTATTGTCCATATTCCTGTATTCCCATGGATAGACTTGGGTAATCCAAAGATGAAATCCATGGATATACTCTCCCATGGTGAATTTGGAATAGGCAATGGCTGGAGTAATCCAGGTTGCTTCCCTCTATCATACTTGGTCTTTTGGCATACTACACATTTTGAAACATACTCTTGTATGTCCACTTTCATGGTAGGCCAATAGAAATACGTCTCTACTCCTCGGAGAGTAGGTTGAATACCTCTATGCCCTATATGGAGGAGCATGGGATTCATACATAACCTTCTCACGAAGGGAATGGGTAACACATAGCCTATTGCCGTGGAGAAGATAACCATCCTGCAAGGTGAATGGTTCCTCTTTCTTCCCCAAAGAAAGAGCTGACATTATGTCTCTAAAGTCAGGGTCAGTAGCATACTCATCTATCATAGAGGATAGATCATTGTGAGTAGCTATAGACACCGCATTAACTTTTGGTCGTCGTGAAAGTGCATCGGCAACTTGATTGTGCTTACCAGCTATGTGAGCAATATGGAAATTAAATTGCGAAAGAAAATTTGCCCATCTCATTTGTTTGTCGGAAAGCTTGGTTTGCGTCATGAAATACTTGAGACTTTGGTGGTCGGTTCGTAGGATAAATGGAGTCCCCAATAGGTAGTGCTTCCATGTGTCTAGGGCATGTAGAACAGCTAAAAGCTCTTTCTCATAAATGCCCAAGACTCGTTCATCACTATTGAGCCTTCGGCTCTCATATGCTATGGCATGCCCTTCTTGAAGCAAAACCGCTCCAAGGCAATCACCACAAGCATCACATTGGACCTCAAATGGCTTTGAGAGATCCGGAAGCACGAGGATTGGTTGGGAAGTAAGCTTCTCTTTGAGTTTTTCAAAAGCATTTTTCTCCTTAGCAGTCCATACAAACTTAACGTTCTTCTTTGTTAAGTCGTGTAGTGGTCCTGCTACTTGAGAGAATTTTGCTATGAAGCGTCTATAGTATGCACACATACCAATAAAGCTTCTTAGCTCATGTAGATTCCTTGGGTTAGCCCATGATTGTATTACCTCTAACTTTGATGGATCCATACGAATACCATCGTGAGAGATAATATGACCTAGATATTGAATCTCTTGAAGGAAGAATTCACTTTTCTTTTGGTTGAGAAAAAGTTTGTTCTGCCTCAAGGCTTGAAAAATCACTTGGAGATGTTGCTTATGTTCCTCCAAAGACTTGGAGTAGATGATGATATCATCAAAGAACACTCCAGTGAATTTACGATACGGTCTAAAAATTTTCTCCATGAGACGATTGAAAGTAGCTGGTGCATTAGTCAAGCCAAAAGGCATGACTGGATATTCATAAAGACCAAATGTTGTGCGAAACGCGGTCTTTAGGATATCTTCATCCACTATCCTTATTTGATGATAGCCACTCTTAAGGTCAATCCTACTGAAGTAGGTAGAGCCTTGTAGCTTATCAAATAGATCTTCTACCCGAGGCACGGGAAATCTGTTTTTGATAGTGATATGGTTTAGTGCTCGATAGTCCACACACATACGGTATGTACCATCTTTCTTTTGCACTAAAAGGATTGGAGAACAAAAGGGAGAGGAACTAGGTCTCACCATCCCTTTGTCTACCAATTCCTGTACTTGCCTCATAATCTCCTCTTGTTGAGCTTGTGAGACTCGATAAGGAGGTTTGTTAGGCAGTGAGCTTCCTGGAAGAAGCTCAATACGATGGTCATCATCCCCTCGTTTTGGAGGTAGGTCCATAGGGATATCATCGATGAACACATCTTGGAATCCTTTTAGAAAAGTAGACAAGTCTAACTCTTCTTGATTCCTATCATTTTCAGTTGATGAAACATTATTAGCTTTTAGAGACTCTTTGACATAAATCATGTACGCAGAAACTGAGCTCTTCATTGATTTATCAAAAGAAAGAGGATTTACAAGTGGAATAGTGCGACCACGCTCACTAGCATCTATATACATGTTCTTTCCCCTGTAGGTGAAGTAAATTCTCCTTTCAGGGAACTTCATGTTGGCAGCCATGCGATCAAACCATGGTGCCCCTAGGATAACATCCTGATGTTGGAGAGGAGAGATGAAGAAGTCTTCTTTGTCGACATAGCTTTGGACATGAAGCCTCAACTTCCCAATCAAGGGAGTAACGGAGGCTTGTTGTCCCTTGAAAGCTGCATCAGCTGTTACTATATCTCCCATCTCAAAAGCTTGAATGCCCAACTTGGTGGCCAACTCTATTGATATGAAGTTGAGAGTAGAGCCTGGGTCAAACAAGATGAAGGCATCATGCTCTCTTACCTTTCCCCACGCATAGGAAAGTGATGATCCTTTGCAATGAGCATCCTCTTTTGGAGCTTCGATGGTGGAAGCCCTAGGAGTCTCATTGCGAGTATTCTTCTTGGGGCAAGAACGATAGCCATGTCCTTGCTCCCCACACTTGAAACACTTATGGTACTTGCGAAAAGCTTCAAGCTCTTCAGGAGAGAGTTTGTTTTTACCTTTGTAAACTCCCTTCTCCTTGGACCGATTGTTGTTGTTGTTATTGTTGTTGTTGGAAGTGCCTTGGGAATTATTTTGAGCATTGGATTTCCCCTTTGCATCATTTTATCTTTGTTTTCCATGGCTTGACATTACGTCTAGCCCCTTGATGGAAATTGATGCGTGAAGCAACCATGGTGTGGTGGATTACTTCGGTAATAGTACCGGCCGTTGAGAGTTGATGTATTTGGCCATCTCTTTAGGTAATCCCGCACAGAATTGTTGTCTTTGCTCGGCAAAGTCTATCTTTTGAAAGACAGTAGCCTTGAGATGTACATCCCAAAACTTGTCTACATATTTGTGAATAGACTCATGAGAGAGGAGCTTTAGGCTACGCCATTCAGTCAGCACTTTGTCCTTTGCATCGCTTGCAAGAAATTGCTTCATGATGGAAACTCGTAGAGTTTTCCATGTCTTTGGGATTCTCCATTGCCACGAAGGCTAGCCCACCATTGACGAGCTGATTTTTGGAAGTGCATAGCTACATGGCGTAGCTTGGAGGACTCTGTGAAGCCCTCGTCCCCAAAGGCCGCATCAAATTGCTGGATGAAGGCCAACACTTTGTCAGAGCACAAAGGTGCCATCATAGGTGAGAAAAGAGATACTCTTTCCTCCCTCCTTGAACTTCTTTAGCTTTTGTGACCTTCGCCATGCAGGAAATGATTTGCGATGTCCTCCCTCTTGTATTCTCTAGGAGAATAGCCATAACTTTCATCGGAAGAGGAGGAAGGTGAAGAAGAAGGAGAAGAGGGTGACCTCTTCCTAGCCCTTTTCTTCCTTTGTTTCCTCTCTTGCCTTTCAGAGTGATGAGGAGAAGGACTATGGGTTGCTCTTTTCCTCTTGGGAGGAGTAGGCGATCGTCTAGACCGCCGTCTTCGTGGAGCCACATCTTCAGAAGAACTTAGACTGTCATTGCTTTCTTTTCTTTGGATTCCTCCTCTCGAATGGGAGAGGGTCTTCTTTGGGGGTCTCTTCAAGATGCCTCCTAAGCTCTCTCTCCTCTGGAGAGGAAGGGAAATTCCATAAGCACGAAGTTGTTGAGTAACTTCGGCTTGCAAAACAGGGTTGCCAATAGCTTGTTGCAACCTAGTGACGAGATAATTCACAAACATGGGAGCATCATCATTAGCACCTTCATGTGCAAAATCAAAGCTATCAATTTCATTCTACTCTCTTGATTATTGTCAGCCATGTTAACAAAATTTATGTTTATACTTAGTGTATGCTTTGGCAATACAAAACCTTAGTTGCCACTCCTCTTAGCCTTTGAAAATCGGCTCTTAAGTATCTACACCCACGGCTCAAAGTGGTTAATTATAGAGAGTAGAGGAGTAGGTCTAACATAGCAGAGTTGCCAAGGGCTAGCTCCTTTCGGACTTCTTATGGCTCAATAATGGTAAAGCCGTAGGCAAGTCTAAAATGACTCCATTATTAAGTCCAAAGCTCCCGAGGTGTGCACCATCCCCCACATAGTGGGCTTAACAAAACCGATATTAGATCCCAGTTCCACTTACTCTATTATAATTAACAACATCAACCATTTATAGGCTACTTAAGGACCTCTCTTCTTAAGCAAGAAAAGAGAAACCAAATGCTCTGATACCAATGTAATGGAATTTGCCTATTCAATTTGAGAGTAGCGGAATTTAATGAGAGTACTTTCAAGAAATGATTTTGTGAGCATAGCGGGTTGACATAATTGAAGATAGCAACATAATCATAGCAATTAGTTAACTTGGCATAGACAATACTTTTGCAAGAGAGAGAATTTAGAGAACATGACAACAGTTGAGGACCGGATTTATGTGGAGCCGGTCCCCCCTCCAATAGGCATTTGTATTATGATTTCTCCCATAAAGAGAGACTTGTTACAATACATTCTTTGTGTTCCTTGTGACCTAGGTGAAGCAATGAAGATGGAAAGCTTCATGCATCACCATCATAGCATAACCTAAACTTGAAGAAAGCTTTAACTATACCAAGCCTCAGTCCCAAGACCTCAAACACCTTCGAAGGTGGAGAGAGCTAGCAGGGAATGAGGGTAGGAAAGAGGAAGAAGAAACATTTCATACGAGAAAGAGCTAGTTCCTCACTTATCATAACTCTTGTGCTAGCATACATAATAGCATAGTAATGAAGAATAAATAGATGGCAAGCTCAAGCATTGAAGCATGGCTCTTGGATGGATTTGCACTCCATAGCCAAGAGTGTTGGTGTAGGCTCTCAACCTCTACTTGCTTGGAGAAAGAGAGGCAGCTCTTGCACTTTGCATAGTACACAATGAGAGTGTTTGTGAGTGTGTGTGGGTGAGTATACCCCCTAAGCACCCCCCTAGCTTGCTTGGGTCGACCCCCCCTTGTGGCTCATGCTTGAAGCTCATTGGACCCCTCCAGGCCTAGCCAATCACAAGCAGGAGCCATTACAAGCAACAGGGATAGCCTTGGGACAAGTGTCCCCCTTTCCCCTTTGAGAGAGAGGACTTGATAAATGCAAAATCAATTAATTAAATATCCTTTATTATCATTGGACCCCTTGGATGGCCAACCAATAGGTTTCAGGCACACCATGAGGGCAACATGAGGAGGAACTTGACAAGTGTCCTTGCTGCCTCTTCAAGCTAGGGCTTCCTTGTGTGTGTGTGTGTGTGTGTGTGTGTGTGTGTGTGTGTGTGTGTGTGTGTGTGTGTGTGTGTGTGTGTGTGTGTGTGTGTGTGTGTGTGTGTGTGTTCTCTCTCATCCCCCCCCCCCCTTGTAGGCTCGCCCCCCTCCTTGTAGGGATCTTTTTGACTTTGGATGAGCAAGCCCCTTAGTCATCAAGCATGACTAAGCACTTGAAGTAGGGGGTGTTCCCACAAGCATCTCAGGCAAGCTTCTCAAGGCACCTCAAGCACCTTAATCATGCACCAAGTCAAGCACCTCAAGCATGGAGCCAGTCAAGCACCTCAAGCATCTTAATCAAGCACCTCAAGCAGGACAAGCACGACAAGCACCTCGAGTTTGGGCCGGGTTCCCACCTCAAGCTCAGCCCTAGCTTACCTAAGGTCAAAGGACTTTTACACACATTATTGGAGGTCTTCAATGAAGCTAACCCTAAGGTCTTATGCTCCATTGGTTAGCCTTTCTCTTGATAGACCATCTCCCATTTGGGCCCCTTTACTATTGGCCCCGTGTTGAGATAGATCTATAAGCACATATCTATATCTTAACACTTGTTCCCGTTTATTCTCCCACATTAAGTGATCAATTTAATATGAGAAAATCATTTGGGTTGGTTAGATATTAGATTTTATGACATGAGCAATGGTCACTTTATGTTCGGATGAACAATTTGTAATCATTTTGAGCATTCAAAAAATCTATAAGTAAATATGTGCAAGAGAAAACTGCTCACTCTTGTATGGGGGGAGATGCACCCAGTGTTTGTGCCCTTTTCTCTTTGACCTCTCTCTCAGTGCCTATGTAGCATTCGTCTAGCTGTTTGCACAGTGTTCTTTTCTCTTTTGACCTCTCCTCTCTCACTGTGCCTGTGTAGCATTCGTCTATAGGAGGTTCACATACGTGTGCTCTCATTCTTTCTTTCCTTTTCTATCTCTCTCAGATCGTGTATTGTTTCTCAATTGTGTGTATGTGCGACTCACCAAGTATGCGGACCTATTGATTTTATCATTTGTAGCATGATATTTGTGTGTTTTTTAGGTTCTCCGTGTACCCACCAACTATAGTAGGCTATACCAAATAGGCACATGTGAGGCTTATAGGGTCCTTGTGAAAAATGTGACTATACACATAAACGGTGCATGCTTGGCTTAAGGGTTTGTTCTCATCATGAGTGCAAGCTATAGGATTACCTCAACAAAAGCCCTCATAAACTGAAGCTTACATGATATACCATGGATTTTGATAAAAGAGTCTAATACAGGTTACGTTAAGGAGTAACTATATAGGGCTCATAAAGATCAAATCTGATGCAAGAAAAATAGTGTAGGTCTTACCTACAAAGTATATGGTTTGAGGAAGTGTTTAAACACTTACAGATGCAAGTCATCACTTTCTTTAGGGAACTATGGGCCTCCTTCTATGCATTACCTTCCTTGATTTTTTGGAATCTGGAGGATTCTAATGTTGATGTATATGTGGGTGCACTTGGTTTTTTGAACTGGGTTGGTGCATATCTACTTCTCGTTGTAGTGAAGGCACACCTTGGTGGATGTAGTGCTTGTGTATATGAAAAGATGGATGCAATAGGTTTATACAAAATGTGGAAATAAGCTCATGCAAATCTGTTGGCTTGGGGCTACTTGGGTAATTTTGGGATTGGATAAGACATACATTGCTTTGTGCTTAGGCTTTATGGAGACTTTGCCATGGAAGTAGCAAATTTTTTCACGGTTCTTGATGCTAATGTGTTGGAGTTGTTGATGGCACAAGAGCATGGGCTTGGATAATTTGACTTTTAAATTGAAATCCAAAAGGTGCCAGAAAGGTTTCAATGGGAAGGGGTGCTTTGAATGAGATTGATTTCAAAGTAAAAAACCTTCAAGCTTTGGTATATTGCAAAAGGGTAGTTGAATTTCAAACAACATTACAAAAGAAAATGTTCATTTGGCTTTTAAGCCATGCATCTACACACTTTCAAAAAGAAAAGAGGGGACACACACACACACACACAACAAAGCAAAGGTTTAGCAAATAAATAAAACAAAGAGGGGAACAAACAAACAAGCATACACACACAAAGCAAAGATTTATGAGCAGGGTTAAGTAAAGAAATCAAGCATACAATGTATGAAAAAATTATTAAGATTTCCTTGTTCAATGCTTGGTCCAAATGAGACATAAATTTGCGCATTTGAAACATTTGGAAAAACGCTATACACACAAATGCATTGCAATAGTACAATCAAGTGGGGTAACTCGGCTTGGAGAAAGCGAGAAGAGCAAGAAACAAAACATAATCAAGAAAGTTTTAATAAAGAAGAAAAATCACACAAATTTTAATGCTCAATCTAATATCCCTAAACATTGGCTAGGGGAGAAGCCATATAGACTTGCCCAAATCCAAAAAGAGAGATACTTAGACTTGAGATTAATTAGCTGCATTTCTAAAGAGATATGAATCAATTGAGTGCTTAGAGAGAGAGAGAGAGAGAGAGAGAGAGAGAGAGAGATCACTAAATATAGCATAGAGGTCTAACGGATACAATTAAAAAATTCTAATTATGCATTAGCTCTGATACCATGTGTAATATCTATGGTGGATAGAACAGCGAGGCATTCATCATAATAAGAGATTCATAACAACTAGCAATAAGTATTAGAGAGAATATGCAATGTAAAATAAACTTGCTTGATTGATTAGAATGAGAGAGAGAATTGCAAGTTAAGTATGGTGGCCTTATATAGGCTCAAAATAGAAGGTGGCAGTAAATGATGAAAAGTGATATGCACCACATGTGGAAAAAAGGTCAAGTACCATGTGGGCTACACCAAATAGCATGTGACTATAATTGTGTAGCACGTGTGAGGCTTACAGATTCCATAGGAAAAATGTGACTATACACATAAATGGTGCATTCTTGTCTTAAGGTTCTCACCATGAGTACAAGTTACAAGCTTATCTCAACACTAGTTTCATTCAATTTAAAATATGAGTTGATGTCTTACAAGATCATTTGCATCACAACTTATAAGAATGTTGATAAGGAAAAGGTAGAAAAAGGAATACCTTTTTGATGCACATACCTGGAAGATCTCCTCTGCCAAAAAATATACTTGCATGTGTATGTGGAGTGAGCTATAATTGATAGAATCTCAACCTAGAAATCAAGGATTCTTGATTAGAATCCTTGTACAAGCTAGAGAGAGTTTCACCTATCAAACTCACACCAAAGTATAATTAATGAGTCAAGAGTGTATCAATTTTGTGCTAAGAAGAGGCGATTCACAATATTGATCTCGATACGATCCCACAAATATGATAAGCATAGTATTGAACAATGTAAAACAAAAACCATATAAGTGCATTAGTACATACAAAGCATGTTTACATATCTAACTAAAGATACTCACGAAGAAGATTGTCAGTAGATCAACTTATCCCAAAGATTTCTTATTCTAAAAGATGTAGCCAAGAATCCAAAAGTAAAAAATAAATCAATTTAGTAAAAAGCTTCTAACTCAAATGCATGGAAAAAACTTTTATTCTTTCCAAGTTCTACGACCCAAAATCATCTACAAAGCCAGCTAGTTAGAATATTAAAAAGAAAATAAGTTTATTATCCTATGACTTTTTCAACTCATAATATAAATATTGACAATATAATAGGCAGTATAGTTAAAATTAGTAACTTCAAAAAACATGGATTGTCTTTTAAAATTTCTGTCCAAAAACACTATAAATATCCAAGGTCTAATATCTCTTTAAAAGAAATTCAGGTTTCTTGTGTACAATTGCTGT
Source organism: Adiantum capillus-veneris (assembly GCF_014529385.1). Lineage (NCBI taxonomy): Eukaryota > Viridiplantae > Streptophyta > Polypodiopsida > Polypodiales > Pteridaceae > Adiantum > Adiantum capillus-veneris. Next base: position 48,038,731 of record NC_140931.1, read on the forward strand.
CGTAGCTATTGTTAGGTTGCAAGTTTTGAGAGATTTGATTCCTAGAAAATATAACCTCTACAACACAAATAAGATTGCATTCATAATATCTTTGGTTGGTTGTATTCTATGTTTTCCACAACAGCCACACATAAAATTGAGTTCCCGACATTTTGGGTTAACATCCATGGTTGTCCCATGACATGGATGCAACTACCCCTGCATAGAAGCTTGTGTAGCCATTGTACCCATTGTTTCACTACCCTATTGACAACATCTATCTCCTCCTCTCCTCCTCCTCTCTTGCCTTTTCAAACTCAAGTATGTTGTCAATGGCACTACTGACAACAACCAAGTTATGCCCTCCTCCTCTCTTGTCTTTTCAAGATCAATTGTGTTGTCAATGGGACTATTGACAACCACCAAGTTATGCACTCCTCCTCTTTCTTGCATGTCCAAGGTTCCACATAGGTTGTCCCCATATAATAAAGGATGGTGATATGCGCTAGTCTCTAGTTGTCTCTAGTGTGACACAAGCATGATATAGAGGTAGGGAGACATTATTAATATTATGCAATCAATTATGATTGAAACTCTTCATGAGATAGAGAGAGAGAGAGAGAGAGAGAGAGAGAAGAGAGAGAGAGAGAGTGTAAAGCACCTATTATGAGCCAAGCAGAGAATGATTCAATCAATGTCATTTGAAGAAGAGGTAGTGGTTGGAATGAAGAAGGTGGGCTAGAGTGAGAGGGGAAAATACATTACCAATTGTCATCCTAATCATCATCAACATTTTGGGAGAATGTTTGGCCATCTACATCCCTCCAAAGTGATTGTGGTCATGACTTGTAGCAGTAGAGTCTTACCTCTAGTGTAAAGACTAGGATTAACAATTCCAAGTCTCAAGCATTAACCATGTCGATTTGTTGTAAGTTGTATCTAACTCTCTCTCTCTCTCCTCTCTCTATCTCTTCCGTCTCTCTCTCTCTCTCTCTCTCTCAATTCATCTCCTCTCTCTCTCCTCACTCCACCACTCCCTCTCTCTCTCTCACTCTCATCCTCTCTCTCTCTATCACTCTCTCATTCTGGAGTTTATGATCAAGGTAGGCTGCACAAAAATAGAAGCTCGCATATGAAATGCACGCAACATAGTTTGCCAACCCCAAAGCCTACTAGAACATTCATGCTCATTAGTAGCAAACAATTTCATGGTCACCTAGATCAAATGGCCATAAAACACATGCTACAACTTCATAAATTTAAAGCACCCAAGTTAATGTTTCCGACATCAAACCATGGAATATATATGCCATCTATTCCCCTTGGAAATAAAAAATAGCATTCACAAATACCATATATAGAGTCTCCTCACTCATCATATCATGTACATCATCCTTTACCATCCCCTTCAAAATGGCATCAACCTTTTCATCAAGCATCATCATATACTTTATGCATAACCAAATCATATTCTTTGTCACCCATTAAAAAAATTCATTCATTTCAAAAGTGTCCAGCTTAAAGGTAAGACACCTTCTACACATAGCTTAATCTCCTTAGCAAAAGAGGATCTAGAAAGTTACCATGAACCATATTATCATTACGCATCAAATTACATTTCCATGGCTTCCCACATAGCCTCAAGAACCATCTTATGCACTTCATCAATGACAGCGTGGCTACCTACATCATCATAGATAGAATCATGAAATTACTTATGGATAGTCTCCTCATTACAAGGTCCACAGCATGTTCAATAGCAGCATCATTTTTTGTCGTAGACCCAACCATAGAATATACTTAAGAAGCCTCTTCTTGGGCATAATCCTCTTGCACATGAAAAGCTTTGTTGACGTGCAAGTCCTTTTCAACTAAAACATAAAAGAGAGGGACAATCTATATCCACTTTAGCATCATACAAGCTCCTCTTCCAATGCACGTGCATATAGTAGACATGACATTAATGGCATCCATATCTTGATTCTCATCATGATCCTTTTTTGGAACTTCACTAATTTCATTCTTTTCCTTTCCATTCATTTTCACATCCATCGAAACATCATCTTTGACATGTGAAGCACCATTAAGTGGAAAAAACAACAAGGATGACATGATTTGTACATTCTTCTTAACATCTTTCTTCTCATTATATGCTTGTTGTTCTTTTGCAAGAGAAACACCATGATATAATATTGAATTAGAGGCCCTCTTTGTATATACATCAATGCATGGAGAAACCTCACATCACATGCAATCCAAGCCCTCTCAATCTCTCTAGTGTCCATTCCTCATGCTTTGCAACCTTTACTACATCCTCAAATGTAGGCCACCTTTTTAGCTCAACTTTGAATCTCAAATCAGCCCTTAAGATTCGCATAAACATGGTCAATTCAAGCATAAGAGGAGGACTCATTTCTTAAAACATTACAACATTTTCTCCATAACTCATTAAACTACCTCACATGCATTTTTTCATGTTCACCTTGCATAAGGCTCTTGACACAAATACCTACCTTCTCTAGATCCTCACCTTCTTAAACCTCTCAAGAAAATCCTTCTTAATTGCATTGTCAGTCGTCACCATGGAGATCGAGATGATTTCAACTACAATTTATATTCATTGTACCATGTCCTTGCATTCTCTTTCAAGCAAAAAGTATATATATATTCAGCATAACCAATGGATCTTCTTGATTTGTAATCAAACAAGAAAACTCCATCTTTTCAATGAATGCATCAACATCCTCACCTACATTACCATAAAAATTTGGAAATTCTGCTATCAAAACCTATAACTTGAAGGTCACGTGAAAGAGTTTTGCGGTGGAGGGCATCAAAACACTGTTAAGAAAACAAGAACAAGGGGCACCTCTACAACAATGTATCCCAATAGTCCTCAATATGCAAATTCATCACCACAAACCATATCAAAATAACTCCACAAAACCACAAGTCAAAGACAAGTGATCCTGTGGGAATTTACAAGCACATGCCGACTTAGAAGACCACCATGGAAACTAGGAAGAAGCATGGATTTACACCACATACCAACAAATGCACTTGAAAAAAGATCTTCTCCATTTTTAAAAAACCATAATTTCAAATTTTACATATGTCACAAAGCATGTAAGCTTTCACAACTTGCTCTAGATCAAATTGCATGCAGGCTACCATATCATGTACCCTGCAAGGAACATACTATAGCTTCTAAAGAACAAATCCAAAAGGGATGATTTCAAGGTTTTTAAAAAAAAATTACAACAAAATTTTTGAAGATGTCAATGTTTGAATCTATGCATTACTATGTGAAAAATCGATGCAAACAACAGGCTATATAGCACTACTACATAGAGAGAAGTTAGTTGAGGGCAAAAAAGTATAACGACAAAAAAACTACAAAATTTTGATAATAAGATACCACAGTGCTTGCTTAAAACTCACATCTCATATACATAGATTAGGAGCATATTAAAAAAAATTCAAACTGCACACACTTGCCCCTATAACGACTGATCTACTAGCTGGGTGACTTGACGCACATGTACATGTGCCTAACACACCAAGCTAAAAAGGCCACAAACTAAACTCATAAAGACTCTCATATAATTCCATGGCATCACCATATCTACGATAAGTACAAAAAATGGATCTTCAAAATAGACGTTTAGGTTTTTGGTTGAAAAATTGTAAAACCGGATATCTACTATCGTTTCTTCTTGGTCACTCAAGTTATCAGAGCATTCATTGTCTATGTCATCCTCTCGTGCAAAATGCTCCGAAGAGTCATAAAACTCTTCAACCTCTTGTTTGATCAATCTATCACCCCTGGGATGTTATGAGGAAACCTTTCCTAGGATTGTATTGACCATAAAACACAAAACCACATCATATCCATCCTTATCGTAGAATTTTTTTGTGGGACCATCTGAGATAGCACACACATCTAAGGTTGCTAGAATATGAGTCCATTACAATGGCTCTAATGCTTCCTTCGAGAAAGGTTCAGGAATATATATGTCATCTTCAAGCGCCCTTTCCAAAATACACTCTTCTTTTTAAAGATCTCCATCTGCTCTCGCGCTACCTACATTTGGTCACGTGGTAGCTATCTCGCCTTTGCTGCCAGCTATGTCCTCTTGTACCCTGCCACCTGCCTCCTTTGTAAAATTTCCCTCACCGTCCACCTACCACAAGTTGCTTGCCATCTGCCTATGACACCTGGAGGCCTCTACTTTTCCACTTTGATCACAAAGAGGGTATCTTTTAAGATTCCTCCTAATAAAATGCACTTCAAAATTGGAGCAACTTACTGACGTACTAATGGTGCACCTACTACAAGCTCTATCTTTAAAAAAGTCCAATAGGTAGGAATATCCCCCGCCCCCCAAAAAAAATAAAATAAAATAAATCTCATGCCGTGTTCGTAACTCTACACATGAGGCCTCCCCCCTCCTTGGATGGCCCCATGCCTTCTTTCTCTTGCTCCTAACACACACACTTCTCCTCTTCTCCCCTCCTCTTTCTGCAGCAACCCGCAATCATTGCATTCCAAGAGACGATGTTCCAGATAAGAAGATCCTCAAGCACTTGTTGTTATTTTTAAAGTTTACCACACTTAATATACATGTCAGTCAAGGCATTTCCAAGCACGTCATTCTTTATCAACAACCCCTAACTAACAATATCATCCTCAATTCTTTTGCCCAAATCAAGATCTTGCATACTACCACATCCCTTCAAGATGCATGCATAGGTGATTGCAACTAGAGAGGCGCCCTCGTTTTGCATCTATTAAAAGGAGTCATACCCTTGTTGGGAATATCTTTCAATTGGTGTGCGTCAAGATAGAACCCCTCAAAGGAACCTCCTCAAGCACTTTTTGTGCTTTCTAAAGTACACCATATTTGGCAAACATGTCGACCTAGGCAATACCAAAACATAGTTTCTTTGCAATAGCCCCTAGCAAACATGATCATCATTAATTTTGATGGGTGGCATTAGCATCTTGCATAATGCCACATGCCTATAAGATGCAAGTGTAGGTGATTGCCTTCCAAGAGAAACCATCCATCGAAAATAGAGATTGATTCTTCACACACACGATGAAAAAAAGGGGACCTAGAGTAAGGATAAGTGATTGCAACCAGAGAGATTCCCTTGCTTTGTATCCATGTGATTTCATTCAAAGAGATGCCATCCATAGAAAATAGAGATTGAGGCTTTGTGTGCACGGATGATGGAGAGCCCCCCCTTTTTCGTAGATGCTTAGAGTTTTATTGCAATGAGTGGCTAGGCCTATGTGTCTCTATTCTTGGAAAAATCACTACCAATTAGATGGAAGGTAAAGGGAAAGCTGAACAATCACTGATTCACTTGTGATGTGGAAGAGATAGAGGTCCACCTCACACTGGGTAACCTAGCCCCCAATGCTTGGTAACAAAAACCTTGTAAAATGACCCTCACAAAAGGAGGTCCTACAGACACGACTAGCCAAAGTCTCAAAAAGGGCTCTTCCAGTCCAAGTCTGAAAAATGATCAAGACTGCCAAAACAAGCCAAAATTGGCTCCATCATGGTGTATAATGGAAGTATCCACAACACAACGTACATATGTCATGAAATCAATGCAAATGTATTGTATGCACATAAATAGGCACCAACAAACGTGCAAGAAAAAACCACAAAACTCACTTCCCTGTGGGGAGTAAAATGCTCTCAACAGAGCATAAGCACTCTTAAGTGCTAGTCACACATAAACCATATGCATCCAAACTCCCATTAGAACTGTACTGGTTGTTTCACTACCAAAGATTCTTAAAAATTTGTTGTGTCAAAAGAGCATGTGACTATCCCTTTGCATGTAAATATGTATCTAAGAGGTGTCTCTACGAAGCCATGAATGGCTATGCATAAGCAGTACCACAGAGAACATACATCATGGACAAAATGCACATATGGAAATCCAAAAGATTGCTCTTAAAGATGCATAAAATTGCTACTAATGGTAATCTGTAACCTATCGCCTATTACTGAGAAACTCTCTTTGTCTTGCTCTCTATGATGCTAGAGAGTGTGTCTGTGAGAATTTGGACTCGATGTTGTTGAAGCCAAAAATTGTGGTGTGTGTGTGTGTGTGTGTGTGTGTGTGTGTGTGTGTGTGTTCCAATGCTGAAAATGTCAATTGAAACTACCTTCTGGTGTGCTACTCAAATTGAGATTCTAAGAGCATAAATGGCTTTGAAAGGGGGGTTAAAACCTTAGGATGCTTGTTGGGCCAGCATGACGAAGAAGCTACAGCAATAATCAAAACCAAAATCTGACCTAAAATTGCATGCATGTGGACATGAATTCCAGCTCTCTCTCTCTCTCTCTCACTCACACACACACACACACACACACACACACACACTTACTCTGAGATTTCTATCTATTCCTACACAAAAACTCTCTACACAAAATTATTGTACTCCAAGCTTTACTTCACTTGCTACACAACGTACTGTCGGCTGTCAATTTGCTCTAGATAGACCTTAATCCCAATTAGCTATGATTGAACCTTACCCACTCCAAGAGGATTTTCACGCATTTGAAAGCGAGGAAGACCAAATCTCTGATACCAATCGTGAGTGCATGTACGGTGCATGCAAAGTGCAAGTGCGGGTAAGGAAGGAGATGATTGCACATAGTGTTGATGCAGCTAAGTGTGAGAATTAACCCCTCACCTCGTCTTATTGATCTATATTACCAAAATTTTAGATAAGGTTAGCACAGTTACATTGACTGATGGCCGGCTAGTTTGCATGAACATCAACACGAGATAAGGAGGGGGGTCGGCTCAACCTTGGGGGGCTGCGTCTGTGCTGTGGGTCATGGTCTCAAGCGTGGAGAGGCCCTCGCTAGGTGGCCCATCTGCCTACAGATGAAACACTCGTTCGGGAGGCCCGAATACTCCACTCTCTGACTGATCCACTCTCCATCGACTCGAGGAAGGAGGACCTCCTTCAGGAGGGTGTGAGTGTCCCAAACTAGAACCCGAACAGTGGGCAAACCCACGGCCTTGGCCATAACTGAAGCAGAAGTGGGAGCGGGTTCCAAAACTGACCCAAACATGGAGCCAATCCTGGTCAATAAAGGTAGGTATTCCCGCCTCAGTCCAGGAAAGCAAACTAAGATGGGAATGTCTGCCTCCTCCTCAAGAACATCTGTCGTCGGGTCAAGGCCATGACGCCACTATCGAAAAAATGCTCGAGCCGCTCGAATGCTGAGCGGGCTCATCGAGACCACTTTGGCCGCCATCTCTGGAGACAATTTGATAATATCCTCTCCCGAGTAGCTGTACATCAGTGATCTTGACCACTTCGGTGAGGAGTCCGGCCTGAAGTAGGTCCCTCACCTCGCCTCTGCTGGGTCGAGTGCCAACAACCCTGGAAATGACTGAGGTGGCTTGGAGCCGTTCCACCTCGGCCAATAAGCTCACTTGCTCTTCTAGCGAAAGAGCAAGTCAAAGGGTCGACTCCGCGGTGTCGGACGAGGGGGCTGTTGTAGAGTCCCTCTGAGGTGAAGCTAAAGTCGTCATTCTATGTCTGATGCTGAAAAGAAAAGGGGCGGGCAAAGTCAAAGAAGAGAAAGCAGCGCGCACGAGAGAGGCTCAGTCCACCGCAGCGTACCACCAGCAAAGGGGGGGGGGGGGGGGGGGGGGGGGGGGGGGGGGGGGGGGGGGGAGCTGCAGCGTGAACTCAGCGTACCAGCAAGAGGGGGGGGGGGGGGGAGTGTCTACACAAACGTTTGAATACAGCTTATGATAATAAGCATGCATGTATTTCTATACACTAATGCATAGTTTCATATATAGATATACATATCTGCATTTGGTATACGCAAATCTTTACAACTATGCTTGTATATGTAATACATGTGTGTATAGATGTGTGTGTAAATGTACCTGTGCAAACACGTGTGTGAGAAAGAGAAAATATCCACATAAATTTTGCACATACAGACACATATATGCACATATGTGTGCATGCATGAGTATGTGTTTGGGTACATAGAAAAATGCATACATCCACACATACACACATATCTACGTATGTATGTGTCTTTTACATATGCGTACACGGATCTACATATGTATGTGTCTTTTACATACATAACTACGTATGTATGTGTCTTACATATTTGCATCCATGAATTCAAATATAATGGTACATATGTACACAGAGCCATGACCATATATGTTTCATTGTGAGCATCCAAGGGCATATTTTAGGAACCTGTGTTTCACACAAAACACAATTGCAAGTGTGTGTGTGAGAGATCAAAACAAGCCAAATGAGCAGGGTCACTTATAGATTTCTCTCGAGGTAGCCAAATTGTAGGTGAAGGGAGTTGAACAATGCGACCGGTCTTCTCAGCAGCGGAGGGAAGACTAAAGAGCTTTTGTCAGTGCCTGCAGGGCCTGCTCTCCCCTTTCAAGACACTCCCGTGTTATCTCCTCCATGTCACAAAAGGTGAATCAGGTGATGGTGCGAAAGACATAAATGTGGATGTGCAAACAGACGGGGAAGAGAGCCCACTTGGAATGGGAGGAAGTGATATTAGCATTTCGTGCATCTGCTACGAGCAAATTACCCAGGTCCACGAAAACTTCGTGTAGCTCCTCCATTCAAATGGTCTGCTTGAGAACTTCGAAAAACCATAAACCTAAGGCAGCATGGTGACAGTGGCCAATGTCTGCCAAAAACCGGGCCACATACTTGCTCACACCAAACCTATCGGTCATACTGGTTCTTTTTCCGATGGGATGCATCAACAGGGATTACAATCCCGTCGTCGATCCCTTGACTTCCTCAGTGTCACTTATGGACGAGGAAGTGCAGGCACAAAAGCAGGGGCGACTGAGGACGTCGAATGCTGGAAAGTAAACGAGGACAAAGGGGGGAGTAAACAAGAGCTTACTTTATAATGGTATTAGTTGGCAGATGTTTCAACAAACCACACACCCCTGCATGGTTAGCTCGCCAAACAAGCATTTTCACATGAAGAGGATTTTGACTATTGCAAGACATCTAGTGCATGCTGTATAAGTGCACGAAATTATTTTTGTTGAAAAATATGTGATGTTAATGACAAACCTTGAAATTGTTTACAAGAAGACTTGAAATCTAGTAACTCTTGTTTGAGCATCAAAATCAAAATTCAAGCTCAAATTTCATATTTGAATCCTCATACATACACACCACAACTGAGCTAGAGGAAGTTTTCGAGGTAAAATGGGATTCAAAGTGTCACATATGTATAGATACATATGTGTGTGTGTCCTTGTATGACTACATAACCTATTACCATACACACTAAAAGATCATAAACCAACACACCAACTTTCACAATCATATGCGTATAATACACCTCCGTATAATGCCCTCAAAGTGTTCAGCAAACAGTACATAGTCCGGCATGGTTAAAAACAACAAGAACTAAACACATAATTAAAATAAACAGCCTTTGTTATCAGGCATTGAGAAACTATATCCTAGAGAGCAGACAGCAGCCTGCAAGTAAGTCCCTACACGCACAGAGTCCCATATAACCATCCAGGTATATAGCTTCAAGCACTCGGACAATAAACAGCTCATTGGATTAACAGTAAACACCTGCAACCAGGCTTTTACATTTTGTATCCTCTCTACACAACCTGCAAAATGTACCCTGAGGACTACCTGTCCTCAACATAAATCATTACGCATCACTGAACATCATCAGAACCAAAAAAAGTTCTCATCACTCTACAGCGAGCCCATAGTCTCATGTACAGTATCATACGTACCATGACCACATTCAAACAGATCTACATACTAGCAAAAATCGCTGCATCCCAGATAAACAACGTTGTAGGCCATAAATAACTCAGAAGCTCCAGACAAACAGCACCCCACATCTGAACTCTTCAGCACGACCTATCCGATCAATATATGTAAAATGAATACAGGCAACATTCAAACAATAAACAAATAAAAGCAACAAGAGTAGCAGGTGTACCTGGTAGACGGGTCTTCTTCAATGTCAAACTTCGCCGCCTTTCCAATACAGAGAAATATTTGGACCTGTTCACTCGACATAGGCCCTCTATGAAAATAAATTCTCCCATTGGCGGCCTGCAGTTCAGCCAATTCTTTACCTGCGTGCACGTGCTGCGAAAGAATGTTGTATATGGCATGACAGTGCGCTGCTTGCTTCCGCACATCTTGCGGTGGAATATTGGTGTGCTTCTCTAAGCAAGCAGCGCACTGCCATACTATATACAACCTCCTCCTTCTGTTTCCAGGCCTCCTTCTCTAAACAGAACACGTCCATGAGGCCTTGAAAAAGTTCCTTCTCGGAACTTGTGACATGCGGCTCCAAGGCCGCGAGCAGCTGACTGGATGATCGCGGATGCAATTGATCACCGAGCTCCTGCTTGTGGCAGAAGCCTCTTGAAGGATGCAGCAGGGCCCCCAGGCGGCGGATAACCTTGCGAGACGCCATTCTCCTGCAGAAAAACTGGCTCAAATCCTAATCCCTAAATATGAGAATGAGAGACCAAACTGCCTCGGTACAAAATAAAAAGGGAACAACCCACGTGTATTGTTCAAACCCTTGGATCTAAGGAGGTCTACCTCCAAATATGCGATCAGCTTGTTCTGATACTCAATGGCCTCCTTTTGATATTCAATTTCTTTCTGTTTCTGTTTCCAGACCTCCTTCTCTAAACAGGACACGTCCATGAGGCCTTGAAAAAGTTCCTTCCCGGAACTTGTGACATGCGGCTCCAAGGCCGCGAGCAGCTGACTGGATGATCGCGGATGCAATTGATCACCGAGCTCCTGCTTGTGGCAGAAGCCTCTTGAAGGATGCAGCAGGGCCCCCAGGCGGCGGATAACCTTGCGAGACGCCATTCTCCTGCAGAAAAACCGGCTCAAACCCTAATCCCTAAACTCGCTCTATCTCTATGAGAGTGAGAATATGTCCTCAAGAGACCACCAAACTGTCTCGGTACAAAAAAAAAAAGGGGAAATTACCAAAATACCCATATAATTTTTGGAAATTCCCAATATACCCCTCAAATTTCAAAAATTCCCAAAATACCCTTGTATCTATTTTTGTTGTATCTTCAAGATTTTTTAATCTTTATTCTTGTTTGACAATTGAGATCGGTTTTTGAGTGCTTAGCATGTAATTTTTTGCAAATCACCTCCCAAAAAAAAGGTAATTATGTCTAAAAATATTGAAGAAATTCATCTCCAAAGCCTACATAACCAACTCAATTAGCATCTCGTATGGTAGACAATCACTCTTCTTATGAAAAGCTACAAATTTTTTGTTTTTGAAGAAATTTACTCTCACAATCAGGGGAATTTTGGAAAATTTGAAGGGCATTATGGAAATTTATGACAAATTATGGGGGTACTTCGGGAATTTTTGAAATTTGAGGGGTATTTTGGGAATTTCCACAAATTAGAGGGGTATTTTGGTAATTTTCCCAAATAAAAATGAAATAAAGAAAAATAAAAGCTAAATAGCTACTATCATGGTTCACAACTGTTTAGGGTAGTACAATCCGAGTGTATGAACATCAATGTTCGAGGATATCCGGCATTGGGCTCTATTATCCGAGGATGTCCAGCATCGGGCGCTGTCCGAGGATGTATTGCATCAGTCACTATAGAATATTGTCAATGTCCGCCATGGTAAGTACTTGTACTATCGAGCTAAAGTGATCCGTATCATCGACTGTAATCTCTGTCAATGTTGTGAAGTACCCCCAATTGTGGGCGTCTGGATCTCCCTAGCTCAGTAGCCTCTAGGCTCTGTTGTGTGGTCTGCCCCTCTGTCTTCCAGTAGGTGGTCTAAAGAAGTTTGTAATCTACCTTGAGATTGTCTCTCTCCTGATCTCCAAAGCAGCAAAGTCAATGAAATCGCCCCTGTATCTCATGATATACCAGACAGTGACATATGTAATGTAGCTTTGTCTCAAGCTCCAAATGGCATAGCTGTCATATCCAATCCTCTGTAGATATCCCCCTAAACCCGCGAGTCTCGACCTCAAGTTGATGTGAAGAGGTGCGTAGCTGACCAATAGCGCACCGTATCCCCTGAGATAAATGTGTTTCCATGTAACTAGGTCTAGTCACAAACCCGTCCTCCGTCAGATGGAGAATATTCTCTCTACAGAAAGCCATCTTCATGCCCACTCTCGTGTCGGCTGAATCCAAGTCCTCATGGCATCGAGCTGAGATAGGTCATCCTGATGGACGAATGAGTCTGGCAATCTTTCTCCTCGTAATAGACATAGAGGGTGCGCCATCCAAAGAGTACTAGGCAATCTATCCATATTGAAACCGTGCAACTGAAACCATGATGTTATCTTTCCATACCAACGAGTAGTATCCCCCTACAATGCTAGCTGTCAGGAAGACTCAAAAGCTAAACGAGCATATATGTGTCTGGGGAGGTCCCATAAATTGTTCAAAAAAGAAACTGATATGGTGAGTGCCTCGACCACAAGTGAAGATGCAGCCAGCCCTGCTCTGATAATCTCATGTGGTACTAAAGCCTTAACTCTTATCATCCAAGAGATCATAGAAACCAAAGGCCTCTCCATACATCTCCACCCATCAGTGCTACCAGATCTGCTATGGTGGTCCATTGAATGTCCCCATATCTGGGCTCCATAAAGCATAACTAATGCCACTAAAGTATCAAAGAGCTATAGCTTTGTTTGAGGTTCTTGGGAGGAAACCTTCGAACACATCCTCTCTAATCTGCCTAGGGTAGCATATGCTCTGGTCAATCTCGTCTCAACTGCTCTCCTCGATGAAAACACTGGACAACGAAGGCTATCCCAAGGTAAGTGTATGCATCTGTATACTTCACTGACTCCTGGCCATAAGAAAATGTGGGTGTTGATCTCCTAACCCACTGCGGTGTGGTATTAAATACCATAACCTTGGTTTTGCCAAGGTTGATAAACAATACATGATCATGGGCAAACGCATGTAAAGCATCTGACATTGCAACCCCTCTAGGAGATCAGAAATTGGCACAATATCATCAACATATAACAACAATGGAATCCACGTCCCAACCAATTGCGCTCCTTTGTCACCTCCCTCTCGGTGTAATCAGAAGCCTCATCCACATACATGCCAAAGAGCGTCAGGGATAGCGGGCATCCCTGCTTCACCCCAATAGTGGAGTGAACTACATCAAATGACCCCTCTTGAGTGTGAACCTATCCTCTCACCGACTTGTAAAGTGCCATAATCCCCCAAATCAACTCTGTGGGTATCCCCATCAACCTGTCTCAGGGAATTGTGTCAAATGCTTTGGAAAAATCCACAAAGCTACAATAAATCCTCCTCCCATGTGATCTACCCTCCTCAATAATAGCTCTACGCATCATAATGTGATCAAGAGTAGAAAACTCGGTTGTCCCATTGGTCACATGTCGGCTCTCTCTAATGATCTACTCAATTGTTGCTCAATAATGGATGCGTACAATCGTACCAGTAATGTTTACCCAATCATAATAGTACAATAGTTCCCAGGCTCCATAGGGCCCCTTGCCTTGAAGATAGGCACCATAATAGACAAGCTCCAAGTATCAGGCAACCCCTCACAATCAATGCTAGAAGCTCTACAAACATATCCCTAGCATGTATAAAATTCTTTGCTACTAAGCCCTCATGAAAATAGGCTCTCCCAGTCCTCATCCTATCGATGGCTTTCCGTACCATCTCAACATCGGTAACGAAAACACAAGCCTGTGGGAATGCCTCTACAGGATATGGAAGTGGTTGTTGCTAAGGCATCGTGCCTAAAGATGTAGCATAATGACACCAAGTCTTTGTAGAAGTGATGGTAGCTGGAGGAGGTGAATGTTCGTGGAAGAGTCACCATGCCTCACCTGAGTCTTGACTCAAAAACAGTTGTGGTAAAGCTAGTGCTCTAACTAAATCAAGAAAACTCACTTCTTCCGTTGCACTAAATGTTGGAAGGCAATCCGTGACTATAGATAAGTGATAATTCCTGAAAGTACCTCTCTCTGAAGCCGCGGGCTCTTATGTCTTTGCACCCCTCATCATACCAGTTGGTATGGGGCATACTCCCAAAAGGTCATCTCAACGTGCAGGTACGCCTCTCACCCCGTGCATCTCGCAAAGTCTTTGTCAATATGCAAGTAAGCTGATCTACAGAGCGTCCTAGATCCTCTTCTGCATGGATGTATGTAGATTTCATTAATGTAGACAGAATCAGTCTCTAAAAATGCAACTCGTGGTCATTGGGCAATAGTGAACTCAGAGGAACTAGTCAATGTCAAGAGAGCATGATCCATTGCCGTACCAATCGGCCTAGGTTCGGACCTAGGTCCAATTGTAAAATCGTGGATGCAAGGGATAAAGCTCGGTTGTGAGCCATGATATAATCCATTGTGCTCGCTCCATGTAGATTGTCGCCAAGAAAAATGCCGGTCTTCTTTAAAGTGGCTTGCTTCCTCAAGAACTTCTTTGCCTCAATGGAGGGGAAGTGCAATATTAAGGCTCTCTCTTTCGATGTTTCTCCGTTTCCTCCACTTTTCTTTCCGACTCTCCACACTTTTGTGTACAAGCTCAATAAATCTCCATCAATGTCATGGGCTCCTTTACTTCCTCTTCAACATTATCCCGGTCTTTAAGGCATGTGACCCTCACATGCATGGCACGTGTATGTCTTCGTTGCTCGGAGTGAAGAAGAAGACGAGACTCAAATGTAGTGGACTCACTCACAATAGTGAGTTAGGGGTTGAGTCCTTATTGTTTCTTATAGTATGAATGGTTGGTGTTAGCGTCTAGTTGACGGCTTACTTAGGGCTAGCACATTAAGCTTTACCACCCCAACAACCTCCCACTTAAAGGCCAATGTGCCTTTAAGTATGGGGTATAAAATATATATGTATGTACAATCATGTTAGAGTAGCCTATCTAGCTCACGCCCATAAGTAGCTAGACCTTTGGTGAGAAGATCTACAGGGTTATCATCTATGTGCATCTTCACAAGCTCCATATGCTTGTCCTCAAGCACATCTTGAATGAAGTGGTACTTTACATCTTTCATAAAATCTAATATCTACCTATTCCAAAAAGACTTTCTCATAATGAACTGATCATTTAATATGGGAGAGATAAATGGAAACAAGAGGTAGAATATAGACATGTGCTTATAGATCTATCTCAACAAGGGGCCAATGGTAAAGGGGCTCAAATGAGAGATGGTCTGTCAAAGAGCAAGGCTACCAATGGAGCTTAGAAGACCTTAGGGTTAGCTTCATTAAAGACCTCCAAAGGTTAGTGATAAAAGTCCTTGACCTAAGTTAGGGCTGAGCTTGAGGTGGGAATCCAGCCCAAGCTTGAGATGCTTGTCTTGTTTGAGGTGCTTGATTAAGGTGCTTGAGGTGCTTGTCCTGCTTGAGGTGCTTGATTAAGGTGCTTGAGGTGCTTGACCTGCTGCATGACTAAGGTGCTTGAGGTGCTTGGACATGCTTGCTTGAGATGCTTGTGGGAACACCCCTAGTCCAAGTGCTTAGTCATGCTTGGTGACTAAGGTGCTTGATCAAAGCAAGTCAAAAAAATCCCTACAAGAGGGGGGTCGAGCCCTTTTCCTAGGGGGTAGAGAGAGAACCCACACTCACACACTCAAGGTGAGCCCAAGCCTAGAGAGGTAGCAAGGACACATGTCAAGATCCTACCCATGTTACCTTCATGAGGTGCTTGAATCCTATTGGTCAGGCTTAAAAGGGGTCCAATGATAAATTACCACATTTATTTAATTTCTTTTGCATTTATCAAGTCCTTTCTCTCAAAGTGGAAAGGGGGACACTTGTCCCAAGACTACCCTTGTTGCTTGATATGCACTAAGGCTGTGATTGGCCAGGCTTGAGGAGGTCCAATCAAATGCCTAGGAGTGCTAAAAGAGGGGATCGACCAAGGAAGAATGGGCCTAGCTTGCAAGGTATACTAACCCACACACTCTCACATTCACTCTCATTATGTGGTTGGCAAGTGCAAGAGCTCCATCTCCTTCTCTAAGCTCCTTGAGAAGAGTGAGCCTACACTTAACCTCTCTGGCTATGGAGTGCAAATCCAACCAAGAGACATGCTTCAAAGCTTGAGCTTGCCATCTTCTTCATCTTCATCATTACTAAGCTATTATGCTATGCTAAAGAAGAGTGATGATAAGTAAGGGAAATAGCTCTTTCTCGTATACTACTTCTTCTTCCTCTTCCCTATCCTCACTCCTTGCTAGCTCTCTCCACCTTCGAAGGTGTTTGAGGTCTTGGGACTGAGGCTTGGTCCAGTTATGGTTTCTTCAAAGATTATGCTATGCTAGTGGTGCATGAAGCTTTCCATCTTCATAGCATCACTTAGGTAAAAAAGAACACAAAGATTGTATTGTACCAAGTCTCCTTTAATGGGAGAATCTATAATACAAATGCCTATTGGAGGGGGGACTGGCTCCACATAAATTCGGTCCTCAATTGTTGTAATGTTCTCTAATTCTCTCTCATGCAAAAGTATTGTTCATGTCTAGTTAGTTAATTGTTATGTTTATGTTGCTACCATTAATGAAGTTCACCCATTATGCTCTCAAAGTAATTTCAGCAAATACTTTCTCTTAATTCCTCTACTCTACAAGTTATTAGGCCATTTCTATTACATTGGTATCAGAGCATTTGGTTTCTCTTTTCTCGCTTAAGAAGAGATGTCCTTAAGTAGCCTATAAATGGTTGGTTTTGTTAATTATATTAGGGTAAGTGGGAATGGGATCTAGTAACGGTTTTGTTGCAGCCCACTATGTGGGGTATGGTGCACACCTCGGGAGCTTTGGTCTTAATAATGGAGTCTCTTTAGACTTGCCTACGGCTTTACCATTATGGAGCCATAAGAAGTCTGAAAGGAGCTATCCCTCGGCAATGCTGCAATATTAGACCCACCCCACTACTCTCTATAATTAACCGAATTCGAGCCGTGGGTATAGATACTTAAGAGCCGAAAGTTTCAAAGGCTAAGGGGAGTAGCAACTAAAGTTTTGAATTGCCAAAAAGTACATTAAACAAACATATAAGTTTAATTAACATGGCCGACAATAATCAAGAGAGTAGAATGAACATTGATAGCTTTGATTTTGCACGTGAAGGTGCTAATGATAGTGCCCCCATGTTTGTTAACTACCTTGTTACTAGGTTGCAGCAAGCCATGGGTAACCCTACCTTGCAAGCCGAAGTCACTCAACAACTTCGTGCTTATGGGATAACCCTTCCTCTTCAAATAGGAGAGAGAGCTTAGGAGGTCTCTTGAAGAGACTCCGAAAAGAAGACTCTCTCCCATTCGAGAGGAGGAATCCAAGGAACGAGAAAGCACTGAATCCCTAAGTTCATATGAAGATTTGGCTCCAAGAAGACGGCGGTCTAGGCGATTGCCAACACCTCCCAAGAGGAAATCTTCAAACCATAGTCCGTCTCCTTGACACTCTGAACGGGAAGAGAGGAAACCAAGGAAGAAAAGGGCAAGGAATAGGTCACCCTCTTCTCCTTCTTCTTCACCTTCCTCCTCTTTTGATGAAAGCTATGGCTATTCTCCTAGGGAATACAAGAGGTGAGGACATACCTATCGTTCTTGCCCCCAAAAAAAATGCTCGCGATGGGACTCCTAGAGCTTTCGCCATCGAAGCTCCAAAAGAGGACGTTCATTGCAAAGGAGTAGCTGTCTCCTATGCATGGGGAAAGATAAGAGAGCATGATGCCTTCATCTTGTTTGATGCTGACTCTACTCACAACTTCATATCAACGGAGCTGGCCACCAAGTTGGGCATTCAAGCTTTCAAGATGGGAGATACTGTAACGACCGATGCAGCTTTCAAGGGACAGCAAGCCTCCGTTACTCCCTTGATTGGGAAGTTGAGGCTTGTTCAAAGCTATGTCGACAAAGAAGACTTCTTCATCTCTCCTCTCCAACATGAGGATGCTATCCTAGGGGCACCATGGTTCGACGCATGGCTGCCAACATAAGTTTGAAAAAAGTATTACTTCATCTTCTACAGGACAAGAAGTATAGTAATAGATGCTAATGCTCGGCTCGCACTATTCCACTTGTAAATCTTCCTGTTTTTGAAAAATCATGAAGAGCTTAGTTTCTGCGACACAGATATTTTTGTCAAAGAGTCTCAAAAAGGTTCTAATGTTTATCAAAAGTAGATGGTAGGAATCAAGAAGAGTTAGACTTGTCTAATTTTCTAAAAGGATTCCAAGATGTGTTCAATGATGATATCCCTATGGACTTACCTCCAAAACGAGGGGATGATGACCATCCCATTGAGCTTATCCCAGCAAGCTCACAGCCTAACAAACCTCCTTATTGAGTTTCTCAAGCTCAACAAGAGGAGATCATGAGGCAAGTAATTGGTAGACAAAGGTATGGTGAGGCCTAGCTCCTCTCCCTTTTGTTCTCTCGTATGTGTGGACTATCGTGCACTAAACCATATGACTATCAAAAATAGATTTCCCGTGCCTCGAGTAGAAGATCTGTTTGATAAGCTACAAGGCTTTACCTATTTCAGTAGGATTGACCTTAAAAGTGGCTATCATCAAATAAGATATCCTAAAGACCGCGTTTCATACAACGTCCGGTCTTTATGAATATCTAGTCATGCCTTTTGGCTTGAACAACGCACCATCCATGTTCAATCGTCTAATGGAGAAGATCTTTAGGCCTTACTGTAAATTTGCTGGAGTGTTCTTCGATGATATTATCATCTACTCCAAGTCTTTGGAGGAACATAACAATGATTTGTCAAGCGCTAAGGAAGAATAATCTTTTTCTCATCCAAAAGAAAAGCAATTTTTTCCTCCAAAAGATTCAATACTTAGGTCATATTATCTCTCAAGATGGTATCCGAATGGATCTATCAAAGTTAGAGGTAATAAAAGCATGGCATAATCCAAGGAATCTACATGAGCTAAGAAGCTTTATAAGTATGTGTGCATACTATAGATGCTTGATAGCAAAATTATCTCAAATAGTAGGACCATTACTTAACAAAAAAGAACGTTAAGTATTCATAGACTGCTAAGGAGCAAAATTCTTTTGACAAGCTCAAAGAGAAGCTTACCTCCCAACCAATCCTCATGATTCCGGATCTCTCAAAACCATTTATGGTCCAATGTGATTCTTGTGGTGATTGCCTTGGAACAGCCTTGGTTCAAGAAGGGCACGCCATAGCATATGAGAGCCGAAGGCTCAACACAAACGAACGTGTCCTACACATCTATGAGAAAGAGCTTTTAGTTGTTATTCATGCCCTAGACACGTGGAAGCACTATCTATTGGGGACTCCATTTATTCTACGAACCGACCATAAAAGTCTCAAGTACTTCATGATGCAGACCAAGCTTTCCGACAAACAAATGAAGTAGGCAAATTTTCTTTTGCAATTTAATTTTCATATTGCTCACATTGCTGGTAAGCACAATCAAGTGGCTGATGCACTTTCACGATGACCAAAGGGTAATGCAGTGTCAATAGCTACTCACAATGATCTGTCTTCTATGATAGACGAGTATGCTACTGACCTTGACTTTAAAGACGTAATGTCAGCCCTTTCTTTGGGGAAGAAAGAGGAACCATTCACCTTGCAGGATGGTTATTTTCTCCATGGCAATAGGCTATGTATTACCCATTCCCTTCGTGAGAAAGTCATGTTTGAATCCCATGCTCCTCCCTATGTGGGGCATAGAGGTATTCAACCTACTCTCCGAGAAGTAGAGACATACTTCTATTGGCCTACCATGAAAGTGGACATACAAGAGTATGTTTCCAAATGTGTAGTATGCCAAAAGACTAAGTATGATAGAGGGAAGCAACCTGGATTACTCCAGCCATTGACAATCCCTAATTCACCATGGGAGAGTATATCCATAGATTTTATCTTTGGATTACTCAAGTCTATCCATGGGAATACGGAGATATGGACAATACTCGACAGGTTTAGCAAGCAAGCACACTTTATTCCTATAAAAAAGACTATTAAGGCACACCAAATGGCTACTCTCTTCATATCTCAGATTTTCAAACACCATGGATTTCCAACATCCATCGTGTCAAATAGAGATCATAGAATGACCAGTAATTTCTGGAAGGGTCTCTTTGAAATTTTAGGTACAAGATTGAATTTCTCTTCGGCCTATCACCCACAAACGGATGGCCAAAGTGAGATAGCCAATCTTACAATACTTGATCTACTAAAGACTTATGTTACAGAAGTAGATCAATGCTCACAATGGGAAAGGTATTTACCTCTTGTAAAGTATGCGTACAATAATACTGTACATACTTCTATAGGAAAAGCACCTTTTGAAATCATTGAGGGAAGATCTAAAAGTCCCTTGCTACTTAAGGTACATGGGAAGATCTTCGCTGCTGATGAGTATAGTCGTGACCTACAAGAATCTTTTCAAAAGATTAAGGAGGCTATATCCATCTCTCAACAAAGGCAAAAAGTTGTTGCCGATAAGCACAGAAGGGCATTAACGTTCAAAGAAAACGATTGGGTCTTACTCAAGTTCCCCAAGGCTCGATTAAGGCAAACGAAGGGCAAAAATCCTACGGGCCATCAAAAGTATTATGCTAAACTAGAAAAAAGATACTATGGCCCTTTTCAAATTTTGAAGCCAATCAACGAGATGGCTTACCAACTTAAATTGCCCAACCATTGGCTCATACACAATGCTTTTCATGTGAGTCTACTTAAGCCCTACAAAGGAGAGCCACCAAGTGAACCAATTATTGAAGACCCTCCCAAAGTAGAAGATCAAGAAGAGGTGCTACAACCCGAAGCTGTCCTTCGACATGAAGATAAGGTACTGCGACATGGTAAGATTATCCATCGGTATCTTATTAAGTTCAAAACTATCCTTTTGAAGATGCTAAAATGGATGCAAGGAGTACAACTTAAGGATAGTATGAACCTTATCAATGCTTACAATGCTACATTAGAGTAAGTAAATGTAAAAATTTCTTTTGAATGACCAATGTTTTTGTCTTATAAGAGTAGTTCTCTTTTTATTGTGCACAAATATAAGTAGTATGCATGCTTAGAATCATGTTTGGTTGACGACGTCTCTCAAACACCAAGTAGAACTTGTCATTCTACTTTGGCATTATGATATGGACTAAAGAGCAGACATGCTTGCGGAAGCTATGTCTCCCAAGCACCAAATGGATTAGTCATCCATCTTGGAATGATGTCATAGGGTAAAAAGTGTTAAGTATGGAGCCAGATTTACCCCTTTGTAATTTTTTGTGGTAAAAGCGCACATTTGTAAGGCCCCCATTATGAGGAGAAGCCATCGTGCGTGAAGGAAAATCACTCACCGGAAATAAAAATCACTCGCCGGAAACCAAAATTTTCACAACCAAAAATCAGGGGCCGGAATATTATGGCCGGACGGTGGCCGAAAAGCAGTCGGTTGGCCGTTGGCCGGTGGCCGGTGGTCACAAGAAGTCAATGGTCGGTGGACCGGTGGCCGAATTCAAAAGCGGATTTGTCTACACAAGGGCGGCCACACATAGGCGGATTGGAGAGTCCGCTTTGGACTTATTCACACAAGGGCGGCTACACATGGCTGCCTCTCATAAGAGAGGGCAACCCTTTTGGCCTATAAAAGGAGGCCATTTCTACACACATTTCATAGTGTGAAGTTGATGCAACAAGGTGGTGTGAGAGGTGGTGAGAGAAGCAAGGCGGGAGCCAAAAGGGTATAATCTCTTTTAAACTACATCTTGTTTTGAAGACTAAAGCCAGTGTGCTGCTGCTTTCCCTGGACGTAGCCCACATTGGTGAACCCACGTATATCGTGTGTCTCTCTCTCTCTCTCTCTCTCTCTCTCTCTCTCTCTCGTGTATGTAAATCTGTCTCTCTCCATTAAGTAATCTACTCAATTATCTATTTAGCTACGTCTTATTTCCTAACAAAAAGGGACCCTCTACCCGCTAAGTAACGTAGACTAATGACTAAGAATTTATCTCTTCTACCTCATAGTCGAGGACGATTATGATTTCAAGAGAGAGGAAATGTCATAAAATCTAATATCTACCTATTCCAAAAAGACTTTCTCATATTGAATTGATCATTTAATATGGGAGAGATAAATGGAAATAAGAGGTAGAATATAGACATGTGCTTACAGATCTATCTCAACAAGGGGCCAATGGTAAAGGGGCTCTGTTAACCCTCACGGCACACGGACACCCTATGATCTATAAACGTTGTATTATTTAGAGTCAGGTACCGAGCTTGTCGGTCCAATAGGGAAAGGTAGAGTGATCGCCGATGAGAGGCGCACTTTAACTTGGACATTCAAGGGATTAGTTGGTTAAGCATGGGCGCCCAAGTGTGAATGGGGTGAGCTCCTATAAAAGCCAACTAAACCTAATTTTTACTTATTCTCTCATTTGTGCAATTGAAGAGTGCTCTTGCTCCATCTCCATCTTCTTCTTCTTCACCTCCTTGTGTGTGTGTGAGAGAGAGAGAGAGGGAGAGTGTGTGTGCGATCGAGCATTACGAAGGCACGACGGCGGCGAAGCGGTTGAGCGCGGCACGACCGCAGCTTCTTCTTCATCGCGGCGAGGAATCCACCACGAAGGCGAGCGTAGAGCGGTGAGTGACACACCCTTTGTTTTCTTGAGCTTGCTAGTTTAGGCTTGTTGTGTGCTTGGAGCCGTTTGTGGCTCGCACACGGTGTATTGGCAAGTCCCTTGCTTCGACAAAAAGAAAAAAAAAATTCTGAAAAAAATATTTTTTTAAAAAAATAAAAAAACGAAAATTAAAAATGCGAGCGAGCGGGCGGCTAAATTTTTCGAAAATAAAAAACGTGACGACGGGTTGGTTTGTATAAAAGATAGATCGGGATCATTTTCCCAAGCCCAAGCCCAAGCCCAGGCCCAGGCCTCAGTCCTCAATCTTATGATATATACTAGACTCACTCTTATATATATACCCTACTCCCTCAAGAGAGAATGAGAGCATGTGGGACAAGTCCTCCACTCTCCTCCTTTCTCTTCCCACTTGCACCCTTAGACTTTCTAGTTTGAGCCTAGTTCCCTACTGGAAATTGACAGTTTTAGGGATTCCGAGGGCATAGAGTGACCAAACGGAGGGCTGTAAAGCACGGCACGACCCTCTGACCGATACGCTCGTTTCGAGCTATCACACGGCCCATTCCACGACACGTTCTAAAAAATCTAGCAAAAAAACAAACAAAAAACACGCTAAAAACTAGTCACAAGGCCTCCTAGAGCAGCTTTTTGACACCTTAGGGTATCAAAAGCACATGCACTTACGCTCTGGGCGGGTGCTAGAACACGAGCATATTGAGGGTGCCTCTGTTCATACGGACACCCATTACCCATCCACGATAAGCTCTAGACCCTCAGCGGGGACACAAGGTAGCACCACCCAAGACCCTAAAATAGCCGCTAGTGATTCCTCCTCCGACTCAGAAATCATGGAAGCATACCCTAACCAAAACACTGAGAGAGAAGGCCATGCACCTCCCGAAGCTCCACAGCCTAGTACTAGTATGTTTAGCCGTTTCATGGAAACATTAGGTAGAGCTACTCGCTCGGAACTTGATGCAAATGAAGCACACGAAGGGAGTGGGGAAGTGGAATCTCCTTTCACATCGCACGTGGACCCCACACCCCCAAAGAGTGTCCATGTGGATATCCTACCAACTTCTTATCAAGAAGGCCCTGTTGAGCTACCTCCTTCAGAAGTTCCCTCTAGAGTACCGTTGGTGACAAGTAAAACCACGGGGAGCCACATTGCTTCTACCTCACAAGAAACCGTTAACACGTCAACTCTAGAAGGATTGTTCATTAATGATCATTGGACATACGACCTCCACACTGAGGTGTTGACGGATCTACACTCTGGCCACGCCTACCATGTAGGATGGATAGAGATTGTACAATCCACCTCTAGTGCCACGAGCATCGAAGATCAACAGAAAATGATATGTAATGTTATCCATGGCATTATTCAATCAGAAAGGCAAAACCGAGGGGTAAATATACTCTCAACTGGCCCCATGAGATTTCTGGATACGAGCAAGGCTCAACAGCCTACTCTATCACAAATGGAGACTCCTCTAATGAGCCCCATGGACCCATCTTACGTCATTTCACCTGGGGTCTCTATGCAATCTGAGCCTCCGAGCAAAAACTTTAGCTTCCCTAACTTGGCTCAACCCTCTATTAAGGAAAACACAGTGCTCACTCCAGGGATAAGCCTGACAGAAAATGTACCGATAACATCTACGGTTAGCGCAGTGCCACTACCTAGTGTCGTAGTACCTAATATGGGGCCTCGACCGTATGTGCCTCTAGCCCCTTATGCACACATGGCCCCCACACCTCCAATTGTACCACTTGCTTATGCTCCTCGAGTGCCGCTCCCTAGCCCTTATCCGAGTGGACCTATGCCCGGTTATGTTCCATATCCTGCATCATCCACACATATGCCAAGACCGGTACCCATCCCTCTCCCACATATGATTCCAAGAGTACCTCCACCGGCCCTGCCTCCTCACATAGGTGACTTGGCAGCGTTTGCTCAAACCATAGGTCGATCTATCGCGGAAAATATGCGTCACGCATCTATTAGAGAGCCTAGAAGTAAGGCAGTACAAATTGCCAAACTCACGCAAAAATTCAATGGGGACGAAGATGCTAGAAAACACATTGAAGTGTTTGAACAAGTATGTGATTCCTTAGGGGAACGCAACGAACTACATAAGTGCAATGCCTTAAGCTTGACATTAAGTGGGAAGGCTGGAGATTGGTATAGGACCCTAAGGGTGGACAAGAAAACAATCTACCCTACCCTTCGAAGGTTGTTTCTAAAGGAGTAGTAATACGAGAAGGTGTGCTTTGGGGTGTAGCATCTCAGCTACAGAAGGCCGAACGTAAGGAAGGAGAGTCAGTAAGGGACTTCATTAGTCGTCTAAAGCACTTAAACTCTTCGCTGCCCTGTAAATGAGCGCTTCAACAATAACCAACTGCTTGATCGATTCATTCGAGGGTTGAGGAATGAAGGAATCTATAATGGACTAGTGATTAGAGGTATCACAACCTGGGAAGATGTCACTGCCAATGCAATCCAATTAGAGGACAACTTGATGATAGCAGGCATGAGGGTGTCTACTGACACGAGATCCACTAGCTCACAAGCCATTGAGTATGAACCCATGACTGCAAAGCCCATTGCCAATGAGCCAAAGGTATTTGAGACATTCTTGACAGACCTCACCAAGGCAATCCAAGAGTCTCTTAAGGATAATCGACCCCCTCAAAATAGTCACATGTATCCAAGAAGGGAGCAACAATGGTGTTCCATTTGCTTAGGTCCACATAGCACTAGTGAGTGCCCTACGTTTAGAGTAAAATTTAATGGAACTTGCAACGCATGTGGTAGGTATGGTCACCAAGCTAAGGATTGTTTAATGATCAAACGTATGATGGCAAATAGACCACCTGTAGCCTGGACGGATGCACCTCGAGCTCCTGTATTGATGCCTACTCCACCTGTTGAGCAACTACCGCAACACATGGTCCCTAGATCTCAAAATGTTGTACAAGCTACACCGCTACCACCTCCTGTGCTAGGACCGCAGCCCCCGCATCCAAGAGTCGCCCCTATGAACCAAGTGGGTTGCGAGCCATCAAATGCTTATGCAGATGGCTGTGAGGAGGAAATAGACACTAGTATTGCCTACGGACTTGATACATTGGAAGAGTGTCCTATATACTACATGGAAGATTGTTGGGGACAAGTCAAGCCGGTTTATCAAGCTGCTGCTCTCGCATCCAGAGGTCAAAATATCAACACCCAGGCTAGGAGGCCACCTCTTCAATGCTACGAGTGTGGTGGACCACATCGAGCAGCGGAGTGCCCTATTAGGCTGCAAAAGAATGCTGCACAGATGCAAATGAATCAAGGGAGCACGTCTGCAATGCCAATACTCACATGTAATCGTTGTGGCATAGATCACTTGATTGCCCAATGCCCCTATAACCCAAATGCGCCTAAAATCACACCCCTGAATTTGGTCGAAATTGCTAGTGTGACATCGCCAATACCACCCGTCGCACCCGCTTATGCGATTACACGGTCCATGCTTCAAGGGCCAGGACATATCCTCGAAGAGAGAGATACCGCGTCAGTTATCCAAGCAAAGAAAAAGAAGACACGAAGGAAGAAGTCGCAGAATACGGAAAATTCAAAGCCAAGTTCCAAAACAAACATAGGAACAGGAGATGACCCCGTGTATATGAATGACCTCGAGGATGATTCAGATTCAGTCGAGACAATGGAGACTAGAACCAATACCACAAAGGGAAAGACCGACAAAGAAAACCGTAACATGGAACCAAATGAAAACCGAATAAGAGAAAACCATAAAGAGCCTCTGAAAACACCACAAGTGTTTCCAAATCCAATCCAAGACCCCCAAGATAAACCGCAGGGGCAAAAAGGGAAGAATCGTAAAAAGAAGATTGGGACGTACCCAAACCCAGTAGACGAGATTGAGCAGGTGAAACATCTAAGAGGTTTAGTGGAGGAGACTCAAAGGAAACTAGAACCAGAACCCATGCATGTCAAAATTCATGACACAGTGTTTCCCACGCAAGTTCATCCACCCCACATGAACCATAGACCGTTAGCCATATCTAGTATCATCCAAGAAGGGAGTGAGGACGGGACATCAGAAAGTGAGCATACACCCTTCTTGTTGGAAAGGATGTTTAACGAAGGAATACCTGATCCCATTGAGGAATATGAGATTCCATCCTCACCAGTTCCTAGTCAAGGACCTACACCCTGCAAAACGCCAATGAATGTTGCCAAACTAGTGGACTTCATGTCTTCTGAGGTCCGAACCACGATCATAGCAAAGCTGTATGGAGATCCTGAGTTATTCCTTGCACTTCGAGCATTCCTTAACGGAGAGCTACGAACGGGATTACCGCAGTTTGCGCAACCAAATAGGCCTGACTCGATTATGATTGATGAGGAAAATCATGTGCAATCACTTGACTTAGATGGACACGAGTCTGTGATCGAGGTACCCATTAACGAATTAGGGCAGTATTTTGAAGGCGACGAGTCTAATGCGACCCTACCCATCACTACCAAGGGATTAACTATAAAGGGAATTCTTGATGGTGGTGCGGGAGTTAGCATCGTTACAAAAGATTGTTGGGAATCCATGGGAAAACCCCGCCTCAGTGTTACTAACATTGTGGTAAAGATGGCAAATGGTACCATAGCCAAACCTATGGGGATGCTCAAGGATCTTAAGATCAAAGTAATTGATTCAAGTTGTAATGGATTCATTTTAATGTTTATGTATATGAAATTTTATGTATATTACATTTTAGGGAAGACCAGAATGGGAAGCAAATGGATGATTGGTCTAAAAATCATGTCTATTTGCAATTCCAAGACTCTGTCCTTAGAGTGGATTTGGTGACTGGTAAGGTACACCCCTTAGGGAGTAAAACCATTATTGATCATCGCTCTGACACCACAGTTCACTCGGCCCCACTACAATATTGTTACACTTGTAAGAAGGATACAGACATTGGCCAAGATTCTCCTTACATGGATGTGTTACCGGGTATGACGGAATCAGACAATGTGGATTGGGTCCACCTAGCATCAACCATAGACACTTGGGGAAATAGGGGGACGACCTGGGTAACACATGAGGGGGATGAAATGTGTATACCCTTAAAT
Source organism: Adiantum capillus-veneris (assembly GCF_014529385.1). NCBI lineage: Eukaryota > Viridiplantae > Streptophyta > Polypodiopsida > Polypodiales > Pteridaceae > Adiantum > Adiantum capillus-veneris. The sequence continues at coordinate 48,066,579 of NC_140931.1, forward strand.
ATGCTACAAGCAATGCATATCGCTTCTGACAAGACTCATCCTAATGTAACGAAGAAAACATACAAGTGGGTCCCTAAAACTTCTTTAGTGACCATATCTAGTGCTAAAAAACAGAAGCCTTGTAAGAAACGTACCACTCGCTCCAAGAAAAATAAGAAAATGTTGCGATGGATCCCTAAACAACTATTGGAAGCCCAAGGCTACTATCAAGGAAATGATCAAATCTGGGTACCAAAACGTAGATTGTGCTCTTACCTATCACCTGACCCAAGTGAGCCCAATCCCATAGTTCCAAAACAAATCAATGATCGTGAAAAGAAAAAAAATCACAGAATGCTACACACCCGCTCCCGAGCTAGTTTGGGTACCAAAGAAAGAACGATTTGTTCCACCTAGCTCAGGAAGGGGGGAGTCCCATGAAGATTCTAGCTCCTCATGTAATACATCCATAGAGGTAAAAGCTTCTACACCGCCTCCATCTATAGTAATGGACCTCAATGAAGCTACAAAAGAATCCACACCTCCCAGTGTTCAAGAATCACCTAATGAACCACTTCAAGTTCGATCCTGGGAGAGTACCTTACCACCCTTGCAGCTTGACGAGGCACCTAGGGTAATAGAAAACTACTGGCAAAAATCCTCACCTATTAACAACTGGAACAATTGGTTTCAAAGAGTGACAAGCTCATTTCAAACGGTATGATCTACCCAAGGAAGGGGGGAGTGTTTGCTGACAGTCATCATTCACTTGCTTCCCTCTCAACCTTTTTCCCTGACCTCTATATCTCCTAATCTTAGGGAATGTACATATAAAGCTTTATACTCAAAAAAAATAAAAATAAAAATAAAAATAAAGAGCAAGAGCAATTAGCAAACGAGTATGCACATTAAAAGCCAAAACATTGACTCAGACCTACACATGTCACATCTGGTACAGTGAAACAGAAACCTATGCCATAAAACACCTTTGATCCTCATCACTTGAGTGACAGAGGGTAGGTAAGATTAGTACGATAGGAGTGTTTCTGTTTTAGAGTTGGGTGATTAGCAAAGTTCTCTTTTCCCACTAATGTGCCTCCTGGAGGTATTCCTTTTGTTTCCTAGTGTGTACAGGAGCGTGTTGCTATTGATAGGATTTGGACCTTCATGGAACCTTCAAATCAAGCGCGACCATCAACACAAACAGGTGTTTCTTGTCCATTAGCATTGCCCTTATCTTTTTGCATCCATGTTTGTCTGCTTTGATTGTGATTGGTAGCATAATATTCAGCGCATTGGCTTAGTATCAAACATTTAATTCAATGTAATGTTTTGTCATAATCACTTGTCTAGGTTTAAAAATCAAGCAGTCCGACTAAGCTAGTTTGACCAAGTTAGGTGTTAGAGATCTTCTCTTAATACCATGGGGAATGCCTTCCTAATAAGCAATGGTTACTTAGGTTCTTAATCCGATTTAGGCAGCATTGTATGAAATGTACTAGGGCTTTCTAGTGGGCTTAACCCTATTGACCTTTAGCTTAAGTATTATAAAGGGAGTTTACTAATGTGATGAGCCTGGGGAATGTAACAGTGTTATATGACCTCCCAAAGTTACAAAATTTAAATGCTGAAAATGAACAAGCAAAAAATCAAAGTGCCACAATGTAAAATTTTAAGCTGGAAGAGAAATCTCAGCTTGATTTGGTACTTCACTCACATGTATCGCCTATGGTACTAGAGCCCTAGAGGTTCCCAGTGTGGGCGCTTTTCCTTGAAAAGCAAAAAACCCAAGGCATACAAAATAAGCACACATCATAATTGAATCAATCTGAAAAGACTTTGAGGGGTCAAAGAAAAAGTAATCAGTCAGGCGATGATTTCATGAGAAATTCCTTTTATGGTAGCTTAACTACAAGGTTTTCTAGATATAGCCTCTAGTCAGCCCTCGAACATGAATACTTGGCTCTCGCGATTAAACAACTTAATTGACCACAGAAAATTAAGAAGCTTACCCATGGTATTAATATTCGATCTCTAGTGCTTTTCGACCGTCAAATTAGCGACCCCAGACTTGTTTAATTTTCTACCTTTACATCTGTTTATGCATTTCATTACATTGCAATTTAATGTTCATTGCTACCAAATTGTTTGAAATTCTTTGACCAATCAATTTGTCTACCTAAAACTGCATATGCTTTTTAAGAGAATGTCATTACTGTGCCAATGTTGTTTGATTTTGCAGTGACTGAAGAAGGCTAAGGACATTCATCTCAAATGCTCTTCCACCTCGACAAACCAGCTTCAACTCAATAGCTTCCGAGGACGGAATCTACATCAGGAAGGGGGGCATGTTAACCCTCACAGCACACGGACACCCTATGATCTATAAACGTTGTATTATTTAGAGTCAGGTACCGGGCTTGTCGGTCCAATAGGGAAAGGTAGAGTGATCGCCGATGAGAGGCGCACTTTAACTTGGACATTCAAGGGATTAGTTGGTTAAGCATGGGCGCCCAAGTGTGAATGGGGTGAGCTCCTATAAAAGCCAACTAAACCTAATTTTTACTTATTCTCTCATTTGTGCAATTGAAGAGTGCTCTTGCTCCATCTCCATCTTCTTCTTCTTCACCTCCTTGTGTGTGTGTGTGTGTGTGAGAGAGAGGGAGAGTGTGTGTGCGATCGAGCATTACGAAGGCACGACGGCGGCGAAGCGGTTGAGCGCGGCACGACTGCAGCTTCTTCTTCATCGCGGCGAGGAATCCACCACGAAGGCGAGCGTAGAGCGGTGAGTGACACACCCTTTGTTTTCTTGAGCTTGCTAGTTAAGGCTTGTTGTGTGCTTGGAGCCGTTTGTGGCTCGCACACGGTGTATTGGCAAGTCCCTTGCTTCGACAGTGCGGCCAGGAGCGCACAGGCTCAAATGAGAGATGGTCTGTCAAATAGCAAGGCTACCAATGGAGCTTAGAAGACCTTAGGGTTAGCTTCATTAAAGACCTCCAAAGGTTAGTGATAAAAGTCCTTGACCTAAGTTAGGGTTGAGCTTGAGGTGGGAACCCAGCCCAAGCTTGAGATGCTTGTCCTGCTTGAGGTGCTTGATTAAGGTGCTTGAGGTGCTTGTCCTGCTTGAGGTGCTTGATTAAGGTTCTTAAGGTGCTTGACTTGCTGCATGACTAAGGTGCTTGAGGTGCTTGGACATGCTTGCTTGAGATGCTTGTGGGAACACCCCCTAGTCCAAGTGCTTAGTCATGCTTGGTGACTAAGGTGCTTGATCAAAGCAAGTCAAAAAAATCCCTACAAGAGGGGGGTCGAGCCCTTTTCCTAGGGGGTAGAGAGAGAACCCACACTCACACACTCAAGGTGAGCCCAAGCCTAGAGAGGCAGCAAGGACACATGTCAAGACCCTACCCATGTTACCTTCATGAGGTGCTTGAATCCTATTGGCCAGGCTTAAAAGGGGTCCAATGATAAATTACCACATTTATTTAATTGCTTTTTCATTTATCAAGTCCTCTCTCTCAAAGTGGAAAGGGGGACACTTGTCCCAAGACTACCCTTGTTGCTTGATATGCACTAATGCTGTGATTGGCCAGAGGGGGTCGACCAAGGAAGCATGGGCCTAGCTTGCAGGGTATACTCACCCACACACTCTCACATTCACTCTCATTATGTGCTTGGCAAGTGCAAGAGCTCCATCTCCTTCTCTAAGCTCCTTGAGAAGAGTGAGCCTACACTTAGCCTCTCTGGCTATGGAGTGCAAATCCAACCAAGAGACATGCTTCAAAGCTTGAGCTTGCCATATTCTTCATCTTCATCATTACTAAGCTATTATGCTATGCTAAAGAAGAGTGATGATAAGTAAGGGAATATCTCTTTCTCGTATACTACTTCTTCTTCCTCTTCCCTATCCTCACTCCCTGCTAGCTCTCTCCCCCTTCGAAGGTGTTTGAGGTCTTGGGACTGAGGCTTGGTCCAATTAATGTATTCTTCAAAGATTATGCTATGCTAGTGGTGCATGAAGCTTTCCATCTTCATAGCATCACTTAGGTAAAAAAGAACACAAAGATTGTATTGTACCAAGTCTCCTTTAATGGGAGAATCTATAATACAAATGCCTATTGGAGGGGGGACCGGCTCCACATAAATCCGGTCCTCAATTGTTGTCATGTTCTCTAATTCACTCTCTTGCAAAAGTATTGTTCATGCCTAGTTAATTAACTGTTATTTTTATGTTGCTACCATATGAAGTTCACCCATTATGCTCTCAAAGTAATTTCAGCAAATACTTTCTCTTAATTCCGCTACTCTACAAGTTATTAGGACATTTCTATTACAACATTTGTATGCTTTATCTTCACATGAAACATTGGATTCCTTGCCAACATGATAGCATTGTGACTATCACAGTGTAATGTAGGCACCTCAGTAGAAATTCCCAAGTCTTTCACTAGTCGAGCAAGTCATATAGCTTCCTTCCAAGCCTTTGATGTTGCAATATACTCAGCTTTGATGGTTGACATGGATGTGCAACTCTCAAATGAGATCGCCAAGAAACAGTACCACCAATAAAAATGAAGACATAACCTAAAGTAGACCTCCTTTTGTCCATATCCCGTGCATAATTAGTGTATCCAAGTACATGTGCTTATTTTCTTCCAAACCAAATGCACAATTCCTTTGTACCATTCAGATATCTCATGACTCCTTTCACTACCTCCCAATGTTTCTTGCTAGGATTTGACATGTATTGGTTGACCACTCCCATTGCAAAAGCAATATCTAATCATGTACATATCATTGCATAATCAAGCTACCAACTGCAAAGAGTATGGCACCTTTGCCATTTTAGCCTTTTCTACATCAAATTTGGGACTATCATTTAGGCATAGTTTCACATATGGAGGCAGTGGAGTATTCTATGCCTTCCCTCTCTCCATATTGAAATGTTTGAGCGGTTTTTCAATATACTTTGTTGAGATAAGTAAAGCAACTTCTTATCTTTATCTCGCACAATGTGCATGCCCAAAATATGACCCCAAATATTTCACGTCAAAGCTATCATTCAACTTTTATTTCAAGGAAGCTAACTCATTAATGTTTTTTTCAACAAGTAACATGTCATCCACTAAAGGATCAAAACCAGCAAGCTACCATGCTTTGCTTAACTCGCTTAGTATAGAGGCAATGATCAATGTCACTTCTTCTATAACCTTGAGAGAGCATAAATGAATGAAACTTATGATACCATTCTCTTGGTGTGTGTTTAAGGCCATAAAGGCTCTTCTTGAGATTACAAACCAAGTGCTCTCTACCCTTCTCAAAAAACCTTTGTGGTTGCTGCATATATACGTCCTCATGAAGATCACCATGTAAGAACGTAGTCTTAATATCCATCTGGACAAGTTAAATGTCCCCTTTGGCAGCTAAGGCAAGAACACAATGCAAAGTGGTCATCTTAACAACAAGGGTAAATATCTCTTCAAATTCCACACCTTGTTGTTGCTTAAATCCCTTTGCAACAAGTCTTGCTTTGTATGGAGCTCTCCCAAGGCCCTCATACTATGTTCTGAAATTCATAGCATGTTCTGCTCTTATCACTTGCGTGTAGAGAGCAACATGTTCATAGGGATCTCCATTCCCATTGAAAGTTTTCTTGACCCATTTTTGCACTTGGGAGGGTCTGAAACCATTCTTTGTTGGTTTGGTATTTGATGTTGTACATAAGATGGTCGATACCCTCTTGGTGGTTGGATCACATTCTGTGTATAAGGTGTTTGTGGTTGGTATGGCCCTTGCATTGCCAAATAACAACCATTTCATTCTTGCATTCCAAGTTGTTAGAATGTGCTTCCTATAGGTGCTAGATCTCGAAGGGTTTGGAAGACCTTTGTCAAGGTATGCCCTCACATGTTGACAAAACCTGCAAATCTTGTGGCATTACTCGTGGTTTTCCTATAGTAGAAAACCTATTCATCATTGGGAAACCTTGGTAGGTGTACCGAAGTCATCCACCACACTATGTTTGCTTCAAGGATCAATTTCCAACAAGGGGCTAGAAGGAATACTAAGCCCATGGAAAACAAAGACCGAAATGAATCTAAAGGAAAGAACAATGCTCAAAACTCTTCCCAAGGCAAGACCACCACCACCACCAACAACAACAACAACAAGGCCAAGGAGAAATGAGTTTAAAAATGTAAAAATAAACTCTTTCCTGAATAGTTAGAGGCCTTTTGCAAAGACCATAAATGCTTTAATCGTGAGGAGGAAGGACATGGCTATCGTTCTTGCCCCAAAAGAAATATATGCAACGACACTCCTAGAGCTTCCATGGTTGAAGCTCCAAAAGAGGACACCCATTGCAAAGGATCCTCTCTCTCCTATGCTTGGGGAAAGGTGAGAGAGCATGATGCCCTTATCCTTTTTGAGCCACTACTTTGTACCTACGCTTCCACTATGAGCATTGGATGTGTAAGAGTGGAAAGTGGAGACCCTACAATCCAGTGTTGCTGATTTTGTGACATTTGACATACCCATTACTTTGTCAAATGGTCTTTTTGAGATTGTGCAAGTCAATGACCATTGGATTCTCTCCAACATATGAGAACACTTGATTATCTTGGGCTATGAAGATATCAAAGATGCCTATTTTCGTCTCAATCGGCACAAAGTCAGTTAGATTTTTATGTTGTCTACATGTATCCCAATGTTAGTCTTCTAAAAGATTTTTTGTTGTTTCATATCGGTAGGCGGATGGAGGCAACCATGGAGTGCAAGAGGAGTGAAGGGTTGGCAGTGCAGTGTCTTTAAGTTGATCTGATAGATCAATGTGACCGGCTCTGATGCCACGTTGTAAAGCATTTTGTTTAATGGAAACACAAAACTTCTTTGTCGTTATAGTATCACTACCATTGATTAAATTTTTTACATTTTGTTTAAGTGTTTGTGTGTGCACCTATGTGTGTTTGTGTGTATCTCAAAGAGCTTTGGGTTTTTTTTTTTGGCAACGGGGGGGGTATATTAGATGCTTATTTGTCTATCACCACTGGAGAGAGAGAGAGAGAGAGAGAGAGAGAGAGAGAGAGAGAGAGAGAGAGAGAGAGAGAGAGAGAGAGAGAGAGAGAGAGAGAGAGAGAGAGAGATCACCATGGCAGCACATGCTCCTCCCACGCAGCAGCATCATCAAAAGAGCCACACACCCCCCTTTTGCGGTTCCTTCTTTCCTAGAGAGAGAGAGAGAGATCTCCATGGCAGCACATGCTCCTCCCGCGCAACAGCATCATCAAAAGAGCCACACACCCCCCCCTTTTGCGGTTCCTTCTTTCCTAGAGGACACCAAATACGTTGGACGCAATGATCTTCACGGCTTCTTCACTTGCACAATCGATTTACAAAAACCTACGCAACTCCACAATGACACTTTTCACACCATCATTGAGTATATGCATGTGCACATACTCAAGTATGTTGTGAGCTTTGAAGACAACGGCATGTTGTGGTTGCCATGTGACATGCTTTGCTACATCCATAAGGGGGACACTGCATTTTCAAAGAGACTGGCCCGCTTGAGGCGATTGCAAAAGAGGCAAACCACTTCCGCCAAGTGACAAAGGAAGTTGCAGACTCCTTCAAGAAGCACAAAATTGGGCAATCTTTCTTGTCCATCATTGCCACTTTCTATTTCCTTGTCAATGAGGAGCTCTCCTTGGAGGAGATGGAGATCCCGCATCTGGCAATGGGTGGGGTAAAGCCAAATCGTAAAGATCCCACGCCTGCCCCTATAGATGTCCAGAGTGAGCAAAGATTGCAAGCCGTCTTGGAAGGGGAAATTGCAGTGAGAGAGCATATTTCTGGCACCTTCGAGGTGCCCGACCTCAACAACCGTGACCCAGCTGCAATACCCAAAGTGGAGATCAACCACCTAAACAACATAATTATTGAAGATGAAGAGTATCTATCCTTGTATGATCTGGAAAAGGCTTTTGGTGTGCGGTTAGATGAGTGCTTAAGCCTTATATGCACAAAGATGGAGTTCCCTCTTGATCCTGCACCAGAACATACAGATGAAAAGTTGCTTCCATTAAGGGACTCTGTTTGCTGACACAAATGCACTGATGACAACATATATTTTGGATGCAGAGTAGAGTAAAGTCACGAATGAGGAGTTTGTTGCAACAGAAGCAGGATTGTTGCCAACCAAACTCCTATCTGCCCTGACTTGTCTGGTTCGCACAATCCTTGCAAAATTGATGAGAGCAAAGCCTATATCAACCTTGAAGCCACACCAAGTATGGATGATGAGGAAAAGCAACAAGAGGTAATTCTAAGAATCTTATACATTGAGAATTCTACCTTCTTCTTTGCATTTAGCTATTTCCATTTTTGCAGGATGTTTTGGACATGGACTTTGTGGCTAGTTGTTGAAAGGAGGGGGGGGGGGGGGGGGGGGGGGGGGGGGGGGGGGGGGGCGCATGGTGTTTGGGCCTCAAGCAACTCTTGCACACTGTATTGACAAACTACCAATGCAGGATGTGTGCATCATACACAAGGATTTCTCTCCCGATGGCCATTTTGTTTTGTGGGTGCTTAAGGCCGCTAGTAAACTCCTATACTTAGCCACCATCCCTCAAACAACCCATGTAATTATTTTGGGTGAAAAAATCCCTTGCAATTACCATTGTTGGCATAGGTTTCCGTGGCAAGGTCATGACATGCATAGCACTTACTCAAGCCCTGGGGGTTGACAGTGCCCAAGCCATAGCTACCTTGATGCTTACATCCATCCTGTTAAGTATGGAGCCTGATTTACCCTCGTAATCTTCTATGGTAAAAGCGCACATTTGTAAGGCCCCCATTATGAGGAGAAGCCATTGTGCATGAAGGAAAATCACTCGCGGAAACCATAATTTTCATGGCAAAAAAAGGGGACTTTTTTCCCCATCGCCGGAATATTCCTTTTCGCCGGAACATTATGGCCGGACGGCAGCCGGAAAGTGGTTAGAAAACAGCCAGTCGGTTGGCTGGTGGCCAGTGGTCAGAAGTCAATGGCCGGTGGCCGGTGGCCGAATTCAGAAGTGGATTTGTCTACACAAGGGCGGCCACACATGGGCGGATTGGAGGGTCCGATTTGGACTTATTCACACAAGGACGGCTACACATGGCTTCCTCTCATGAGAGAGGGCAACCCTTTTGGCCTATAAAAGGAGGCCATTTCTACACACATTTCATAGTGTGAAGTTGATGCAACAAGGTGGGTGTGAGGTGGTGAGAGTGAAGCAAGGCAGGAGCTCCAAAAGGGTATAATCCCTTTGTAAACTACTTCCTGTTTTGAAGTACTAAAGCCATTGAGTGGCTGCTTTCCCGTGGACGTAGCCCACATTGGGTGAACCACGTATATCGTGTGTACTCTCTCTCTCTCTCTCTACTCTATAATCTCGTGTATGTAGATCTGTCTCTCTCCATTAAGTAATCTACTCAATTATCTATTTAGCTACGTCATATTTCCTAACAACTGGTATCAGAGCAAGGTTTGCTCGTAGCTAAATTATCTCAAGGAAAGAATTCCTTGAATTGAGTGGGAGTTATGGCGGAGGAAGGGAAGCTCAAGATTGAGAAGTTCAATGGCAAAAACTACCAACATTGGAAGATGCAGATTGAAGACTATCTCTACCAGAAGGACCTCTATTTGCCACTAGGCGGTCTTGCGAAGAAGCCTGCAACAATGGCAGATGAAGCATGGATTGTCCTTGATTGAAAGGCACTGGGAACAATCCGGTTAAGCTTAGCGTCAACCGTGGCCTTCAATGTTTTGGAGATGAAGACCACGGAGGACTTGATGAAGTCACTTGACGACTTCTACGAGAAACCATCGGCATCCAATAAGGTATTTCTTATGAAGGGCTTGTTCAATCTAAAGATGACAGAGAATGGTTCAGTTGCAGAACACCTAAATGACTTTAACACAAATATAAGTCAACTTCGATCGGTGAAAATCAATTTCGATGACGAAGTGCGAGCTCTCCTTATACTATCATCTCTACCGGATAGTTGGGACAGCCTTGTGATGGCTGTAAGTAATTCTATTTCTGGCACAAATACTCTTAAGTTTGATGATGTTGTGGGTGTTCTCCTAAACGAGGAAATATGAAGGAGAAGCACAGGAGAATCATCAAGTGCTACACTGTGAGTAGAAACAAGAGGAAGGCCTAAGGAAAGGGTTCAAAACCAAAAGGGTCGTGATCGCTCAAGGCGGAGCAAGTCACGCACAAAGTCAGTTCTTGACTGTTGGAAGTGCGGCAAGAAGGGCCATGTCAAGAAGGATTGCTAGTCAAGAAGAAGAAGGAGTCACAGAGTCTCAAGACAACAAGCCAACATCGGAGGCCAATGTGGCAGGTAAAGTGGAGCAAGATGCTCTAATTCTCTCATTAGACAATGTGTCTAATTCTTGGATAGTAGATTCCGGGGCTTCATTCCATGCGACACCACACAAGCAACATTTCCAAGACTACACCAAAGGTAATTTTGGGTATGTATACTTGGGAGATGATGAAGCTTGTGAGATTGTCGGCAAAGGTACAGTTTCTGTCAAAACTGCTAACGGAAATGAATGGAAGCTTAAAGATGTTAGGCATGTTCCTTCTCTTCGCAAAAATTTGATCTCTACAGGACAATTGGACGATGAAGGTTACAACATTGCATTCGGACACAAACGGTGGAAGATCTCAAAGGGATCTTTGGTGGTTGCCAAGGGAGAAAAAGTCGGTACACTTTACTTGTGTACTGTTAGCACGCAACCTTCATCTTGTGCAACAACTACAGAAGTTGACAGTGCGGTGTGGCACTATCGGCTTCCGCATATGAGTGCCAAAGGAATGCAAATCCTTCAAACAAAGAAGTTTCTACCAGGTTTGAAAGAAGTGGACTTAGAGTTCTGTGAAGATTGTGTTTATGGTAAACAAAAGAGGGTGAAATTTCAAAAATCAGGAAATGAAAGAAAAAATAAAAAACTTGAGTTGGTTCATTCTGATGTTTGGGGTCCTGCAAGTACACCATCACTTGGTGGCTCATTGTACTATGTAACATTCATAGACGATGCGACTAGAAAAACATGGGTTTATGTCATGAAGAACAAATCCGATGTATTTTCCATATTTCAAGGGTGGAAAGCCTTTGTGGAGAATGAAACAGGTACCAAGGTTAAATGCCTCAGATCCGACAATGGAGGCGAATATTGGAGCCAAGATTTTGAAAGCTTTTGTGCTAGCAATGGCATTAGGAGGCAAAGGACAACCCCAAGGACACCTCAACAAAATGGGATTTCGAAAAGGATGAACATGACAATCATGGAGCGAGCACAAAGCATGCGGCTACATGCAGGCCTATCGCTTGAGCTTTGGGCGGAAGCTGTAAGTATGTCTGTGTACTTAATCAATCGGTCACCCTCAACGGCATTGAATGGGGGAGTTCCAGAAGAGGCATGGACAGGTAAACCGGTGAATTATGCATTTCTCAAAGTGTTTGGGTGTGAGGCTTTCATGCACATAGATAGAAGCCTAAGATCAAAGCTAGATGCAAAGTCCAAAAAGTGTTTCTTCATTGGCTATGGAGAAGGTGACTTTGGGTATCGCCTATGGAATCGTGAAGATGGTAAAATCTTAAGGAGTAGGGATGTAATTCTTAACGAACAAAATATGTACAAAGATTACTTGGAAAGAAATCAAACAAAAGAAACAGGTGATGAGTACATGGAGCTTGAGGACGGGGAAGACTCAAGGACTGCAAATGGTGACAATGTGCGACAACGTCAACCAAATGAGGAGCCTCAACCTATTCCCCGAAGATCTACAAGAGCAAGTAGACCTCCAGAAAGGTTTGTTCCTTCCTTCAACCATCTCTTGATCTCAGATTCTGGAGAGCCGGAATCATATGAAGAAGCTATGCAACATGAATCCAAAGAAGAATGGACGAAGAGCATGCAAGTGGAGATGGACTCACTACATCGCAACCAAACATGGGAGTTGGTTGAGTTGCCTAAAGGTAAGCGGGCACTTCAAAACAAATGGGTGTACAAGCTAAAGGAAGAAGAAGGTGGGAAGAAAAGGTACAAGTCTAGGCTTGTGGTAAAAGGTTTTTCTCAAAAGAAAGGTATTAACTTCAATGAAATATTTTCTCCTGTTGTAAAAATGAACTCAATTAGGCTTGTCTTAAGCCTTGTGGCTGCTCATGATCTAAATCTCGAGCAAATGGATGTAAATACGGCATTCCCTCACGGTGACTTAGAGGAGGAAATCTACATGCTTCAACCAAAGGGGTATGAAGTAAAAGGTAAGGAGAAAATGGTTTGCAGATTAAAGAAGAGCTTGTATGGTTTAAAGCAAGCATCAAGACAATGGTACTTGAAGTTTGATCGATGGATGTTGGATCATGGATTCACAAGATGCAACTCGGATCACTGCGTCTACACGAAGAATTTGGGAGATGGAAAATTCATCATCCTAATGTTATATGTTGATGACATGTTGATTGCAAGTGCTAACATGCAGGACATCAAAGACCTAAAAGAGAAGCTGTTTAAATCTTTTTCAATGAAAGATTTAGGTGCTGCAAAGAGGATACTTGGTATGAAAATATCAAGGGACAGGACAAAGAAGACAATAAAGCTATCTCAAGAAGATTACATCAAGAAGGTACTAGAAAGGTGTGCAATGCAAAATGCAAAACCAGTTTCTACACCTTTGGCTGGTCACTTTAAAGTAACAAAGGATATGTGTCCAAAGACACAAGAGGAGATAGCCTATATGTCTAAAGTTCCATATGCTGCAGCGGTAGGTTCTCTAATGTATGCTATGGTCTGGACAAGGCCAGACATTGCACATGCAGTGGGAGTTGTGAGTAGGTTCATGGACAACCCAGGTAAAGAGCATTGGCAAGCTGTGAAGTGGATACTTAGGTATCTAAAAGGGACAACAACAAATGCTTTGTATTTTGGAGGAACTGATATTTTTCTAGAAGGGTATGTTGATGCAGATATGGCAGGTGACAAAGATACTCGAAGGAGCACTACTGGCTATGTGTTCACGATTGGAGGCACAGCAGTAAGCTGGGCTTCAAAGCTGCAGAAAGTGGTTTCACTTTCTACCACGGAAGCAGAGTATGTAGCAATGACGGAGGCAAGCAAAGAAATTCTGTGGCTTCACAGATTCTTAGAAGAGCTTGGATTCAAACAAGACAATTGTGTCTTATACAGCGATAGCCAAAGCGCTATCCATCTTGCGAAGAACTCAGCCTTTCATTCAAGGACAAAGCACATTGAGGTGAGATATCACTTCATACACACTCTTTTGGAAGAGGGACAACTAAAGCTAGGAAAGGTGCATACAAGTAAAAATCCTGCAGACATGTTTACAAAGGTGGTCAACAAGGAGAAGTTGAGCTTTTGCTCATCTTCAATCGGCATTCAAGGATAAGAAGCCAGGATGGAAAGCAGTCACATGTTTGGTTTGGAGATCAGTCTCCAAGTGGGAGATTGTTAAGTATGGAGCTTGATTTACCCCTTGTAATCTTTTGTGGTAAAAGCGCACATTTGTAAGGCCCCCATTATGAGGAGAAGCCATCGTGCGTGAAGGAAAATCACTCGCCGGAACCATAATTTTCACGGCCAAAAATCAGGGGCAACTTTAGGGGCCTCGGAGGCGGAAGCCCCGAGACTTTTTTTCCCTCATCGGAATATTCCTTTTCACCGGAATATTATGGCCGGCGGCGGCCGGGAAAGTGGTCAGAAAACAAACCAGTCGGGTTGGCGGTGGTCGGAAGTCAATGGCCGGTGGCCGGTGGCCGAATTCAGAAGCGGATTTGTCTACACAGGGCGGATTGGAGGGTCCGATTTGGACTTATTCACACAAGGACGGCTACACATGGCTGCCTCTCATGAGAGAGGGCAGCCCTTTTGGCCTATAAAAGGAGGCCATTTCTACACACATTTGATAGTGTGAAGTTGATGCAACAAGGTGGGTGTGAGGTGGTGAGAGTGAAGCAAGGTGGGAGCTCCAAAAGGGTATAATCCCTTTGTAAACTACTTCTTGTTTTGAAGTACTAAAGCCATTGAGTGGCTGCTTTCCCGTGGACGTAGCCCACATTGGGTGAACCACGTATATCGTGTGTACTCTCTCTCTCTCTCTCTTTACTCTATAATCTCGTGTATGTAGATCTGTCTCTCTCCATTAAGTAATCTACTTAATTATCTATTTAGCTACGTCTTATTTCCTAACACATCCTACCCAATGCTGAAGAACGTCGTAGAGAGATTGCAAAGCGCCTCCTATCAAAAGATAGTTAAGCCTGATGTACAACCTTTTTAAATGAAAATCATCTCAACTTATTCTTGTCCATGATCTATTGCAACTTCAGGTTTCTGTTTTGATCATATTCAATGACCATGCAATTTGTAAAAACTTTATCTTTAGTTATATGTATAATTTTGTTTTTGTACATTGATAAAAGTTATCTTGTAATCGGCACCAAAATGTCCATTAGGTACTCTAGGTGGCATGGATATGCTAGGCGATGGCTAATTGGGTCAAATGAGCTCTGTCCACAAGGCAACAAGAAAAGGCTCTACAGCACTGCTGTCTGGCCAATTCTTGCTACCTTATGGACTAAGCTCATTTGGCCAATTAGCCATCTAGCAAATGTAGGCCACCTGCATACCTAATGGATTCTCATGCCAATCACAATACAACTTTTTTGCCTGATTTTCCATCAACTAGCATATGCAGGACATCTGGAGTACCTATTGCCCGGCCAATTATCATCTCACCTTCAACCAATTAACTAAAAGAAATGTAGAAAATTATAGACATGAAGCTTATCTTCATTGATCTAAATTACACAAACTAAAAAACTTTTTTCAAGATTTTATAGAGAGACAATAAGAGATGTGATTGTATTTATTGCAAAGTGCAAATACAGTGAGTTCCAAAGAAAACTTGATTCCATTACAAGGTTTCAAAGCAAACTTGATTCCAATACAACGGTTAGTTACAAAAAGGTTTGATGTCAAAAAATATCACTCATGCCTAAGGCGACGTGCTAGTTGCATGTCCTTGGCCATGATTGTTACACGCTTGGCACGGACAGCACATAAGAACGTATTCTCAAAGAGACTAACCAAATAAGCCTATGCATCCTCCTAAATTAATTTGAGGGCAACATCAGACATCCGAAGCTCTGTGTTGTAGCTTTGTAGTACCTATCTACACGTCCAGGCAAATGGTGCCTTCTTGATAAGCAAGTCCGCCGTATTTTGGTAACACCGAATTTCAGCAAATGCTCTATAGAAGTGTCGTGCTCTTTGAGATTGTTGTTGTGGGGTCCTTTGAGCTCCTTGGGGTGTGTTCTTTGTGGCTTTCTATAGAGTTTTGACTTACGGCGGCGCTTGGGAGGTGGCTCAGGGGCATCTTCATTAGGATCATAATCTTCATCATTGTTGATGCACTCACCATTGTTGGGTACATCAGAAGGCATGGCACCCATCCCCCTCGACATTGACTTGTGAGCCACATTTTGACAACCTTGGCCGAATGGGCCTCGCACCCATCCCTCTTGGAAACATCTCTCCGTCCACCCAATGAGTCACTGGGATGTCCTCCCCTTCCTAGGATGAATGCTCATTAGACGTGTCTGTCTCTGTGCATTCGGGGTCGGCTAGCTCTTTGGGTTGCCGATTTGTACGCATCTTCTGCTTCTTGCACACCTCATTGGTCTTTGGATTCTTCTTTGTAGTTTTTTTTGTCCTTGCCATCTAGAAAGTGTCTTTGGGAATATCTTTAGAGCTTAGGGTATTCGGAGAGGGAGGGAGTGTTTTGTGTTTGTGATGGGGGGTTTTCCCTCTTTATATGGGGTGGCCATAGAAGGGTGGGTTCACACGGTGGAAAAGAGCTGCTAAAAGGACAAGAAAATAATCTTTTGAATTACAAAACCACATGAAAGTAAAGAACTATTTGATCTCATAGAGCTAAACGTCTACTTGAACAATTGCGTAAACAATCAAACAATGAAAACACTCGATGAAAAGCAAGAGGGTTGTGACACAAAAAATTATGTTGTAATACTCAGATTACGGGGATAATATGTGCATTCAAGTGTAATGGATTTTCCATCATCATGAGATTCCAAGTACATCTATTGCCTCCTGGCCCAGACTTTTCCCACCCTAGTCCTTGATGCTCGCCACACTGCATGTCGTACTGGACCTTGTGAGGATCTCCAGTGCTCTAAGGAACAAGCATGGGCCAGTTTGATGTCCTTCTTTTGCCAAGCGTGATGACCTTGCACGTTCGATGGACACTTTGCATCCAAAGTGGTAAGGTAAAACCAGTTGAACTTCCTAAAGATAGCATGAGTGCATTAAACCCCCTCCATGTATTTTATTCTTGAAGTAGACACCTCTGGCACGATATTGTGACTTCTCCATACCTTGCGTGCTCCAAACATCCAATGAACCATACATGTTCATAAAGTATGCACCATGTGCATAGAGGATATGCTATCCATAAAGCCACAACACATCGATGATGATCAAAAGTAAAGCATAGAATAGACCAAGGCGGAATAGCAAGCACTCACCATATAGTGTGTAATGTTTGTTTCACCCCATGCTATGACGACTACCTTTGTGAACTCCACCACCAAATTTTGGAATTGTTGTTGTTGCTCATTGGTTGTGCTTGCAAACCATAGTATCTTCATCATCTTGTTGAATACTGCCCAAAACATGATGTCGGCTAAGCACAACACTTGCATTGCTATCATTGTCCGTTGTATACTTGCAAAGATCCTGCACAACTCCCATCCACATTCAGATATTGATGACCTGACATGTGCACTACTTTCCTTGGGCGAAACCCTCTTCAAAAGTGCCTTGCATTTAGTCCACTCATGGACATTGGTTGGGCCACTTCTTGAGCGCTTGCATTGTTCTTTTGTGCAACAATGGATGTATTGGTCCCATGACAACCTATTGAATTTAAAAGCCCTTCCACTTTTGGGATAGCATAAAGCGAACTCTTTGTAGGCTTCATTGTAAAGGCATAATCAATATGAAGCTTCAATAAACAATCAAAGATGCACATAAAAATATGAAGTGTGCAAAAATGCACATTTTTGAGAGGGAAGTTAATTATAGGGTTCCATTCATTGTCTTTTATGGCACAATTGGGCTCCTCTAGCATATGACATCATAGCATTGAGTGCTCCCACACGCGTGTAATTTGTGAATTGTCCTTTTCCTCTGTTTTGTCAACTGTTGCATTTTTGCATGCATTCCCCTTATAGCCCTTAATGAAAAATGGACAAGGATACAGAGCTCCAGCCCCTTGTTTGCACCCTAGAATGCACTTGATTGTTCTCAAATCGCCACCTAAGTGCCAATCAACTTCAAACTCCCCTATGCCATCCTCTTGGAGTTCCTCCCAAGCTAGTTGTGCCTTAATGACATCTATCATCCACAAAATACATTCAAAAATCAAGCAAGCACTTCATGGGTCTCCTTGGGAACCTCAATAGCACCAAGCCACCAAATTTCTATCTCCAACTGGACACTAAAAGATGGTGCACACTCTTCATTCAGAGCTATACGCTTCGCATGAAATAAGGCCTCGTTCATGAGAGTAATACTCATCCTTTCTAGTCTTTGTTTCTTCACAATTTGACACTCGTCTAGCTAGAGCACAAACGTCAACTTTGATCTAGTGCTAAAAATGTCCAAAATAACATATAAAAAACATAATTTGGAAAAAAAACTGACTATGCATTGTTGTAGCCTCATCATTAGGTGGTACACCATAAAAATGTACCATTGCCATTTGAAGCTTTCTCAAATCAACAAAAATATTATTTGACATTGAGTAAGGAAATCCCTTGTCCACTATGTCTGCACCGACGCTTGCATTGGTATGTTTTCTTACTCCTTTTGAACTCTTGGTAAAGGTGGATGAAGGAATTATCTCCTCTATGTGCAAATAGCCCCTATTCGAAAGTACACATCTTAGTTCAAAGCCTTCTTAGCAAGATTGACCTTAAATGGTATAGGAAAAACATTCTCAGTAATTCCTCTTTCCCTTAAAGCATCCTTAAGGAGACCATATAAGGCAACGTATCCCTTAGTATTAATTTCCACTTCATCACAAGCCTTCTGTACATCAACGTCGCTCACAAGATTTGAAAACTTTGCATAACCTCCTTTGTGACAACATTATTTAAATTTTTTATATTTGGTGCTCGTAAACGGGCTATGACATCCGATTTCTTGAGGCACAAACTCAACAAATGGATGCTATCCTCTTGGATGTGGCCACCACATAGCTCTTGGATAAAATTCCTAGAAGAAGGGACAAAAACATTACCATAGAAGCAATTTAAAGCATGTATTGGAGCATAGCAAAATGCACCTTGTAGTTGTAACCCTTCTTTTTTGAGCACTACCTTCAGGGCTAAAGTCTCTATGGCTGAGAAGCTCCTCTTATGTTTCCTTGCACCTAAGGGCGTCTTTTTAAGATGCAGGATCTTATCTTCAAGCTTTGCAATCTTAGCATTTTTCTCTTCCACGTGTAGCTTAACAGTTTGCACTTCCTCCTCTGCATGAATGATCCTTTCGCGCAATCCACTAGTGGTATGGGAAAGAAGTTGGCATTGATGCAAAGACCATTGTGTGCTATTAGCTCCAATAGTCAACAATCACTTGCAGTGTCCACCAAGAAGACCTTGCTCCCCTCTACCTACATATTGTAAGAATAAGCAAGGCTATTGAATGTTGAATACACATTGATCATTAGGGTAGAGGCAACCATGCACCCAAAGGTCCACATTGGTGTGACATGTATCATGGTGTTGTTGTGCAATTTACAAGTATTGATGTTTTAAGGGTGCGAAGTCCTTTGGCAGCTGAACATGTAGAGACACCATTTTTGAACTTGGAGATCTTGCTGCGGATGGGAGGTTTGTAATGTCACTTACTCCATGGAAAGGGGAATAAATTTGGCATCAAGTAAGAGAGCTATGGGATGAAGAGCTACAACAGAGATACGGAGTGGAGAGGAGAGCTATGGAGTGGACAACTATGGAATGGAGAGCTGCAGAGCAGAGCTACGGAGTGGAGAGGAGAGCTATGGAGTGGAGAGCTATGGAGTGGAGAGCTATGGGATGGAGAGCTGCAGCAGAGCTATGGAGTGGACCTGCAACAAGGAGAGGGAAGGAGAAAGAGTTTGTGATGAAAAATAGAAGGGAGAAGAGAGAGGGAGAGGAGTGAGAGAGAGGGGAGTGATTTTGGAGGGAACTGAGAAAAGTTGGAGAGTTTGACATTTTGCAGGTCTAGTAGTGAAATTTTGAGAGAAAAATTTGATTTTTGGGTATGCATATAGGTTGGGGAGAAGTTTTGAGTAAAAATGAGGTTTATTTGAATTTTTCTTGAAAAAGGGCGGGGGTTATGGACGCCCTTGATGATGTGGCAAAAGAAAGGGGGTAGGGTAGTTATTGTCATAAGGGCCACCACTCTTTTGGGTAGAGAGAGAATGTACCTAATACCCCCCCAGGCTCTATTTCAGCCTACAAAAAGCCTATGACAACCCTAAAAAAAGCCTATGAGAAAACCCTCATTCAATGCTCTTCTCTCCTAAATCACACACATTTTTGCCTTAATCCCTTAAAATTAGGGATCCTTACAAGGCCCTTTTGGGGTTCATATTTTTTCTAATGTGACAGAGCACTAAACCAGATCACTATCAAAATAAGATTTCTTGTACTGTGGGTAGACGATCTGTTTGATAAGCTACAAGGCTCGACCTACTTTAGTAGGATTGACCTTAAAAGTGGCTATCATCAAATAAGGATAGTGAATGAAGATATCGTAAAGACCACGTTTCACACAACGTTGGTCTTTATATGAATACCTTGTCATGCCTTTTGGCTTGACAAATTCTCTAGACACATTCAACTGCTTAATGGAGAAAATCTTTAGACCCTGCAGCAAGTTTACTGCGATGATATCATCATCTACTCCAAATCTATTGAGGAGCATAAGAAACATCTCTAGGTAATTTTTCAAGCATTGAGGGAGAATAAACTTTTCATTAATCAAAAGAAGAGTGAATTTTTCCTTCAAGAGATTCAATACTTAAGTCACATTATCTCTCAAGATGGTATCCGTATGGATCCAACCAAGTTAGAGGTAATAACAGTATGGATCCAACCAAGTTAGAGGTAATAAAAGGATGGCATATCCCAAGGAATCTACAGGAGCTACAAAGCTTTATTGGTATGTGTGCATACTATAGATGCTTCATAGCTATATTCTCACAAATAGCAAGACCATTACATGACTTGACAAAGTAGAATGTTAAGTACATATGGATTGCCAAAGAACAAAATGCTTTGAGAAGCTTAAAGAAAAATTTACTTTTCAACCTGTGCTTACATTCCCGGATCTCTCAAAACCATGTGAGGTCCAATGTGATGCTTGTGGAGATTGCCTTGGAGCAGTCTTGCTTCAAGAAGGGCATGCCATAGCATATGAGAGTCGAAGACTCGATTCCGATGAGCGAGTATTGGGCATCTACAAAAAGGAGTTGCTAGCTGTCATACATGCCCTTGACACATGGAAGCACTATCTTTTGGGGACTCCATTCATCCTACTAACGGATCACCAAAGTCTTAAGTACTTCATGACACAAACCAAGCTCTCCGACAAACAAATGAGGTGGGAAAATTTTCTTTCACAATTCAATTTTCATATTGCTCACAAGCACAATCAAGTGGCCGATGCACTATCATGATGACCAAGGGGAAATGCGGTGTCCATAGCAACTGACAATGATCTATCTTCCATGATAGATGAGTATGCTATTGACCCCGATTTGAAGGATGTAATTTCAGCCCTTGCCTTAGGGAAGAAAGAAGAACCATTCACCTTGCAGGATGGTTACCTTCTCCATGACAATAGGCTATGTGTTACTCACTCCCTTCATGACAAAGTAATGTATGAATCCCATGCTCCTCCCTATGCGGGGCATAGAGGGCAACCTACTCTTTGAGAAGTAAAACATACTTCTATTGGCCTACCATAAAAGTAGACATACAAGAGTATGTTTGAAAATACATCGTATGCCAAAAGACAAAGTATGATATAGGGAAGCAACCTGGGGTACTCCAACCATTACCAATCCCTAATTCACCATGGGAGAGTATATCCATGGATTTATCTTTGGATTACCCAAGCGTATCCATGGGAATATGCAAATATGGACAATAGTCGACAGGTTTAGCAAACAAACACACTTTATACTTGTCAAAAAGACTATTAAGGTGTACCAAATGGCAAACCTCTTTATAGCCCAGATTTTCAAACACCATGGCTTGCCAACATCAATCGTGTCGGATAGAGATCCTCAAATGACCAATAATTTTTGGAAGGGTCTCTTTGAGAATCTAGTTACAAGGCTAGATTTCTCTTCAGTCTATCACCCACAAACGGATGGCCAAAGTGAAATAGCTAACCTCACGATTCTAGATCTACTCAAGACCTATGTTATGGAAGTAGATCAACGTTCCCAATGGGAGAGGTACCTACCCCTTGTAGAGTATGCGTACAATAACACTATATACATGGAAGACTCCTTTTGAGATCATTGACGAAAGACCAAAAAGTCCCTTGCTACTTAAGGTACATGGGAAGATCTTCGCGCTGATGAGTATAGCCGAGACCTACAAGAATATTTTCAAAAGATTGAGGCTATATCCATCTCCCAACAAAGGCCAAAAGCTACTATTGACAAGCATAGATGGGACTTAGCCTTCAAGAAAAATGATTGGGTCCTACTCAAGTTTCCCAAGGCTCAATTGAGGCAAACTACGAGCAAAAATCTTACGCGTTATCAAAAGTCTTATGCTAAATTATGAAAAAGATACAATGGTCCTTTCCAAATCTTAAAATGAACCAATGAGATGGCCTATTCGCTAAGAAATGTAGACTAATGACTAAGACTTTATCTTCTCTACCTCATAGTCCAGGACGACTATGGTTTCAAGAGAGAGGTAATGTCATAAAATGTAATATCTACCTATTTCAAAAAGACTTTCTCATATTAAACTGATCATTTAATATTGCAGAGATGAATGGGAACAAGAGGTAGAATATAGACATGTGCACATAATGGAGCTCAAAAGACCTTAGGGTTAGCTTCATTCAAGACCTCCAAAGGTTAGTGTTAAAAGTTATTAGACCTAGGATCTTAGGCAAGGTAGGAATAACCTTGAGGTGGGAACCCTACCCAAGCTTGAGGTGCTTGTCGTGCTTGCTAACTAAGGTGCTTGAGGTGCTTGTCGTGCTTGTTTACTAAGGTGGTTGTTGACTAAGGTGCTTATGGGAACCCTACCCAAGCTTGAGGTGCTTGTCATGCTTGATGAGTAAAATGCTTGAGAAGCTTGAAGTCAAACCAAGGCCTACAAAGAGGGGGGCGAGCCTTACAAGTAGGGGATGAGAGACAATATCACCTATATCCTCTCAAGGGTCACCCTTCCACAAGAGGCAACAAGGGCACTTGTCAAGCTCCTCCCGTGTTCCCATCATGGTGTGCTTGAATCCTATTGAATAGGCTTTAAAGGGGTCCAATGAGAATTTAGTTTGATTAACTAATTATCTAGGCAATATTCAATCCCTCTCTCTCAAAGGGGAAAGGAGGACACTTGTCCAAATGCTACCCTTGTTGCTTGATATGCACAAAGCATGTGATTGGCTAGGCTTGAGGAGCTCCAATCAAATCAAGGCTTGGCTACAAGGAGGGGTCGACCAAGGCAAGCTAGGGGTGTGCTTGGAGATACACACCCTCTCACACACAGACATTCTCATTGTGTGAAGTGCAAGAGCTTCGATCTCCTTCTCTAAGCTTGAGAAGTTGAGAGCCTACACCAACACCTCTTGGCTATGGAATGCAAATCCAACCAAGAGCCATGCTTCAATGATCTGCTTCTTTCTCGTATGTTACTTATTCTTCCTCATTCCTTGCTATATCTCTCTCCACCTTTGAAGGTTTTTGAGGTCTTGGGACTGAGGCTGGGTACAAGTTATGTTAAGTATGGAGCTTGATTTACCCCTTGTAATTTTATGTGGTAAAAGTGCACATTTGTAAGGCCCCCATTATGACGAGAAGCCATCGTGAGTGAAGGAAAATCACTCGCCCGAAACCAAAATTTTCACGGTAAAAAATCAGGCCCCGAGACTTTTTTTCCTTCGCTAGAATATTCCTTTTTTTCAAAATATTATGGCCGGACGGTGGCCGGAAAGTGATTGTTAGGCACACATTTCCATAACAAACAACCAATGCAGTTAACATACAGTACATATCAAACAGGAAACAGGAAACTGCATACTTCAAACACCATACTGCAAATAAGACAGGTATGTAACATCAGAGATAAAGAGAAGATAGTGTGCCATTCATCATCATCATTCAGTAATACAACATAAACATCAGTACGAGATCAGGAGAGAGAGAACTGCATCGACAGGAATGCCCATAACTGCCCCTCTTCCTGAGACACCACGAGACACATTCACAACTACCCAAAAATATAAGTACTAATGTCCACATATCCCTAAGGTTCAAAAGTTATAGGTCTTTAGTTATAGTTCAAAAATAATAGCCTGACTGCCCTGAAAGCCCTGATAAATCAGGCACTAACACCTGGCACACCTGGTGGGCAAGGTTTCTCAAACCTTGTGAGAACCCACAATATCCCTTGATCAAAAAATTCATCCACCAGCTGATCCTTGAATTCAGTTTGTTGTGAAACTGCTGTTGTTGTTGGAGTTTCCTTGTCAAACTCTTCAACCTCTGCATCCACCTGAACTGTAACTGCCTCCTTAGTACTTTCAATCTCTCCTGATAGAGTATCTCATCCACAATCATTTGCACTGGATCATTTAAGTCGTGAATTCCTCCTACAGCTTCTGTGTCCTCCTCTGCAACATCTTTAGCCTGTCCTGCAACTGCACTTTTCCTTGTGTCTTCAGTAATATGCTCCTGCACTTCTGCTGCCACATCAGTTCCTGCAATCACTTCAGAATATTTATTAGCAAACACCTGCTCAGATTGTTGGCCTTCTTGTTGCTGGAGCTGCATCTTCAGATCCTCCAACTGCTCTTTTAGGTCAGTATACTGCTGCTTCAGTTCAGTATTCTGCTTCTCCATAAACAAGTTTTCCTCCTTCATCTCCTCCTCTGCAAACATCTGATATGGTTTACTCACCACATCATACACCATTACTATCATTTTCTCCCAAACTCCCTTCATGTAGTCCATCACTTCAGTCTTCGTTTTCTCCACAACTGTTGAATTGAGATACCTTCTACAAAGTAGAAAAATCTCCTCTTCTTCAAGTGATTTCAGGTCTTTAGGCCCATTTTCATATTCAAGTGAATATCCAAATTCAGTAGTAGGGTTAGGTTTAGGTTCAGGTTTCCCTTCAAGAAGAATGAAGAAAGATTCAAGGTAGGATGCAAACTTTGCAACCATTAGACACTGTCTCTTGAACACATCCAATATCTCTGCATGTAGATGCAACACTCGAAGACCTGATTTAGACTCCGCATGGCAAAACAATTGATTTTCTTGAAAATCTTGATTCAAGAAAAACCAAAATTGATATGCTTCTTCATCAAACTGATCTGATTTAAGGCTTAAAAATAACAGATTGAACTCTCCTTTACGCATAAAAAACACCACCAAGATGGCTTGCTCACATTTCTGCTTGAAAATAGAAAGAGATCCACTTTGTAGCTGCAAAACTGTCCAATCAATGATATCTCCCTGAAACTAAAAACTTTTGACTTCTGCTCCTTGAAAAACTTCCCTTATGTCATAAAGCATGAAGATATAAAACCAATGAGATATAAGAATATCAACATCATCTCCTTCATCAACAACATCACATAGAAATGTAGAACAATCTCCAAGAAAATCCACTTCACCATCATCAAGAACTTCCAAAGTACTTGCATAATCATCAGTCAAAACCATCTCCTCAGCATCAACAAAACCATTGACATCAGAAATTTGGTATAAATCATCAAGAACATCATCAAGAAAGTGAACTTCCTTGAAAACAGATGAACTTCCAATATCCTTGACTGAATTTGTAAAAGAACCAACATCATACAGATCATTGATAACAACATCATCATTCAAGAAACCTTCTGTAACATCAAGATTTGAAGAAAACTCCACATTCTTGATTTGAGTAAGTTGAAGCTTCAAGTCCTCAATTTGATTATCCTTGTTCAAAACAACTTGCTTAAGAGCATCATGAACTTCATAACAGTAAGAAATATGCAAGTCGGCTTCAGTTTGAACCTGAGAAATCTCCATCATCAATGATGTCTTTTCTTCTTGAAGTTGATTGATTTTGGAAAGCGCTTCATTTGCCAGAACCATACTTGAATGTCTCTCATTCTCTAGCTCTAATGAGAGATTATTGATCATCTTCACTTGAGAAAGAACAAGACTTTGAAATTCAGCAAGTTCAGGTACATAACTTCTTTGCAAATCAAGAATCTGCGGATCAGGAACCTGAATTCTGAAACTTTGCAAATCAGGAACCTTTGGTATCAAAACTGGTAATTCAGGGATTTGAAATCGAAGATCCTTATCTTCACAACCTGAATAATTCATATCCACTCTCGAAAATTGGCTTTCACTCTTCAAAACTCCAAAAAACTCTTCTCCATCAACACAAACACCTTTCAAATTGTCAGCTGTCGAATACTCCTTGTCAAGATTCATCAAAAACTGATTCATCACATCATCCTCATCAGTAGCACACATTATGTCTTTATCTATCTTCAGCTCTTCCACTGCATTACGCTGAAATCTGATGTCTCCCTGAATTTCAACATCTTCAAGATTGATGTCAAATGTTGGTATATGGGTTTGTATGGGATATTGGTGGCTTCTCTCACTCACTCCCAATTGTATTCCCTTCTTCTCAATCAGTAATTCTTCTTTTGGGAAACTGTCCTTCTCTTCCTGCAAAGAGGTGAGTCTCTTCGATGTGAGGTTTGGGGATAGTTGGAAATCCTCTTGGCTCCTTTGGCTCATGAGTTGCTCCTGGCTTCCTCCTTCTTCCTTCATCATCTTTTGGACTTCATCTCCCTTGCATTGAACAAACTCTCCTTCTTGAATCAACTTCTTCTCTTCAATAATCTGAGTATCTACAACTTGATCCCATATTCAAGAATATCAAAATCAGATTGAAAAACTTCAGGTGTTGAAAAATCAGATTTAGGCTTTGAAACAACAGGTGCCTGAAACAACAGATTCAGGCTTTGAAACTTCAGGTTTTGAAACAACAGGTGCCTGAAAAACTGTTGGTACATCAACATTGTGCAAACCCTTGAGTCTATCTGGAGTGTGGTTTTGGGATACTAAGTGCTCCTTTTGGCTTCTTTGGCTCTCAGGATGCTCCTTTTCTTCTGCCCTTTCCAACA
Organism: Adiantum capillus-veneris; assembly: GCF_014529385.1. Classification (NCBI taxonomy): domain Eukaryota; kingdom Viridiplantae; phylum Streptophyta; class Polypodiopsida; order Polypodiales; family Pteridaceae; genus Adiantum; species Adiantum capillus-veneris. The sequence goes on from NC_140931.1 coordinate 48,093,088, forward strand.
TCACCTTCTTGACTTCTTCAGGTTGGCTTTGTACTTGAGCTTCTTTCATTGATTTGAGACTTGCAACAAGTGCATTTGGAGAAGTTGAACATGATTGTACCTGATTGTTCCTAACCAAGGGAAACATTGGTGTTGTAACTCCCCAGTCATCATCACTTTCATCTTCCTCCTGAAACTGATCTTCATACTTCTCTGTCAAGCCTTCAATTGCTTCTTGTAACACCTGTACCCTACACATACTAGAGCACGACTTTCTTCTTTTTCCTTCACGACCTTCATGACAGTCTTCTGCCTTGTCAAGAAGATTAGAAAAATCATCCAAATCCTCTTGTGCATCACATAGTTACTCATGATCTGATGTATCTCGAGAAGATCTGACAATTCGATACAACTTCTTGCACAGTTTATGCATACAGTATTTGACACATACATCTTCCTTTTGACATGGCTTGCACATGTAAGGACATTGCTTTGCAGAGTGCCCATCTTTTTGACAAATAGCACACTTTTTCTTCTTCTTCTTTGCCATTAATCACCCATCAAAAGAATAGAGAGCATTTGTACCTCTTTAAACCCTGAAACTGCTTAAACTGCATTGCAAACTGAAATACCTGAAACTGTAGTATGTAAACTGAAAGACTGAAAGTGCATTCTGCAAACTGAAAAATTGAAACTGCATTCTGCAACAAACTGCACATAATTTGCACAGAAACTGTACAGAGACTTCAAAACTGTTTGGGCTAACAATACATTGACCAATGGTCCCAAAAGTGGGTCTGATGTGGGATAAGTGGTTTGTTGGCCTTCTTGGTTTGCAGGTAGGGTTTCCTGCAGCCTGTTTTCAGGTTCATGCAGTTCAGTCCCCTCCCCAACAATTTTTGCCCCTGCAGCAAGTTCTCCTACTGGTTCTTCTTGGTCATCATTACCCGACTCTTCTCCTTGTCTTCCTCTTGTAGAGAACTCCCTTCTTAATATAAGCCTTGTTCCATAATGTTGTGGTACATTGGACCCCTGCCCTGATTCACTCATGCATTGCTGCTTCTCCCTTGTCTAGAATACTGTACTAGCATTCTTTGATTATGCACATTGTAGTTTGAAGGTAAATTACAGGCTCCAAAGGGTAACAGTTTTGTAACTACCTTTTCGAGAATGAGAATTCTGACTTCGCTGGGCAGTTGTGGGTAGAATGCTTTCAAGAATTCTGTTGCATACTCCTCAGACTCTTCCCCCGGTGTTCTCCAGTTCGCAAACGGTCACTATCAGGGAACAGGTCGCCGCTGTGATTCATTCCTTAGCACCCATATGGTTTTAGGCAAAATTCGAACCAATTGCAGGATCGCCAAATGTTAGGCACACATTGCCATAACAAACAACCAATGCAGTTAACATACAGTACATATCAAACAGGAAACAGGAAACTACATACTTCAAACACCATACTGCAAATAAGACAGGTATGTAACATCAGAGATAAAGAGAAGATAGTGTGCCATTCATCATCATCATTCAGTAATACAGCATAAACAGCAGTACGAGATCAGGAGAGAGAGAACTGCATCGACAGGAATGCCCATAACTGCCCCTCTTCCTGAGACACCACGAGACACATTCACAACTACCCAAAAATATAAGTACTAATGTCCACATATCCCTAAGGTTCAAAAGTTAAAGGTCTTTAGTTATAGTTCAAAAATAATAGCCTGACTGCCCTGAAACCCCTGATAAATCAGGCACTAACAGTGATCGAAAACGATCCATCGATTGGCCAGTTGGCCGGTAGTCAATGGCCGGTGGCCGGTGGTCGGAAGTCAATGGTCGGTGGCAGGTGGCCGAATTCAAAAGCGGACTTGTCTTCTCAAGGGAGGCCACACATGGGCGGATTGGAGGGTCCGATTTGGACTTATCTACACAAGGGTGGCTACACATGGCTGCCTCTCATGAGAGAGGGTAGCCCTTTTGGCCTATAAAAGGAGGCCATTTCTAGACACATTAGACAGTGTGAAGTTGATGCAACAAGGTGAGTGTGAGGTGGTGAGAGTGAAGCAAGGTGGGAGCTCTATTAAGGGTATAATCCCTTTGTAAACTTCTTCTTGTTTTGAAGTATTAAAGCCATTGAGTGGATGCTTTCCCGTGGACATAGCCCACATTGGGTGAAATATATCTATCTTCTCTCTCTATTAAGTAATCAACTACTCAAATATCTATTTAGCTACGTCTTATTTCCAACAACTGGTATCAGAGCAAGGTTTTCTGTAGCTAAAGTATGTCAAGGAAAGGATTCCTTGAATTGAGTGGGATTTATGGCGGAGGAAGGGAAGCTCAAGATTGAGAAGTTCAATGGCAAAACTACCAACATTGGAAGATGCAGATTGAAGACTATCTCTACCAGAAGGACCTCTATTTTCCACTAGGCGGTCTTGCGAAGAAGCCCGCAACAATGGCAGATGAAGCATGGATTGCCCTTGATCGAAAGGCACTGGGAACAATCAGGTTAAGCTTGGCGTCAACGGTGGCCTTCAACATTTCGGAGATGAAGACCACGAAGGACTTGATGAAGTCACTTGACGACTTCTACAAGAAACCATCGGCATCCAATAAGGTATTTCTTATGAAGTTCTTGCTCAATATAAAGATGGCAGAGAATGGTTCAATTGCAGAACACCTAAATGAATTTGACACAAACATAAGTCAACTTCAATCGGTGAAAATCAATTTCGATGATGAAGTGCGAGCTCTCCTTATACTATCATCTCTACCGGATAGTTAGGACAGCCTTGTGATGGCTGTAAGTAATTCTATCTCTGGCACAAATACTCTTAAGTTTGATGATGTTGTGGGTGTTCTCCTAAGCGAGGAAATGCGAAGGAGAAGCACATGAGAATCATCAAGTGCTGCACTATCAGTGGAAATAAGAGGAAGGCCTAAGGAGAGGTTCAAAAACCAAAAGGGTCGTGATCGCTCAAGGCGGAGCAAGTCACGCACAAAGTCAGTTCTTGAATGTTGGAACTGCGGGCAAGAAGGGCCATGTCAAGAAGGATTGCTGGTCCAAGAAGAAGAAGGAGACAGAGTCTCAAGACAATAAGACAACATCGGAGGCCAATGTGGCAGGTAAAGTAGAGCAAGATGCTCTAATTCTCTCATTAGACAATGTGTCTAATTCCAGGATAGTAGATTCCGGGGCTTCATTCCATGCAACACCACACAAGCAACATTTCCAAGATTACACCAAAGGTAATTTTGGGTATGCATACTTGGGAGATGATGAAGCTTGTGAGATTGTCGGCAAAGGTACAATTTCTGTCAAAACTGCTAACGGAAATGAATGGAAGCTTAAAGATGTTAGGCATGTTTCTTCTCTTCGCAAAAAATGATCTCTATAGGACAATTGGACGATGAAGGTCACAACATTGCATTCGAAAACAAACAGTGGAAGATCTCAAAGGGATCTTTGGTGGTTGCCAAAGGAGAAAAGGGCGCTACACTTTACTTGTGTACTGTTAGCACGCAACCTTCAGCTTGTGCAGCAACTACAGAAGTTGAGAGTGCGGTGTGGCATTACCGGCTTAGGCATATGAGTGCCAAAGGAATGCAAATCCTTCAAACAAAGAAGCTTCTACTAGGTTTGAAAGAAGTGGACTTAGAGTTCTGTGAAGATTGTGTTTATGGTAAACAAAAGAGTTGTCCACCAACTTTTCCAACAAATAAATCAATAAATTGATTTATTAAAATTGGGTCGGGGGGTTCTAGATTAGGTGCACTTGTCACACACCGCCCACCTGGGAATTCGATCGACGCGGGGAATGGCTCGTTGGATTCCTCTAACCTAAAACTAGATGTACGTCATGGAAGATTCCCATCGTAGTGTAATAACACCTGTCAAAACGCGTATACAAACCATTTAAGCAAGAGGGTTCCAAAACTAAAAAGCCTAATCTAATGGACTTGTTCAGACATGTAGGTCCAGTGAACAGGCTCACAAAATTGCCGGTACTAATCCTCCTAGGATTCTAGACACTTCTATCTAGGAAGAAGGAAAATTGGCTATGGAAGTCGATGAAGCATGTCCACGTGGCACACAGATCCATGTGCACGTGACATCCCCTTATGCTTAAGGTGAGGTACGGGTATCGATCTGCATGGACTCCTTGTATGAGGTTAGCAAATATGGATAGTGGATGAGCAAGTCCTCATCCACCCAAGCATCTGCATGTGTCCCTCGATCCTTGAATTTGAGGAAATGTTGTTGCGCTTCCTTCTTATTGCCAAGTTGAATGGGAAGCATTCAAAAACACTTTGACTTGGTGACAACAATCTCTGGTGGTTCTTCTGTTGGATTGCTCCTTGAAAGGCCACCCTTGTGGTTGCAACTTGACAGGTCCGCTTTGGAAACGCGCTGTGCCTCTTGTAGACGCTCCAAAGGAATGGCCATGTGAGGTCTCGACTTCTAGAATTTGACCATCCGTGTCTTGAGAACCCTGAAATCCACACAAAACTGAAATGAGTTTCATTTCTTACGAACAAAGAGAACTGGTAACCCAAAAGACCATACCTTGGGAGGGTGAAGCCTTCTAAACAAGACATCACTTGGTTTTGGCTTCTCTTTATCCGATCGAGAAAAAAATTTACCTACATATTCCTCGTCATGCAATTGGTCGGAGACAATGTCCATAGGTCGATGGGGATGGTGTGTAGGGGAATGGTGATCCTGGGAAAACACAGAATTGACTTTGACAAACCCTTCACTATACCTCTTAGGAATACCCGAGTTCCTTGATGTGGGCTTGACATAGATGACCGCCTCTTGGGCTCTTTGACGTAGTTCCCTATTTGCCTGGACGTGCGAGATGAGAGGGAGAGAGGGAATACTGCTCTCGCCTCGAACGAGGAATGGATGCAACACATTATCTTTGATGAGAAACATGAGCTTCTCCCAATCGATAATGGGCTTGAACATGCAAAACCATTTAATGCCCAAAATAATGTCACATCCTACAAGTTTAGAGACTACAAAACGACGAGTAAATTGGGTTTGTTGAATGATCAACTTGACATCATCACATTCTTGAAAAATCAAAGCATTCATGCATTTAGAGAACCCCTGCACCAGGAGGGTGAGAATAGGAGAAGTTTGAAGACGCGCACGTTTCACAAGAGATTCACTTATGACATCATGAGAACTTCTAGAATCAAACAACACAATGACCCTTTGACCATTTACATCTCCATAACATTTTATGAGTTCATCCTCTTCAAAAATCCCCTCCTGCTTAGCTTCTTGCTCTCCCACACTCATAGCATTCACTTGAGGGGTAGCATCAAAAGTCGACGCAGTAGAGGACCGAGGTTTCCTTGTTAGATTCCTTCTTAGGACACTCCCTTTTCATGTGACCTACTACGTGGCAATGAAACACCTATGTTCCTTTGCATACAATGCTTGTTCTTCCTCTCTTAATTGACCACCAAAAGAGCATCACCTCTTACCCTTACACGATGGATGCCAAGCTCAAGGCAATGGTTGAGTCCCTTCTCCAAAGTAGCATACTCAGCTTCATTGTTGCTTTGTGCCCTAAGCTTTATACTCCTTTTAATTACCAAAGCACCTTGAGGATCATAAATTACAACACCTCCTGAAGCTTCACCATGTGCTTTCCTGTAAGAACCATTAAAAAAAAATAGATAGGCATTGTCTCTTTGAGCTTGTCAAAAGCATTTTGCTCCTTAGCAGTCCATGAATACTTAACGTTCTTCTTTGTTAAGTCATGTAGTGGTCCTGCCATTTGAGAGAATCTTGCTATGAAGAGTCTATAGTATGCACACATACCTATAAATCTTCTTATCTCATGTAGATTCCTTGGATTAGGCCATGCTTTTATTACCTCTAACTTTGATGGATCCATTCGGATACCATCTTGAGAGATAATATGACCTAAGTATTGAATCTCTTGGAGGAAAAATTTGTTTTTCTTTTGATTGAGAAAAAGCTTATTCTCCCTTAGTGCTTGAAAAATCACTTGGAGATGTTGCTTATGTTCCTCCAAAGACTTGGAGTAGATGATAATATCATCAAAGAACACTCCAGTGAATTTACGATAAGGTCTAAAGATCTTCTCCATTAGATGATTAAACGTGGCTGGTGCGTTGGTCAAGCCAAAAGGCATGACTAGATCTTCATAAAGACCGAACGTTGTACGAAACGCGATCTTTAGGATATCTTCATTCACTATCCTTATTTGATGATAGCCACTTTTAAGGTCAATCCTACTGAAGTAGGTAGAGCCTTGTAGTTACGGGGAATTTGTTTTTGATAGTGAGATGGTTTAGGGCACGATAGTCCACACACAGAAGGGAGAACAAAAGGAAGAAAGAAAAAAAATGGAAAGGTGATAATATATTTTGTAGAGCTAAGCTTGATTCATTTTGGTATGCTATCATGGTAAGAGGCTTGTTGTCCCTTGAAAGCTGTGTCGGCCGTTACAATATCTCCTATCTCAAAAGCTTGAATGCCCAACTTGGTGGCCAACTCCGTTGATATGAAGTTGTGAATAGAGCCAAGGTCAAACAAGATGAAGGCATCATGCTCTCTTATCTTTCCCCATGCATAGGAGGGAGCTATTCCTTTGCAATGAACATCCTCTTTTAGAGCTTCGATGGCGGAAGCTCTAGGAGTCCCATCAGGAGTATTTCTTTTGGGGCAAGAACGGTAGGTATGTCCTTGCTCGCCACACTTAAAGCATTTGTGGTCCTTGCGAAAAGCTTCAGGCTCTTTAGGAGAGAGTTTGTTTTTACCTTTATACACTCCCTTCTCCTTGGACCGATTGTTGTTGTTGTTGTTGTTGTTGGAGTTGCCTTGGGAAGAGCCTTGAGCATTGCTCTTCCCTCTTGCTTCATTTTGCTAGGTATGTCCTTGCTTGCCACACTTAAAGCATTTGTGGTCCTTGCGAAAAGCTTCAAGCTCTTTAGGAGAGAGTTTGTTTTTACCTTTATACACTCCCTTCTCCTTGGACCGATTGTTGTTGTTGTTGTTGTTGGAGTTGCCTTGGAAGAGCCTTGAGCATTGCTCTTCCCTCTTGCTTCATTTCGCTCTTTATTTTCCATGGGCTTGACATTACATCTAGCCCCTTGTTGGAAATTAATGCGCAAAGAAACCATGGTATGGTGGATTACTTCGGTGATAGAACCGGGCCGTTGGGAGTTGACATATTCGGCCATCTCTTCAGGTAGTCCATCACAGAATTGTTGCTTTTGCTCTGCAAAGTCTATCTTTTGAAAGACAGTAGCCTTGAGATGTACATCCCAAAACTTGTCTACATATTTGTGAATAGACTCATGAGAGAGGAGCTTTAGGCTACGCCATTCAGTCAGCACTTTGTCCTTTGCATCGCTTGCAAGAAATTGCTTCATGATGGAAACTCGTCGAGTTTTCCATGTCTTTGAAGCTTCACCATTGCCATGAAGGCTAGCCCACCATTGACGAGCTAATTTTTGCAAGTGCATAGCTACATGGTGTAGCTTGGAGGACTCTGTGGAAGCCCTCGTCTCCAAAAGCTGCATCAAATTGCTGGATGAAGGCCAACACTTTGTCGGTAGCACCAAAGGTGCCATCATAGGTGAAGAAAGAGATACTCTTTCCTCCCTCCTTGAACTTCTTTAGCTTTTGTGACCTTTGCCAGGCAAGGTAAGATTTGCGATGTCCTCCCCTCTTGTATTCTCTAGGAGAATAACCATAACTTTCATCAGAAGAGGAGAAAGGTGAAGAAGAAGGAGAAGAGGGTGACCTCTTCCTTGCCCTTTTCTTCCTTGGTTTCCTCTCTTCCCATTTGGAGTGCCAAGGAGACGGACTATGGTTTGAAGATTTCCTCTTGGTAGGTGTTGGCGATTGCCTAGACCACCGTCTTCTTGGAGCCACATCTTCAGATGAACTTAGGGATTCAGTGCTTTCTCGTTCCTTGGATTCCTCCTCTCGAATGGGAGAGAGTCTTCTTTTGGGAGTCTCATCAAGAGGCCTCCTAAGCTCTCTCTCCTGTTGAAGAGGAAGGGTTATCCCATAAGCACGAAGTTGTTGGGTAACTTCGGCTTGCAAGGTAGGGTTACCCATGGCTTGCTGCAACCTAGTAACAAGGTAGTTAACAAACATGGGGGCATTATCATTAACACCTTCATGTGCAAAATCAAAGCTATCAATGTTCATTCTACTCTCTTGATTATTGTCAACCATGTTAATTAAACTTATATGTTTGCTTAATGTACTTTTTGGCAATTCAAAACTTCAGTTGCTACTCCTCTTAGCCTTTGAAAATTTTGGCTCTTAAGTATCTATACCCACGGCTCGAATTCGGTTAATTATAGAGTGTAGTGGAGTGGGTCTAACATAGCAGCGTTGCTGGAGGATAGCTCCTTTCAGACTTCTTATGGCTCAATAATGGTAAAGCCGTAGGCAACTCTTAAAAGACTCCATTATTAAATCCTAAGCTCTCGAGGTGTGCACTATACCCCACATAGTGGGCTGCAACAAAACCGGTATTAAATCCCAGTCCCACTTACCCTAATATAATTAACAAAACCAACCATTTATAGGCTACTTAAGGACCTCTCTTCTTAAGCAAGAAAAGATAAAACAAATTCTCTGATATCAATGTAATAGAAATGGCTTAATAGCTTGTAGAGTAGCGGAATTAAGAGAAAGTATTTGATGAAATTACTTGAGAGCATAATGGGTGAACGTCATTAGTGATAGCAACATAAACATAACAGTTAATTAACTAGGCATGAACAATACTTCTGCAAGAGAGAGAGAATTAGAGAACATGACAACAATTGAGGACCGGATTTATGTGGAGCCGGTCCCCCCCTCCAATAGGCATTTGTATTATAGGTTCTCCCATTAAAGGAGACTTGGTACAATACAATCTTTGTGTTCTTTTCAACCTAAGTGATGAAATGAAGATGGAAAGCTTCATGCACCACTAACATAGCATAACCTTTGAAGAAAGCATTAACTGGACCAACCCTCAGTCCCAAGACCTCAAACAACTTCGAAGGTGGAGAGAGCTAGCGGAGAATGAGGATAGGGAAGAGGAAGAAGAAGTAGTATACGAGAAAGAACTATTCCCTTAATTATCATCACTCTTCTTTAGCATAGCTTAATAGCTTAATAATGATGAAGATGAAGAAGATGGCAAGCTCAAGCTTTGAAGCATGTGTCTTGGTTGGATTTGCACTCCATAGCCAAGAAGCTTAGTCTAGGCTCACACTTCTCAAGGAGCTTAGAGAAGGAGATGAAGCTCTTGCACTTGCAATGTACACAATGAGAGTGTGTGTGGGTGAGTATATCCTGCAATCTAGGCCCATGCTTCCTTGGTCGACCCCCTCTTTTAGCACTCCTAGGCATTTGATTGGACCTCCTCCTCAAGCCTGGCCAATCACAGCCTTAGTGCATATCAAGCAACAAGGGTAGTCTTGGGACAAGTGTCCCCCTTTCCACTTTGAGAGAGAGGACTTGATAAATGCAAAAGAAATTAAATAAATGTGGTAATTTATCATTGGACCCCTTTTAAGCCTGGCCAATAGGAGTCAAGCACCTCATGAAGGTAACATGGGTAGGGGCTTGACATGTGTCCTTGGTGCCTCTCTAGGCTTGGTCTCACCTTGTGTGTGTGTGTGTGTGTGTGTGTGTGTGTGTGTGTGTGTGTCCTGTGTTCTATCTCTACCCCCTAGGAAAAGGGCTTGCCCCGCTCTTGTAGGGATATTTTTGACTTTGCATGAGCAAGCACCTTAGTCATCAAGCATGACTAAGCCCTTGAACTAGGGGGTGTTCCCACAAGCATAGCAAGCAAGCATGTCCAAGCACCTCAAGCACCTCAAGCACCTTAATCAAGCACCTCAAGCATCTCGAGCTTGGGCTGGGTTCCCACCTCAAGCTCAACCCTAACTTAGGTCAAGGACTTTTAACACTAACCTTTGGAGGTCTTTAATGAAGCTAACCCTAAGGTATTCTAAGCTCCATTAGTAGCCTGTCTCTTTGATAGACCATCTCTTATTTGAACCCTTTTACCATGGGCCCCTTCTTGAGATAGATCTGTAAGCATATGTCTATATTCTACCTCTTGTTTCCTATTTATCTCTCCCATATTAAATGATCAGTTCAATATGAGAAAGTCTTTTGGAATAGGTAGATATTAGATTTTATGACAATTTAACCATATACAAGTGATGCACCACAACCACACATCATTGTCCTTGCACATAGAGCTAGTTTTTGACATAGAAGGATGGAAAGCAGTACACACATGTAGGTGGGATATCCATAGCTATCCTTTGAGGTTTCATGCATCATTTAATATCATCACATAACCTTAATAATTATACAAAATACCCCCATCACTTTGACCAATTGTATAGTATGACTTCACATTTGAGTGCAAAATAGCTTTTCCTATTATTGGATGCACACATGATATAAAAGAGGGAGTGATTGATATCATATAGTATACTATTCACACTTAAGTGCAAAACAAATTTTTCCTATTTTTGGATGCATACATGACATAAAAGAGGGAGTGATTGATAGCATACCAAAATGAATCAAGCTTAGCTGTACAAAATATATTATCACCTTACCATGTCATTTCACCCATGCGGGACTCATACGATCAATCATGATGTGAAAAGAAAGCCATTTTGTGCAAAACTATCCATACAGCTTGTGTTGGCTAAACATACATCAACACATAAGTTTATGGACATGAGAACCTTGAAATAGCGCATAGAACATATATGAACCTCACATCAAACCTACAACTCTATATGGTACTCCTCTTAACCTATACATAAAAAGTAATTCATAACTCACACTCATGAATGATAATGGTGATCTAAATACATTTATCAAGTATTAGTAGATTTTTCTATCAGATGAATGCATATAATGGCTCTCCAAGGAGCTTGGGGTTCAAAAAGTTGCCTTGAGTGCAAAAGGCAACAACGTATATTTTAACCATAACTCTTCACTCAAGCAAAATTTTCAAATGCTACATAAAAGATAAAATGTTGCATACGATGTGGTTAACACTAGTTCTATAATTGGACACTCAAGTCTCCCGAGACACTAAAGTGACCTATTTTTCTAGCAGACCATCTCTGTGTGTGTGTGTGTGTGTGTGTGTGTGTGTGCAGTAAAAAATCCTAGTTTCTTTGCCATTAAATGTCCCACCCCCCCCCCCCCCCCCCCCCCCCCCCAGGTGTGAGGGGCATCCCTACGAGGGGTTGTTAAGCATAAGTTTTATTGGTGTTGTACCAACATTGATTCTATTGACAAACATACAAGTATCAGGGGAAAATCCAAATTGTTGCCCACATGACAAAATCACATGGTGTTGATAACAATGCCATATGCCCACATGCTTCATTACATTCAGAGGTTGATGGTGTGAGCGTAAATGGTGATGACAATAATATGTGACTAGCAGAGGTACCATGCAACCTTGTTGCTGATGTTTGTGAGCCATTAATATGAAGTGAGAATTTAATGAGCAGAATCTCACCATTCAAAAGAGAGAGGCCCGATTGCGATCTTGAATTTCAGCAAGGCTAATTGCAATCTCAGGGAAGGCACGTCGATGTGCCCTCTTCCAAGCAATAAATTTGCAACAGTCTCAGGAAGGGCATGCCGACATGCCCTCCTCCAAACAATAAATTTACAATTGGAAATACCAATTTCAGGGAGGGCATGTCGACGTGCCCTCATCCAATGATGAAATATGGAAAGGAAAATATCAAAATTTCTTAGAGGAAACGTTGAGGTGTCCTTTCCAATGACTTGAATTTCTCTTTCCCTATTTCATCCTTGAGTGAGGGCACGTCGACATGCCCTCCCTAAGATTGTAATTTTCCAATGTTAATTAGTTATTTTAATTCTTTTGGCTACCAAACTTAAATCTTTTTAGGATGGGAGACATCATGATAGTCATTCAATTGCTTGTAGTGTTGTGATCTAAAGATTGCTTTGTGGTGTTTGCAGTCCTGTGAGTCCATATCGTTCATCTAAGCAAATGAAGCGACCAATAGTCTCAAAAAAGAAGGATATTCCAATAGGTAGTCAAATTTTGGGTGAAGTTAGTAATGAGGTGGAGACAAGTTTTAAAGATACAGAGGATTTGGGTGAAGAAGGTGTCACTCAATGTGGTGATTTTGTTCCAGCTGAGCCAGGATTTGCAAAGAATTCTAGTAAAATACATGAACTTAGAACACTATGATGATGTAGACAGGTTGATGAGTACTTTGGATAAGGGCTTTTCCCCTGATTTTGTAGCATGCACTTTGTTGCTTGATATGAACTGCAAACTGAAGAGGCTTGATAAAGCTAGAGAGACGTTTGATGGAATACGTTCAATGGGGTTACATGCCTGATCTTGGTGCATTCGATAAGATGATTGAGTTTCACTGTGAAACTGGAAATCCTGAAGAGGGAGAAACATTGCTAGCAGAAATGGAGGAGGAAAAGCTACATGGATTTGTTGATACTTACCTTATGGTTCTTAATGGCTATGGGAAACAAGATAAAGCTGCAGAGGCCTTGAAAATGTTTTCAATTATGAATGAGGATGCCTTCTTAAGGCCACAAATGAGTCCTGATATCTACTCAGCTCTTATGAATGCTTATATTCACTCAAATTTGCTACCATATGCTGTCCTGAAAATTGAAGATATGATGAATTCAGGATTTTCTCCTCTAGATGAGTCAGATAACATGCTAATTGTTGCCTTCGAGAAAAAAAATTAGTTTCAAAGGGCGGTAGATGTGCTGCTAAATCTAGAAAGCATGGCTATAAGGCCCGGGGTGGAGACTCTGATGACGCTAATTGGATGGTTTGGAAAGCTGGGCTTGGTTCAGGAGGCAAAAAATCGTGATAGAACCTCAAAGAGAAAGGCGATGTTTTGGATTGCAAACCTTACGCTAGTCTTTTTTCAGTGTATGCTAGAGAAACTTCTGTTGATAAGGTGAAGGCTCTTCTCGCCGAGGAGGTTGAGATTGATGTTTCAACTTATGAGCTAATGATTGTTTCATTGTTGGATGGCAACGATCATGAGGAGGCTTAGTCCATGCGAGATCGGATGATTGCCCAAGGTCTCACCCCATTTGATGAGGTTAAAAGAGCTTTATTAGGAATTCAAGCAGACAACTTTCTTGCAGGTGTTAGCAAGCCTTCAAAAGGAGCAACACAAAACTTAGGGATAGAAAACAAAAGTTTTCTTGCGGGTGTGAGTAAGCATGCGGAGGAGGCACCTGAAACTCTATGAGGAATAATCACCACTCTGAATTTCATGTCAGCTTCTTTGAAGTCTTTATTATTGCTATGACAGAGTGGGGCTCTATTTCGAACCTTTTCTTGAGTAGCAAGGTATATCTTCAATGAAAGTGCATATATGAGATCTGCAAACAAATGTTGGTGCATTGATTCCACATATTTATTAAAGATTGGACAACGTTTCTGTTTGAAATGCTTATATCACTTGGTTACAGTTGTAGGTAGTTGTGATCATGGAAATCAACTAAGAGTCGGGTAGAGAGAAGCCTGATTCATGCCAGATTGTCAGATAGCAAACATGTGGTTCTTTTATTGAAATGTTTATGGCAGTCATTGTCATACCATTATTTTTGGTTTTGCCCCCCCCCCCCCCCCCCCCCCCCCCCCTCTCTCTCTCTCTCTCTCTCTCCTCTCTCTCTCTCTCTCTCTCTCTCTCTCTCTCTCTCTCTCTCTCTCTCTCTCTCTCTCTCTCTCTCTCTCTCTCCTCTCTCTCTCTCTCTCTCTCGCTCGCTTGTGTCACTACCGGCTGAACAAATGCTAAGCCTTGTATTGGCTTAAGAGTAGCAGAGTCACACGCCGTCTTTAACTAATTATAGGTCTTTGTTCTTTTTTATCATGCTTGCCCAATGCCTTCTTTGATTCACAGCCCATGGGGCAAGCGCGTGCACGCACACTCGTGTTTTCTAAAACTTGGAAAACCTACAAATAAGAGTCATATTTAGTATATTTGAACGTTTTTAAATTTATTTTCCACAGTTTTAGAGGTCGTCTCTTATAGGTATTTGCTCGTTTTGATGCGTGCATGTGCCCGAACGCACACCCTTGTTTTTCAAAACTTGGAAAACCTACAAATAAGAGTCATATTGAGTATATTTGAAGGTTTTTAGATTTAATTTTCCACCATTTAAGAGGTTGTCTCACCTTCAAATGTTTAATTTGAAAGTAAATGTCAAATTTGGTAGGTGGGATTACATGTTTATTTTGAGTATGTGCAATATGCAAACACATTCTCTCATAATGATTTTCGCACTTTGCAGTTGAGTGCTAGCCTTGCTAGTTGCACACAATGCATCATCTTTATTCAAGTTTGTCTTTTTCTGTGTGGCACTTCGTTCTTTTGGGGGGGCGGGGGGCGGGGGGGGTTCCTCTCCATAGGTTTTATTCAACTTATCTTCCTTTTATTTTCCCCTTGATGGACACCCAGTCCTTAATTGAGATGTATCTCACAACCCCCTCGCTTTGAAGACCTCTCTCTAATGTTTTGTTTCCGGTCCCATAGGTCATATCTCACCTTCGTGGATGATAATTGATCTGTGTGTGTGTGTGTGTGTGTAGTAAAAAATCCTAGTTTCTTCGCCATTGCCAGCCCCGCCCCCCACCTCCCCCAGGTGTGAGGGGCAGCCCTGCGAGGGGGTTGTTAAGCATAAGTTTTATTGGTGTTGTACCAAAATTGATTTTGTTGACAGACATACAAGTATTAGAGGCAAAATCCAAATTGTTGCCTACATGACAAATCACATGGTGTTCATAACAATGCCATATGCCCACATGCTTCATTACATTCAGAGGTTGATGGCGTGAACGTAAACGGTGATGAAAGTATTATGCGCCTAGAAAAGGTACAATGCAACCTTGTTGCTGATGTTTGTGAGCCATTAATATGACATGAGAATTTAATGAGTAGAATCTCACCGTTCAAAAGAGAGAGGCATGATTGCGATCTTGAATTTCAGCAAGTCTAATTGCAATCTCAGGGAAGGCACGTTGATGTGCCCTCTTCCAAGCAATAAATTTGCAGCAATCTCAGGGAGGGCATGCCGACATGCCCTCCTCCAAAAAATAAATTTACAATTGGAAGTCTAATCTCAGGGAGGGCACATCGACGTGCCCTTATCCAATGATGAAATATGGAAAGGAAAATATCGAAATTTCTCAGAGGAAACGTTGAGGTGTCCTTCCAGTGACTTGAAGCAAATACGACTCTCTCTCTCTCTCTTCTCAAGCTTTAATGGAAAGCTTATCACCTACTCCAAGCTTGTGAGAAGGGAGGCCTACATCAACAACTCTTGGATTTGTGATGCAAATCCAACCAAGAGCCAAGCTTCAATGCATTCTCATCTCCTCTACCATGCTAATTACTAAGCGAAGCTATGCTAATATGAGTGATTATGTGAGGAGATGTACATCTTTCTCGTAAGAATACTCCTTCTTCCTCTCAATCTACTCTCATACCCCCGGCTAGCTCTCACCGTCTTCGAAGGTGTGTGAGGTCTTGGGTCTGAGACCATGAGGGAATTGATGTTGTGTTTGATAAGTGTTTTGCTTGGTGCATGAAGTTTCCATCTTCATTGCACTAGCTAGTATTGAAGGAACACAAAGAATTGTACTCTTGATGGGAGAAACCATAATACAAAGTCTTTTGGAGGGGGGACCGGCTCCATGTAAATCCCGTCCTCAACTGTTGTCAATAGCTTAATTTCTCTCTCTTTTGAAGTATTGTTCATGCTATCTAACAAGGTGTTGTGCTTTTTGTTGCTCTCTTCACCCAAGCACTCTTGTTATTCGCATTAGGAATCTATTCTAATGAAATGCTCACGATGTTCATGCTATTTTCCGCTACACACAAGTTACTAGGTCATTAAATGCTACATTGGTATTAGAGCACAAGGTTTCTCTTTTCTTTCTCAAGAAGGGAGGTCCTCAAGCTAGCTATAAATGGTTGGTATTATTAATTTCATGTGAGTAAGTAGAATAGGGATTTTTCAGCCTTGCAATGCGCTTGCCTTCATGCAGTTAACGGGGCATCACCGTCGAGAGCTATGGTCTTAATAGTGGAGTCCTACGGGGCTTGCCTACAACTTAACCACTATTGAGCTATTAGAAGCTTGACAGGAGCCGGGGAGCCGGTGCTGTTTTGGTGTTGAATGACCCTCTCTTCTATTCCTTGCAATTAATGGTATTCGAGCCACGGATACAGTAGCTTGAGTGCTTTTTCTAAAGGGGTTAAGAGGAGTAGCAACTAGGGCTTGAAGTGCCAAAGTACACCAAAAAAGTTTACACCTAAAAGTTGTTAGATTGGCTGACAATAGTAAAGAGAGTGAA
This sequence comes from Adiantum capillus-veneris, assembly GCF_014529385.1. Lineage (NCBI taxonomy): Eukaryota > Viridiplantae > Streptophyta > Polypodiopsida > Polypodiales > Pteridaceae > Adiantum > Adiantum capillus-veneris. The sequence continues at coordinate 48,109,494 of NC_140931.1, forward strand.
ATTAATGTTGATAAATTTGATTTTGTTAATGAGCAGGTTACTATATGATGCCCCGATGCTTGTTAACTATCTTGTTTCTAGGCTTCAACAAGCCATGGGCAATCCATTCCTCTAAAGTGAAGTGTAACGGCGGCTCCGTGCTCATGGGGTTCTCCAAGCTCCCCATCGTGACGACAAAACACCTAGGAAGCCTCCTGGTGAGACTTCTAAAAGAGGCCTCTCTCCGATTTGGGAAGAAGAAGAGGATCCATATGAAGGGCTCAAGAATTCACTTCTTGATGATGTATCTCCTTCCCAAAGGAGAACTCAAGAGCCTTCACCGAAGGAATGAGAAAGGAGTGAGTCTCCCGCCACCTCGATGGAGATGGCTCTACGAAGACGGCGGGCTAAACGCTCTCCATCCCCTCCAAAACGGAGAAGACCATCACACACTTCTCCACACCATAATTCAAAGAGGGATGACAAAAAGCAAGAGAAGAAAAAGGTGAGAAAGAGGACACCCTCTTCTCCATCTTCTTCATCCTCTTCCTCTTATGAAAGTGTTGGTGAAGACAACGAAGATCAAGGCAAGATAAAGGGGAGAAAGAGGTCACCCTCTTCTCCATCTTCCTCAAATTCTGTTAGGAAATAAGACGTAGCTAAATAGATAATTGAGTAGATTACTTAATGGAGAGAGACAGATTTATATACACGAGATTATAGAGTAGAGAGAGAGAGAGAGAGTACACACAATATACGTGGTTCACCCAATGTGGGCTACGTCCACGGGAAAGCAGCCACTCAATGGCTTTAGTACTTCAAAACAAGAAGTAGTTTACAAAGGGATTATACCCTTAATGGAGCTCCCGCCTTGCTTCACTCTCACCACCTCACACTCACCTTGTTGCATCAACTTCACACTATGAAATGTGTGTAGAAATGGCCTCCTTTTATAGGCCAAAATGGCTACCCTCTCTTATGAGAGACAACCATGTGTAGCCGCCCTTGTGCGAATAAGTCCAAATCAGACCCTCCAATCCGCCCATGTGTGGCCGCCCTTGAGAAGACAAGTCCGCTTTTGAATTCGGCCACCAGCCACCGGCCATTAACTTCCGACCACCGGCCATTGGCTACTGGCCAACCGACCGGTTGTTTTCCGACCACTTTCCGGCTGCCATCCGGCCATAATATTCCGGCGAAAATAAGAAATACCTTATTGGATGCCGATGGTTTCTTGTAGAAGTCGTCAAGTGACTTCATCAAGTCCTCCGTGGTCTTCATCTCCGAAACATTGAAGGCCACCGTTGAGGCCAAGCTTAACCGGATTGTTCCCATTGCCTTTCGATCAAGGACAATCCATGCTTCATCTGCCATTGTTGCGGGCTTCTTCGCAAGACCGCCTAGTGGCAAATAGAGGTCCTTCTGGTAGAGATAGTCTTCAATCTGCATCTTCCAATGTTGGTAGTTTTTGCCGTTGAACTTCTCAATCTTGAGCTTCCCTTCCTCCACCATAACTCCCACTCAATTCAAGGAATCCTGTCCTTGAGATAATTTAGCTACGAGCAAACCTTGCTCTGATACCAGTTGTTAGGAAATAAGACGTAGCTAAATAGATAATTGAGTAGATTACTTAATGGAGAGAGACATATTTATATACACGAGATTATAGAGTAGAGAGAGAGAGAGAGAGAGAGTACACACAATATACGTGGTTCACCCAATGTGGGCTACGTCCATGGGAAAGCAGCCACTCAATGGCTTTAGTACTACAAAACAAGAAGTAGTTTACAAAGGGATTATACCCTTAATGGAGCTCCCGCCTTGCTTCACTCTCACCACCTCACACTCACCTTGTTGCATCAACTTCACACTATGAAATGTGTGTAGAAATGGCCTCCTTTTATAGGCCAAAAGGGCTACCCTCTCTTATGAGAGACAGCCATGTGTAGCCGCCCTTGTGCGAATAAGTCCAAATCAGACCCTCCAATCCGCCCATGTGTGGCCGCCCTTGAGAAGACAAGTCCGCTTTTGAATTCGGCCACCGGCCACCGGCCATTGACTTCCGACCACCGGCCATTGAATACCGGCCACCGGCCAACCGACCAGTTGTTTTTCGACCACTTTCCGGCCGCCATCCGGCCATAATATTCCGGCGAAAACTTTAAAGTTTCCCCTGATTCTTGTCCGTGAAAATTTTGGTTTCCGGTGAGTGATTTTCCTTCATGGAGGATGGCTTCTCCTCATAATGGGGGCTTTACAAATGTGTGCTTTTACCACAGAAAATTACAAGGGTAAATCAGGCTCCATACTTAACAAATTCTTCACCTTCTGAAGAAAGTGATGGTGCAACCTTTGAACCATCAAAAAGAAGAGGCCATAGGAAATCCTATGCCTCATGGAAGAGGTCGTCCAAGCTCAAGAAGTTCAAGGAGGGAGGAAAGAGCATCTCTTGAGTCCTTACCTACGATGGCACCTTTGGTGCTACAGACAAAGTCTTGGCCTTTATCCAACAATTTGATGAGGCATTCGGAGATGAGGGCTTCACGGAGTCCTCTAAGCTACACCATGTAGCTATGCACTTTCAAAAGTCTGCCAGGCAATGGTGGTCTAGCCTACGGGCCAACGGTGAAGCTCCACAAACATGGAAAGCTTTAAGAGCTTCCATTATGAAGCAGTTTTTGTCCACCGATGCCAAATACAAAGTACTCACCGAATGGCGAAGCTTGAAGCTCTCTCCCTATGAATCCATCCACAAATATGTAGACAAGTTTTGGGACCTACAACTCAAAGCCACTGTCTTCAAAAAGTTGGATTTTGGAGAGAAAAAGCAACAATTTTGTGCGGGCTTAAGCGAAGAAATGGCGGAGTATGTCAACTCCCAAAGGCCATGCACCATATCGGCGATAATACACCATACTATGGTGGCCTCTCGAATCAATTTCCAAACAGGGGCTAAGAGGAATTCTAAGCCCTTGGAAAACAAGGGTTCCAATGAGCCTAAGGGGAAGGACAATGTCCAAAAGTCTCCTAAGGCCAATTCCAACAAAGCTAAAGAGAAGGGAGTTTACAAAGGCAAAAAAAAACTCTCCCCTAAAGAGCTTGAGCGTTATTGCAAGGATAACCAGTGTTTCAAGTGCGGCAAACAAGGGCATGAGTACCGTGCTTGTCCCCAAAAGAACACCCGCCATGAGCCTCCTAGAGCTACCTTGGTTGAAATCCAAGAGGAGGAAACTCACCACAAAGGATCTCCTCTATGCCATGCTTGGGGAAAGGTAAGAGAACACGATGCTTTTATTCTCTTTGACCCTTGTTCTACTCACAATTTTATATCTATAGAGTTGGCCACCAAGCTAGGCATACAAACCTATGAGATGGGAGATGTCCTACCCACAGAGGGTGCTTTCAAGGGGCAAGAAGCTTCAGTTACTCCCTTAATTGGGAAATTGAGGCTCCATGTCCAAAGCTATGTGGACAAAGAGGACTTCTTTATCTCTCCTCTCAAGCATGAGGATGTAATCCTAGGGGCACCATGGTTTGATCGCCTAGCTATCAATGTTAAATTTCCCGAAAGGAGAATCTACTTTAGGCTCAAGGGAAAAGATATGTACATAGATGCTAAGCAAATGGGTAACACCATACCCAGTGTACAAAAGCAACCTTTCAATAAGTCAATAAAGAGCTCTATTTTTGTGTACATGCATTTTTGTTAAAGATTTTCAAAATGAACCTAATGCTTTAGCAAAAGAAAATAAAAGCAACCACAAAGAATTAGAGTTATCCAATTTTCTCAAGGGGTTTCAAGATGTATTTATTAACAACATCCCTTGTGAACTACCTCCTAAATGAGGCAATGATGACCATGCAATTGAACTTCTTCTAGGAAGTTCACCACATAACAAACCTCCTTATAGAGTTTCTCAAGCTCAACAAGAGGAGATTATGCGGCAAGTGCATGAGTTAGTTGAGAAGGGCATGGTTAGGCCTAGCTCATCTCCATTTTGCTCACCTGTGTTACTAGTGCAAAAGAAAGACAACACATATCGTATGTGTGTCAACTACAGAGCACTAAATAGGATCACTATCAAGAATAGGTTTCCCGTTCCACGGGTAGAAGACCTATTTGATAAGCTACAAGGATCGACCTACTTCAGTAGGATTGACCTAAAAAGTGGCTATCATCAAATAAGGATAGTTGATCAAGGCATTGTAAAAACCACATTTTGCACTACGTTTGGTCTTTACGAATATATTGTCATACCTTTTGGCTTGACCAATGCACGAACCACATTCAAGCGCTTGATGGAGAAGCTATTCAGGCCTCAATGAACCTTCACTGGAGTATTCTTTGATGATATTATCATCTACTCTAATTCATTAGACGAACACAAGAAACACCTTTAGGTAATATTTCAAGTTCTAAGAGAGAATAAACTTTATGTTAATAAAAAGAAAAGTGATTTTTTCTTGCAAGAGATTTAGTATTTAGGTCACATTATCTCTCAAGATGGCGTCCAAATGGATCCATCAAAGTTAGAGGTATAAAAGGATGGTCTAAACCAAGGAATCTTCATGAACTAAGAAGCTTTATAGGTATGGGTGCATACTATAGACGCTTCATAGAAAAGTTCTCACAAATTGCGGGACCATTACATGACCTAACAAAGAAAAGCGTTAGGTATACATGGTCTGCTAAGGAGAACAATGCTTTCGAAAAGGTTAAAGAAAAGCATATCTCTCAACGTGTGCTTACACTACCGGATCTCTCAAAGCCATTTGAGGTCCAATGTGACGCTTGTGGTGATTGCCTTGGAGCTGTTTTGCTCCAAGAAGGGCACACCATAGGCTATGAAAGTCGAAGGCTGGACCCTGTTGAGCAAGCCCTAGGCATATATGAAAAGGAACTCCTCACAGTTCTACATGCCTTAGACTCATGGAAGCACTATTTATGGGGGATTCCTTTCATTCTGCGAACGGATCACTAAAGTCTTAAGTACTTCATGACGCAGATCAAGCTATCCGACAAACAAATGAGGTGGGAAAATTTTCTTTCTCAATTTCATTTTCATATTGCTCACATTGCTGGCAAGCATAATCAAGTAGCCGATGCACTCTCAAGACGACCGAGAGTGAATACAATTTCCATAGCAACTCACAATGATCTATCTTCTATGATAGATGAGTATGCTATTCATCCCAATTTTAGAGATGTGATTTTAGCCCTTCCATTAGTGAAGAAAGAGGAACCATTTACTTTACAAGATGGTTATCTTCTCTATCGCAATAGACTATGAGTTATTAACTCACTCCATGAGAAAGGAATATATGAATCTCATGCTCCTCCTTATGCAGTGTCGTGCCGTGGCACGTGCATAGTGGGAACGGAAGCTAAGCCCTACAATATTATGGATTTTATGTGTATGTCTTAAGTGTGCATAAGTATATGCATTTTCTATTTAGCATGCAAAAAGCTAGTCGAAGTCTGATGTGTCACTCTTGTTCGGAATGGACTTCGTACTATGATCCCGGGCTTCTTTGTGAACCTCTTCTTGGAGCCATGATGAAATAAGCCTATAAAACATACCTCCTATCTACTAGGCATCCTAGGTGGCATATGACATGTGTAGCATAGCCAAAAGTGGCCTTAGTCACAGTATACCCCATGAGGTGTCATTCTACACATAGTAGGTGCACTTTGGAGTGATTATGGACCTAAAAAAATCCCTTAGAAAAGTGGTTACGAGTTTGTTTGATGTCATCCATGATGTATGCAAAGCTCTCTCTCAATTATTTATGAAGATATTTTATGCAAATGTTCCCACCATAGCTCAACAACTCTTGGAGGCTTAACCCTTGACATGTGGCGGCAAGGAGAAGATATTTGGAGAAAGATCTAGAAGAACCTCTAGATATTTCTTGAAGAGAAAGATCTAGAAACTTTGAAGATAATTTCAAGATATTTTGAAAAGATAGACACTTGTCACACAAATCCCTTGGATATTTCTAAGCAAATATGTTCTTCAAGGGCAACTTCACCTATAAATAGAGCCTCTTGTCCCTCACTTGGGCATCAAGCAAACCATCAAGCAATCAAGCGCTCAAGCAATCCCCACAATCAAGCAACTCTATCAAGCCATCACCCAACCTCCTAGACATCTCCTTGAGTGAAACTTTCTCTCAATTTCAACACAACACATCTTGAGCTTGCTACCTCATGTCTCAAGCCTTCTATCTCCTCACTTGTAATACTCATACACTCTATGCAACCTTATTTCATCGATAAAGACACATTGTTGGTGGCTCGCAAACGGTGTTGGGTACTACTACTCATCTTCTACTTCATCAAGTTGGCTACAAGACCACAAAGTCTTGAGGTGTGCTTCACTTCTTTGGCTTGAGCTTGTGTGGGTCTTTGTGTTGTTTGACTGCTTTCTAAACTTTCTTAGATGTATAATCCCAATGGTGTAACCTTTCAACCCTTTCACTTTGTGCAAAATATTAGGATTAATTTTTGTATTAGCCATAAAATCCACTTCCAACGGAGAATTGTGTTACTCTTTAGGCCGGAAAGACTGCGAGAAATTCTTCTTTCTCCACGTCCTCTTATTTTGCCACTATTAGGCTACTCTAATTCTTTCGATGTGCACACATTTATTCTCCTCTAGGGGTTGAGCCTTGCTTTTTTAATATTACTATGAACCAAGAAGACTTGTACACACGGCTCACTCCTATCACTAGGCAAAACATCTACATCTTTGTAAGCACTAAGTCACAATGTCAAAGAACCATTCGCAGTCTATTTGGAGCACAAGGACTTGCTACTATAAATGCATCAGTGAACCCTTTCATCTAACCTTTGATTAGATACGATCAAAGCCTTGATGTTTTCATCTTTGTTTTATTTTGAGGGTTTCACGTGTGCATATGTGTGTGTCTACGTGTAAGATTCCAATGGCTACACACAATGTATTTGCTCTAAACACTAAGCTTGCTTAAGTGAAAGCCTTCACAGTCTCCCCACAAACCCTCACGACTAGAGGTCCGACGCCTTCTTGGCAAGACCGCCAACTCTTTAACACACTTTTTGGTGAACCCGACGTGAAGTTTGTCAGGGTGAGTTAGTGGGGATCTGCAAGCTACTTCTAATGGAATATGCTAAAGCATCAATGTGCACATGGAATATCTTTTCCCAATCTGGTGCCTTTAGTACAGGTGTTGATATAAGGTTTTCTTTCAGCTTTTGGAATGAAGTTTCACACTTCTTGGTCCACTCAAAATTGACTAGCAAACGATACAGAGGTTGTGCGATAACTGCATACATGTATATGAATCTTTGATAATATCCGCAGTGCCCCATGAAGGATTGCACTTGTTTCGCATTAGTAGGCCTGGGTAGGTCTACAATGACTTTGACTTTGTCTAGGTCTGTGGTTATGCCATTTCTTGAGACAATGTATCCTAAGATTCATCCTTGCTTAACCGTAAATACACACTTTTCCGGGTTAAGACAGATTCGATATGTCCAGCACTTTTCAAAGACCTTTTGCAAATGATCCATATGTTCCTCTCGCAGAAGAGAGTGTACACACAGGTCATCCATGTAAATTTCTATGAATATTCTTAGGTATTCCTTGAATGCATGAGTCATTAACCTTTGGAAAGTGGCTTGTGCATTAGTTAAACCAAATGGCATAACTCGATATGCATAAATCCCCCATTCTGTGGCAAACACTGTTTTGTGTTGATCCTCCGTTGCTATTGCCAGTTGGTTGTATCCTGAAAACCCATCCAGAAAGGAATAAGCCCGTTTCCCTGCCACTCGCTCAAGTACATGTTCTGTAATTGGCAAGGGATAATTATCCCTTATGATTTCTGCATTCACCTCCTTGAGGTTTACACACACGCGTAGTTTTCCATTCTTTTTGGGAACTACCGCAATTGGTGACACCCAATCTGTATGTTCGATCTCATAGATGAATTCAACTTCCATCAGTTTATCAATCTCTTCCTTGATTCGTTTAGCAAATGTGTCATTATATGTATAAGGACGTTGTTTGCTAGGTTTTGCATCCGATTTCAAAGGAATTGTATGTTGGCATATCAATGGATCAACTCCTTTGAGGTCTTTATAGGACCAAGCGAACACATCTTTATACTTCTTGAGAAGTTGTGTTAGTTGTGATTCCTCCTCAAGCTCTAAATCGTTAGCTATATTGACTGGCTGAGGCTTTTCACCTGGTTCCGCGAGGTCTATCTTTTTTGCATTTTTAGGCCCATCGTAAGATTCTTGGTTGGTTCTTTCCCTGACTGGTGGTGTCATGATGATTTTTCTGTCCCGAATAGTAAATTTTCGATAGTGTGATGGTACATTCATGTTTCCCTTTTCTGACTCCCCTTTACCATCACTATCTTCTTCCGTAGTCCATATCTCTCTCAAAGACCGTTTCAGTTCTTGGTATTTTGTTTACGCTCCAGTTTGGTCCACTCTTGGTCCTTTGTTATTTCTTTTTTTGATTTTTCAGATTTTTGTGATTTTGTTTCGGTTTTAGCTTTTCGTACCTATTTTATTTCCTCTCACGTTCGTTCTATTTGATTTTTGAGAATTTTTTTGATATTTGATCTTTTACACAATCCTCTGATTGTACAAGCATCAAATAGTGAGTTTTACCTTTTATCTTGGGCATCAGGTTCTCTCTCGCTTTGTTTCCTGCTTGTTTCCTCCTATAGCGTTCTTGGCGTCTAGGGTGTTGATTAGCAAAATCATAAAATTTGATATTCTCGGATTCATTTCCACGCTCACTTGAGGTGTTTGAACACTTATTATCTGCGTCATCATTTACTTCCAATTGTTCAGAGAAGTTGTAAAACTCTTCTTGTTTTGGTGGTTCTACCGTCTCCTTTTCTGGTACAACGCTTACCATGTAATAGGGTAACACATCATAGCCATCCTTATTGCAAAATTTTGTTGTTGGACTGTCGGTAATGGCACAGACATCCAATGTTGCCAGTATGTGTTCCCATTCTAGAGTTCCAAGGCATCTTCAGGGAAAGGTTCCGGAATATACTCCTTGTCCTCAATTGCTCTTTCTAAGACGCATTCCTCTCTTCTTAAGCTTCCACAATGTGAAGCTCCGCACATCCATAGCTCTTTTGGTTGCCCTAACCATCCTGGTAGTTCTGATCCTGCTACTGTAGCTGAATCAAACTCTTCCACCAGTGTTTGGTTGACATCTTTGTAACTATGGTCTTTCAGGTGTATTTTAGTTGTCGTTTCTCCATGTCTGAGGTATATGTGGTCATAACCCCAATCTTGGACCATCTTCAGTTGTCGCATGAATGGTCGTCCCAAGATGATATCATAATTGTTCTTTTTGTCGAAATCGACTATTGCAAATGTATGCTCATACTCGATTCCGCAAGAAGTGACAATCACTTTTTCTAAGAGTCCTAAAGGCTTCTCCATGAACCCATCTGCCAATTGCAGTTTCATTCTGGTAGCCCTCAAAGCTGGTTTTCCCCATTTTTTCCAGATTTCCTTGGTGGCGATTGCAACCCCCGCTCCACTGTCAAGAATAGCCTTGGAAACTACTCCTTGGAATTCTACCGGTAGCGTGGTGTTTCCGTCTTCTCCCTCGCAATATTCTCCAACCTTATTCAATGGTACTGGCCTAGTGTTTAGTTGAGGCCTGTCCAACTCTCTGATCCCTTCTTGTAGCTTCAAGGGGGTTCTTTCACTCCAAATTTTTCTAGGCATTTTCGACAATGGTCCACATGTTTGGCCGTAACCTTAGGAGTTCTGCTAACGTGATTGTGCATGCCACCGAAGTGCATAACAACTCAATCAATCCTTGCGAATCCATCACCTTGTTAGAAGAAAGTATTTGAGATGGGATTGCTCTCACTTCCGACTTAGCTTCGTACTCTCCCAGGTAAGAGGGTAAAGTTCTCAAAGAGTCTGGTTGGCTGTGCCCCGAACTAATTGATCCTTGATCTCCCCCTTGTGAATGTATCTCCAAGTTCATCTGAGATCTTGCCTCAAATTCTTCAATAGGAGGTAAGATCACACTCTTTTCTTTTCTCGTGCTAGTCATGTGGTTACTCATCCTATTAGCCTCGTTGGCGTCACGGATTTGCTTCCACAATTCATTTAGACCGTTATAGTCCTTACCCATTTCTGGCAATATTTTAGGCTGGAACCCGTCACTTGCCCCATCGGTGGTATTTGGCACTATGATAGGCTCTCCTCTAGACTCATAGTCATTAGTGAGTCTTTCCTTTGTTTCCTCATGTTTCCCTAATGTTGGTTGGATAGGGGTTGGAGCTGGTGCTTCATGACAATTTGCCGGTTTACCCAGCGGGTCTTCCATCAATGATTGAGCCGTCTCGATCATCTTTCTACACATATCCAAAATCTGCTTTTCTATTTCTGCATATGGATAAGTCATCCACCTTTGCTCCTGGGTTTGGTTCTTTTTAAGTCGAGCTTCATAAGCTTTTAGAAGCGCATCCAACAGCTCGTTTACCTTGTCTGCCAGTACAGATCCTCCTAATCCTGCACTTTTGGGCTCTGCTATTTCCTTGGGTGCTACGGCTGCTGTGGTGTGTGAGCTTAAGCTAGCTAAATCCTCTAACCGCTCCAATTTGTCCTTGGTATGTTTCAACTCCTCAGATAGGGCTAGTTGCTCTCGTTCTTTCCTGGCTTTCCTACGCGCCTTTCTAGCTTTCCAAGTGCTTCTCTGATTTTTCGTTTCTGAACTTTGGGCATCGGTTTTTGGTTCTTCAACTATGGGTTCATTCGTTCTTCTTTGGGCTTGGGCCCGTGTTACCGCCTGAATAGGTATGATTGTTTCATTTTCCGATCCTCCACTGGAAGGTACTGTTTCTAACATGTTCAAGGTGGTTTTTGCTCCTTTGCTCGGGTTTTTAGGGCAATCGGGAATCAAATGAGTAATTCCGCATTCTGGGCAATACGCATTGGCTCTAATGATTTCATCATGAGGGCAGTCTCTCAACCAATGGTCTCCTCCACACTTGTAGCAGGGTCCCTTGGGTTGTTGAGGTGCTCCTTGAGCTCCTCTTTGTTGGTAAGCATGTCTCTGTCCACCCATGCCTCCATTGGCTATGAACATCAGTGTTCGTTCATCTAGGCTATATCTTCCTTCTCCCGCGGCTTGTGCAGCAGTTGGTGGTCCTTGATTCCCTATCATGGTCCATGGTTCTGGTGTCGAGGGTTCTTCTGGTGGATAATAGACAGGGTTTGCCGCATATCCATTGGGATCTTCATAATATGCATGCATAGGCACCAAAGCCTTTTCTTCTGATTCAGTTATTGTTGGTGTGTATCTTATACCAACTGGTGGTAATCTTGGTAGGGGTGGTTGTTGTCCCAACACCGGTTGTGGTCTTTCTACACCTACAGGTCCTAGTAAGTTGCCTGCTTGATATCTAGGCATCAATGGAACTTGAGGGGAAGCTACTGGAGCTTGGGGAGTGTAAGGTCTCTCTCTCACATATCCCTTGTTATAATAACATTCCTCGGTCCCATGGTTTGTCCATTTTTGTTCAATAGCACACCACTTGGGCTGTTTAGCCTGGGGTTTGGTGTACAAGTTGATCTTTTTTAGCACTTCATCTACGAGATGCTCCTGGTTTACCTCTACTTCTCCTTTCGGTGCTGTCTTAGAAGACCTGCTTCCACTTTGCTGTGAAGAAGAATCGTCATCAAGGTCCTTGAACTCCCCTTCTTTGTAGACCGCACAATTGTCCACAAGGTACAGAGCCTCCTTGGTCAACTCATTCAACGTCGTGCTCCTCTTCATATGTAAGTCTTTCTGGAGATTTGCATTCCTTATTCCTTGGATGAATATCAGCATAAGTCTGGACTGAGTTGGCAGTTCTTCAACAGGACAGAACTTAACATATCTTTTTAGTCTTAGGACTGCCTTTCGTACAGATTCTCCATCTTTTTGTTTGAATTTATGGATCTGTGAGACGGTATTATGAGCTATTCCTCTTTGAAAGAATTCCTCGATAAACTCGTCAAACACTTCCTCCATTGACTCAAAGTCTCTACGCTCTACAGAGTCAAACCAAGTGGCAGCATCATCCTCTAGGTTTAGTCCAAACCCTACAAATTGGGTGGGAAAATCTAACACCTCTTTGGCTCTAATTACACGCACAAAGGCTGCTACATGATCTCTTGGGTCTCTGCTTCTTGTGTATTTCTTGTTTACCCATTTTTGCACTTGAGAAGGTCTAATTCTTCAACGGTCCACAAACCTCATCATTGGATCCCCGTCGTAGTCGATACACCTCATCAGGCCTTTTGTAATAGGCTGGTTCCTCTCCCAATGGTGCTCCTAAGCCATAATTTCTAACGGTTCTCGCTGGAGGTGGTTCTTCTCTTCGAACTCGTTCCATGGGTGGTCCTCCAGGCTCTGTTGACCCTTGAGTCTTTGGCTTACTCTCTGCCTGATACCTTGAATAGAGTGGTGGTTCTTGCAAATCCCTAAGCCCTCGTGCAGCTTGATAACCATCTCGGTTTCGGTCTGGTTCCATTGTTGCACTCTGTCGAAGCCATGCCTGCAATGATGGTTGGTTTGCTGGTTGGTCTTGGTTGTTGACCCCTTTTCATCTCGGAATCTATCTCCATCATCATACACTCGGATTATCTCCAATCTTTGAGCTGGCCTCTCTTCGATACAAATGCACTTGCGGCCTCGATAGTCTCAATAGACTAGGGCTCCTCTCGAGTTTGTTCCCTCCAAGAAGATCACCATGAGCCTGGAATCATTCAAAAGATTTTGGGAGGTGCTTCCTCCTCGCATAGGTCCATCATAGGTGAAACCTCCTGGCTGTTGACTACCCATCATGAAGAAAGATTTGTCTGACGAAGTGTCAGTATCACTACCTTCCTCAATAATCGGTGCTAGCAGATCTAGCCTTGCCTGAGTTACACTCTCTTCTATGGACACTAAGCTACCTTGGTCACCTGCCACTTTCTAGTCTCTAACAATGCATCTTCCTGATCTTAAATTCATCAAACTTATCAATGCAATTTATCACAAATTCAACCACTCACCTGGCAATGGGTCAGTTTCTGCACAACTTCTTGCTCTGGCTGAATATACCTGTACACAAGCGTTTTAATTTCGGCAATCGAATCAAATTATTTATCTGCTAGAGGTTATCTTAGTAATGATTGGTATAAATGGAGAGTTAATCTCAACCACTACTATATTTTATACACTGCTGATGTTTTGAATTAGGTTTGCTAATCTGAAACTGTACTACCCTCAGTTGTTGGTCAATTTACGCAAAAAAGTCTGAATTCAGTCTTTTGCTTCGTCAAATGGGCAAACAAGGTCCAAATTCACTTCTGAAAGAAGTTCTGGAACCCTAAAGCCAAATGGGACCTCATTGTCTATGCTAGGTCAAATTTTCTTTGCAGTATACCCAATAGACATCCTACGCGTAGGATGTCTCCAGCTGTGTTTTGCCTGGATTTTAGCACTGTTGTTCCCTCTTGTTGTGCTGAGCTTACAACTGCTTTTACCTTTTGATTTGGACACCTATTAGCTGGTCAATGAGTCAGAAATTTGTTCCGATAGCCTGTTGATGGTATTGATCAGTTTAATCAACTCCAAATTGGACCAAAATTGACTAGGAGGCTTGCCTTAGGCTATCTAACACCTTACTATGCTCAAAGTCAAAGTCTGCTGGCTTCATTTTCTTGTATTAGACATCCTACGCGTAGGATGTCTTTTTCATCATAATGGTTTCAAACTCAAAGCCCAGGCTCCCCTTGAGTTGCTGATCACTTTGGTATACTCAGAATTCAGTTTGGAGTCCCAAATCACTCAGAAGACATCCTACGCGTAGGATTTCTTTTTGGCCTGTTTGACCCCAGATTTGTCCCACAGCTTCCCCTTGATGTCAGTAACGTAGTGGTATGCTTAGATTTTGGTTTGGATGTCAAAAAGTCCCAAATTTCAGCTGTTTTTGCTTTTTCAGTCAAAAGTGCTTGAGTCCGCTTTGAATCCAATTTTCTTACCCAAATGAAGTGAAACCTCTTTCAGTCACTCAATATATCATGCAAGACATGCTCATGCAGCCATCTTATGGTTTTGGTTTCAAAATAATGTTTTGCTACTATTTGGGTAGGAAGTCTAGCAATTTCAGTCTATCTGGCCTTATCTTGTCAAGCTATGGCCAAATTTCCACTTTCCAATTGAAATTAGGGTAAACCCTCCCTCCTGAACACACTGGTCAACTCAAAATCCCAAAATTCCTCCCAGATTGGCCTGTAGACATCCTACGCGTAGGATGTCTCCTGGCTTAAAATTAAAGTTTTTTCTGACAGGAATGCTCCTAATGCTCTGTAGATCTATCATAGATCTATCAAAAACACTCACAGTAACTTTTGGACTTCAATTAGGCTTTCAAACACACTTTTGCGTCTTTTTGCGTCTTTTACAAACTTGTAATGATTCTACCAAGCAAGTGTACATGCATGAAATGCTCTAGATCCTGAATCATGATGTCCTACTTACTCTACTCCTACCTATCGTGTGAAATGGTGATAATGGTGTTTTTGGTTGCTTTTTGGCCTCTCCGGACTCTCAAGCTCTCCTCTCACTGCTTCTACCACTCCAACTCCTACTCTAGGAATCGACTACTACCTAAAACTACCTAAGTCAACCTCGTCTACCTAAGTCGAAGGATCTAGGCCAGACACACGCTTCCTAGACTCCCTCTAAGACCTAGAGAGTCCTCCACCCTCTGATCCTATCTAAATGTAAAGCAAGACTCTTGGCAAGCCAAAAATCCCAATCCTCAAGGATTAGTTTTGGTCACCTACCTAAGGTTTTCGTCCCGGCAGCGGCGCCAATGTTGGACGGATACGCCGCGACGGACGTCAGCACAGCGAGAACTCACCTAACATGTAACGTCAGCTAAGGACGAAGCTTGACCCGCAGGTGCGTGGAAGCAAGCATAAGGTGTCAACCTACACTCGACCGACTCCTAACCAATTCCTACAGAGGTCTCTACCAATTGTCTAAGTCACAGCCTTCAAGAGTGCAAGAGAGGAAACTTCCTACAACGCTTTCTAGAGCCGAACACCTATCAAACAATCTCGAAACACCATGGAACTTGAACGAGACCCTACTAATACCAATAGGTCACTCTCCCTAAGGTCTATGAACCAAAATCCCGACCCAAAACACCTGGTGCAGAAACACGTAGGATGTCTAGCCGAAATCTGCAGGTCTTCATTTCCAAAATCTAAAGTGCCTAATGTGTAGTTCTACTCAATGTGAACGTGTGGATATGCTGCAATGCAAAATCGGACAACGTATGCTCACCCAAACAACCGATGAAGCTCGTAGAAGGAGCTCACAAAGCCGGACCGTACGCGCGCAATGTTGGTATCGGCGCGTAGCTCTAGTCGTGAGCAACACGCTACACTTCTCTGCACTCGATTCCGACCATCGGAGCACACGTAGCGTCAAGATGAAGCTCACTCTCTCTCTCTCTCTCTCTCTCTCTCTCTCTCTCTCTCTCTCTCTCTCGTACACAATACGCTCACGCACAGACTTCAAACCCGTTTTAAAATGACAAAAGGTTTTTCATTAAGGTCAAAAAGTGGTATATATACCTTACAATGTCTCAAACCCTAAAGTTCCAAAATCAACCATCTACTCAATCTAACTATCAAAACTGGGATACAATTTGGAAACTTCTGTAAGTCCCAATAATTACAAGGTGAAAAATTGGGTTTTCCTTAATGAATGAATAATTACAAAAATAAAAATCCTCCGAGTAGTTAGATGCCGTGGGGTGTGTCCAACTTCTAACACATTGGGCAAGGAGCTACGATAGAGACAATGGTCAAGGTGGGTGATCTACCAGAGACATTTGTTGCCTTGATTGACCATGGCTTAGAAATAAACATAATGTCAAAGAGCTTATTCAACAAGTGCAAATTACCAATGGACACAGATCATGGTTGGATGGTTAAGGTAGCAAATAATTCATTAGGTGACTTATATGCAGCTTGTCCTAGTGTGAAAGTGACTATTGGAGATGTAAAGGAAGAGCAGAATTTCTTTGTACATGACACATCTTCTTATGATCTCATCCTTGGACAACCCTACATTGTAGGGATTAGAATGGAAACAAAGCTAATGGATGATGGTTCTGCTTATGCTAGGATAAGAAGTAAAGATGGAAAACATGCTGTTCAATTTCTCACTGTCTGTGTGCATCATGAAAGAAATCGTGACAGTCTCCGAGAGAGCCCATTGCCCAGATTGAGTAAAGAGTTTTATGATCATCAAGAGAGAATGGGTTTTGGCCAGGTACCATTGTAGAGCGGGATTATGATGGTACAAAAAGGGAAAGGTTTTCACATAAGGAGGTTTTCTGTACAGGTTTTGCAAGTCTAAAAGAATATGGATATGTCTCTTTTCTAAAATGTGAGAACTTGAGTCAAGGTTCCTGCAAACATGTCCATAGTCTAGGAAAGGAGTGGAAAGAACATGGTTTGCTAGGAAACAATGAAAACATAATAGGTGTGTTTGAAGAGTTTTCTTTTGTGGACACATTACAAGATCTGCAGTCTATAGTAGATTATCCTTTGCATGACCAAAATGAGATAGTGAAAGTGTGCTCACTTGAAATGTACAATGTGGTTGAGGCATTTCAAAAGGAACAGGAGGATAGGAAGCAAAAACATGAAGTAAAGGTGGACACCAAGTACAAGACTATGGCAAAGAAGGTGAAACCAGTGGCACTTCCTTTGCCAAAGGAATGCAAGTAAAAGCTAGAACATGCTTCTTTGCAACCTAGTCTCAGATATCCAAAAGGGATTGGACACAGGTTTACAAAGGAGTCTCTAAAGCAATTGAAGATTGGGAACGAGGACTCCTTGACACAGGTTGAAAGGGAATGTTTTGAAGAGATGCTCTCTAAACATGGAAAAGCATTTGCATTTGAGTCACATGAGATAGGATGTGTAGATCCTCCCGTTGTTTCTCCTATGGTGATCTTTACCATGCTCATGTACCTTGGAACTTACGGCCAATACCAGTTCCAAAGGCTCACTTACCAAAGTTAATTGAGCTGCTAAGTGAGAAGATCAAGATGGGTATTTTGGAGCCTTCATGTGCTCCATACTCAAACCGGTGGTTCACAGTACCAAAGAAGAATGGAGCTTTGCGCTTCATCCAAGATATGCAGCCAGTCAACAAAGTCACAATCAGGAATATGGGTACAGGGCCAATTGTGGATGAGTTTGCAGAAGCATTTGCAAGAAGGGCAATATATTCTATGGGAGATTTGTACTCAGGGTATGATCAATTCCAACTAGCAATGGAAAGCAGGGATCTGCTGACTACCATGAGGACACCTTTGGGTTTGGTAAGGATGTGTACCTTACCACAGGGAGCAACCAATTCAGTTGCACATATGATGACTGGTATGAATAAGGTCTTACGTGACTTTATTCCCCAAGTAACTATGCCCTTTCTTGATGATGTTACTATCAAAGTATGTGAAGTAAGTAAAAGATGAAGCTTTGGATTCCAAGGGGTGCCGCAAATTTGTGGCACAACACATAGATTATTGTGACAAGATCCTATCCAGACTGGAAGAGGTGAACCTTACCCTCTCAGGACAAAATTCTGTGTTTGGAGTGAAGGAGGTGTTGATTGTTGGGCACATGTGTGGTCCCAATGGGAGATGCCCTTGTCCAGTAAAAATTGATGCAATCCAGAAGATGAAGGAGGTATACATATCTATGAGTGAAGTTTGCAGATTTCTTGGTGCATGTGTGTTTTATGTTATATGGATTCCACATTATGCACATGTAGCAGATCCTTTGTACCAGTTGTTAAGGAAAAATCAAAAGTTTCATTGGGGAGACGCACAAGCAAGGGCTATAAGAAAGCTAAAGGATTTGCTACAACAAGAACCGACTTTAAGAAAGGTAAACTATGAGTGTGGAAAGCCAGTAATAGTGACAGTGGATACGAGTCCGATAGGAATTGGATGGGCAATATGGCAGGATGACGAAGAGGGACATAGGTATGTGGTAAGGTTTGGAGCCAAGGTTCTAAGTACTCAACAAAGGAACTACCCATAGGTAAAATGGGAGTTGTGGGGCATGGTCACAACACTAAAGTGTGAAAAGGAGTACTTGATTGGAGCATATGTGGTTGTGGAAACAGATTTTCTGCCAATCCTTGGAATGATTACAAGTTGCTCAGCACCAGACATTGCCATGCTAAGATGGATTGCCTACATTAAGTCCTTGAATCTTGAGTTCACGCATATTGCAGGAAAAGACAATCCGATAGCAGATATGCTATCAAGGGCAAGGTATGAGGATGGGCAAGACATGGTAGATGATAGTGAAGATGTAGGCACAAGGTTCTACTCCATTAATCATGTTGAGCATAATGATGTTGGCACACCTAGTGCACTTGAGTTGTTTTTAGAAGAAAGAAGATTGGTTGCTTATTGGTCATTATTTGAGTACTTTAACAAAACAGGGTGATTGGTTGAGCATGAGTTTAAGAGGATACACAGAAAAGCATATGGGTACTTTCTGTAGGATGGTTACTTATGGAAATATCCAAAATAGAGGGGTGCTATACCACAAAGGGTAGTATGTAACAAACAGAGTCAAGTAAAGCTCATGCAGGAGTTTCATGAGAACCTATGGGCTGGACACCGTGGTGTGCGGGCAACCTTTTCAAAGCTAAAGGAAAGATATTGGTGGAAAGGTATGTACAAGGATGTATCCCTCTTTGTGGAATCATGTGTAATATGTCAAATGTATTCAAATGTGCGACATTGTGATAGGTTGCATCCTACTTATCCACTAGCCATGCATTACACATGGGTTGTGGATCTAGTCACCATGCCTTTAGGAGTCTGGCAAATGAGGTACTTGGTTCTTGCAAGAGAAGACTTGACTAATCAGGTTGAAGGGCGAGCTTTAAGGACAAAGACTACAGAGGCAGTATGTAAATTTCTCCTTGAGGATGTAATATGCCGCTATCGTTGTGTGGGAAAGATAACTGGAGACATAGGAGAGCTGGATGCCGAGGAAGCAAGGGAATTCTTTTCTAGGATAGGAATCAAGCTTTCCCTTACCACCGCTCACAATCTGGAAGTCAACGGGAAAAGTGAAAGAGGGCATCTGCCAATCATCAAAGCCTTGGCTAAAGCTTGTGAAGGGAGAATTAGTGAGTGGCCAAAACTATTTCCATATGCTCTATGGACTGATCACATGACACACAGCTCAGTAACTGGCTACATGCCTGTAGAATTGATGTATGGTCAAAAGACTGTAATGCCCATTGAAGAGACCATTCCCACATGGAATGTGCTACCTTGGCAAGATGGGCTTAGCAGAGAAGATCTCCTTGCCTTACGTATAAGACAGCTAGAAAGAAGGCCTGAATACATTGAGGTTGCAAAAGAAAGATTGAAGAATGACAGGTTGAAAAGCAAGGACTGCTTTGATAGACGACACAGTCTAAGAAGGAAGGTAATTAAGCAAGGAGATTGGGTTTTAGTGTATGACAATAGTCTTGATAACCAACATACTGTCATGCAAAAGGTTTCAAAAAGATGGTTTGGACCGTGTTGTACATGACAATGCCACTTACACCTTGGTTGAATTGAATGGAACAGAGATAAAGATACCCAGTGCAGGAAAGAGAATCAAGGTATTCAAAAGAAGAGAGGATAGTCATCCGACTGATGAAGTAAGTGAGAATGAAGTTTTGGAATCACCTAGTGAAGATGAAGAAGAAGAAACTCCAAGAGAGTCAAACTTGCAGGGTGAAAGCATGTTAACCTGTCACGCTTTTTGTGCTAGTTAGCAGTTTCAAGTTAGCACATCTTCAAAAAGTTGGGCGTCCGGTAAATTTTTTACAAATAATATCAAAATTTGTCGGAGGTTGTACATTTGGATTCCTTGTTTCAAGTGCTTTCTATTGATATATCATATGCAATAGATCTTGGAGATGTAGCTCAAGTTATTGTACTAGTTAGCATATGTCAAAATTGTGCTAGTTAGCATTGTCCGAGTCATGAAAAAGCATGACAGGTTAACATGCTTTCACCGGCCTGATACACTTTGAGCTGTACTAATGCAAAAAGACCCCCAATCCTCTTTCATGCGTCCTATCTACTTATCTAATTGTGTCATGATTCCATCAGAAAAAGGATTCACTGCGGTAGCGCACATGGTGCTTGAATTGATGTTTGCCATTACAAAGTTCGCTTGTATCTACATGGCCTGATCCAAGGAATCTACATGAGTTGCAAAGCTTTATTGTGTGTGTGCATACAATAAATGCTTCATAGAAAAATTATCATAAATAGCGGGAGCATTACATGACTTAACAAAAAAGAACGTTAAGTATGCATGGACTGCAAAATAACAAAATGCTTTTAAGAAGCTCAAAGAGAAGCTAACCTCTTAACTTGTGCTTTACTCAATCTCTCAAAACCATTTGAGGTCCAATGTGATGCTTGTGGAGATTGCTTTGCAGCAGTCTTGCTTCAAAAAGGGCATGCCATAGCATACGAGAGTCGAAGATTCAATTCCGATGAGTGAGTATTGGGCATATACAAAAAGAAGCTACTAGCTATTCTACATGCCATAAACACATGGAAGCATATCTTCTGGAGATTCCATTCATCCTATGAACGGGTCACCAAAGCCTTAAGTACTTTATGATGCAAACCAAGATTTTCAATAAACAAATGAGGTGGGAAAATTTTCTTTTGCAATTTAACTTTCATATTGCTCACATTGCTGGCAAGCACAAATAACAATCATGTGACTGATGCACTATCACAATGACCAAGGGAAAATGCAGTGTCTATAGCAAATCACAATGATCTATCTTTCATGATAGATGAGTATGCTAATGATCCCAATTTCAAAGATATAATTAGGGAAGAAAGAGGAACCATTCACCTTGCAGGATGGTTATCTTCTCTATGGCAATAGGCTATCAGTTACTAGCTCACTCTGTGAGAAAGTAATGTATGAATCCCATGCCCCTTCTTATGCCGAGCATAGATGGATTCAACTTACTCTTCAAGGAGTAGAGACCTACTTCTATTGGCCTGCCATAAAAGTAGACATACAAGGGTATGTTTTGAAATGCGTGGTATGCCAAAAGACAAAGTATGATAGAGGGAAGCGACCAAGATTGCTCCAGGCATTTCCAATGCCTAATTCACCATGTGAGAGAATATCCATGGATTTTATCATTGAATTTCCCAAGTCTATCCATGAGAATACAAGAATATGGATGTTGAGCCAGCAGAGGATCACACCTATATTTTTTCTCACACTCATCATTTTGTAACCATTGATTGTAATAAATGTCTTTCCGACAAACGGGACTCAATTGAGTTTCCAGCTTGTAATCCCGAAGTAATTTCACTTGCTGATGTAATTAGTTAGAGATGTTCTCACCTCCAAGGCTGAGGTATATAAGCCAAAGTTTTTGTAACCTAAGGGATTCAGATTATTAATCAAAGTGAGTTTTTGAGCGCCATGACTGTGTTGAGAGAGAGAGAGAGAGAGAGAGAGAGAGAGAGAGAGAGAGAGAGAGAGAGAGAGAGAGAGAGAGAGAGAGAGAGAGAGAGAGTCTTATCTACTTGCTACGTGAGCTACGGAGCCGCCATTGGAGAAGCGACACCGCCATTGTGTTAGCAACGGCGAGAGCTACGCACAGATACCAAGAGTGCGCGCTATCGGCTTCTATGTGTGGTAAGTTCCTACGAGCTTCGGTGTGAGTTTTCTTCCAACTCGTGTGTCGGAATGGAGCGTGCAGCATATCTATAGAACCACAACAAGTAGAGCTACACATTAGTACCATCGGGGTCAAGTTTCGATCACCTGTATATTTCGGCCTGTCTTCATACGCGTTTACCGCACGGAGTGGTTGTAGGTTGAGTTTGCAGTTCAAGTCTTTAGGGTGTTGTTCTTACCTAGTGTATAGACTTCCCCTTGAGTTTGAGATCGATTCAATGATTCTAGATCCTGTTTCGTATAGCATTCGTTCGTAGTATGGATTTCAGTCACTTGCGTATTTTAGAACTTAGATTTGATTTCCTTAGTAGTGATTGTCATTAGAAGGTCGAGTAGGTGATTTGACACCCACCTAGTTGTTTCCATGCGCCTGCGGGTCAAGCTCCGTCCTCGTCTGACAAATTCTGTTGTTGGTTGAGTTCTCGCTATTTAGCTTCCGCTAGCGGCGTAACCGCCTTAACATTTGGCGCCGCTGCCGGGGACGAGAGCCCTAAGTAGGTGACCTTAGACTAATCCTACGAGGTGAGTCATATAAACTACTTTGTATACTTTAGTTAGAAAAGATCTAGGAGTGGTGGACTCCGAAGATCTCGAGAGATACTAGGAAGTGGGGTATTCCTAGGTCTTCCATGTTGATAGTATTTTTAGTTTAGCTTAGATTTGTTTGTTGTTTTGTTGGTGTTGAGTAGTTGTTGATAGAAGAAGAATTTGCTAGTCCGTGAGTGGCAGTGGATCTCTTTAAAATCACAATTACCAAACCCATTTTATGATTAGGAATAGCTTAGGTAGGACTTCATTTGATCCTGATCTAGAGCTAGTAATCATTGGAGTATTTGCTTGATATGGTTGATTGCATGTTAGATCACTAAACCGTCGAGTTAGTAGTGAAACTTGCAATAAACAAAAGTCAGAGAAATTTTCTGTGTATCTGGGAGTTGCTGAGCACTTGAGAAAGCTTTAGGAAGGATTCTGTGCCAAAAAACTGGAAATCTGCAACTTTAGACATCATACGCGTATGATGTCTTAATGACCAAACAGAGACCAAAAAAGAAATTTTGACTTTACCAGAGTGTTCAAAAGGGGGGTTATACCCTAATTTCAACTTAAAACAAGAGCATTAACACTCAAAGAAACCCAAAAAGACAAGTCGGAGTCCAAAAAACGCAAAGAATAGGAAATTTTGGATTCAGATCTTGTTTTTACATTCAAACCTGACAAAAACACTTGAAACTCAATTATAAACATTGGAGAAGGCTTAAAACCAAGAATAGTCAAAATCTGGGACAAAAGACATCATACGCGTATAATGTCTTTTAGCACATCCACTGCTTATTTTTGATATCTGACCTGACAAGATTGTTGCAAACACTGTAGAAAGCATAAATATCAAGTCTTGACCCAAATTGATGAAAAAGACATCATACGCGTATGATGTCTTTGACCTAATTTTGGACATATTTTGATACTTTGCCAACACAGATCCATTGTAATAGATGTCTAGAGGTTATATTTCAAGTTTCATCCCATTTGGATCACAATTGACCCAAAACAAGTCAAAAGCGGAAAATTGCCAAGAAAAGCCTAAATTAGCCATAACTTGCTCAAACAGAGTTCAAACTGAATTTTGTGAGTGGACAGAGCATAAAGGGGCTACTGAGAGTGAGCATAACCAAAATAGTCCAAATATGTGAAAAAAGACATCATACGCGTATAATGTCTTTTTCAGCATAACTGCAACAAAATTCTCACTTGATGAAATAGAAGTTGTCCAACTGACAAGATTAAACAATTGACCAAGTATCAATCAGCTTGGATCAATTCTGACCACAAAAACTTGGGAAAACAAATTGCCGAGACGGAAAAGTTAAAGTCCTTTAGGGGAATTGATGAATTTGAGATCGGGCAGGAATCTCTAGAATAACCAACCAAAAAAAGGGGAACAAGTAAGTGTCATATTAACCGAGGGAAGTGTAAACCAAAGTTGGGTGCAACCATTAGAGCCGATCTTTGAAGGAAGTGTTTCTGATACTTCTTCGGAGAGATCTTACGAGATTTTCACCGAACACTTGGAACACTTGAACCTGAACAACAGAGAAAATATGGCAGCAGGATCATCAAACCCTTCCGCCACAATGAAGCTATTGTTCATAAAATACCAGTACGATAATGAGCAAGGTGCCAAGATCTACAAAGATGGAATGGACCGCTATTGTGTAAAGATAGAAGATAGACCTAGTGAGTTCAAGGACTTAGTGCCTGTGAGCTATAGCGGAGATAGATATCTAGATGACGAGGGTACCATGTACTTGGTAGTCCTACACCCTAACATTGTGGACAAGTGGGGATTGATGGGCACCAAAGCCAAAGTAGATGAAGAACTTGAGGAGAAAGCACCAATAATGAACTTCCCTGATGCGAGGTTAAGAAGAGAGAATGAAACTACAAGGATCAACACTGATAACATCTATGTGGGGCTATACAAATATAATAATGGGGAGCAAGATCTCTATTATAGATGTGAAGAACCCTACACCGGAGAGTTGACAGACCAAAAAAGACTTTATGTCTTTACCTACACAGAGGGATCGGAAGTGAAAATTTCCGCTTACGACAAGTATGGGAGGCAATACTCAACAATGGGCAAGAAAGAATTAGAGGGATATACATACTTTGGGGGACCTCTACATCAGTATTATGTTACTTCTAGCTCACAAAGACCAGCACCAACAAATGGAGTGCAAAACCCAATGACAACAGGAGGACAAAGAACTCAGGCTGCTGACTCTTTCAATCAACCTCAGTACTCGAAGCCCGGACCAATGGGATCATT
Source organism: Adiantum capillus-veneris (assembly GCF_014529385.1). NCBI lineage: Eukaryota > Viridiplantae > Streptophyta > Polypodiopsida > Polypodiales > Pteridaceae > Adiantum > Adiantum capillus-veneris. Next base: position 48,134,147 of record NC_140931.1, read on the forward strand.
ACATTCTAGAGAGTCAATGGATACGAATCGAGGTAGTGCAGTTCAATCCCCAAGTATACTACTCCAGGTCCAAGGTTCGAAGCGGAACCATCACATTTAACTCCTAGTAGTAGACTCAGGGCAGGGGAACTGACAAGGGTAACCCATGAAGTCCATGATGCTAGAGAAAGCTTTAGCCGGGACACAGGAGCAATGAGATTGGTAGCAGACCATAGACGTATGAGACCATCTCAAGTAGCCAAGTTTATGCCAAAGAAGTATGGTGGTTCAGGAGATCCGTATGCACATGTGTCACTCTTTAAGCAAGTCTTAAGAGCTGAGCAGATAACAGATTTCCATACACAATACGAGGGATTTGGTCTTACTCTAGAAGGTACGACATTGACATGGTTTCAACCACTGAACAGAGGGGGATTCCATGACATTGACCATTTGCTAAGAGAGTTTGCTGAGGAATTCTCAAAATGAGGGATTAAGCACAATACTGTCTCACAAATATATGCTTTTAAACAGAGAGAACACGAAAAAGTGAAGGAAGCTTCACTTCGCTTCAAACAATACATTGAGAGATGTCCAGTACGTGAACGACCACAAGATGACAGACTATCTGTTCTCTTTATTGAAGGATTGAGAAACGACACTCTCAAGAAGGACTTGCACTTGAAAGCTTGTACAAGTTTCGAGCAAGTAACGAGAGAAGCATTGTACTTAGTGGATAACTGTACGGTTTATAGAGAGGTGTCAGCGGATACAGATTTTGCATCCAGTAGCTCTTCCTCTGTAGCGAGCGAGACTACCACTAAAAAGAATGTTCAAACAACAACCATGCCAAATGTAGAGCAAATGATAGAAGATGCTCTAAAAAGGATGGCACCATACCAAAAACCATTGCCAAAACCACTGAAATGGTGTGCTATTGAACAAAAATGGACAAACCATCCAACAGAGGAGTGCTATTACAACAAAGGGTATGTAAGGGAGCGTCAGTATGCACCTCCTGCTCAATTAGCATCACCTCAGGTACATCCAGTACCTCGATACCCAACGGGAAATGTACCAGGACCTATGGGGATAGAAAGACCGCAACCGGTATTGGGACAACAACCACCTTTACCAGGAGCAAGACCAGTGGGCATTAGATATGCACCAATCTTAGAGAATCAGGAAGAACAAGCCTTAGTGCCTGTTCAAGACTATTATGAAGAATCTGGTGCACACATGTCTCCAACTGTGTATTACCCACCAGAAGAACCCAAACAACCAGAACCATGGGGCATGATTGGGAATGTTGGAACACCAACAGTTACAAGTGCTTCTGATGAAGAGAGATACAATTTGGACGCAAGAACATTGATGTTCATAGCTCATGGAGGGTTAACAGGACAAAGACTATCCTATCCACAAAGGACGAATCAAGTGGGACCAAGACCAGCACTAGGACCCTGTTACAAGTGTGGAGGTGACCATCTGATGAATGTTTGTCCACATACGGAAATCATTAGAATTAACGCTTATTGCACTGAGTGTGGGGTTACTCACTTCATTGTGGATTGTTCAAAGAATCCAAACAAAGTGCAAAAGACGACATTAAATATGCTAGAAACTATTCCTACCAGCAGTGGGTCTGAAAATGAAACTCTGATACCAACGCAAGTTGTTACTAGAGCTCAAGCTAAGAAAACCACTAGAGAACCTGAGAATGGAAAGTTAGCGACTGAAGTGGTTAGTCAAGGACCGCGGAGTCAGAGAAACACATGGAAAGCTAGAAAAGCACGCATGAAGTTGAGAAAAGAACGTGAAGACGCTATTCTAGCTGAGGAACTAAAGCAAACTAAAGATAGATTAGAAAAACTTGAGAGTCAAAACGGAAACGAGAGATGAGCCCGGAAAGAACGAAACAAAAGAGTATCAAAGAAACAACGAGCTTAAGCTCAGGGGGATCAGTGCTAGTCGACAAAGTACATGAACCATTGGACGCACTGATGAGAGCTTACGAAGCTAGGTTAAAGAACAACCAAACACAAGAACAGAGGTGGATGACATACCCAAATGCGGAATTGGAGAAGCAGAGACTTGAAATGTTCCAGAGAATGATCGAGACTGCACAAGCCTTATTAGAACCACCAAGAGAAACAATGAATTGTGGAATGGAAAACCCAATTCAACAAGAGACTATCATTTCACGGGTAGCTGAAAAGACTCCCAGTGCACAAAAGCCTGAAAATACACACAAGGATGACCGCATAGTATTGAACACAACCGATCAGGAGATAGAGAGTTTTCATCCAGTCATACAGAGGTCTTACGGAAGAGATGAGGATTACAATGAATTTTGGAAACAAGTGAGAGAGGCAAACTTTGCAAACGAGCTAAGTTGCCAAGCTAATCAGACAAATTGGGAAAAGGACATCAGGAATCCTCCCATAGTGGAATTTGAGGCAAGATCTCAAGTGGACTTGGATCTGCAATCTTACTGGGGAGATGGGGGCTATGTTAGAACAATGGAGAGAAAACCTCATTCACTGAATACCTTACCTTCATACTTAGGAGAGTATGAAGCAAAATCCGAGATTAGAGTACTTCCCTCACGAAGAATTTCATCAGAAAAAGTCATGGACTCGCAAGGATTGATAGAGATCTTGTCAACACAAGTGACATGCACTATCACTCTAGCTGAGCTTTTGAGGCTAAGACCACATATGTGGACCATTGTAGGAAAATGTTTGGAGAAATTTGGGATAAAAGACCCAACATCGAGACTGCAAGAGGGTATACAAGAGCTGAGCAAACCACAAAAGAACGCTAAGCATGTACCCTTAAACAAGGTCGGAGAGTATTGCGAAGGTGAAGAGGGGAATACAACCTTACCAGTTGAATTCCAAGGCGTGAACACGATGGCAATACTAGACAGCGGAGCTGGGGTAGCCATTGCTACAAAAGAAATCTGGAAAAAATGGGAGAAACTAGCAATAAGGAAGACTAGGTTGAAACTCCAATTAGCAGATGGACACATGGAGAAACCTATGGGGTTATTAGAGAAAGTCTTAGTGACTTCTTGCGGCATTGAATACGAACATACTTTTGCTATTGTCGATTTTGGCAAGGAGAATAACTATGATATCATACTGGGAAGACCATTCATGAGACAATTGAAAATGGTCCAGGATTGGGGCTATGATCACATATACCTGAGAAATATGGAAACCACTATACGTGTGAACCTGAAAGACCATAGCTACAAAGATGTGAACTGAACACCGGTAGAGGAGTTTGATTCAGCTACTTTGGTGGGATCCGAATTTCCAGCTTGGTTAGGTAAGCCCAAGGAGTTATGGATGTGTGGAGCCTCGAAATGTGGAAGTCTGAGGCGAGAAGAATATGTTTTAGAAAGGGCTATCGAAGACGAAACTTATATAGGAGAACCCTTTCCAGAGGACACGCTTGAACCATTAGAATGGACACACATTCTAGCAACCCTAGATGTTTGTGCAATTCCGGATGGTCCCACAACAAAATTTTGCGACAAGGATGGGTACGACGTGGTTCCGTACTTCATGTTGAGAACTGTACTCAAAAAAGAAACTGAAAAGAACGATACAGGAAAAGGAAGATGAAGAAGAGGTGTTTCACGACATTCCCAATCATCCAGAGTGGGGAAATGAAGCAGACAATGAGTCAACGGACAATTCAATCGGAAACGAAGAAACTATAACGGATGTCAGATTTTATGATTTTCCGAACCAAACTAAACAACGCCAGAAACGCTATAGAGCAAAGAGAAAAACAAAGGGGGTTAGAACCAATCCGATGCCTAGAATAAGAGGAAAAAATCAATTCCTAATGCTAGTAAAGGCGGAAGATTGTGTTAAGGACAAGATTTCTGGAAGAATGAGAGGCAATGATCAAAAGAGCTTACGAAAAGACAAAAGAAGCTCAAGAAATCAAGTTCAAAGGAATGAAACGAAAACTGAAACAGAAAAATCAGAAAAGAACAAGCGCAACAGAGAACACACGGAGTCCAAGTTAGAACGTAGAAACAAGTACAGAGAGCTCAAGAAAACTCTAAAAGAAGTTTGGACGACAGAAATTGAGAGTGGAGAGGACGAAAATGCCAAAATCAAGGAAAACATGGATGTTCCCTCCCACTACAGGAAATTCACAATAGAGGATAGGAAGGTGGTATTAACCCAACCTATTCGAGAGAGAAAGGAGAACGAATCTTATGACGGACCGGAGGATGCAAAAAAAGTTAATTTAGCAGCTCCAGGTGAGACACCTAGACAGGTGTACATAGCCACAGATTTGTCTCCAGGCGAGGAAGAGAGACTTTTGAGTCTTCTCAGAGAGTACAGGGATGTGTTTGCATGGTCTTATAAGGACTTAAAGGGAGTTGACCCATCGATATGCCAACACACAATCCCACTAAAACAAGATGCAAAGCCTAGCAAACAGAGACCATACACATATAATGATACGTTTGCTAAGCAAATCAAAGAAGAGATAGATAAGCTAATGGAAGCTGAATTCATATACGAGATTGGACACACGGATTGGGTATCTCCAATTGTGGTGGTACCCAAGAAGAACGGAAAACTTTGAGTGTGTGTCAACTTAAAGAAAGTGAATGCTGCAACAATCAGGGACAATTATCCCCTTTCGATAACTGATCATGTTCTAGAGCGTGTATCAGGGAAAACAGCATACTCCTTTCTTGATGGTTTCTCAGGATATAACCAGCTAGCCATAGCACCGGTAGATCAACATAAAACAGCTTTTGCAACGTAGTGGGGAATTCATGCTTATCGGGTTATGCCTTTTGGTCTAACCAATGCTCCCGCAACCTTCCAGAGGCTGATGACGCATGCTTTCAAAGAATACTTAAGGTTGTTTCTAGAAATATACATGGATGACTTATGTGTACATTCTCTTGTGAGAGATGAGCATCTAGAACACCTAAGAAAAGTATTTGAGAAATGTAGGACATATCGCATTTGTCTCAATCCTGAGAAATGTGTGTTTATGGTTTGACAAGGCAGAATTCTGGGACATATTGTCTCACAAAACGGAATATCCACGGATTTAGAGAAGATAAAAGTTATAGTGGATATGCCTAGACCAACCAATGCAAAACAAGTACAGAGCTTTATGGGACATTGCGGATATTATAGATGATTCATTTACATGTACGCTATAATAGGCCAACCACTTTACAGGCTAATAGTGAACTTTGAATGGACAGAGGAGTGTGAGGAATCATTCAAGAAATTGAAAGAGGCACTCATTACTGCTCCAGTCTTGACATCACCAGATTGGGAGAAGATATTCCATGTGCATATAGATGCTTCGGCATATGCAATAGGATGCATTCTGGCTCAGCCAGAAGAAGGAAACATGGATTTTCCTATCTGTTATGCTAGTCGACAGCTCAACAATGCAGAGAAGAATTACACCACAACAGAGCGAGAAGGATTAGGAATGATATATGCTGTGAAGAAATTTCGGCATTATCTTCTAGCCAACAAGTTTGTGTTTTTTACGGATCACCAAGCCTTGCTCTACCTAGTGAATAAACCATGCAATACCGGGAGAATAGTGAGATAGTTCATTATCTTACTGGAATTCGACTTCATGGTAGTAGTAAAGAAAAGAAAAACACATCTTAGAGCTGATCATCTTTCGCGATTGACGAATGGAGAAGACCCTATAGGAGTAGATGACGACATGCCAGACACGTACTTGTTCAACATAGAAATGATACCGAAGTGGTCTCAAAATGTCGTTAGCCTATTAACCTATGGAGGAGAGTTTGATAGAAGAGAATACAACCAGAAACATATTGCTATTCAGCAATCCAAGAATCTTCAATTGGTTGCAGGAAGGTTGTATCAATTGGGAAATGATCATGTTTTACGACTATGCATCAATCCTGAGGAATATAATATATATCTGTGCGAAGCACATGTTTAGGAATGTGTATTTCATTGTTCAAGAAGGAACACATATAGGAATTTGTTACAATTGGGAGTCTATTGGCCAGGAATGAAAGAAAGCGTACATGAATATGTCACTGTATGTATTGTATGTTCATCAAAACCGCCAACAGAGTATTCGACATTATATCAGATAATGATCGCTCCAGAATGGAGTCAGTATATTGTTGAATATCTCACAAATAGAACTTTCCCAGAAGGAACGTCAAAAGCTCGTCAGAAATTGTAGAGACAGAAGCTAGAGATTACGCTTTAATAGGAGATCAACTCTATAAGAGAGGTAAAGACAACCAGCTTAGGATTTGTGCATCAGAGTCTGAGTATGTGATAATCCTGGAGCAAGCTCATGGAGGAGTAGGTGGAGGCCATTTCTCAGGTGATAAGACAACAACACTTGTCTTAGCCGCCGGAATATGGTGGCCAACATTACATATGGACGCTGAGGAATACGTTAAACGGTGTGATGACTGTCAGTGGACCAAAGTACCACTTAAAAGAGATGATATGCCGCTTAGACCAATGATGGGGGCAAGAGCTTTTGCAAAATGGGGGATTGATTATGTCGGACCCATTTCACCTCCTGCATATAAGACTCATGCACAATACATCGTTGTGGCTACAGACTATCTAACAAAGTGGGTCGAAGCAAAGGCAACTCAAAGCACAGATGCCAGGACCACGGCACAATTTCTATATGAATACGTCTTTGTACGATATGGATTGCCAATAGAAATTGTGAGCGATCGAGGCACACATTTTATAAATGAAGTGATAGAGATCCTTCTAGATGAATTCATGGTAATCCATAGGAAATCAGCCCCGTATCATCCACAAGCAAACGGACAAGTTGAAGCAACAAACAAAACCATATGCACGGTCCTTACGAAGATTGTATCTGAGTTGAGAACTGACTGGGACCAGAAGTTGCATTCAACAGTATGGGCATATAGGGTAGCATATAAAAAATCAATAGGAACGACCCCATATAACATGGTTTTTGGGCTAAATGCTATCTTACCAATAGAATTCTTGATTTCAACCTTAAGGGTGGCTAACGATCTAGAGGGGACAGGGCACGAGCTTTCTGATAGAATAGATGACCTGGAAAAGCTAGACAAGCTTCGCCTAAAAGCAGTAGCTTCTATCTACGCTCAAAAAAGGCGACAAAAGGAATTTTTTGATAAGCATGTGCGGACTAAAGAGTTTAAGGTTGGGGACTATGTCCTAGTTTACACTCTAAAACAGCATGCTAAGAAGCTTAAAAACCGAGGGATGGGACCTCTGGTGATTAAAGATCTATCACCAAGTGGAGCCGTCAAGCTTGCTACATTAGACGAAGAAGAAATGCCCTATTGGATTAGTGGATGCAGAGTGAAAAAGTATCTTTTGCCGCTAACCCAAGACATGCTTCTCAAAATACATCAAGAAAAGCTGCGTGTCCAGAAAAAGAAAAAGATTGTGGAGGAAGCGCAAGCCGAGGCGAAGGAAAGAATGGAGAAAAGAAGACTACTGCGTCAGAAATAGCGCAATGAAGGAGCAATACGAATAAACGCAGTCAGTATAACAGAAATGGATAATGACAAAGAAGAACCCATCATTGAATGCAAAGTAGGAACCAACCAAATCAAAGCCAGAGCAGTATTGGATTCAGGAGCTCAAACTAACCTACTTTCACTCAGTTTGTATAGACAATTGACACTAAATTACAAACTGCCAAGCAAGAGTTAAAGAGTTACTCTGAGAATTCAATCAAAACTGTTGGATACACAGTTTTACATATACAGATTAACCAGTATGTGTATCCTCATATGTTTTACATGGTTGAAGACCAAGCTACACAACATCCATTATTGCTAGGACAACCATGGTAGAAGCAATACAATGCAATGATTGACTGGAGTTCTAAATCAGTGCTTATCAAATACGAAGGTGAAAGTCAATCAGTTAAGTTCACCAAAGGAGCAGAGCCAACTCCAAAGGAAGAATCCAAGAACAAAGGTAAACAACAACCAGAGAAAAAGAAGAAACAATGGCAACCAAAAGTTTCTATACAACTGGATTGCTCTTCGACGAGGAACTCTCAACATTGGATAAGGAAGACAAGCAATAATATAACAGCTCAACCTTGGGAAAAATCAGAGTCAAAGTTGGTATGGAGACCAAAAAAGGTTGTGCCAGAGAACACAAAGGTGGAAAACAGAGTCTTCAATACCAGACAACAAAGTGATTCCAGACAATCAAGGACCGTGAAACAGATCTGGATTCCAAAGAAGTTCATGACGGCACAAAGCTATAGCAAGCAATAATGGATCCCAAGGATTTGTAAACAGGAACTCCCTTCAGTACAATCCATGGAAACTCCTAGGTATTTCAAGGCGAGGAAATCAACACAAAGAACAAAGCAGGTTTGGGTCGCAAAGAGTTTGTGGCAAGCACAAGCGAAGCGGAAGCAGATTTGGATTGTGAAAAAGAACAACAAGGTAAAGAAGAATCCATCTACTGATTCTACTACCGAAGTGCCAAAACCAACCCAAAACCCGACCACCAATCCTTCAATCAAACAAAGAGCAGCTTTATTGGAAAGACTGTTGTATCATCGCTCTACAATTGCATTGGGAACTTATGACCAAAACAACTACAATGCTTCGCCCACAGACACTTCATAGTCGTCCAGGAGGACTCAGACTAGGAGGGGGGGAAGTATACAGGTATACAGGAGCTACAAAGCAGCTACAAGCGACAAAAACAAAGAAAAATAAAAATTATATTACAAGGGCAGTGTCTTACATGATTTCACAATTTTTATGTTTGATTGCGGATATTGATAATATTTATGCCCTTATATACCTTGTTTTGCAACAAGAAGAGATCAAATGATGAATTTAGGTCTCTAGACGTGTAAATATCACTAAATAAGAGTGTTTTTGGAGCTAAAAAGTGGAAAAAAGTGGTAATCCAAGTCCAGAAATCACAAATAAGTGTATATTCATATACATAGGGTTACCAGCTATTTATTGTGTATGTTTGGAATTTTTTGGCTTCAATTTGCTATTTTCCTTTATTTTTTATGATTTTCTTGATAAAAGTAAAAGAAAAATAAAAAAGCAGGTGAAAAGAGATTAGAAAAAAGAAAAGAATAGATGGTGATGATCCTAATGACAAGGGCAACCCATGGTAAAAATTGAGTACAATTCGGGAAAAGTTGCGGAAAGCCCGAAATGACAGAATTTTGGCAAAGTGGACAGATTTCTCAGAAACAGGTCAAACGGAGTCCAAATTGAGAAATTTCAAATCCTAAAGTGCATTTCACGACGAGAGCACATGTCAAATTTGGTAACAAGTGATCCAGGAAGTCCAAAGTTAAGTATTTTTGACTTCACTTACAGGCTCGTTTGCACTATTACCCACTTGGAGAGAGCAAAGAGCACACAGGAGCATCCAACCTTCTACAGCCTTCTACGACTGCTACGAGAGCTCAGAGGACACCATACATGAGAGGTAGACTCCTTGCCATAAGCTTTTGATGCTCATCATTAACTTTTGTCGCGAAAACTGAGCAAAACCAAGAAACAAGAGCAAACGGGGAATGCGGTAGAATGCTAGGTAGTGGCACAACCGCCTGACCAAACCTTGCAAGAACTTAAAGGTGGGTTACCCTAGTATAGAAGATGGGTTTCTAACACTCAAAGCTCGAGAAAGAACGATTGGAAAAACCCTAGGTCAACAGAGCCTGCAAGAGGCAAACAGGAAAAAGTTGTCGAAACGACACAAAACTTCTCTGGAAGCTTAACAACATCGAGGGCAATGCAACCATGGAGTATCTCTAGGTTTGGACCACCAAAAGTGGGTCAAAACAACCGATTAGATGACAGACACACAAAGCGTCATTTTGGCATAACGGCTGAAATTGACGACCGAATGAAATGAAACTTCACAAGCAGCTTCAAGTAACTATTGATGTTTGCAAGCAAAACCCAAAAGAAAGCTGATTCACTTACCGATGGTGAAAAAGACGCTTTCGGGCAACCAAATGGAGAAAGATGGAGAATGGGGAGCCAAAGTCAAGTTCAACCAAATAGATGGCTTCACAACATATCCAATGAGCTGGAAATGCAACTCTCGAGAAGAAAAGTTGAAGAGATTGAACTCCAAGGCAAAAAGACGACTTCAGAGACTGAAATGCCTATAAGGGGGCTATTTAGCTAAACTGATGACTTCTTAAGTTGAAAACTAGTTAGCAGGGCTTAGGGCACTAGCACAAAGCATTCTTTGCACAAAAGGACCAACATTTCAAGAAAAGACATCATACGCGTATGATGTCTCACAGCATGAATTTCACATCCATTTCAACATTTGAGTGCATAGCCTCATTCCACATGTTAATCACATCCTATGAACCAAGTATCATGAGAATTGGAGTTAGAAAACCCAAGGAAAACCAAAAAGACGCAAAGTAGGCCATAAAATTGATTTTTGGTCCTAATTTTGTCAAAATAACTCCAAACTCATTGAAACTTTGTAGGATTGTTGTTAAACACATCTACAAGCTATCTGGAACCAAAAAGCACCATTTTGACACAAAAGATATCATACGCGTATGATGTCTATTTGCACTTACAGAGCCAAAACTGCTCATTTGTCATCATACATCCATTATATATTTCTAATACATGCTACATATGAAATTTGGAACCATTTGGTCAAGAGGATCACCCCATTAGCCCAATTGAGAGAAAATCCTTCACCTAAAGCCTATTTTTGGCCCAAATCCAACATACTAAAGTCCAAACCAAGATTTTGTAAAGAATGAGGATGCAAGAGAGCTACACAAGACAAGCACAAAGCACACAGAGATGGAAAGCTTCTTCTTCTTCTTCACAGAAAAGAGAGTACAAAATGACTAACTGCTAAACCTGAAAAGTAGCACATATGTATATGCGGTCACTAAGTGTGAACTCGCTAGAAGCGTACTAAGCTGGCACTATAAGTGTAGTCCATCTGTAGAATCACTGGCAGAGATCCTCCGTGTCGGTCACCTAACGCGCCAGTGAGTAAATGCCGTAAGCGGCCAAGACCCGTAGTGGATGCCAGCTCAAGGTGTAGAGCTCGACATCTCAACACTCCCCCTCGAGCTCTGCATGTCGCAAAGTCCAAGCATAGTCCAGAAACGTCGAAGCTTCTCAGCTCCGAGGGCCTTGGTAAAGATATCCGCTATCTGCTCCTCTGTGCTGACGTAGACCAAGTCGATGTCGCCCGCCAACACTCGCTCTCGAACGTAGTGGTAATGGACCTCTATGTGTTTGGTCCTGGCATGGAACACTGGGTTCCTAGCCAATTGCATCCTGCTGAGGTTGTCACAATGGATGAAAATCTACTGGTCCACCTGCACTCCCAAGTCCTCAAGTAATGTGCATAGCCAAGCTACCTCGCACGCCGCAACTGATGCACCTCTGTACTCGGCCTCTGTGCTCGATAAAGCAACCGTAGGCTGCTTTTTGCTGCTCCAAGTAACAGCAGCACTCCCAAAAGAGAACATGAAGCCACTCGTAGATCTCCTATCAACAATGCTACCTGCCCAATCTGCATCTGTATACCCATACAATGCTAATGGTGCATCTGCTGCATAGAACAATGCGTAGTCAAGAGTACCTTGCACATACCTAAGTGTGCGTCGTACTCCATCCAAATGTGGCTTCCTCGGAAGCTGCATGAACTGACTCTCCAAGCCTACTGTGTAGCTCAAGTCTGGCCTCGTGATAGTCAAGTAGATTAGACTACCCACAATCTTCCTGTACATGTTGACATCCTCAACAACATCACCCTTCTCTGCACTCAGCTTTGCATTCACATCCAAGGGAATAGAAATTGGCTTACAATCAGCCATACCATACTTTGACAACATGTCCAAAGCATACTGTCTCTGTGATAGCCATACACCCTCTGGAGTCCTGATCACCTCAATGCCAAGAAAGTAGCGCAACTCGCCTAAATCTTTCATTTCAAACTCCTGTTTGAGAAGACCCTTCACATGGTCAATCTCCATAGCATTGTCACCAACAATAATAAGGTCATCTACATATATGGTAATGACCACAATCCCCACATCACTCTCACGTACATAGAGTGAATGATCAGCATGAGCTCTCCTAAAACCAATACTGACAAGATACTTGGCAATCCTGTCATACCATGCTCTAGAGCCCTGCTTCAAACCATACAAACCTTTGAGAAGTCTGCATACATAATCTGGGTAACCTGGATCGACATAACCAGGTGGCTGATCCATATACACTTCCTCTTGCAACTCACCATTCAAGAAGGCATTCTTTACATCCATTTGATGCATAATCCATCCTCTAGATGCAGCCACTGCTATGACAGCTCTCACAGTCGTCATCTTTGCCACTGGAGCAAAGGTCTCCTCATAGTCTATGCCATACGTCTGTGCATAACCCTTTGCGACCAGCCTTGCCTTGTGACGCTCAATGTTACCATCAGCCTTATGCTTGTTTTTATACACCCATTTACAGCCAATAGGTTTCTTGCCACTTGGCAATGGCACCAACTCCCATGTGTCATTTGCTTCCAATGCAGCCATCTCTTCATTCATTGCATCATCCCAATGCACATTTCCAACTGCATCCTCAAAACATGTGGGCTCCACATCCTGTATCACCTTAGCCATGTAGGCTTGGTGATGCGCTAGATACCCATCATAAGTCAATTTCTGAATTGGATTTCTGACTCTATTAGATCTGCGCGGTCCTGGGTCACTCCTTTGCCCCTAGCATCTTCTTGTACTTTCCTTACACCAGGTGTCCTGACAGCCGGAATTCCAAATTCCTCATCAAGACTTTGTTCAGAACCATCTGAATCCATGTCTACATGTGAAAAACCTGATGATGCATCAGCCATAAAGGGAGGTTCATCAACCTTTTCCTTTCCTTTTCGTGATACATTCCCTATACCTGTTGGTGGAGTAACCTGCATACGTAGTCTACCATTCCATGGTTTCTCAACAGAGCCACGAGAAGAGGACTCTTGTGGTCCACTCAAAACCTGTGACTATGGCCTCACATTTTGTACAACCACATCATCTTTTACATCAGCCCCAATAGTGCCATGTGCATTACTGTACCAGCTGCTCATCTCATCAAAGACTACATCTCTGCTCACTCGTAATTCTCGTGTAGTAGGATTGTAGCACCTGTACCCCTTTTGTTCAAGGGAATATCCCACAAGAATACATTTCTCTGCTTTAGGATCCAATTTCCTATGCAACTCATCTGGTACATGCACGTAAGCTATGCAGCCAAACACTTTCAAGTGTGCCAAATCAGGCTTTGTACCTGTAACTTTTCCTCAGGTGTTACATCATGCACCGCAGCTGTAGTGTCCTGTTCATAATGTACACAGCTGTATTTACAGCTTCAGCCCAGAAATGATGAGGCATGTTCTTCTCATTCATCAATGCACGTGCAACCTCTGCAATGTGCCTGTTTTTCCTTTCTGCGACCCCATTCTGCTGTGGAGTATATCTGCATGTAAACTGCCTGTGTATACCATGCATTCGCAGAAAATCTGAAAAATCATTGGAGAAGTACTCTCCCCCTCCATCTGACCTCAATGTCTTGATTTGCATATCTGTCTCCTTCTCAATCATGACTTTGAAGTCTTGAAAGTGACCAAACACTTCACTTTTGTTACGCATGAAGTAGACCCATACTTTCCTTGTATGGTCATCAATGAAAAAGACATAATACCTGCAACCATGTATACTTGCAGTATCGGTTGGACCCCAAACATCTGTGTGCACCACCTCAAGTGGCCTTTTACATACATTGCTCTCATGTGGAAATGAGCCCTTTGACTGTTTTCCAAACTGGCATGCTGCACACACTTTATGCATACCATCCACCTTGAATTTGGGCAAACCTTTTACAATCTGTTTTGATTGCATGCTACGCAGTCTCTGCTCATTGACATGGCCAATGCGTTTGTGCCAAATGTCAACATCAGCCACAACACCTGTGCCCTGTGCAAATAATGTAGCTTTTACCTCAGGCATTTCTACATTCAGCGTGAACATTCTGCCCACACATTTGCCCTCTGTGATCAGCTTACAGCCATTCTGGAAATCTTCTACATAACAGCCATTTGGATTGAAGCGAACCTGCAAACCCTACTCAACCATTTGTCCAACAGAAACAAGATTCTTTGTAATGTTTGGGACATGAAGTACATCTGCTAAGTACTTTGATTTCCCACTCTTCGTATTTAGAGGTATGTCCCCTACATGAGCAATGGGGTGAGCTGTGTCATCTCCTGTCTGCACATAGCCTGACACATCTGGTTTGCGCATATCTCTAAACCACTCTCCACGAGACGTCATGTGATTAGAGGCACCTGAATCCACATACCAAACATCATCTTGGGTGGAATTCTCTGCAGTCATTGTATTCATTACATGCTGCATAACAAACAAGCGCTCATTTTTGCTGTCATCTGCATCTCTGCTAGTAGATGCATAGTTGCCCTGTTCTCTCTTTCTACTTGCTTTTCCCTTTGGAAAGTCACGTGACATGTGACCTCTTTCACCACAAGTCCAACATTCTCTACTATCTGGAGTATGTTGCTGCCTGCTTGATCCTGCACCACGACCTCTTTGACTCCCCCTGCCTTGAGACCGGTTTCCCCTGCCACCTGTATTGTTTTGATTTGATTGACCTTCCAGAAATTGGCCCCTGCAACCCCTTGGGCCTCGACCACGACCTCTACCTCTACCTCTGTTGGAGTTAGAATAGAAGGCCTGTTCAGAATTATTTCTGCCATGAGAAGAAGATGTGTCAAGGTTCTTCTCCTCAAGAATAAGCATAGAAATCAAATCTTGGAACACGGGGATGTCGTCTCTTGTATTCATGGAAGACCTAAAATGTACATACTCATCTCCTAGACCATCCAAGCATGCACGAACAATGTCATCGTTTTCCACTGAGACTTTAATAGATCCAAGAGCCTCAATGATACTCTTGATCTTCAAGGCATAATCATTGATTGAGAGGTTGTTCCTCTTAACCTGATTTAGCTCCGACTTTAGTTGAAGCTTCCTGGCCTTGGTGTTCACCTCGAACACTCTGCCTAAGTTTCTCCATGCAATGGCGGGGGTTTCAGCATCCTGTAGATAGCCCATCATGCCATCTGTGATGCTCATAGACAGCCAATACATCACTTTGCTCTGGCCTTGTTGCCAGTCCCTCAAAGCTTTCCTTTGTTCTGCTGTAGCATTTGCCTTGGGAATCTCTGGTTCCTTTTCATTGTCTCCTTCTACATAGTCCCAATAACCTTTTCCTTTTAGGAAATTTGTTATTCTGAACTTCCATGCAGGGTAGTTATTTTTCTCAAGCTTCTCAGTAACAATCTGACTGAAACCGTCAGACATCTTGAAGCACTAAGACAAAATAGCTGCAATCTGCAAAAACCTGCAAATCTGCTGAACCTGCTATCGTGGTTCCTGTAACGCTTTCTACACTCAACGAGTGTCCACAATCAAGCGTACATACAACCACTGTACTTGTACAGTAAATCTCTGTATACTGCACTTTGGAGACCTGTTCAGAAACTTGTGGATTGCGAACGAAGGGATTGTGATACTCTTGCTCTCTTAGCCTCTCTTGCCTGCACCAGGCTCTGATACCATGTAAAGAATGAGGATGCAAGAGAGCTACACAAGACAAGCACAAAGCACACAGAGATGGAAAGCTTCTTCTTCTTCTTCACAGAAAGAGAGTACAAAATGACTAAGTGCTAAATCTGAAAAGTAGCACATATAATATGCGGTCACTAAGTGTGAACTCGCTAGAAGCGTACTAGGCTGGCACTATAAGTGTAGTCCAGCTGTAGAATCACTGGCAGAGATCCTCCGTGTCGGTCACCTAACGCGCCAGTGAGTAAATGCCGTAAGCGGCCAAGACCCGTAGTGGATGCCAGCTCAAGGTGTAGAGCTCGACATCTCAACAGATTTGAGTAGAGACAGTCCTTCACTAGTACATGGGGGAGTCCACAGAACCAATCCCATGCAAAATTGATGAAAAAGACATCATACGCGTATGATGTCTCCAGAGCCATTTTTTAGCCCAAAATCTATCCAAACTTCATAAATCCACTGAATAAGCCTATCTAAAGCCAAATCCAAGCTTATAGAGAAATTTGGTCCAAAAATACACAAAAAGATATCATACGTGTATGATGTCTCACTATGTGATTTTGGGACCTCAGGGCTTCAACCACCAAACAGAAGTGATCTACATGCCATTTGAAAGTGAACCACCAAGTTTTATCCAATTCGGATCATAAAATCCAATTCCCTTTCAAAATTTTGCCAAGAGCCGGAACTGGACTAAATTGGCCAAAACTTGACCAAATGGGATCCAAACTCAAATCCAAGCATATGTTAATCATGTATACACTATCAGCTACAAGCACACACCAATATGAAGTCATTTTGACACAAAAGACATCATACGCATATGATGTCTCCAGCATGATTTTTGAGCCCATTTTGCATATTTTTTCACCTACCTTGCATCCTTAGGCCCTGAATAGCTCATGTTTCAATTTTCAATCATTTGGATAGTTAAAAGCTTCACTTCGGCTTTCAGTACTAAAAAGACGCTAACTCTGAAATTGGAGTTACAGGATCCATGGATTCCCAAGTCATCGGCAACGAAGAGAAAAAGACCGACAATCAAAGATGCTATTGCAGAAGCGGAACCCTTTGACATTCCAGCAGAAACCCTCAAGCCAACCAAAAATTGGGTGGAGGAAGCAGTATTGGAGAAAGAGGAATAAAGATCTACCAGGGGACTTTCAGAGATCCTCAAGGGCAAGCGGTGGATGTACCGATGATCCCACACGGAATTGGTAGATTATAGTAGGTCAGGAGACATCAGCAGGTACCTGGAAAGGGTAGACTTGCACAGTTTCTTCACCTCGAGAACCATTAGGTGTGGATACAAGAAGAGTGTACGAGTTGGCAACATCCATTCAGAAGGCTGGAAAAGGCCACATTGATAGCCATGGATGGAGAGAAGGTAGAAGTACAGATCACTCCACAGCTAATTGCAGACGCATTGAAGCTGCACAACAAAGGGAGCTCGGTCAGGGAAAGAAGAGAGGCCATAGAGGTCTATGGGCCCAAGAAACAGAATGCGACCTATGGAGATATGGCGGACCAAGAGCGGCAACCCTTTGCCGATTGTACAACCAGTTTCTTCATGTTTGCAATAAAAGACCGCAAAAAGTATACGACACCACCCATGCCATTGCGACCTACCATCACATGGGCATTAAAGAGCAATATGCCAAAAGAGGTGAATTACGCTCAACACATCCACGAGCAAGTAATTGCCATGCACAACGAGAAGCCAAAATACATAGGAGGAGCGGAAATTCTGACAAGAATAGATTATGAAGCTATTGGAGCTAGAGATCAGTGGCCAAAGGCTCCCTCCCAGAATGAGTGGCTTAGAGAAGCCGACGAGGAGGAAGAACAGCCCGAAGTACCCAAGAGGTCATCCACAAGAGCACGCCGGAAACTAGAAGTAGTTTCAGAACCTGAAGAGGATGTGGACGAGCCACTTAAGAAGAAAGTAAAGAAGAAGGTTGCTCCCAAGCAAACCAAAAGTCAGAAAGCGGCAAGGATGGAAAGATTAGTGGAGCAGTTTAGAGCAGAAAGAGCTCTAAAGGGTGACTTTGAAGAAAAGTGGGTGCCAGACCCTACTAAAGTCGGAACTAGCTCGGCCAGGCCACATATTGATCAATACGATCAATATATTAAAGCTTATGAGGAGTCAGAGGCTATTTTGGAGCAGCAACCTGTCGAGCCATACACTGAAGAGGAGGTACAACAATTAAAACCTGAGCTGAAAAAAGACGACAAGGGGAAAAGGAAAGTAGATGAGTCTACTAAGCCTCAAGAGAAAGATGGGCAAGCCGACAAGGGGAAAGCCAAGGAAGCTGAGGACAAACATCCCTCTATGACTGATGTACCAAGCCCGAAGAAGACGGAAAAAATTGTGGAAGAGACCACAGTAGAGGTGGACACAGATGTTTTGGAAAATCCAGAAGTCGAGACCAAAGAAAGGAAGATAGATCCAGTTCAGCAAAAGAGAAATGATTATGAGGATCTAGTAGAGATAGGATACACACCGAAGAAGAGGCCCTTGAGGCAGTTTATGGGATCACCCTACAAAAACAAGATGAACGGAGAGGGACGGAGAAAAAGACAAAGAGTAAAAAAGAAAGTGAAGAGAAACTGGACGAACCGAAAGTACTAGAAGATCCAAAGCCAGTGGAGGTGGTGCGGAAAGAGCTTTAGAGTTGACAGATGATGATGAAAAAGACATGCACATAGTGCATAAACTGCTCTGCAAGATAAAAGAAAGGTCCAAGGCAAAGGAAGTAGAGATTGAGACAGCCAAACAAAGGGAAGCAGAGTTGCAGAGAAATTTAGAGAATGTTATGACTGAATCTGAAAGTCATAAAGCATCACTCTATGACGCGGAAAATGAGAGAGACGGCTTGGTACTCCAGCTAGCCGAGGCTTCAAGAGAAGTAACAAGTGCACAGGAAGCAAGGGAGCGGATAGAGGATGAGTTGGAGGCGGAGCTCATTGAGCTAAGGGAAAGAGTCGAGCTCCAAGAAAGAACAATCACTAGACTCAGGTCTACCCCTAGAGCTAGCAGAGCAGGAACCGAACAAGAGGGAGCTATCGTACCAGTTTTGGAAGACCAGGTCCGAAGCTTACAAAGAGAGCTAAGATTAGAGCAAGTGCAAAGGTTGCACATTGCGGAGGATCATTGGCCGCAGAGGAGAGGCTCACATTAGAAAATCAAACACTACGGACAGAGAATGAGGCCCTCCGCAAATAGCTCCAAGATCTACAAGAGCAACAAAGAAGAGAGACAGAGACACCACAAGAAGAATCAGGTGGAGCAGCCATAGAGCTACCAGAAACTGGAGAGGCAACCACAATTGAAGATCCAGCCCCAGCTCAAGAGGTGGCCTTGACTTCAAGAATCTCTGAAGAAGAAGAACAAAGGCTCCATGACCAAATAGAAAAGTCAGCAGAGGAGAGTGCCAAGGCGGAAATGGAATGGGAGAGGAGACTCCTAATCTCCATTAGACTTCAGGGACTAGACACAAAAGTGCTCCATGAACAGTGGATGCAACCCAGCCTACCTTTCCCTGTGATGAAATTTGAAGTGCTAAAGACGAAAAAGAGAATAGAGGAGGAGTAGTATGTCGCTCTTTACGAAGGCGACATCACAAAGGAGGAACAATCAAAGAAGATAGTAGATTCACAACCTAGATGGAGGAAAGGTTGGCTGAACAAATACCCAGCCTACCTCATCTACTTGGTGGAGGCACCAAAGGAGATTCGAGAGGATGCAACCTTCTGCCCGGTTCCAAGAGTCAGAAACTGGAAAGAGCATGGCAGGATTGCAGAAAAGAAGCCAAATTGGCTTAATTATCCCAGGATGCCAGGACCAAAGGTAGGAGAGAGAATAGGTAAAGCCTACCTGGTGAAAACCCTAACGGGCACCATCAAGCTCTTTACTGGCTCTCCTGACCTTTCATGTCAGATGCTCAAGAAAATCTGCAGGACTCTCTTAGCTTGCATTGAAGTGTTTGCGCCAGATAAAGCCACGACCTCGAGTCTACTATCGACGGCCGACACGGTGACTGATATGATGTACGATCTTTCATTGCAGCCTTCTCCAAAAGTGTTACACCTCCTATACCAAAGGATTATGTTTTTGCCTAGCTTCCACATGCAAACATTCGAAGAAGCTTTCTACACCGGCTTTTTCACCCACGAAAGCAAAATATTCGGCCCAACCTTGACCATCGACAACCTACGATACGAATCACATTTGCAGATGCTCAAGAGGACAGGACTTTATTGACCAAGCATAAAATTCATGTCAGGGATGACATGAACGCGGAGGGGGGGAGTGTTGAGCCAGCAGAGGATCACACCCACATTTTTGCTCACACTCATCATTTTGTAACCATTGATTGTAATAAATGTCTTTCCGACATTAATTTTGATTTGAGCCATTCATTAAGTAACGGGACTCAATTGAGTTTCCAGCTTGTAATCCCGAAGTAATTTCACTTGCTGATGTAATTAGTTAGAGATGTTCTCACCTCCAAGGCTGAGGTATATAAGCCAAAGTTTTTGTAACCTAAGGGATTCAGATTATTAATCAAAGTGAGTTTTTGAGCGCCGTGACTGTGTCTGAGAGAGAGAGAGAGAGAGAGAGAGAGAGAGAGAGAGAGAGAGAGAGAGAGAGAGAGAGAGAGAGAGAGAGTCTTATCTACTTGCTACGCGAGCTACGGAGCCGCCGTTGGAGAAGCGACACCGCCATTGTGTTAGCAACGGCGAGAGCTACGCATAGATACCAAGAGTGCGCGCTATCGGCTTCTATGTGTGGTAAGTTCCTACGAGCTTCGGTGTGAGTTTTCTTCCAACTCGTGTGTCGGAATGGAGCGTGTAGCATATCTATAGAACCACAACGAGTAGAGCTACACATTAGTACCATCGGGGTCAAGTTTCGATCACCTGTATATTTCGGCCTGTCTTCATACGCGTTTACCGCACGGAGTGGTTGTAGATTGAGTTTGCAGTTCAAGTCTTTAGGGTGTTGTTCTTACCTAGTGTATAGACTTCCCCTTGAGTTTGAGATCGATTCAATGATTCTAGATCTTGTTTCGTATAGCATTCGTTCGTAGTACGGATTTCAGTCACTTGCGTATTCTAGAAGTTAGATTTGATTTCCTTAGTAGTGATTGTCATTAGAAGGTCGAGTAGGTGATTTAACACCCACCTAGTTGTTTCCATGCGCCTGCGGGTCAAGCTCCGTCCTCGTCTGACAAATTCTGTTGTTGGTTGAGTTCTTGCTATTTAGCTTCCGCTAGCGGCGCAACCGCCCTAACAATGGACAATAGTTGTTGACAAGTTTAGCAAACAAGCACATTCTATACCTGTCAAGAAGACTATTAAGGCACATCAAATGGCAACCCTCTTTATATGTCAGATTTTAAAGTACCATACCTTGCCAACATCCATAGTGTCAAACAAAGATCCTAGAATGACCAGTAATTTTTGGAAGGGTCTCTTTGAGAATCTAGGAACAAGGCTAAATTTCTCTTTGGCCTATCACCCACAAACGAGAGTCAAACTTGCAAATATCGACTGTGGCACAT
Organism: Adiantum capillus-veneris; assembly: GCF_014529385.1. NCBI lineage: Eukaryota > Viridiplantae > Streptophyta > Polypodiopsida > Polypodiales > Pteridaceae > Adiantum > Adiantum capillus-veneris. Next base: position 48,155,407 of record NC_140931.1, read on the forward strand.
ACCGGAGGATGTGCAGGTTTAGAGGGGGTGGATGTCGTGCTGTGGCACGTGCATAGTGGGAACAAAAGCTAAGCCCTACAATATTATGGATTTTATGTGTATGCCTTAAGTGTGCATAAGTATATCACTAGAATGGTAACAAGACACTTTTATGTCCTTGGACACTTTTGTGTCCTGTTAAGTGACCATTTTGCTTGAATTATTTGCAGAGTATGAAAATGAATTTCTAGGTGCTATATATCCACAAAGTTGCCTTATGAGCTGAAAAAAACTTAGCATTTTTTTTAGTATCGATCTCACAATTAACCTGACTCTTGCACAACATTTTTGAACCTAAACTGTGTGAAAAAACGGGTCTTGTTTTTGGCTTTTTTTCAATTTTTGGCAACTATACCACTCTAAACTTCATGTTTGTGAGGTTTAGATGGCTAGAGGTTAGGCCTTCATAGTTCTCAACATGTTTTGATGCTTGTAGGGAGAGCTAAGTGTTAAAATTGAAAGTTATGACCAATTTAAAAGAATTGCATAATCCTGTTTTTTGGCCAAAATTAGCACTTTTATGATTTTTTTGGTGGCTTTCTTGATATCCAAATTCAATTTTGATTGTGTAAGTGTAATGTATAACATAAAGCTAATCTTCCTTGAGTTTTAAGGGACCTAATATGCTATATAGCGTAGTATATGATGATGGTTGAGTTTTTTGATTTGCTGAAGAATACGATACATTTTAGAGTAGCAAGTATAACTTTCTCAATATCGCTAGTTTCTTAGGCCAATTGTGTGTATTTTGTAGGTAGTGACCATATCTAATCATAGACTACAAAACTTGGCTAGATATTGAGTAGTTTCTATGGGTTTCTAGAGGTCATAATGCTAAACCCAGTTTTTTCATGTTTGCTGTATTTAGCACTTTATCATTGCCCCCAAGGTTCCAATTGTAAGAGATCCATTATCCTTTTGACATGCTCCATGGCTCCTTTTGAATCCAGAGGCCCAAAGGGAACTAAGAAAACATGTATATAGTACTGTATTGAGCGTGACTATAGAAACTTTGATGATAGGTGCGAAGAATGAAAAAATGCAACTTTTTTGTACCTATTTTTTTTGCCCAAAAAAAAATTAGTGAGGTAAAAGCAACCATATGTTTTGGTCACCAACCCATTGAAGTTAACGGAGCATTTTATCTCATGTCCTACAAAAATCTCCACTCTTATTTATATGCAATCAACCGTAAGAAATTGTTGTTTTGGGCAAAATGCACTGGTCCATCAACTTTGGAGGCTTGTAGTGACCAAGGGATGAGAAAAATTACAAGTTTCTCATTTTTTCCATATGTAGTAGTTATTGAACTATAAGCTCATGAAAGGATTTTTGAAAATAAGTGGATCTACTATGGTTTTGGAATTTTTTCCCAAAACCTTGAAAGGACACTTTTATGTCCTGTTAGGTTACCATTCTAGTGATATGCATTTTCTATTTAGCATGCAAAAAGCTAGTCGAAGTCTGATGTGTCACTCTTGTTGGGAATGGGCTTTGTCCTATGATCCCGGGCTTCTTTGTGAACCTTTTCTTGGAGCCATGATGAAATAAGCCTATAAAACATACCTCCTATCTACTAGGCATCCTAGGTGGCATATGACATGTGTAGCATGGCCAAAAGTGGCCTTAGTCATAGTATACCCCATGAGGTGTCATTCTACACATAGTAGGTACACTTTGGAGTGATTATGGACCTAGAAAAATCCCTTAGAAAAGTGGTTACGAGTTTGTTAGATGTCATCCATGATGTATGCAAAGCTCTCTCTCAATTATTTATGAAGATATTTTATGCACATGTTCCCACCATAGCTCAACAACTCTTGGAGGCTTAACCCTTGACATGTGGTGGCAAGGAGAAGATATTTGGAGAAAGATCTAGAAGAACCTCTAGATATTTCTTGAAGAGAAAGATCAAGAAACTTTGAAGATAATTTCAAGATATTTTGAAAAGATAGATACTTGTCACACAAATCCCTTGAATATTTCTAAGCAAATAAGTTCTTCAAGGGGCAACTTCACCTATAAATAGAGCCTCTTGCCCCTCACTTGAGCATCAAGAAAACCATTAGGCAATCAAGTGCTCAAGCAATCCTCACAATCGAGCCACTCTATCAAGCCATCACCCAACCTCCTAGCCATCTCCTTGAGTGAAACTTTCTCTCAATTTCAGCCCAACACATCTTGAGCTTGCTACATCATGCCTCAAGCCTTCTATTTCCTCGCTTGTAGTACTCATACACTCTATGCAACCTTCTTTCATCGATAAGGAGGCATTGTTGGTGGCTCTCAAATGGTGTTGGGTAACTACTACTCATCTTTCACTTCATCAAGTTGGCTACAATACCACAAAGTCTTGAGGTGTGCTTCACTTCTTTGGCTTAAGCTTGTGTGGGTCTTTGTGTTGTTTGACTGCTTTCTAATCTTTCTTAGATGTATAATCCCAATGGTGTAACCTTTCAACCCTTTCACTTTGTGCAAAATATTAGGATTAATGTTTGTATTAGCCATAAAATCCACTTCCAGCAGAGAATTGTGTTACTCTTTGGGCTGGAAAGACTGCGAGAAATTCTTCTTTCTCCACGTCCTCTTATTTGCCACTACTAGACTACTCTAATTCTTTCGATGTGCACATATTTATTCTCCTCTAGGGGTTGAGCCTTGCTTTCTTAATATTACTATGACCAAGAAGACTTGTACACACGGCTCACTCCTATCACTAGGAAAAACATCTACATCTTTGTAAGCACTAAGTCACAATTTCAAAGAACCATTCGTAGTCTATTTGGAGCACAACGACTTGCTGCTATAAATGCATTAGTGAACCCTTTCATCTTACCTTTGATTAGATATGATCAAAGCCTTGATGTTTTCATATTTGTTTTGTTTTGAAGGTTCCATGTGTGCGTATGTGTGTGTCTGCGTGTAAGATTCCAATGGCTACACACAATGTATTTGCTACAAACACTAAGCTTGCTTAAGTGAAAGCCTTCACAGTCTCCCCACAAACCCTCACAGCTAGAGGTCCGGCACCTTCCTGGCAAGACTGCCAACTCTTTGACAGCGGGACATGGAGGGATTCAGTCTACCCTAAAGGGAATTGAAACGTATTTCTATTGGCCTACCATGAAAGCAAACATACAAGAGTATGTTTCTAAATGTTTGGTATGCCAAAAGAAAAAATTTGATAGAGGGAAGCAACCTCAATAGCTTCAACCCTTGCCATTCCCTAATTCACCACGGGAGAGCATATCCATGGATTTTATCTTTGGATTGCCTAAGTCTATCCATGGAAATACGGGAATATGGATTATAGTAGACATGTTTAGTAAACAAGTTCATTTTATACATGTCAAAAAGACTATTAAAGCCCATCAAATGGCAACTCTCATTATTTCACAAATTTTCAAGTACCATGGCTTGCTAATGTCCATAGTGTCGGATAGAGATCCTAGAATGACCAGTAATTTTTGGAAGGGTCTCTTTGAGAATTTAGGGACAAGGCTAAACTTCTCTTCGGCATATAATCCACAAACGGATGGCCAAATTGAAATAGCTAACCTAACAATTCTTGATCTACTAAAAGCCTATGTAACAGAAGTGATCAAAGATACCAATGGGAGAAGTACTTACCCTTAGTGGAGTATGCTTACAATAACACTGTACATACTTCCATGGGAAAAACACCTTTTGAGGTAATTGAGGGAAGATCAAAAAGTCCCTTGATACTTAAGGTACATGGAAAGATCTTCGATGCAGATGAGTATAGTTGAGACCTACAAGAATCTTTTCAAAAGATTAAGGATGCTATCTCTATCTCACAGCAAAGTAAAAAGGCTGCTGCTGACAAGCACAGAAGAGCCCAAGCCTTTAAAGAAAATGATTGGGTCTTATTAAAATTTCCCAAGGCTCGACTAAGGCACACGATGGGCAAGAATCCTATGGGACACCAAAAGTACTATGCTAAACTAGCAAAAAGATTCTTAGGCTAATCAATGAGATGGCCTATCAACTCAAGTTGCCCAATCACTGTCTCATACACAATTCTTTCCATGTGAGCCTATTAAAGCCTTACAAAGGAGAGCCATCTCAAGAACCAACTACTGAAGACCCACCGGAGATCGAGGACCAAGAAGAGGTGCTCCAGCCCGAGTCCATTCTCTGACATGAAGACAAGGTATTAAGAGGCGGTAAGACTATCCGATGATATCTTATTAAGTTTAAGAATTATCCTTTTGAAGATGCGAGATGGATGCAAGGCATACAATTAAAGGATAACCTAAATTTTGTCAATGCTTACAATGCTTCCCAAGAGTAAGCAAATGTACAAATGTTAAAAATGAACAAAGTTTTTGTCTTATAAGACTCTCTTTTTCTTTATTATGCATGCTTAGATCAAGTTTGTGGAGACGACATCTCCCGAACACCAAGCAGATCTTGTCACTCTACTATGGAAGACTGATAGGACTAATGTGTAGACATGCTTGCGGCAGCTTAGGTTCTCAAGTGCCAAATGGACTAGTCATTCATTCTGGAACGATGTTGTAGGGTAACATAGGGATCCTCTACCCGCTAAGAAAAATGACTCATGAATATGCTTTATCTTCTCTACACCATAGTCGAGGATGACTATGATTTCAAGAGAGAGGTAATGTCATAATAATCAAGTTCTAATTCTCCTAAATGATTTTCTCATGTTAAACTGATTATTTAATATGGGGAAGTGCCAAGGGAGAAAAAGATAGAATATTGGTTAAGTTAGCAGACCGGCCACAATAGGGATCCAAAGGAGGGAAAATAGGGATCCAAAAGGGGGGCCATCTGCAAAAGAGCTATGTGCAACAATGGGCTTAAAAGACCCTAAGGTTCAGCCCATTAAGACTTCCAAAATGCTAAGGTTCCAAAATTCAAAGGTTGTGTCCAAATGTCAAACATTAGGGAAATTGGATGCTTTGTGTGTGCTGCCAAAGTCTTCATCCATCCCTACATAGGAGGGGCGAGCCTTGCAAGTAGGGGAGAAGATCACACACACACACACACACACACACACACACACACACACACACACACACACACACACACACACACACACACACACACACACACACACACACACACACACACACACACACACACACACACACACACACACACACACACAAGCTCCCTTTACACAAAGCGAATGAGGGACACATGTCAGCTCCCTAGCCCAGATGCCCACAAGGTGTACTCAAATCCTATTGGATGGCCTTGGAGGTGGACCAATGAGAATTAGTCTAGAGTAAATCTAGTTTAATTAATTAAAAAACACTTAATAAAAGAACCAATGGGAATTAAGCTCTCTAGAAGACTATTGGACAGTCTCCCAAGGGGTCCAATGAGCATTCAATAGCCCAATGGCTTGCCTGATTCCTATTGGCCAGGAGGCAAAGGGGTCCAATGAGAGTTTAGTTGGATTAAATAATTACCTAAAGCTCTCACAAAAGGGGACACATGTCAGAAGGCTATCACTTATGCTGCTTAATTGTCATTGGCTAAGCCTGGGGAGGTCCAATAGGATGCCAGCATGAGTAATTAGCAAGGGGGGTCGACCAAGAGAGATAGGGGGCTGATTTTTGCAAGGCATTATCACACACACACACTCACACAATCTCATGTGTGAAGCAAAGAAGACTCTCTCTCTCTCTCTCTCTCTCTCTCTCTCTCTCTCTCTCTTCTCAAGCTTTAATGGAAAGCTTATCACCTACTCCAAGCTTGTGAGAAGGGAGGCCTACATCAACAACTCTTGGCTTTGTGATGCAAATCCAACCAAGAGCCAAGCTTCAATGCATGCTCATCTCGAATACCATGCTAATTACTAAGCTAAGCTATGCTAATATGAGTGATTATGTGAGGAGATGTACATATTTCTCGTAAGAATACTCCTTCTTCCTCTCAATCTACTCTCATAGCCCGCTAGCTCTCACCATCTTCGAAGGTGTGTGAGGTCTTGGGTCTGAGAACGTGAGGGAATTGATATTGTGTTTGATAAGTGTTTTGCTTGGTGCATGAAGTTTCCATCTTCATTGCACTAGCTAGTATTGAAGGAACACAAAGAATTGTATTGTAAAATGTCTCTCTTGATGGGAGAAACCATAATACAAAGAATTTTGGAGGGGGGACCGGCTCCATGTAAATCCGGTCCTCAATTGTTGTCAATAGCTTAATTTCTCTCTCTTTTGAAGTATTGTTCATACTATCTAACAAGGTGTTATGCTTTTTGTTGCTTTCTCCACCCTAGCACTCTTGTTATTCTCATTAGTAATCTATTCTAATGAAATGCTCACTATGTTCATGCTATTTTCTGCTACACACAAGTTACTAGGCCATTAAATGCTACCCCAAAAGTTTTCCTGCGGGTGTGAGTAAGTGTGCGGAGGAGACACCGGAAACTTTGTGAGGAATAATCACCACTCTGAATTTCATGTCAGCTTCTTTGAAGTATTTATTATTGCTATGACAAAGTGGGGCTCCATTTCGAACCTTTTTCTTGAGTAGCAAGGTATATCTTCAATCAAAGTGCATATATGAGATCTGCAAACAAATGTTGGTGCATTGTTTCCACATATTTATCAAAGATTGGACAACGTTTCAACTGTTTGAAATGGTTATATTGCTTGGTTACAGTTGTAGGTAGTTGTGATCATGGCAATCAGCTAAGATTCGGGTAGAGAGAAGACCCATTCATGCCAGATTGTCAGATAGCAAATAGGTGGTTCTTTTATTGAAATGTTTATGGCAGTCATTGTCATACCATTATTTTTGGTTTTGGCCCCCCTTCTCTCTCTCTCTCTCTCTCTCTCTCTCTCTCTCTCTCTCTCTCTCTCTCTCTTTGGTCTATGCATCGATCAATTGGAACAAATGGTACTTGAATTTATGCAAGAAGAAGGCATTGAAGAGGTCACTATTTGCAATGCGGTAATCATGCTTTTGTTGTATGCGGATGATGTAGTGCTTCTAGCACACACTTTAGAAGATGCACAAAAGCTTATGGTTGTCCTTGAGAACTTTTGCTTGCATAGTGGGCTGATTGTAAATGAATCCAAAACAAAGGTTATGCTTGTGAAAACCAACCATAAGGAGAAGCCATGCATTGTGTACAACAACGAGACACTTGAAGTTGTTGAGAGCTTTAAGTACCTTGGCCTTGAGGTTCCATCCAATCACAAGTGGCATGAATGTGCTATGCGTCATTTGGAAGCGGGAAAGAGAGCATATTATGCATTTGAGAACATGTGTAATGCGGGAAACATCAAGTGTTGGGTTCTCAAGAAGTATCTTTTTGATGCATTGGTGACACCGGTTCTTCTTTATGGAGTTGAAGTGTGGGGTGGGAGCATCTCAAAGTCTACTTGGAAAGAGTTTGAGAATGTCCAAAAGCGTTTTCTTACAAACTTTCTCCAAGTTAAGACACAAACACCATATATGCTCCTACTTCTTGAGTCGGGATCTCTTCCAATTGAGGTTATGGGCATGGAAAGGGTTGTGGAGCACATGATAAAGATGCGTCAAAACCCCTCACATCGACTTCCTACAATTGCATGGGAAGCAAGCAAAAAAGTTCAAAAGACGCATAAAAGCAAGATCTTGAGCACGGGATGGATGCAAGACATAAAGAAGTGGTTTGGGAGATGGGATGCATTACACTTGCTACATGATGCTTCAATTGACTCTCAAGTGAATGAAGCTTTTCTACAACGCCAATGTATTACGGCTTGGGAGAAATCCGGTGGGTCACGCTTCATACATTACACCACCTATATTGCCCCCAACTACAAAACCATGTTCTTCGCTGAGAGAGGAAACCGTACTCACACTTACATGCATGAGCCTATTCCCTGTCCGCGATACGCACTATCGCAGCAATTCGGCTTAGCTCCCATTTCCTTCGATGCGAGATAGGGCGTTGGGGCAATGGAGAAGAGTCAAATCGATTGTGCACATTATGCTCACTACAAGTTCGAGAGTCTGAGTACCACACACTACTAGAGTGCTCAGCTTTTGATCACATCCGAACTTGCTTCTCTCACATTTTCAGCCATAACTTAGACCTACACACTTTCCTCTCCCAGCCAAAGTGTGGGCTCTCCATTGTGACTCTCATCACTACAATTTTGGAGCATCGAGAGTCACTCATCAGCCGTACACATACTACATCACATGTAACTTTGGTCCCATAGGTCATATTTGACCTCCGAGGACGATAATAAAATCTATCTATCTATCTATCTATCTATCTCTCGTGTCACTACCGGTTGAACAAATGCTAAGCCTTGTATTGGCTTAAGAGTAGCAGAGTCACACGCCGTCTTTAACTTATAGGTCTTTGTTCTTTTTTTATCTTGCTCGCCCAATGCCTTCTTTGATTCACAGCCCATGAGGCAAACGTGTGCACGCACACCTGTGTTTAACAAAACTTGGAAAACCTACAAATAAGAGTCATATTGAGTATATTTGAACGTTTTTAGATTTATTTTCCACAATTTCAAAGGTCGTCTCTTATAGGTCTTTGCTCGTTTTGATGTGTGCATGTGAGCAAATGCACACCCTTGTTTTTCAAAACTTGGAAAACCTACAAATAAGAGTCATACTGAGTATATTTGAAGGTTTTTAGATTTAATTTTCCACCATTTAAGAGGTCGTCTAACCTTCAAATGTTTAATTTGACAGTAAATTTCAAATTTTGTAGGTGGGATTACAGGTTTATTTCGAGCATGTGCAGTATGCAAACACATTCTCTCATAATGATTTTCACACTTCGAAAGGTGTACCAAAATGTCATCCAAAGAGTTTCATAAGAAAGTCACGAGGTAATTGATTTAAAAAAAAATTTAAACACTAGAGTTTTTGTCCATCTCCCCCACTTCAAGTTGGGTGCCGTGTGCACACACAAACTTACACACCTTTCTTTGTTTACCGATTTAGCTCTTCACTTATGGGTAAGGTCAGCCCATGATTCTTCCATGCCGTGTCAATGGTGTCTATGATGAGATTGCCTCGCTCCATATTCTCTAAGTTTAATTTTGCCAAGAATCCCCATCAATTTAAACTTTTCTATGGAACTTCTCTCCTAGATTTCCCCCCTTACTCACTATATAATATGAGGCACACTTGCTAGTTGGCCTTCTTTGACACCGCTCATACCATTAGGGTTGCACTAGTCCTCTCAATTGTGCCATAGATCTGAGTCCAAACTATGAAATCTATAGATCATGCCGAATAGTGAGCAGTAGCATACTTTTGGCCGATCAGGGGCGCGCCCAAAATGGGGGTGGGTGCGTAAGGGACGGATAATAAATCATACAAAACACGCACATACTGGCATGCGCACACACACTATGTTTTATGTAGTCATGATTTCAATCTTGTAGAGCGAGTCTAATACTTAAACACCAAGCTACACATTCATTATTCCCCTTTAAATAACACTAGTATGTGACCCGCGCGTTGCTGCGGCTAAGAAGAAGCAATCATGGCACTCTCCTCCCTCACCTTCCCCTAACGGTGGCAGCATGTACATATATACATTAGTATGTGACCCGTGCATTGATGTGGTTGAGAAGAAGCAATTGTGGCACTCTCCTCCCTCACCTTCTTCAAAGGTGGCATCATATAATATATATATATATATATATTAATTACACACACATGTCACATACATCATACACACACACACACACACACACACACACACACACACAGGCATGTCCATGCTTTGACATCGGCCTAGCCATGATCTTAGAAGAGGATTCACACAATCAAATGCACTCTTGTCGAATTTAATAATGGGCTTTTCAGAAACCTCCTCCCTCTCTCTCTCTCTCTCTCTCTCTCTCTCTCTCTCTCTCTCTCTCCTCCCCTACACCCCGCGAAAAACTTGAATTACATTTAGAGTTGGCATGTGGATGGATTAACTTTGCCATAAGCAAACCAATACCCCTCTATTTGTAGAAACATACTCAACCCTCCAGGTTTCTTTAGTGTCTCTTTTGTGTACGCGAGCATATACACACTCATCGCAACAATCAACAACTCGGTGGGCGAGGGGACGAGGGTGCTCGTGACACATGGAGGTGTCAATTTTTCAAGAACTTTAAGAAAGAGTAGAGGAGTACCTCTTTAGAGTAATTTTTAAAAATATTAAATTATACAATTTTTAAAAATAATATCAATATTGGTCTTGAAAACATTCCCTTGAAAAAAAAATTCAAATTTATCTTTAAAAGCCATATTTGCATTGAGTAGAAAAAACCTCCTCAAACTTATCTTTTTTTTATGATTTATCCTAGTAGAGTAGAAAGTCTTTTGTCAAAAAAAAAACAAAGTAAGCTTTTTTACTTTTCATTGTCTTTAATTTGTGCATGTAGCTAGTTGTACATGGTTCTCACATTTCCAATTTGTTGCTCTAGTTCTCTCAAATTCATCATCATCTAGGCATTCTCAAAGATTTTTCAAATAATACGAATAAGCCTTTTTAGAGAGAGAGAGAGAGAGAGAGAGAGAGAGAGAGAGCAGTTAAAATTCCCTTTCTATTACCTACATGTAGTACATTGGTCATCCAAATTCCCTTCTAAGAAACAGATTCAGAGTTCAAGATTTATTGGAGGTAGAACTAATCTTCTTTTTCTTCTTCATCCAAATTCCCTTCTAAGAAATAGATTCAGAGTTCAAGATTTATTGGAGGTAGAACTAATCTTCTTTTTCTTCTTCATCCTCTCTCTCTCTCTCTCTCTCTCTCTCTCTCTCTCTCTCTCTTAGTAGACAGCAGCCGTTTTTTGACCTAGTAGACAGCAGTCCACTCTTTTGATCATAACTTCTTCATCCGAACTCCGATTTGGGTGATCTATAGCCTCAATCGAAGAGCACGAAGTCCTCTACGCATTGATGTAAAGACAGAAATTTTCAGAGTTATGGAAGGCGTTTCTGTAGCAGTATTTCCGAAGTGAACAGGTTCAACAAAATTGATTCTCATCTTCTATTTTACATACAATGTCTTCCGGCACTCGCAAGGGTTCTTCTTCTTCAACAAGGTCCACAACCATTGTGGAAAATGATCCAAAATCTCCTAAGTGTGGAGATAGGAACACAACCACCCAACCAACGACATCGAAAACCATGATCATGGCGTACTTGGTATCATTGCAAGAGACCGTAAACAAACAAGGCGAAGACTTACGAGCACTTGCAATGGAGAATGGCACACTAAGGGTACTTGTGGTTGAGAATGAGAATCTCAAGAGGACACTTGAGATGCAAACAACACGTTTGATGCAACTTGAAGAGGAAGTCAAGGAATGTAAACGCTCTCTTGTGGACTTGAATGCTTTGAAGGAGCGGATGAGCAAAGTAGAGCATGACCATGTATTGAAAGAGGAGAAATTTGACACTATGAGCCGGATGTATGCGACATGAAAAATGTATGCACAAACAAGTCTTGGGCTGATGTATGTGGTAGTAATGTGGTTTCTAATTCCTCACTCATGCAAGCTATGGTTCAAACAAAGAATGTTGAGAATGTAGATGTGGAGGAGTTGAAGGAACGGGAGCGACGTTCCAAGAACATTGTTATTCGTGGAATTCCCGAAGAGAAGTTAGAGACACCTCCTTCTCTTGCCATTGTTATTGAAGATTTCTTCAAAACCCACTTTGGCATGTCCGGAGTTATGGTCTATGGAGCACATAGAGTGGGGAAGCAAGGAGCTCCTCGCTCGGGAGAACGGCCAATTGTATGCACCATGCCGGATGAGACCAAGCGAAAGATTATCCTTGATAATAGTTGGATCTATTTGAGGAATACAAAATGTTTTGTATGTGAAGATCGCACTATTAAGCAACAAAATATGCGTCGCAAGGCATATGAGGAAAAGAATAATAAAAACAAGGAAATCTCTCATGAAGAAAATGTGCCCAAGGAGGGGGCAACTCTCTCAAGCAAATAGGGATGCGTGACCTATGAGACCGAGTTACAATTGAAAATATGCTTTTGGAATTGTAATGGATACCCATGGAATGCGGGGGTTGGCATTGATGAACTAACAAGCAAAGCCGATGTTATACTTCTTGTTGAAACTTGGGAGCATGATACACAAAGGATTAACGGCTTGGAGGATTACAATATACATTCATTGATGTGGTCAAAGAATCTCAAGCAACAAAGAGGACAAGGAGGGTTAGCATGTATGGTTAAGAAAGGATTGGAAGATTTTGTATCAATTGTGAAAGATGACAAGTACAAACGTTATGTATGGCTGAAAATTATGACACCAAAAAGAGCACCCATTTTTGTAGCCGGTTGCTACATTCCTCATCATGATTCTCCCTTTTATGCTTGCATGGATAGAGATCAACCATTTTCTGATTTGGAAGAGGACATTGCTTATTTCAAAGGTGAAGGTGATGTTATTGTATTTGGGGATATGAATGCTCGCACAAAAACATTGCAACATGATACTCAACAATTTGATATGCCATACATTTCAAGGGAGTTGGAGGAAGTTCACTTGTATGATCGTACTTCAATGGATGAGAAAGAGCCGGATCACTATGGAAAGTTACTTTTACACATGTGTAATAGCACGGGTATGCTCATTGCCAATGGTGTATCTTTGTGGAGTGGAACCAATGGATTTACATGTAGAAGACATAATGGGGATAGTGTGATTGACTATATGCTACTCTCTGAAGCCATCATGTATCACATAAAGAGTTTTATGTTTGGTCAATGGACCCCAGAATCCGACCATCGCACCTTATGTATGGACCTTTCATGTGGAGAAGCAACTAAGCATGATAATCTCAGCCAAAGGAAAGAGAAGTTATCACTATGTATGGATTTCAAACGGGCACCAATGTACATTGAAATGGTTGAGCAAAAATTATGGATGACAAAGCTTCAATGTGATGCACCATTGGAAACTAAATGGGAAGCTTTCAAGAAAGCTATTTGTTCTTGTGCGAAAGAATGCTTTGCCATAAAGCATCTCCATGGTATCAACAAAGATAGATCACGCAAAAGGTGGTTTGATAAAGAATGTCAAGATGCTCGAAAGTCCTTGATAAAGCTTGATGCAACTATGGACAAAGACAACTATCAAAGTCATTTGCATACATACAAGGCATTGATTCAAAAGAAGAGAAGAAGATGGGAAGTAAAGCAACAAGAATTTCAAGTCCAAGAAAAGGCACATGTATGTGGAAGATTTTGGAGAAACTTGAGAGGCAAGCGGGTTGAGAATTTTGGTAACTTGAGTCTAGTGGATATGTACACACATTGTAGGCAATTATATGAGCAAGAAAATACTGAAAAAATGCCATTTTATGGTTCACTCCCATGTATGCCGTCTTTTTTTACTATTGAGGATGTATGCGGTGGGCTTGAAAAGTTGGCCACTCGCAAAGCGGGAGATCTTCAAGGTATCAAGCCGGAGATGATCAAATGGACGGGAGATTTTACCCATGAGTGGATGTGTGATATGTTCAACCTTGCACTTCAACATGGTATGCCTTATGATTGGAGTACTAATTGGGTTAAGCCTTTGCATAAAGGAGGGGATGTAAAGAATGTAAGCAACTACCGGACTATAATGATTGGGTCTCTTATGGCAAAGTTATTTGGGTGCATAATGGAGATGAAATTGAGTGATTGGGTTGAAGAGAATGACAAGCGTGCAAAGGGACAAGCGGGTTTTCGTCGATGCCATAGCACCATTGATCATCTTGTCACTCTTCGTGTTCTCATGGAGGAAAGTCGGTTGAAAGGCAAGCGATTGTATTGTTGTTTTGTGGACTTTAAGAAAGCCTTTGATATGATTCCACGTAACAATTTGTGGAGAAGGATGGAAGAACTCCAAGTGCCAAGTGAGTTTATGCTTGCGGTTTCTCGAATCTATGAGAAGGTGATTTGTCAATTGCGCATGGGAAGAGAAATTTCAGAAATTTTTGTAAGCACTATTGGGGTTAAACAAGGATGTCCATTGTCACCAACTCTCTTTGGTCTATGCATCGATCAATTGGAACAAATGGTACTTGACATTATGCAAGAAGAAGGCATTGAAGAGGTCACTATTTGCAATGCGGTAATCATGCTTTTGTTGTATGCGGATGATGTAGTGCTTCTAGCACACACTTTAGAAGATGCACAAAAGCTTATGGTTGTCCTTGAGAACTTTTGCTTGCATAGTGGGCTGATTGTAAATGAATCCAAAACAAAGGTTATGCTTGTGAAAACCAACCATAAGGAGAAGCCATGCATTGTGTACAACAACGAGACACTTGAAGTTGTTGAGAGCTTTAAGTACCTTGGCCTTGAGGTTCCATCCAATCACAAGTGGCATGAATGTGCTATGCTATGCGTCGTTTGAAGCGGGAAAGAGAGCATATTATGCATTTGAGAACATGTGTAATGCGGGAAACATAAAGTGTTGGGTTCTCAAGAAGTATCTTTTTGATGCATTGGTGACACCGGTTCTTCTTTATGGAGTTGAAGTGTGGGGTGGGAGCATCTCAAAGTCTACTTGGAAAGAGTTTGAGAATGTCCAAAAGCGTTTTCTTACAAACTTTCTCCAAGTTAAGACACAAACACCATATATGCTCTTACTTCTTGAGTCGGGATCTCTTCCAATTGAGGTTATGGGCATGGAAAGGGTTGTGGAGTACATGATAAAGATGCGTCAAAACCCCTCACATCGACTTCCTACAATTGCATGGGAAGCAAGCAAAAAAGTTCAAAAGACGCATAAAAGCAAGATATTGAGCACGGGATGGATGCAAGACATAAAGAAGTGGTTTGGGAGATGGGATGCATTACACTTGCTACATGATGTTTCAATTGACTCTCAAGTGAATGAAGCTTTTCTACAACGCCAATGTATTACGGCTTGGGAGAAATCCGGTGGGTCACGCTTCATACATTACACCACCTATATTGCCCCCAACTACAAAACCATGTTCTTCGCTGAGAGAGGAAATCGTACTCACACTTACATGCTTGAGCCTATTCCCTTGTCTGTGATACGCACTATCGCAGCAATTCGGCTTAGCTCCCATTTCCTTCGATGCGAGATAGGGCGTTGGGGCAATGGAGAAGAGTCAAATCGATTGTGCACATTATGCTCACTACAAGTTTGAGAGTCTGAGTACCACACACTACTAGAGTGCTCAGCTTTTGATCACATCCGAACTTGCTTCTCTCACATTTTCAGCCATAACTTAGACCTACACACTTTCCTCTCCCAGCCAAAGTGTGGGCTCTCCATTGCGACTCTCATCACTACAATTTTGGAGCATCGAGAGTCACTCATCAGCCATACACATACTACATCACATGTAACTTTGGTCCCATAGGTCATATATGACCTCCGAGGACGATAATAAAATCTATCTATCTATCTCTCTCGCTCTATCTTTACTGAAAACTGAATATACTTTGTTGTGAGTAGTTGTTGAAAATCAACGTCTCTATGATCTCTCTCTCTCTCTCTCCCCTATTTCTTTTCATTGATCAGTGGCTCTATATTGTCTGACCTCTCTCTCCCTCTCTCTCTCTCTCTGTCTCTCTCTCTCTCTCTCTCTCTCTCTCTCTCTATATATATATATATATATATATATATATATATATATATATATATATATATATATATAATATATATTATATATATATATATATAGATAGATATCACACATGTCTCTTTGCTCTCTTCTTCTCGTTGATTAGCTCTCTCTTTAACACACACAACCTCTATCTACTCTCTTCTTCTCATTGATTGATGCCCTCTGATCTCTCTCTCTCTCTCTCTCTCTCTCTCTCTCTCTCGTGGGTGAATTCTCAGAGATTTTTCAAATAATACGAATAAGCCTTTTTTGAGAGAGAGAGAGAGAGAGAGAGAGAGAGCAATTAAAATTTCCTTTTTTTGCCTACATGTAGTAGATTGGTTATCCAAATTCCCTTCTAAGAAACAGATTTAGAGTTCAAAATTTATTGGAGGTTGAACTAATCTTCTTTTTTCTTCTTCATCCTCTCTCTCTCTCTCTCTCTCTCTCTCTCTCTCTCTCTCTCTCTCTCTCTCTCTCTCTCTCTCTCTCTCTCTCTCTCTCTATTGAGGCGGTCCGGGGCGGGCGACAAGAAGAGTGGCCTCTAAGCACTTTTCTAGTCTCCCGTGCTGCTCAATTGGGTTGGGGTTGGAAAAAATAGCAAACACACACACAAACCCGCAACCTAACCCTACACAAATTTGGGGCACCACCTAGTTTTGGATACGAACTAGGACGCGCAGAGAGAGAGAGAGAGAGAGAGAGAGAGAGAGAGAGAGAGAGAGAGAGAGAGAGAGAGAGAGAGAGAGAGAGAGAGAGAGAGAGAGAGAGAGAGTTCTCGGGCTGCTTTGAAATGTTCGACAGTGATCAAGCAAACACAATTATATATGTAAGAAAAAGAGGGAAGGGGGAGGGGGTGCTTGTTGCACTAATATCTTCTTACAAATCTGTCATGACCAATGAAAGTGAGATTAGTATTTGTTCAACATAGCTTGAGTAAATTACACCACAACACATCACAAGAAAAGCCACCCCAATCACTGTCTTAAAGCTAGAGGAGTCCTCTCCACCGTGTCGCCCTCTTACAGTATGTGGGATTTATGGCTAAATTGATGACAACAGCCAGAAAAAAGCTATCAAGAACTTAAAAAAAACACCAAGACACTTACACATCATTGTTGTCCATTACTCACGTTGGAGAGAGACAAAGTATCCAAGATTACTCCAAATCCACCCTCCTTGATTCAACAAATGTTGGGCTTACACTAGTAGGAGAAATGATAGATTTCCTACTCTCAATTGAATGATCACTCTCTCTTACAATGGCATAGAGCTCCCTTGCTAATCATCCCTAATACAACACATACATATGCATAAGACAATGAGCTTCCACTCAAGAGCTCCTTCTAGAGAGGTTGAGCTTGAATTCTCAAGCTATAACATAGTGCTCTTGCTTATGGCTCCCCCCCTTTTGTGCTAGCTACACCCTCCTTTTATAGCAATTTTGAAGGCTAGGGTTACTCCTCTGACCATGGTTGGGTTAGATTTTCAGCACTTATCTAATTTCTTTTGCTTGGAATTATCAAGAAGTTGGTGTGGATAGATGAAGAAGAGAGAGAGGAGAGAAGTGGAGGTGATAGGACTTTTCATAGTAGATTAGTGTTAGTAAATTAGTAGAGTTAGTATTTTTATTGATTTAAAAATGGAATTGGATATTTACAGTGGGAGTATCCATGTAGGATACAAATAAGGAAGAAAAAACTCTTAATAGGTAAGAAAACATGGATTTCTTACAATGTTGATGCTCCAAGAGTTTTGAGTAGGGTCAATTTTGACGCTTGTTGACGGTCCACTAGCTTTGACGGTACATTTTTTCTCCACTCTTGACCTTCCTTGGAAGCCAAGGTAAGTAAACATGAGTAATCAATCGCCATGATGCTGTCTTTCAAGAGAAGAGGCTAAATTTTGTGGTTTTTTTGATAGATATTAGTAATATGGAAGAGGAAAAATGAGACTATGTGGTCAATTTTGGAATGGAAGTGTGTGTAGGAGACATGAATTCACCATGGTTTCTCTTATTCTTCAAGGTTGAGAAGAAGGTGAGTAGGGTGCAGAGAGGAGTGGTGAGAGAGGTGGGGATGATGAGTGGAGAAGTGTGTGTGAAAGAGGAAAATGATAAAGTGGAAGAGGGAGTGTGGCTGCATAGCATGGGCAAACTGGGGTCCACCAATAAAATCATAGCTCATAGCTCGTAGCTCAAAAGAATATGAAAAAATTTGAGGTAAAAGTTCAGCTCACGAGCTACAACTTTTGTTGTATCACCTTTTCAAATTCGGGGAGCATGTGATCTTTAAAAATTCAGCAACCTTTTTCTTCCACTGCACAAAGTCCTTGTGAGGTCCTTCTTTGGATGATTCTTTTGAATACCTCCAAGAGTGAGCCTCCCATAGTGCATGCATGCATGCCACATACCCTTGACCTTATTTGGTAGGTCTATAATTGAAGATATTGTTGAGATCATGATATAAGTGAATAGTACAACTAAGAAAATCAAATATTGAGGGGTCTAAAAAGATATGTACATGTCAAATATAAATAATATAGGTGGAAAAAATATAAAGGGGTCAAAATAAATGTCTCTCATTATAAGCCTACCATAAAAAGATGAATATTTTGGTGGTCTAATTTATGAGAGTAATAGAGAATAGATGTAGGAAGGAAAAAATGACAATAGTGAAAAAATATACACATAAATAAACTAGTTTCTTTTGGATTTTTGTTGGGATGGAGTTAGACCAAAAATAAGAGAAGCTTGCATGAAATTATTTTTATATGGAATAAAGAGTATGCAAAATGGTAAGAAAAAATATGGCAATGTTGAGTCAATGTACATAGCATAAATAACACACGATAGGTAGAAATATTTAAATAAATACCAAAATAATTATGAAAAATCCTTTTATTTAGGCCCTATATACAATGAAATATTTACACACAAATGGGCCATAATATATTTTATTTTTTTGATTTTATTTAATTTTTTGGCTCAACTAGCCCAGTGACTAGCTAGCTGAGGGTTTTTAAGAAAATATGGAGAAAGTCCCTAACTCACACGCCTTTGTACAGTGAAATGGTAGGGATAACGAAAATGTTTGAGTGATTTGATAGGGTGAGGTAGCTTACTATGGCAATTATGGAAAGCCGAAAAACGGCTATCATTAGCCCTCCCCCAGGATGATGGTATATTCATGTACCATCATAGAGCATCTTTTCCAAAGAGAGTACTTTAGAGTCCTTGACGAGATCTTCATTGTTTGGCCCCTCAAAATTTTGGCTGGAGTTACACTCATGCTTCATGTAACAATACTTACATGAGACAGCTGCCCTTTGATAGATCTTTGGTAGATCCTTTGGTAGAAGGCGACTCAAATAGGGCTTCAAGCGATAACCATTTACCTTCCTAGAGTGCTCTTTCCCATTCAAGTCCATAAGTTGATAGTAACTTGAATTGAAAGCCTTCTTAACTATGTATGGCCCCTGCCATCTAGTTTCAAATTTGGCATCAAAACGATTATCGAGTCGATTGTCATACCTTAGCACAAGATCTCCTTCATTGATTCCTTTGTCCTTTAGTTTCTTTTCAAGCTTCTTCTTCGCCTGCGTAGCTTTCCTCTTGTAGCACTCGTATACTGCTTCTCTTTTCCACTCAAGCTCAGCTAAGGTAAGAAGTCAATCCATCCATGCTTCTTGATCATCTTGTGCTGTTTTTCCATGAATTCGCATTGTTGGAATGTTGAGCTCAATTGGTTGTAAAGCCTCTTGACCATAGACCAAGTGAAATGGTGTAAACTTCGTGGCTTCCCTATATGTGGTTCGATATGCCCACAAGGCACCATCCAAGAAGTCATCCCACAACTTTGACTTGTTTCTCACCATATTTCTAATGATGCCTACAATGACACCATTAGCTTTTTCTACCAGACCATTGGATTGGGGATAGTAGGGTGTCCTATGACGATGTAGAATGTGAAGTTCTTCACAGACTTCTGTGAGCAAGCCCTTTCTAAACCCTGGACCATTATCAGAAACAATCTCCAAAGGTGTGTCAAATCTACAACAAATGTGAGTGTAGACAAATTTGCTCACTGTCCTCTCATTTACCTTTGCCGCACTTTGTGCTTCCACCCACCTAGTCATATAGTCTACAACCTCTAGAATGTAGAGTTTACCATTTTTTGTCCTAGGGAGAGGATCCCTAGCATCAATGCCCCACTTTTCAAAGGGTCCATTTGCAAGCACGATTTGCCTTGGACCATAAACCAATCTTCTATTCCCATTTACCTGACAATTGTGAAAACTTTTGCACCAATGTTGGACATCCACATGTAGACTTGGCCAAACATACCCTGCAAGAAAAATCTTCTTCACAGTTAACTCTTGGGAAAAATGAACACCACATGCCTCTTCATGCAAACCTTTTAGAATGGCTGGAATTTCCTTGATAGTTGGTACTCTTCTGCACACTTGATCCTTTCCTCTTTGATAGAGGGATCCTTCTAGAAAGAGATAAGCGCTTGCCTTTTTCATGAGTCTCCTCTTCTGAGCCTTCGTGAAGTCTTGTGGAAACTCACCCTCCAAAATGTAGCTAATAATGGGAGTCAATGACTCCAATCCCTGGTATCTCGGTTGCTTGACAGTTGCTGCCACCATGATGACCTGCACTTCTTTCTCAACACATGTAACTGCTTGTTGTGCAAGTAAATCGGCATCTTCATTTTGTTTCCTAGGAATATGATATAGTTGCACTTCTTCAAACTGATTAAACATCCTACAAATGGCATGAACTTTTGTCCTTAAGCTTTCATTCTTGCATGCCCAAATGCCTAAAATTTTCTTCACAATGAGAAGTGCATCCCCTTTTACCATGAGACATTGTATACCTTGGCCAATGCATATCTTTAAACCATGAAGTAGCGTGTCGTATTCTGGTTCATTGTTGCTAGTTGAACCTGGTAGATTGACCTTCTCTTTCATGACCACCTCTCCACTTGGGTTGAGCAATATTAGCCCTCCCCCTGCTTTTCCTGTGGCTTGTCGAAAAGCTCCATCAAAGAACAAGGTAAAAGCATTAGGAATACTTTTAGGTGGTGGCAATGGTAGGGTCTTTACTTCAGGCACCTTAATCTCCTTCTCATGTACCCTATAAGTAAGGATCCCTGCCAATTGTGCACGCACACTATCTTCTACCTTGAAAGAGTATTGGAACTCTTGCAATTCCATAATCCACTTTGAGATCCTAGTGCTAAGATTCATTTGAGATGACACCCAAGGAAATAAATTTTCTGCAGTGAGAATTACAAAAGGTTTTGGTAGCAAGTAGCATCTAAACTTTCTCACCGCAAACATGAGAGAGAAAGCATCATGAGTTCTGCCTCCGTGTAGCCTCTCTCCAAAGCATTCATGACCCTACTAGCAAAGTAGATGGGTCGTATCCTGGTACTGTGGGGATCTTGTTGTAATAAAACTGCACCAATTGTTTCCTTCCCAACACTAGAGCTAACAAAGAATGTGTACTCCCAACAAGGAGGCATGAGTATTGGTAGCTCTGACAAAAAGACTTTAATGTTATAAAAGTACTCTTCAAGCTCATAAGACCATGAAAATTCTACTTGTTGTGTAAACTTTTGCAAAGGATGAAGCAACTCCGAAGCTAAGTGAATAAAGCGTGACATATACTTCACCTTTTGAATGAATGAGATGACCTCTTTGAGATTCTTGGGTGATGTGAGCTCAATAAGAGCCTTTGCCTTTGAAGGATCCACCTCAATGCCTTTATAGGAAACCTTGTGACCAAGCAAGATCACTTCATCCTCACCTATGTGACACTTGTCGGGGTTGAGTTGACCTCCCATGTCGTAGAGCTTCTTTAAACCTTCTTCTACCCTTTGAAGATGCAATGATTTTGAGCTATAAATGCAAAAATCATCAATAAAAACCCTAATGGACTTCCCAAAGAATGCTTAAAACACCATGTTCATGAAGCGTTAGAAAGTTGCAGGAGCATTTGTCAGACCAAATGGCATGACTCTAAAAGAATAACAACCCCAAGGAGTGATGAAGGTTGTTTTCAACTGATCTTCCAATGCGATACCTATTTGAAAGTAACCCGAGTAGCCATCACACACAATGTACTTTTCATGAGCAGCTACCTCGTTTAGTATCTCATCTTGAAATGGGAGGGAAAAGTGATCTCTTTTTGTTGCCTCATTGAGTGGACGGTAATCCACACACACCCTCCACTTGCCATTTTTCTTAGGAGTGACAACAACGGGAGAGACCCACTCTGAATTCTCCACTGGATAAATGAAACCTACTGCTAGAAGCTTTTTACCTCCTTGAGTAAATCCTGCTCCTTAATGACTCCTAGACTTCATAGCTTCTGAGCCTTAGGTGTGGCCTCTGGCTTTAACTCAATTGTGTTGAACAGTATCTACTCCACGCACATCGGTGTAGTCTTTAGAAAAAATCCTAGGAAATTTCCTTAACACACCTTTGAGATCCTCTCTTTCATCCTTTGTAAGTGTTGTAGATAACATACCTTCTAGCATTCTTTCATGTTCCACTTTTTGTTTTTCTTGGGAACCTACCTCTTCCAAACGTGGGCAAGAGGTCTCTTGGTTGTTTGGCTTAAACCTTACCCCCATGAGTTTGATGGAAGACTCCTCTTCAGTAATGCTACCGCTACTTTCTCCTTCTGAAGTGCTATCGGTCTAGCCTTCCTCCGTCTCACTTTGAGATGATTCTTCATGGAGCTCCTCTTGGCGTTGCTCCTTCATGTCAAAGAAAACCTTCTTATGATTGTCATTCTTGCAAATTAGCTTTCCACTCTCCCAATCCTGCAAAGCTTGCATTTTCATTAGCCATGGTCTCCCTAGGATAAATGGGTAACCATTTCCTTTCGTAGACATAACATAAAAATCCACTGCCTTCTTAATGCCAAAGGCCTCTACAAAAACATTTTTACAAATGCCTACACACCTAGCTTTGCTATTGTTTTCCATCTTGACTTTAATTTCAGGTGTCTCATGGATGTGCATGCCTAGTTTTTGCATGAGTCCCTCTGTCATGATGCAAATTTGTGCACCCCCATCCACTAGACCTTTCCTAACCAATCTTCCTTTGATGTAACAATCTAGCACAGGTGTAATATCCTCATTCATTTCAACATGTGCAATGTTTACAACAGGAACACTCTCTTTTACCTTTCTTCTAGTGCTAACTGCCTTTGTTAAGTCCCTCCTAACTTGTGGGCATAATGCAAGAAACTGAGGCCATGAGATATCAGGACCCTTACCTCTCATGTCTTCCAATAGGTTGTATGGAGCCATACCATGTCCAAGAGTGAATTCTTGGAGATTGATACGACGTCGAGTCCTCTTAGTTTCCTTGGTCTCCTTTGCCTTCTTTTCTCATCCATGATCACTTTGTGACGTGACTCCTTCTTTCTCCCTCCCTTTTCCACGGCCACGCTTAATGCCATTTGCTTCCATGTCAACCTGTTTTGAATTTTTCACCTCCACCACATGCACATTTGGGTCTGGCAAAGGTGGAACTCCTTCCACTCCTTGTGGAGGTGGTCTTGCTCCATTTGGCCTTTGTAGACCATGGTTGCTGACTATTTCCTTCACCTGCATTCATCACTGGGTAATTCAAGTTAGGTCTCCGTGGCTCCCACGGGGCCAAGGACAATTATGACATCCATGTCCAGACTTACCGCAATTCCAACATTGCAAGACTCTCCTAGGTCGTGAATCATCGCCGTCGCTCTTCAGACTTCTTTGCTTGTCCCTTTGGACCTACAGCTTGTGCAAGGTGAATTGACAGGCTGCTTAAAGATTCATTTAACTTCTCAATCACTTCCGCCGTTACCTCAGGAAGATCCCTAGATGTCGATGCTTGTGACTTACCTTTGGGTCTAAGACCTTCTATTGGAACCTCCCCCCTTAAGAACTTGAGTTTCTTATATTTCTCAACAGCCCTAGTTTCAGCTGCATCAAAGGTAGCAGGTGCACCCGCCTCAACCTTTACCTTAAGGTCAGGAAAGAGTCCGACTATGAACCTCTCCTTCTTTAGAAGTTCTGCACCATCACCAGGGTTAGAAACATTTCGTATCCATAGAGCCCAAAGACGTAGAAAATCTTGCTTGTACAAGTAGTAGTCATCTAAGTCTTTTTGCTTACGAGAAACAATGTCTTGCCATAGTTTTTGAGTGTTTTGGGGATCAAAGAAGTATTTCTTGAAACGATTCAAAACTTCTGTGTAATTACCCTTAACTTCCTCAGGCAAAGAGTCAAACCAAGTGCTAGCATCTTTCCTAAGGACTACCTCAAACATTTCTACACGTTCCTGATCAGTTACTATCCTCTTGATACGGCAAGACATTTTGAAATTTGCTAAGAATAATTCTGCATCCTCCCCAAGCTCTCCAAAGAACAAGGGGTAGCCACCCATTTGCCTAGTTGTATCCATGTTGTTGGTTTTACTCAAAAATTTCTTTTTCCTTTTTTATTTTTGTTTTGCAAAATCAAATTTCAAAGTAGAATGAAAATGTAAACGCCAAATCTTAGATCGTAGCGAATCAATGGCAAAATGAACGGATTGACTGAGGCATTGATAGCCGCTACTTGCCTAGGTTCAAACATACGACGAAAAACACGTTGAATTTGTAACTTTGTGCCAACTATTACATGCACGTCTTGTCTAGCCAAAGGAATGAATGTACGATACAAGTCCTCTTGATTCATTAACCTAGCTAAAACAAGATAAACACATGTACATCAAAAGAGACATTATAGTCTACAAGTGGGAGTATAATAGGATTTGGAGATTGTAGAATATCTCTTAATGCTTCAACACCAAAGAGGAATACAATACGTTGTTGAAAAAAGATTTTTCTATCAATGCGAACATTTATCCTAATCCCTTGCACCCAATGAAACTGATGAAATTGAATTGCATGAGCAGGATCAGGAGGTGGTGGATTGTTCATGTAAACACAAGTAGTTTTTGAAGACTTACCTTGTGTATGCTAACACAACTGCTCGTCCTCAGTGGGGGCACCAATTTGAGGCGATCCGGGGTGGGCAACAAGAAGAGTGGCCTCTAAGAACTTTTCTAGGCTCCCGTGCTGCTCAATTGGGTTGGGGTTGGAAAAAATAGCAAACACACACACAAACCCGCAACCTAACCATACATAAATTTGGGGCACCACCTAGTTTTGGATGCGAACTAGGATGCGTAGAGAGAGAGAGAGAGAGAGAGAGAGAGAGAGAGAGAGAGAGAGAGAGAGAGAGAGAGAGAGAGAGAGAGAGAGAGAGAGAGAGAGAGAGAGAGAGCTCGGGCTGCTTTGAAATGTTCGACAATGATCAAGCAAACACAATTATATATGTAAGAAAAAGAGGGAAGGGGGAGGGGGTGCTTGTTGCACTAATACCTTCTTACAAATCTGTCATGACCAATGAAAGTGAGATTAGTATTTGTTCAACATAGCTTGAGTAAATTACACCACAACACATCACAAGAAAAGCCACCCCAGTCACTGTCTTAAAGCCAGGGGAGTCCTCTCCACTGTGTCGCCCTCTTACAGTATGTGGGATTTATGGCTAAATTGATGACAACACCCAGAGACAAGCTATCAAGAACTTAAAAAAAAACACCAAGACACTTACACATCATTGCTGTCCATTACACACGTTGGAAGAGAGACAAAGTATCCAAGATTACTCTAAATCCACCCTCCTTGATTCAACAAATGTTGGACTTACACTAGTAGGAGAAATGATAGATTTCCTACTCTCAATTGAATGATCACTCTCTCTTACAATGGCATAGAGTTCCCTTGCTAATCACCCCTAATACAACACATGCATATGCATAAGACAATGACCTTCCACTCAAGAGCTCCTTCTAGAGAGGTTGAGCTTGGATTCTCAACCTATAGCATAGTGCTCTTGCTTATGGCTCCCCCCCTTTTGTGCTAGCTACACCCTCCTTTTATAGCAATTTTGAAGGCTAGGGTTACTCCTCTGACCATGGTTGGGTTAGATTTTCAGCACTTATCTAATTTCTTTTGCTTGGAATTATCAAGAAGTTGGTGTGGATCGATGAAGAAGAGAGAGAGGAGAGAAGTGGAGGTGATAGGACTTTTCATAGTAGGTTAGAGTTAGTAAATTAGTAGAGTTAGTATTTTTATTGATTTAAAAATGGAATTGGATATTTACAATGGGAGTATCCATGTAGGATACAAATAAGGAAGAAAAAACTCTTAATAGGTAAGAAAACATGGATTTCTTACAATGTTGATGCTCCAAGAGTCTTGAGTAGGGTCAATTTTGACGCTTGTTGACGGTCCACTAGCTTTGACGGTACGTTTTTTCTCCACTCTTGACCTTCCTTGGAAGCCAAGGTAAGTAAACATGAGTAATCAATCGCCATGATGCTGTCTTTCAAGAGAAGAGGCTAAATTTTGTGGTTTTTTTGATAGATATTAGTAATATGGAAGAGGAAAAATGAGACTATGTGGTCAATTTTGGAATGGAAGTGTGTGTAGGAGACATGAATTCACCATGGTTTCTCTTATTCTTCAAGGTTGAGAAGAAGGTGAGTAGGGTGCAGAGAGGAGTGGTGAGAGAGGTGGGGATGATGAGTGGAGAAGTGTGTGTGAAAGAGGAAAATGATAAAGTGGAAGAGGGAGTGTGGCTGCATAGCATGGCAAACTGGGGTCCACCAATAAAATCATAGCTCATAGCTCGTAGCTCAAAAGAATATGAAAAAATTTGAGGTAAAAGTTCAGCTCACGAGCTACAACTTTTGTTGTATCACCTTTTCAAATTCGGGGAGCATGTGATCTTTAAAAATTCAGCAAAACCGACTGTTTTTGCCACTGCACAAAGTCCTTGTGAGGTCCTTCTTTGGATGATTCTTTTGAATACCTCAAAGAGTGAGCCTCCCATAGTGCATGCATGCATGCCACATACCCTTGACTTTATTTGGTAGGTCTATAATTGAAGATATTGTTGAGATCATGATATAAGTGAATAGTACAACTAAGAAAATCAAATATTGAGGGGTCTAAAAAAATATGTACATGTCAAATATAAATAATATAGGTGGAAAAAATATAAAGGGATGAAAATAAATGTCTCTCATTATAAGCCTACCATAAAAAGATGAATATTTTGGTGGTCTAATTTATGAGAGTAATAGAGAATAGATGTAGGAAGGAAAAAATGACAATAGTGAAAAAATATACACATAAATAAACTAGTTTTTTTGGATTTTTGTTGGGATGGAGTTAGACCAAAAATAAGAGAAGCTTGCATGAAATTATTTTTATATGGAATAAAGAGTATGCAAAATGGTAAGAAAAAATATGGCAATGTTGAGTCAATGTACATAGCATAAATAACACACCATAGGTAGAAATATTTAAATAAATACCAAAAATTTATGAAAAATCCTTTTATTTAGGCCCTATATACAATGAAATATTTACACACAAATGGGCCATAATATATTTTATTTTTTTGATTTTATTTAATTTTTTGGCTCAACTAGCCCAGTGACTAGCTAGCTGAGGGTTTTTAAGAAAATATGGAGAAAGTCCCTAACTCACACGCCTTTGTACAGTGAAATGGTAGGGATAACGAAAATGTTTGAGTGATTTGATAGGGTGAGGTAGCTTACTATGGCAATTATGGAAAGCCAAAAAACGGCTATCATTAGCCCTCCCCCAGGATGATGGTATATTCATGTACCATCATAGAGCATCTTTTCCAAAGAGAGTGCTTTAGAGTCCTTGACGAGATCTTCATTGTTTGGCCCCTCAAAATTTTGGCTGGAGTTACACTCATGCTTCATGTAACAATACTTACATGAGACAGCTGCCCTTTGACAGATCTTTGGTAGATCCTTTGGTAGAAGGCGACTCAAATAGGGCTTCAAGCGATAACCATTTACCTTCCTAGAGTGCTCTTTCCCATTCAAGTCCATAAGGTGATAGTAACTTGAATTGAAAGCCTTCTTAACTATGTATGGCCCCTGCCATCTAGTTTCAAATTTGGCATCAAAACGATTATCGAGTAGTTGTTGAAAATCAACGCCTCTATGATCTCTCTCTCTCTCTCTCTCTCCCCTATTTCTTTTCATTGATTAGTGGCTCTCTCTCTCCCCCCCCCCCCCCCCCCCCACCTCTCTCTCTCTCTCTCTCTCTATATATATATATATATATCACACACAATGTCTCTTTCCTCTCTTCTTCTCATTGATTAATGCCCTCTGATCCTCTCTCTCTCTCACTTCTCTCTCTCTCTCTCTCTCTCTCTCTCTGTCTCTGGTGAACTACATTTGGAGTTGGCATGTGGTTGGCTTAACTTTGCGATAAGCAAGCAACCCCCCCCTCTATGCATAGAAAGATACTCAACTTTCGAGTTTTCCTTAGTCTCTCTCTCTCTCTCTCTCTCTCTCTCTCTCTCTCATGTGCCTACACACTCATCGCAAAAAATCAACAACTTGGTGGGAGAGGGGACGGGATAGCACGTTTCCTCATGACTTGTGGAGATGTCAATTTTTTTAGAACTTTAAGAAAGAGTATATGAGTGTCTCTTTAGAGTAATTTTCAAAATTTTAAAATACCAAATTACAGAATTTATTAAAATAATATCAATATTGATCTTGAAAAAATCCCCTTGAAAATAATAATCCTAATATATCTTCAAATTCAAAAGTCAAATTTGCATTGAGGAGTAAAATTCCCCTCCAATTTACCTTTTTTTGTATGAGACATATTTTATGTAGAGTGAAAAGTCTTTTGGCAAAAGAAAGAAAGTAATATATTTTTTTCATTGTCAAAAGGAGGCCATTCCACAAGTCCCCCCCCTTTTTTTTTAATAGCAAAACTCACAATTGTGAGTGAATTATATTTATCAACCCAAATAATTACAAGGTCTTGTCATGCTCGTGTTGAGCCATGACATCATCCAGGGACCATAATTACAACAGCTATCAGGGCAGCCATCCCACCCAACTCGCCCCCTTATCCTTGATACAAAGGGTCCCTTATCATGTTCTTTTGAGATCTTTTAATTACCGATAGCCAAGATTTTCCCCGTCCTAGGCGTGCCCTCTACTGTCAACAAAGCCCAAGTAGTTCTAGACCAATCCTCCGAGTGTTGCTTGCCTCCGAGCGTCCATATTAGCACTTTTCTTTCTTGTCTGGGTAGCCAAGCCGTTGAAAACAAGTTGATTATGTTCGTTCTTCAATTTGTTTGTGTAGAATAGATGAGGTGTCATAAATTTGTCAAACAATTTGTTTCTAAGAGTAGAGTTCACATAGAGCAAATCTTCGTTTGTTTGTTGAGCCTTCCGTATTCTGTTGAGAACAGAAATAAAATTTGTGTCTGATTGGCGCATTATTTGTGTTAACTCGTGGCATTTGATATGTGTGTGCCAAAAGAGGGTGTGAGCAATTCAACTGGTTCTTGTGGCTCGCAAAAGATCCAATGGTCCCAAATTGGGCTAGCTTGACAAAGATCTCCACAAAAAATTACTTCCAAACCACCAAATGGTTCAATGTGGTTATGCTTGATGTTGCAAAGTCTTGTATCTATGATTCTTAGAAGTCTGTTGCCTATCAAGGAGGCCTCATCAAACACAACTAGTTTGAGGTTTTTGTATAATTGTGAAAGTTCAGCAAGGCTGCTAGAAGAGAGGTTGACATTAGCTTGAAGCACGAGTGGTAGACGCAATGCAGAGTGAATTGTTGTCCCCCCAAGATTGAGTGCTGCTTTGCCAGTATATGCCAGTAGTAAAGCTGTGGGGATTTCAATGTCAAGTTGAATCGCCAAGTTGTAGTGTCGAATCAGCCCTTGGACTATAGTTTGCAGCACGAAAGTCTTCTTCCCTGTCCCTGCACCTCCCGTCAAGAAAAGATGAATAGGCTTCATTGGCTTCAATCGTTTCCTGGTTAAAATATCATCATAAAGGGATCGTTGATCAGTGTTTAATTTTTCAACTAATGATTGGTATTGCTCGTTCGGTAGTGCGAGCTTCTTAGAAAGAGGGAGCGACCTCGCTACAAGTGGAGGTCCTTGAAGATCAAGATCTAGATTGTATTTGTGAATTTCCATTGTTTCTGCACTTGATGAAGTGTTCATTGAGGACTCCCCAATGGTTGAAGTTGTGGTCTCCAAGCTTGAGAATTTTTTACGGTTATCATTTATGGTTTGAGAGTGTGTGATATATTTCTCTCTCCAAGAGCTAGGTGTCAATTCAAAGGCTGACTCTTCACCAATGAGCGGTAAAAACAATAAACAAAGCTCATGATAATGCCTCTCAGAGTCCTTCTCCAATTTGAAATTGATAAACCTAATAATGCGAGTTTCTTTGTTCTTTTGAGGACAGCCACGAACGAGCTTGTAGTTGCTAGCATATTCAGCCAAGCATAAGCACTGTAGATCAGGTGGATGGCGTGTGTACTTTGTGACTAGGTCATCGAAGAATATATTTGTGTCCTCAGGCTGCAAAGAATCCAACATGACTCTTCTTTTCAACAACAATGTCCTCTCAGCGCTCCAATCAGCATTTATAAACACAAATTCTTTGCTAGCACTATGCAAAGGTAGCGACAATGCAATGTATGCTGCTTGTTGTGATTTCATTTCTTGTGCATTGATCAATGCGCCACCAATATTTTTCAAGCGTTCCAACATTGGTAAGTTGTTCTTCTTGCAAGCTTCAACCACGTGTTTGATTGCTTTGCTTACGGAACTGCCACTTTTTGTCATGTATGATGTGCAATATGCAGCTGCACCGTGTCCATTGAAAATAATTTGAATATCAATATTTGCATCCCACAATGCACAAAGTTTCTTGTTGAAGTTATTTGTGAAAATGTCCTTGGGGTCTCTTTTCAAAAGAAGTGTTGGCTCTGTTATGTTTATGCAAAGTGCTTGGAGGTAGTCCTCTTCGTCCATATTCAGTGTTTCTAACCAAGCATCAAACGACAGTGTCGGTTCACGTTCTAAAGCAAGGAGCTATTGATCGATATGTCTCTTCCTGTCGACAATTTATTGTCTTGTTGTGTTGTTCACATTGTTTGGACATAAGATAATTTTCCTTCTTGAGGGTGGTCCTTGGAAGCCAAATCGACACAAAGTTTTGTGCTTTTTGCATGTCTTGCGATGTGAGTGAATCTAGACAGCTCTCAAGGATTCATCAAGATCATCCTTGTTCGTCATTATATATGAATCAATAAAATCCACCACCTCATCATTCGAAGCAATGCCAAATACAGGTGCGTTTTCTATTCAAAGCAACCCATGGTCATGTTGGCTTCCTCTTTGTTGGAACTCAGTGACAAAGAAATAATCCATCAGCTCACCGAGAATGGTTTTGTCACGTTTTAGTTCTTTCTTAGTTTCTCTAAATCTGTGGACATAATATCGAGCTGTTGTAGTAGGATCTGATCGGACTAGTGTTCTCATGTAAGCACACCTATTGGATTGATTGTCTTCAACAATGTGTGGATTGAGTTTAATCAAGCAATCCATCAACGGCTTCCACCTTTGCTCTGCGCATGAGAATGTAATAAAGAACGTGGGTTGTCCTAATGGTCGAATCATGGCGAAAACATTGCGCTTAAGTTTTGTTTTGTAGTCAGTGGAAGTCCGCAAATTCTCAAAGTCACTATATCCGACTTGGGATGAAAGTAGTTGTTCGACATTGGTTGTTGATTGAACGTCTTTAGCTTGCAGCTGCTTGCCTGGCAGCTTACCTTTACGTAAACGCACGCATATAGAGCCGAGGACCTTGCTGATGATAATCTTAATTGTCTTGAAAAAATATTCTCGATATCTCCTGCAAATCTTCTGTCCACATTCTTAAGCTCCCATTGCGCGACTTTCTGATACCTTTTTTTTGCCAAGAGATGATACTGTCTTCTTTCGCCAAAGAACAATGCTGGGAAAGATAACTCTTCACAATATTCATCGTCAAAAAGGCTCAATGGTGCAAACCCCTCTCAAGGTGCAATACTCTTGGCTTGTGCATTGTGATCTACAACTTGCTGAGAAGTGTAAAGGCCATGGAAAAGAGTGTCAGATGGTTCTTGGTCATCTACGAGAATGGCACCATTTTCAAGATACAATGGATTAAGCACAAGTTGATGCCATTCTCGTAGCACAAATGCGGGCCGGACAGCTCCACTTAGGTATGCATGATCATATTCTAATTTTCACTTGATCTCCACAAGGAGAGTAGCTTGATCGTCTACGAAGCGAGGCAATACAGTTTGCACCCTAGACAAATCTGCCATAACGTTGATAATGCTTCCTCGCAACCCATATTTCCCCTCATAAGTAAGTTCTCTTATTTGGGAAAATGGAATTCTAAGAGACACAAGACGGCGCTCTATAGCATTCAATTGCGAAACACTCTCCATACTTCGATTGAAAACTAGCAGCCCTTGCATGCAAAAAGGTGGAATTTGTTGACATTTCAATGCCCGCTTGCAAGCAACACATGCATTAGATTCCATGTGCGAAGTAGTGACAAGGACTCTCAACTCCTTCAAGAGAAGCAAGTCACCGTCTGATAATAGCCTCAAATTCTTACGAAAAAACAAACCATTGCAAGAGGCACATGGATAGCATGGAACATCTAGAATTTTTCTTGCGTAAAGAGTTGTTCGTGATTTTGACACCCTCATGTCACTGCTTGGTTGTAAACTCGGGTCTTTCCACATTTTATAAACCTTAGTTAAAATTTTCTTGCTTGAGAATGAAGAAGGATAGGACGCTTGAAAGAGCTAAAAAATATCTTTAGCACTTGCAAATGGATTCTCATTAATCAACGTGGTCAAGCAAGCAATGTCATCTTTGCTCCAAACACAACGTGGCTGTTTAAAATGCTTTGACGACATAGGAAGCCATACACATTTTGGTTCGAAAATAATGGAAGCAAGTGAAGGTATTGCAGATGTGGATTCTATGCTTATGCCTCCACAAAAAACAAATTTGATAAACTTCTTATTTTGGAAGACATGGACAACACATGTCACATTAAATTGTTGGCAAAACAAGATAACCAAGTGCATGCTCAAGAGCCGAGATGTTCCTTGTGTATGTATCAAAGTGTTCAAGTGGTCATGCAATGCGTGCTATCAACAACACTATTTGTCCATGGTGCAATCCATACAGCTCGTGTTTCATTTTTATTGTTAGCAAGGTCAAGCATTATAAGGTCAAGAAGATGTTTTTCCAATTCAATGAGAGACATAGAACAATTGAAGAGACAAATCAAAGCTTGCAAAACATCATCGTTACTATTATATGTAGACAAAAAATTTGGCAAAACATAAAGCTTTTTGTCATTTACAAAAAAGGATGAAGGATAGGCAACCATACTACCGTTCTTCAAGCAAAAGGTTAGGAGGAAAGATACAATTTAGGGTGCCTTGTAATCAATCACAAAACCGTGCTTGTCTATAGAGTATGTTCCAACTTTGCTAAAGGCAACAAGAGATGATTTCAAGTCTAACAAATTCTCATCAAAAAGGCTGAGAAAAGGCTTGGGAAAATTTAGAACTACATCCACGATATTTCCTTGCAGAATTACTTGTACAGCTTCTCCATTTTGCAAACAGATTTTAGCTTGAAGAGAAGGCAACTTCACAATCTGCACACGCTTTCCACACGAGTAACAAAAGGGTTGCAAATTTGACGACTAACATTTCTGCCTTTGCAAGTCACACACATATTCCACCTCCAAACTGTTGATGTTAACCATCTCCAAAGTTCCAAAGACCTACAAACAATTATGAGATTAAAACTTGCAAGCAATGCTCACGCAAATAGATCTAGTTAAAGTAGATTACCTTCTTCCCAAATCCCATACTAGTGACTTGTTTTGAGAGATGCTACGAGAAAACACTCTTTAAATTTTTTGGCAATGCACAAATAAGAGTTGCGTCCACCACAAATAATATGATTGATGCTGCTTTGAAGACGTTGATGTTGTGCGCAACACATGAAAAAGAACCCTTGGTTTTCAAAGCATCAACCATGAGATGATAATTGCCACACCTGGACGGAACAAATAGCAACTACACAAATAATCCATATTAGAGATAAGCCTTAAGATATCAAGGAAAAATTGATCAAATTGATGACTCACACTTGCTCTATCACTGGATGCAGGGCCATCTGCGATGGTTAAACGATAACTATCACCACCATCGGACCTTGGAGGTCTCAACCTTCACAAGAGTGAATGCGATAGTGGGAGCGAACTCAATCACTGCCTTATCAGTAAGCAACTCCTTAATTCTATGTTCACAGTAAACATGTAAACAACAATCAAAGCTTTCAACTTTTACAACAATAGTGGCATCATTTGCATAGAGAGCCCACAAGCTAGTACCTCCATCTTTCCACACTTTTCTCTTGACATACACCCCCTCAATACGCTATCGTGCAGCTCTGCTGCCATGTAGAGAAATAGAGCAGACAAATGCAAGCTAAGCTTCTTTGAAGCCTACACATTTAATGGTCAATGATCAGGGTTTGTTAACAGGCCAAGTTTAATGATTAATATATGCCAAATGCGGCTTTAAAAAGCCAACTGATACCTTAATGATGCCAGAAATGACTATGCTTGAAGTGAGCACAGATGTGAGTTTATGATCTAGAACTGTAGTGCTTGAAGAGCTCTACTGGCCTGTCTTTACGTCTCGTCAATTGGAGCTACGGTGAAGAAGTTATGGCATATTGAAGTTTGAGTCGATTGCAGATCCGTACCGGATTGGGCAACTACAAGTGAGGTGACAAAAATAAAATGAATGCATGGGCCTGAAGTGCTCATTTTCTGGAGCACGTTGGTTTTTTCAGAGCAGTGATCGGAGTCTCGATCGCCAAGATATTAGGCGTTAAAGATTCACCGGGGGCCGGCTTCGTACCAGTTCGGTCCGCTCGATTGGAGTGCAACAAAGTAAGTGCTCGAAGAGAATCTTGTCCAAAATATTATCTCCGACAGTGCATTGATAGCAGCTACATGTACGTCAAATGTGGTGTACGTCTCATTAAGTACAAAAACTGCTTGAAGAGCTTCATGTGATCTCATGGAAAGCATTGATTCCGGGATTGACCCTGAGGGGAGAGAATCCTTGATGAGACTGTTGACAAGGACTGCTCGAAAGAGATGTCGTGCTTGGCAGTGATTTGGCTGACATGTATGCTAAATGTGATGCCCTTACAAAGTCTATGGCCGCCCATACTCACAATTCAAATGGCTGCCCAAGGGCCACAACCTTGGCCACCCACTTAATAAACTAAGGGCTTTAGTGTGTAAGGGAAAAATAAAAAGCAAAGCATGGCGGGCAAGCAGACAGCAAGGGGCGCAGGGGGTGAGATGACGCTCGCAGCGCCTTCCCTGAGGCTCAGACGGGCACACTCGTGAAGCGGAAACTCCTCGGCAGCCCAGGGCGACCACTTTCGGAGCTTGTCCCGGCGAATTTCATGCTGGTCGAACCCCGGCCCTACCACGTCATAAATAGGACTCCCACGCCACATCACCGACGGCGCCGTCGTTGCAGGTTGTGGGTAAGTGAGACGGGGTGAGTAAAGAGAAAAAAATATAGGGTTACGAGGGGGAAGCAAGAGAGGCATGAGGAGGATCTCGATTAGGAGAAAAAGAAATGCTCTCTCTCTCCCGCTCTCTCTCTCTCTCTCTCGTTCGTGTTGGGGACGACACGGCAACGAAGGCTTTCTCTCTCTCTCTCTCTCTCTCTCTCTCGTTTTCACAAGGGGCAAGCCAAGGCGAGGAGGAAGAAGGCAAGCAAGCGGAGCTTGAGAAGAGCTTGTCGAGGAAAGCAAGCAAAGCAAGGGAGGAAGCTTGTCGAGGCAAGCATATAGGTCGAGAAGAGCTTGTCGAGGCAAGCAAGCAAAGCAAGGGAGGAAGATTGTCAAGGCAAGCAAGTAGGTCGAGAAGAAGCTTGTCGAAGCAAGCAAGCTTGACCAAGGCAAAGCTCTCTCAAACTCTCTTTCGATCTCGTTCTTGAAGCTAAGCAAGGAAGAGCTTGGATGACTACAAACCCCTAAGCTATCGGGGCGAGTTTGGCAGATCTCTTAAGGGAAGTGAAGGAGTAAAACTGAGGAATCTGTGAAGGGGGTGAAGATTGAGAAAGACGGGGGGGATGTTGAAAGATCTCTCTCAATCTTTCTCTCAATTAAGCATAAAAAGGACGACAGAGGCGATCAAAGGATGCTACATAGAGATAGCTTGCAGAGAATTTGGCAATAATTGAAGCATAAAGATTGAGGCAATGAGCAGAATTAGGTAAATGAGACAGATAAAGCGAAAAAGGGAATCTCATCACCGAAAACAGTCTGAAGGTTGATTAAGAATTTTGTTAAGTCCGGTGTCGTTAACGGCCCGGTTAATCCTGTAACGGGAGCTTAAACTCCTAGTTAGCAGATGATCCAAGTGACGGTGCTGTTAACAACCCGCCTTGGCTAAGAATTTAGTTGTACTCAAAGCTTTAATCAATTAATTGAAGGGTACGGTGATTTCCAGATTCAGTTGCATGTGTTTCTCTCATTCTCTCTCTTTCACACCTCTCACAGCCAAAGGCCCGGCGCCTGCCCGGCTCATGTAGCGAACACATATCCCCAGACATCTTTGGTGAACCCGACGCGAAACAAGCCCGGGTGGGAGGTAAAGATGGAGATGCCAGAACAGTTAAAGCAGTTTATTGAAGATTTCAGTGCCAATGGATTTGATAAAAATCTGGCAGTTACAGATTTGCCAAAAATGATGGAATTGGTTCAGGGGTATCTACAGGAAGAAAAAGCCATGCAGATAAAAAAGCAGACTGATGATGCTGTAGAGCTAGCACTTGATGCTGTTTGGGAGCAGTATTATAATTTTCAGGGATATGATCCAGAAGGTTTTATTGCATGTTACGAAGCTAAGATGAAGAGCCGAAATGTTCCAAAAGATCGGATGATTGCAGCTTTGGAGGAGGTTTTAAACTCTGATTTTAAAATGCACGTTCAAGAAGTGGCAGAAGAATATCCCACACGGTGGAAGTATTTTGCAGAGGAATTTATTTACGAAAGCTCAAGGATTCTAGATCGGGAAATAAAGAAGATTACTGTAAGGTCTCTCACCCCGATCAAAAAGAGCACCATTGTACCTTGAAATGAATATACTGGAAAAAGTTACTACTTAAAGCAGTTTTCTGAATTCTGTCAGTGCCATGATGTTTATAATATTTTAAAGCTTCGAAATGTGAATAAAAATAATTTTTGTAAAAAAATTCCAAAAATAGTAAGTTTTTGGTCACCCGACCCGTCCGTTTTGATCGTCTCGAAAAACTGCACCTGTACCCCGAATTTAAAAAAAAAAAACATTTTCGAACCCCGGGGGCTGCTAAATATGGCAGGTACTCGGGCCAATATGCCTTAGTTAGAGCTTGCTATAGCAATTTTCGGCATCAAATTCCGACTCGTATGACCCGTTTTAGCCTAAGATCAATGTTTCCCAAAATTGTCCGGGGAGGCACCGGGGGCTCGAGGCTGTGTGGGAGCAGGTTCCAGGCCACTCCAGCCTTTTGTCCTTGTGGGAGTCTTGGGAGAGTTTCCAAGCTTGCAACTAAGTGTGAGAGCCAATTAACCAAGCCAACTGGACACTTGGTGGGCAGGCAATTGGACTTGCCATGCTTAACTGGAGTAGCTCCTAGATGCAAATAGCAAGCAGGTTCGGTTTTCAGCTTGAGGAGGCCTATTTAAAGGTGTGCTCTCTCTCTCTCTCTCTCTCTCTCTCTCTCTCTCACACACACACACACACACACACACACACACACACACACACACACACACACACACACACACACACACACACACACACACACACACACACACACACACATTGTTTGGCGAACGAAGCAACAAGCAGCCGTTGCCAGAAGGACCATATTTTTCAGAGAAACCATTGTAAAATTCTTTTGTAAAGAAGCATCTCTAAGCTGGGAAATTGTCAAAGGATGTATGATTATTCTTATGGGAGCAATTGTATATTAGAGAGCCAGTTAGAGGTTTGGGAGCTTATGGCCGGACAAGCCATTTTGTAAAGACCTAATCTATAAAGGTCATTTTTTGTAAGTTTGAAGATAATCTTTTAATGGAGAACTCAGAGGACAGCGTACGTTTGAGAGCTCCTTCTTGTTCAACCTTGTAATCTTCGCCATTGCGGCTACGGTAATCCAAATTCAGATTTGATTATTGCATTGTGTTCCTCTCCTCTCGCTCTTTCATTCAAGTGTAATCATTCAAGATTCGGTGTAGGTTTTCAACTACGAGTTTGAGGCCTTAAATCGTTGTTTTGAGTGTCTATATGCGTGTTTTATGTTGTTTTGACCCTAGGAGGGGCTTTAGGGACCCTAAAACACCCATTAGGATCACCTGTTCGCTGTTTTTGCTGACTTTGGAAGGAACAACCGCGATCGTTGTACCTCTCCAGAATGCTGTGACAGTGATAGGATATATTCTTGATAGTCCCCTGTAGCTTCCCTTCAAGTTTCGTGCAATTTCGATATGATTTGCATGGTAAACGGGCGTGATGACTGAAGAACGGTGTAGGAGGACATAGGCAGATTACTTGGTGGTAATGCGATTGATTTACTTATAGAGTTAGTGGTTGCATCTCTTTGAGTTCACTTCATTAGGATTGACACCCTAGTGAGTTCCCATGCTTCATTCGAGTCGCTTCCCCTGTATTGATAAATATGTTGATGCTTGAGAGCTATGCTATGGACGTCAGTCGCGGTGACCCGCAAACATTGGCGCCGTTTCCGGGGAATGCACCTTAGGTGATGAGTGATCGAGTGCGCAGTTAGACTCCTTAAAAAAGATGAATCCACAAATCCATTTTACACCTCAGTTAGGCTGCTAGACAAGGGTTTAGAGCTTAGTGGAGTCTAGAGCCAATGGACCGGCTAGATCCTCTCTTAGGAGATTTAGGGAGCTGTGAGTGAGTGTGTTAAAGCATTTTTGCTCTTCAATTTCTTTAATTCGATTGAGTACTGAAATCTCACCCGAAATCCGTCGTGTTTGTTTTGTTTGATTCATTTTCTTATGTTTTTTCATTTCTGTACTTAGGAGTAGGATAAGTAAATCACATTCCAGTCAGATTTGGGACAAAAGTCAGAGCCGAGAAACCAGAAAACCATAACTTTGGCCAAAAAAGCCATAAGACTCTGAAATTCTGAAAATCTGACCAAACAGGATTGATATTGATTCAAATCACAAAGTGGTAGCACAAAACACTAGGAAACACTTGTCAGAGGGAGCAGACAAAATTTCATTAGATTTGGCCCAGGTACTACGATCGCGATCGGTGTACCTCAGTGTCAGATTTGGACAAGATTTGACATGTGCCTTCTTGATAAGATTCTAAACAACTTTGTCTAAAGCAACCACACTCAAAAACATCAAAAATCAAGGAAATCAGGCCACTTGGGTAAAACTAGCCTGACAGAGCTAGAAAGTGCAAAATCTTGGCTTTTGGTGATCCAAATGCAAAAAGACTTTGGGGATAGCCTTAAAACATCAGTGTCTACAAGCATGGCAAATTTGGTATGATTTGGGCTCAGAAGTACGATCGCGATCGGTGTATCTAAGTGCCAGATTTGGACCAGATTTCATATGTGGGATCCCCAGGTGTATACAAACATAAAAGGTTAAAGAACCTAGAGCCAGAAACCTCAAAATACCTGTCAAACCATCTGAACACAGATCCAAGTCAAAAATTGCTAAACTGGCTTAGAAATTGACTTTCAGTAGACCAAAACACATCAAAACTGAGAAGGTACCATACAAAGGGATAGCCTGTACATAGGACAACCCCAGGTATCTCTCAAATCCCAAATCAAACATCAAAATCCAATCAAATTGATAAATTTGGAAAAACAGGCACTTCCAACCAAGAAACAATAAAAACTTCACCTTTTTGAGTCCAAATACAAAAGTGTCTGGCAGGTAGTCTTAAAATAGCCTAGTGAACAAGCTGGTGAAGTTTCATCTAATTTGGGCTCAGAAGTACGATCGCGATCGGTGTACCTGTGGCCCAGATCCAACTCATTTTTGACCTGCTCATAGACCTAGGTTATACAAGATACCAGGAGTTTTCAAAACTCAAATTGGACATACTGTCAATAATCTGCAAGAAAAATTGTGTTGAGATCATTTTGAAGTGTTGAATCTGCTGACAGTTGGAATGATACAGTGATCTCATAGCCATCCAGTGTATTCATTTGCAGAGACCGATCAAGTAACAACCCATGCAGTCGCAGGAATTGGAAGATCTTTCCATCTCCATGTAAGAGGTTTGGATTCACTCAGTAAATCACACTTTCTTCATGTTTTTGAGATCGGAAAAACAAATCAACACCAGACACCTAAATTTAGAGGATTAAACGAGTGTTGCATCAACGGAGGAGAGTGTAAACCAAGGGATAGTGCGATCGTTAGAGCCGATCCTTGAAGAAGTCAACTCCGACACTTCTTTAGAGATATCTTTCGAGTATTTCATAGAACACTTGGGACAAATAAAACTAAACGGAAGAAAAAACATGGCAGCAGGACCATCAGACCCCTCGGCCACACTAAAGCTATTGTTCATCAAGTATCAATATGACAACAAGCAAGGTGCCAAGATATACAAAGATGGTATGGACCGCTACTATGTGAAAATAGAAGGTAGACCAAGTGAGTTCAGGGACTTAGTGCCTGTAAGCTATAGCGGAGACAGGTACCTAGATGACGAGGGTATCATGTACTTGATAGTCCTGAATCCTAACATTGTAGGCAAGTGGGGATTGATGGGCACAAAAGCCGAAATAGACGAGGAACATGAGGAGAAGGCACCAACAATGAGCTTACCTAATGTGAGATTAAGGTAAGAAAACGATACGTTGAGAATCAACACGGATAATGTCTACTTGGGGTTATACAAGTATAATAATGGAGAGCAAGATCTCTATTATAGATGTGAGGAACCCTACGTCGGGGAGATGACTGAGCGGAAAAGACTTTATGTCTTCACCTACATAGAGGGAGCGGAAACGAAAATTGCAGCATACGACAAGTATGGAAGACGATATGCAGCAATCGATAAAAAATAATTGGAAGGATATACGTACTTTGGGGGACCACTTCATCAGTATTATGTCACTCCAAGCCCACTAAGACCAGCACCTACAACTGTCATGCCAGAACCGTTGACCACAGGTGGAGGGTGGACTCATGTAGCTCATTCTTTCAGTTGACCTCATTATTCAATGCCAAGCCCCATGGGAACGTTACATTCCAGAGAATCAATGGCTACGAATCGAGGTAGTGCAGTTCCTATCTCTACACATACGGCTGTAGGTCCGACAATTGCAGTCACCCCATCACATTTACCACCTAGTAGTAGATTTGGGGCGGGGGAGCCAACGAGAGCAACCTACGACCTCCGTGATGCACGAGAACGATTAAGTCGAGACATGGGAGCAATGAGATTGACCGCTGCCATAGACGGATCAAACCATCCCAAGTAGCAAAGTGCATGCCAAAGAAGTATAGCGGATAGGGGGATCCATATGCCCATGTATCGCTCTTCAAGCAAGTCCTAAGAGCAGAAAAGATCACTAATTTCCACACTCAATACGAGGGATTCGGGCTAACCTTGGAAGGGACGGCCTTAACCTGGTTTTAACCTTTAAACCCTGAAACTTGTCTGAATATTGAACACCTATTGTGCGAGTTCGCAGAAGAATTCTCAAAACGGGGTATAAAGCATAATACTGTATCACAGATATACGCTTTTAAACAAAGGGAGAATGAAAAAGTGAAGGAAGCAACCTTGAGATTCAAGCAATACATTGAGAGGTGCCTGAGGAGAGAATTACCGCAGGACGAGAGATTGTCTATGCTCTTCATTGAAGGACTTAGGAATGAAACCTTGAAAAAGGACCTTCACTTGAAAGCCTGTAGCACGTTTCAAC
Source organism: Adiantum capillus-veneris (assembly GCF_014529385.1). NCBI lineage: Eukaryota > Viridiplantae > Streptophyta > Polypodiopsida > Polypodiales > Pteridaceae > Adiantum > Adiantum capillus-veneris. The sequence goes on from NC_140931.1 coordinate 48,197,111, forward strand.
AGGTTACAAGGGAAGCGTTAGATCTTGTCGATAACTACAAAGCATATGGGGAAGTGTCGGAGGATACTGATTCAGTAACCAGTGGCTCTTCATCGATAAAAAGCGAATCCTCTACCAAGAAAGATGCCCAGGCATCCTTGATGCCGACAGCTGATCAATTGATAGAGAAGGTAACGAAGAGAATGCAACAACATATGAGATCAAATCCGGTGTTGAGACAGTCTCAGACGAGGAAGTGTGACACATGTGGGGGGGATCATCCGACGCCGTGGTGCCCACAACAGCCAAAAGCACCAGTTGCAAATGAACGAATACTGAAATGGTGCGCCATAGAACAAAAATGGACGAATCATAGCACGGAAGAGTGTTTTTATAACAAAAACTATGTGAGGAAAAGACCGTATGGGCCTCCAGCAGGACCATCCCAACCACCTCCTCCAAGATATCAAGTTGGACCAAATATGAATCTGGTAGCAGGAGAAGACAGACCTCAACCTATATTGGGTCAACAACCTCCATTACCACAGGAAAATAGGGCCATGATTAGGTATGCTCAACCTTGTGAAGCATCACCAGGAACAAATAGTACACTTCAAGTTTCTTATTACGAGGAACCGAATGAGCCTTACACAACAGAACCCGAATCACAAATATACACAGACGAAGCCTATCAACCGTGGGGAAATAGCGAGGGTATGGCACCACCAACGTATGTAGCACAACCTTCGAGAGATCAATATTTGGTAGACGAAAGAACGTTAATGTTCATTGCGAACCAGAATTACAAACCAAGAGGATATCCTAATAGAGCAGGACAACCTATGGGACCACCTCCTCAAAATCAAACTCCAATTGGACAGTGCTGTAGCTGTGGAAGTACGGATCATTGGGAGCGTAACTTTCCTTTCAAAGGCAAAAGAGTGAAAAATTTTGGGTTTTGTGACAGATGTGGTGTGAATCACATATTGCCAGATTGCCCAAAAAATCCGGACAGCAAGGGAAAAGCGACTATGAATATTGTGGGGGTTATACCAAGTGCAAGAAGCGGATCAGAAACCGATCCCATGATCCAAATCAATGTGATAACCAGAGCCCAAGCCAAGGACTTAAGGAAAAACGAGTCCGTGGAGGAAAAGGTCGAGTTTCCGATACCCACAGAACACGAGAGTTTATCCGTGAGAACCCAACGAAAATCCTGGAAGGCGAAACGAGACAGGATGAAAACAAGAAAATTGAACAACCAAATTGCCATGCAAAACGAATTGCAAAAAACGGGAAAGCGTCCTCAGGGGGATCAGTCTTGGTTGACAAAGTGCTAGAGCCGTTAGATGCTCTATTACAAGCGTGCGAAGCAAGGTTAAAAACAAACCAAACTTTAGAGCAAAGATGGCTACCTTATCCTCAACCAGAAGTGGAAACGAAGCGTTTGGAAATGTGTAAACACCTCATTGAAACAGCCCAGGCGTTGATAGAACCTAAGATGGTTAGAACCCCAGAACAAGAAGTGTTGATTCAGAAAGAGCGAGAAAAACTAAAAATCGATGAACCAAAACAAGTAAACGAACCCAGGCCTGAAACGATATTGTCACTGCATCATCGAGTGGTGCCAAACACGACTGATGACGCTAAGTCAATGGCGATAATGCAAATTCCAGAAGTTGAAGAACACTAGCCCCAACACTTATGGAAAACCATTAGAAACAGAAAGAACGGAAGCGCGACGTTACAGCCTGCTTCAATTCCTGAGATTAACCTGGATAACGGATTTTATCCAGACGATATACAATCACTGTATGGGGATGCGGGAACGAAGGTTTCGATGGAAAGCAAAGCCCAATCCTTGAAAACCCTGCCTTCATTTATAATTGAACATGAGGCACAATCGGAGATAAGATTAGTTCCATCCCAAACGAGAACTATTCCACATATGGTTGACTCAAAAAGTCTTCAAGAGATGCTGTCGACACCTATAACATGCACAATCACACTGTCCGAACTCTTGAGAGTCAGACCACACTTATGGGAAGACATGGGAAAACATTTAAAGCACAAAGGAGTAAAGATTCCTCTTTCGAAAAACCCTACGGGAGAAGAAAACAAACGGGAAAGTCAACCCAAAGCCTGACCAGTGCCCATAAACAAGGTCGGAGATTACTGTGAAGGTGAGAAGGAGAATACAACCCTACCTGTTGAATATCAGGATATAAAACGATAGCCATCCTAGACAGTGGAGCAGGAGTGGCGATTGCTACCAAGCAAATCTGGGAGAAGTGGGGCCGTCCAGCTCTCAAGAAAACGAGAATGAAACTGCAACTCGCAGATGGGTATGTAGAGAGACCATTGGGAATCCTAGACCAAATAGTTGTAACTTCATGTGGAATTAACTATGAGCACACCTTTGCTGTGGTGGATTTTGGGAAAACGAACAACTTCGACATTATTTTGGGACGACCTTTTATGCGTCAACTCAAAATGATACAAGATTGGGGGTACGACCAAATCTACCTAAGGCACAAAGAGCTAATAACGAAGATCAACATGAAGGATCACAGCTATAGAGACGTTGCAAAAACACCAGTGCAAGAATTTAATTCAACCACTATAAATGAAAAAGAAATACCTGCATGGATGCAAACGAAAGCGCATGTCTGGATGTGTGGAGCATTTGATTGTGGAGAAATAATCAAGGACGAATGCGTTTTGGAAAGATCCGTAGAAGACGAAGCTTATTTCCTAGAACCTTTCCCGGAAAATTTATTTGAGCCATTCGGGTGGACTCAAATATTGTCAACCTTGGACATATGTGTTAACGAATGTACACCTACGAAATTTTGTGACGAAGAAGGATACGACCTAGTAACGTTGCAAATGGCTAGCGTCATCCTTGAGTTAGGATCTGAGAGCAAGGAACAAGAAGAACCTCCACGTGAGACCAAGTGTAAAAGAATAATTGATGAGATATCTGTAGTGAACGATAGGAATCGAACAGAGGAGGAATTCACGGATTCACTATGCTGTGACCTTCCATCACACTGGACAACGAAATCCAACTGATAGAGGTTGATGATGAAAGATCAAGAGCATCAGAGACCAATAGGAAATATAGGTTGAGACAAGACAGGTTTTACGAGTTTCATAACCAAAAACCTGGTCGACTGGAGCGGTATAAATCCAAAAGAACTAGAAAATCAAGGGCGAATAAGCATAATCCGATGCCTCTTGTCAATGACAGAACGGGATATCTAAAGCTTGTCAAAGCTGAGGATTGTGTCAAAGACGCAGGTCACTAGCCGGTTTATCAAAACTAAACCGCGAAAAAACAACAAGAAGAACAGACACGAGAAGCAAACGACTAAGTCAAAGAAAGGGGGGAAAACAAAGTCTGGAATGACCAAAACAGAGAGGAAAACAGAGTACAATAAGCTCAAGCAAACCCTCAGAGACATATGGACGGCTGACTTTGAAACAAATGAGGACACGAATTCTGACAAGATGGATGCACCGTCCCATTATAAGAAATATACCATACAAGATAGGAAAATCATAGTGTAACAACCAATGAGAGAATTGAAGGAAACCGGGTACATCATACGACAGTCCTGAAAAATCCAAACGAATAGATCTAGCGGGTCCAGGAGAAGATCCAAAACCTTTATATATTTCCACGGATCTTACTGAAGAAGAGGAAAAGCTTTTGGTAGCTATTCTTAAACAATATAGAGATGTGTTTGCATGGTCATACAAAGATCTTAAGGGGGTGGATCCAAGTATCTGTCAACACACAATATCCCTTAAGAACGACACCAAACCCAGAAGACAACGTCCCTATACTTACAATGAAACGTTTGCGAAAAAGATCAAGGAGGAGATAGATAAACTTAAGGAGGCAGAGTTTATTTACGAAATTGAGCACACCGATTGGGTTTCACCGATTGTGGTGGTCCCGAAGAAAAACGGAAAGTTAAGAGTGTGCGTCAATCTCAAGAAAGTAAATGCGGCTACGATTTCGGACAACTATCCCCTACCCATTACTGATCATGCAATAGAAAGGGTGGCAGTCAAAGAGGCTTATAGCTTCTTAGATGGCTTTTCGGGTTACAACCAACTCTCAATAAAGCCAGAGGATCAACACAAAACGGCTTTCGTAACTGAATGAGGTATTTTTGCATTCTGGGTAATGGATTTTGGCTTAACAAATGCACCAGCCACATTTCAAAGGCTGATGGGTCATGCTTTTAAAGAATATCTAAAACAATTCTTAGAAATTTACATGGATGACCTGTGTGTTCACTCTCTTATCAGATTGGAGCACATAGAGCACTTGACCAAGGTGTTCGAAAAATATAGATTGTATCGGATTTTCCTGAATCCAGAGAAATGTGTCTTCATGGTAAGACAGGGCAAAATATTGGGACATATAGTTTCCAAAAATGGTATTTCGACAGACATGGAGAAGATCACCGTCATTGTTGATCTACCACAACTAGTAAAGGTGAAAGAGGTACATGTATTATGAGCCATTGTGGATATTATCACAGATTTATGTACTCATACGCTATAATTGCAAAACCACTTTACGCGCTGATAACTAAATTTGAGTGGACAGAGGAGTGCGAGGAAGCTTTTCAAACTTTGAAGCAGAGGTTAATTTCCGCTCCAATTTTGAAGGCTCCGGATTGGGAAAGGATATTTCACATCCACGTAGATGCATCAGCATATGCAATAGGATGCATACTTGCACAACCTGGAGAGAACAACATGGATTTTCCAATAAGTTACTCCAGTAGACAACTGAACAATGCAGAGAAGAATTACAAGACAACGGAGAGGGAGGAATTGGGTATGGTCTATGCGGTAAAAAAGTTTAGACACTACTTACTTTCCAATAAATTTGTATTCTTTGTTGATCACCAAGCACTGTTGTACTTAGTAAACAAACCTTGTAGTACGGGGATAATTGTTCGATGGTTCATCATATTGCTTGAGTAGTCAAAAAAGGAACTACACACCAAAGAGCGGATCATTTATCTAGAATGATGCATGGAGAAAACCCTGTAGGAGTTGATGATGATTTGCCAGATGCATATCTTTTCAACATAGAAATGGTTCCAAGATGAAGCGAGGATGTAATTCCTTTGCTGACTATCGGGTCATTGAATGTGACAAGAAAACCATCTACCATTGCAACATCCAGATCATTGGTAATGTTGGCGGGCAGGCTATACAAACAAGGATTGGATCAAATCCTTAGGCTTTGTGTTGAATCGAGTGAACGGGAAATGTACCTAAACCAAGCTCACGTACAAACAACGGGGATTCACAATGGGCATGCACAGATGTATCAGAGATTGATGAGAATGGGTGTGTATTGGCCAAAAGTGTGACATAGTGTTCATATGCATGTCAAATCTTACGCTAAATGCATGCTTCAAAAGACAATAGAGCACGCGACTCTATTCAGATTATCTGTCACACCCCGATGGAGTAACTACATTGTGGAATACCTCACCACCAGGATATTGCCTGAAGGGATGAGTAGATCACGAATCAAAACGATCACGAAAGAGGCAGAAAACTATGTACTGATTGAGGACACTCTTTACAAGAGGGGAAAAGACAATCAATTGCGAATGTGCACAACTGAAGAAGAATATATTCCTATATTAGAGCAAGCACACGGTGGACAAGCTGGTGGACATTTCTCAACTGACAAAACGGCCAAAGAAATTCTTATTACAGGAATATCGTGGACTACACTATTCATGACGCTGAAGAGTTTGTGAAACGATGTGACGATTGCTAGAAAACAAAAATTCCTAGAGCACGAGATGATATGCCCTTAAGGCCAATGATGGGGGCAAGAGCGTTTACGAAATGGGGAATAGATTTTGTAGGACCGATAGCGTCTCCGGGATATAAAACACATGCTCAATACATTATTGTGGCAACAGATTATCTAAAAAATGGGTGGAAGCCAAAGCAATAACCAGAAATGATGCAAAAATGACAGCACAGTTTTTGTATGAGAACATTTTCACCATATATGGCTTACCAATTGAGCTAGTGAGCGATAGAGGAACTCACTTCATCAATGAAGTGATCGAATTCCTATTGGATGAATTCATGGTAATTCACAGGAAATCTGCTCCCTACCACCCACAAGCGAACGGCCAAGCCGAAAGTACGAATAAGATTTTGGTGACAATTCTCACCAAAATTGTTGGCGAATCAAGAGCTGACTGGGATCAAAAGTTGCATTCAGCTTTATGGGCATATAGAGTAGCTTACAAAACATCGATCGGAATGACTCCGTTCAACATGGTTTATGGAATTCAAGCAATTTTGCCACTTGAATTCCTTATCCCCATGATTCGAGTCGCTAAACCATTAGAATGGACGGGCCATGAATTATCCAATCAGGTAGATGTCCTGGAAAAACTGGATGAAACTAGATTGAGAGCCGTTGCATCAATCTACGTGCAAAAGAGAAACATGAAATCATTCTTTAATCAACATGTTATCAGCAAGGAATTTTCTACTAGGGATTACGTCTTAATGTATACCCTGAAACAACATTCCCGGAAACTCAAAAAACGAGGAAATGGAACCTATGTGATTCATGACATATCATCTAGCGGTGCCATTAAACTTGCGACATTAGAGGGAGAGGAAATGCCTAACTGGATTAGTGGTTGCAGACTAAAGAAATACAACATATCACTCACCACAGAGATGCTTGCCAAAATACACGCTGCAAAGGAGCACAAGAACAAAGCAAAGGAAACAAAAGCTCAAGCGCAGGAGGAGGCCAAAATTAGGATTTTAAAACGAATACAAACCTTACACCAATAAAGACTTCCTCAACCAGCAAACACGGCTCAAATTCCTTTGTCTATACTTCAAACTGATGAGCAATGGGAAACAGAAATCAATGTTCGCATCAATGTCAGACTCTCGCATGGCAGATATCAACGAGCATTGATTGACACAGGAGCAAGAGTCAATGCGGTTAACTTCTCCACTTACAAGATGCTCACAGATGAACCCCTCGTACAATCCACACGTGATCTACAAGCAGCAAACGGTGCAACAATGCCAACATTGGGGATAGTAAACTTACCAATCAATCTTGATGGAAATAGTTGTCCTCATCAATTTTTCGTAATGAAAGACGGAGAAATCAGAGAATCAATATGCTTGGGAGTTCCATGGATGAGAACGTACAATGCAGTCACACTGAATGGTCAGAACATGCGTTAAGGTACACACACGACTCTAACGTGTACATGACTCCATTCGCCAAAACAGATCACTCGTGGCCAAGCATCCCCATCGACAAAAAGCAACCGGCGAATCATCCAAAAACAACACAAAAGGTTATTCGGAAAGTATGGATAAAGAAAATTTTGCTAACCAACAAATCGAGCAAGATATGGCTACCTAAGGACAAACTCCAGACGGTAGCAACATCATCTCAAAGACCTTCAGAAGCTACTCCAAAGTGGAAATGGCAACCAAAACTGGAGAAAACTACAGATTTGGCGACAGAGCTTGAAAGCAAACCCAAAACTCAAAACAAGAAGCCTGAACCTTCAAAATGGCACTGGAAACCTGTGAAAACTAAAGCAGAATCGTACTGATGGGTTCCAAAAGTAGTTGCCAGCACAACACCCACAATCAAGGAAAGAGCAATTCGACTTCAAGCTCTTCTGTTCCATAAATACCTACCCTCGCCATCAAAAGCCACTGAAAACTACATTCAGTTCCCGTTACCCAACGCATTGTCTCAAACATCAGAATAGGGCCACATTACACGGCCATGCATAGACACAGATTCCAAAACCCATGCACATGCACCAAACCTTCATGCGGGACGACTCAGACAAGGAAGGGGGGAGTAATTGATGAATATAGCAACAATCAGGGCCATTAAGGGGTCCAACGTGTATATATGTACATAATGTGTGTTTTTTTTTTCATTATTTAGAGTTTAATTTCCAACATATTCGATCAAAACCTGGCAATTTTAGCGTTTTTGTATCATGCGACCAGCATAATAATGAGCTGTAATGACAAAATCCGGAGCATTGGGATGCTTCTAGAGAAAATATATGCTTAGGGGTGAGTATAATAATTTTGGCTAATTTTTGCCAGTTAATAAGTATTTTCAATTTATTTTGTTTGATTTTTGTTAATAAACATCAAAAATTAAAAAATCTGGCTCACAAGTATCGGAATCAAGTTCTGGAAGCAAACGCCAAAGTATCATGATAAGGTTATCAAGCATGGAAGATATGAAGCTAATCTGAAGATGTCAAATTTCGGCCTTAATGATCATGACTACATTTCGCCAAAATCGCATCAAATGGTCATACGACTCCGGAATGACAAACGGTTCGACCCACAAGTGGTATGCAGATTATATCGGGATCAAAGGTGAGGAAATCAGCCCTGTGTCATGAAAATCTAGGGAAGATATAGGTCAGGTAGGCCAAATTCTAGCTCATTGTTCATTTTCACCTTTTGAGAGAGAAGGAGAGAGCTTTTTGACCTAGAGCGAGCTGCCACATTTCTACCCCGTACGGACGGTCGGAGCCAGCATTTCACACTAGATTTCACAGGTATGTTCCTTATCAAGTAAGGATCAAGTCTATTACGCATGCAAGCGCGAATCATTGCACAAATGGGCGAAGGAATCAAATCAAAGTCGGATCGGGTCAAAGAGGTCAAGGGCCCTTAGAGGCATTCAAGCAAAACTTTTTTCAGGCACAGAACACATCAATGAGCTCCCCACAAGGTCAACAAATCCATATGGTCAAAACACAATTTGGTGGTGGTACACCGATCGCAATCGGTGTACCTCACTGACAAAAATTGGGACAGAACAAGAAAAACATCTCCCCTCAGCCTCGCCTACAATCTGCTGGTGTCAAAATCAATTTTGGCCTCCATGGTACGATCGCAATCGGTGCCCCTAGATGCAAGTTTTGCAACTTTTGACTTGGCCCAGGCTTGGAACTCAGTTAAATGTACACACTCTTGAATGTTCAAGGAAAATGCACAAATTTTGCTCATGGAATGGGGCAAATTTGTCAAACACAACCGAAAAGGAAAAATTTGACCAACAACTACCAAAATCCGGTTAAAAATAATGATGGATGATTTGAAAGGTACACTTGTCCGACTAAGAGTCAGAACAGTTGTAGAAAACCTCGGATGGATCTCAGAATCTCCTACAAGTACAGATATAGTCATTTCAGTCTCGAATGATCATAAAAAGGTAGAATTGGAGCCGAGCCAATGCCAAAACCAAAAGGTCACTTAAGGATGTTCAAGCATCACATGGATATCCAAGAAATGCCTGAAAAATGCACAAATCTGGAAAACCTCCTAAGACAGGGTATGAAGTGCCTGATAAGGTCAAAATCAGACAATGGAGTAGGCTGATGGTAGCAGAACCTCATGGAAGCATTGGGAGCTCTAAAAATAACTTCAACTAACTCCAAGATCCAACCAAATTTCATTAGGAAAACCCAATATGGTTAGACTTAGTAAAATATGGTCAAACAGTGAAAAATTGCTCTAATTTGTTCATTTTAAGCCCAAACTTGAAAATAAATTGTTGAGATGTCGAGCTCTACACCTTGAGCTGGCATCCACTACGGGTCTTGGCCGCTTACAGCATTTACTCACTGGCGCGTTAGGTGACCGACATGGAGGATCTCTACCAGTGATTCTACAGCTGGACTACACTTATAGTGCCAGCCTAGTACGCTTCTAGCGAGTTCACACTTAGTGACCGCATGTACATATGTGCTACTTTTCAGCTTTAGCACTACTCTCTTTTCTGTGAAGAAGAAGCTTTCCATCTCTGTGTGCTTTTGTGCTTGTCTGTGTAGCTTGCATCCTCATTCTTTACATGGTATCAGAGTGGTGCAGGCAAAGAGCTAGCAAGAGCATCACATTCGTTCGCAATCCACGACCAGATGCGCAACGAATATTTTAGTTTTTCGCACAAGTTTCTGAACAGTCTGTGCAGTATACAGAGATTTACTGTACAAGTACAGTGGTTGTATGTACGCTTGATTGTGGACACTCGTTGAGTGTAGAAAGCGTTACAGGAACCACGATAGCAGGTTCAGCAGATTTGCAGGTTTTTGCAGATTGCAGCTATTTTGTCTTAGTGCTTCAAGATGTCTGACGGTTTCAGTCAGATTGTTACTGAGAAGCTTGAGAAAAATAACTACCCTGCATGGAAGTTCAGAATAACAAATTTCCTAAAAGGAAAAGGTTATTGGGACTATGTAGAAGGAGACAATGAAAAGGAACCAGAGATTCCCGAGGCAAATGCTACAGCAGAACAAAGGAAAGCTTTGAGGGACTGGCAACAAGGCCAGAGCAAAGTGATGTATTGGCTGTCTATGAGCATCACAGATGGCATGATGGGCTATCTACAGGATGCTGAAACCCCCGCCATTGCATGGAAAAACTTAGGCAGAGTGTTCGAGGTGAACACCAAGGCCAGGAAGCTTCAACTAAAGTCGGAGCTAAATCAGGTTAAGAGGAACAACCTCTCAATCAATGATTATGCCTTTGAAGATCAAGAGTATCATTGAGGCTCTTGGATCTATTAAAGTCTCAGTGGAAGACGATGACATTGTCCGTGCATGCTTGGATGGTCTAGGAGATGAGTATGTACATTTTAGGTCTTCCATGAATACAAGAGACGACATCCCCGTGTTCCAAGATTTGATTTCTATGCTTATTCTTGAGGAGAAGAACCTTGACACATCTTCTTCTCATGGAAGAAATAATTCTGAACAGGCCTTCTATTCTAACTCCAACAGAGGTAGAGGTAGAGGTCGTGGTCGAGGCCCAAGGGATTGCAGGGGCCAATTTCTGGAAGGTCAATCAAATCAAAACAATACAGGTGGCAGGGGAAACCAGTCTCAAGGCAGGGGGAGTCAAAGAGGTTGTGGTGCAGGATCAAGCAGGCAGCAACATACTCTAGATAGTAGAGAATGTTGGACTTGTGGTGAAAGAGGTCACATGTCACGTGACTGTCCAAAGGGAAAAGCAAGTAGAAAGAGAGAACATGGCAACTATGCATCTACTAGCAGAGATGCAGATGACAGCAAAAACGAGCGCATGTTTGTTATGCAACATGTAATGAATACAATGACTGCAGAGAATTCCACCCAAGATGATGTTTGGTATGTGGATTCAGGTGCCTCTAATCACATGACGTCTTGTGGAGAGTGGTTTAGAGATATGCGCAAACCAGATGTGTCAGGCTATGTGCAGACAGGAGATGACACAGCTCACCCCATTGCTCATGTAGGGGACATACCTCTAAATACGAAGAGTGGGAAATCAAAGTACTTAGCAGATGTACTTCATGTCCCAAACATTACAAAGAATCTTGTTTCTGTTGGACAAATGGTTGAGCAGGGTTTGCAGGTTCGCTTCAATCCAAATGGCTGTTATGTAGAAGATTTCCAGAATGGCTGCAAGCTGATCACAGAGGGCAAATGTGTGGGCAGAATGTTTACGCTGAATGTAGAAATGCCTGAGGTAAAAGCTGCATTATTTGCACAGGGCACAGGTGTTGTGGCTGATGTTGACATTTGGCACAAACGCATTGGCCATGTCAATGAGCAGAGACTGCGTAGCATGCAATCAAAACAGATTGTAAAAGGTTTGCCCAAATTCAAGGTGGATGGTATGCATAAAGTGTGTGCAGCATGCCAGTTTGGAAAACAGTCAAAGGGCTCATTTCCACATGCGCAATGTATGTAAAAGGCCACTTGAGGTGGTGCACACAGATGTTTGGGGTCCAACCGATACTGCAAGTATACATGGTTGCAGGTATTATGTCTCTTTCATTGATGACCATACAAGGAAAGTATGGGTCTACTTCATGCGTAACAAAAGTGAAGTGTTTGGTCACTTTCAAGACTTCAAAGTCATGATTGAGAAGGAGACAGATATGCAAATCAAGACATTGAGGTCAGATGGAGGGGGAGAGTACTTCTCCAATGATTTTTCAGATTTTCTGCGAATGCATGGTATACACAGGCAGTTTACATGCAGATATACTCCACAGCAGAATGGGGTCGCAGAAAGGAAAAACAAGCACATTGCAGAGGTTTCACGTGCATTGATGAATGAGAAGAACATGCCTCATCATTTCTGGGCTGAAGCTGTAAATACAGCTGTGTACATTATGAACAGGACACCTACAGCTGCGGTGCATGATGTAACACCTGAGGAAACGTTTACAGGTACAAAGTCTGATTTGGCACACTTGAAAGTGTTTGGCTGCATAGCTTACATGCATGTACCAGATGAGTTGCGTAGGAAATTGGATCCTAAAGCAGAGAAATGTATTCTTGTGGGATATTCCCTTGAACAAAAGGGGTACAGGTGCTACAATCCTACTACACGAGAATTACGAGTGAGTAGAGATGTAGTCTTTGATGAGATGAGCAGCTGGTACAGTAATGTACATGGCACTATTGGGGCTGATGTAAAAGATGATGTGGTTGTACAAAATGTGAGGCCACAGTCAGAGGTTTTGAGTGGACCACAAGAGTCCTCTTCTCGTGGCTCTGTTGAGAAACCATGGAATGGTAGACTACGTACGCAGGTTACTCCACCAACAGGTACAGGGAATGTATCACGAAAAGGAAAGGAAAAGGTTGATGAACCTCCCTTTATGGTTGATGCATCATCAGGTTTTTCACATGTAGACATGGATTCAGATGGTTCTGAACAAAGTCTTGATGAGGAATTTGGAATTCCGGCTGTCAAGACACCTGGTGTAAGGAAAGTACAAGAAGATGCTAGAGGGCAAAGGAGTGACCTAGGACCGCGCAGATCTAATAGAGTCAGAAATCCAGTTCAGAAATTGACTTATGATGGGTATCTAGCGCATCACCAAGCCTACATGGCTAAGGTGATACAGGATGTGGAGCCCACATGTTTTGAGGATGCAGTTGGAAATGTGCATTGGGATGATGCAATGAATGAAGAGATGGCTGCATTGGAAGCAAATGACACATGGGAGTTGGTGCCATTGCCAAGTGGCAAGAAGGCTATTGGCTGTAAATGGGTGTCATAGCAGTGAGAGCTGTCATAGCAGTGGCTGCATCTAGAGGATGGATTATGCATCAAATGGATGTAAAGAATGCCTTCTTGAATGGTGAGTTGCAAGAGGAAGTGTATATGGATCAGCCACCTGGTTATGTCGATCCAGGTTACCCAGATTATGTATGCAGACTTCTCAAAGCTTTGTATGGTTTGAAGTAGGGCTCTAGAGCATGGCATGGCAGGATTGCCAAGTATCTTGTCAGTATTGGGTTTAGGAGAGCTCATGCTGATCATTCACTCTATGTACATGAGAGTGATGTGGGGATTGTGGTCATTACCATATATGTAGATGACCTTATTATTGTTGGTGACAATGCTATGGAGATTGACCATGTGAAGGGTCTTCTCAAACAGGAGTTTGAAATGAAAGATTTAGGCGAGTTGCGCTACTTTCTTGGCATTGAAGTGATCAGGACTCCAGAGGGTGTATGGCTATCATAGAGACAGTATGCTTTGGACATGTTGTCAAAGTATGGTATGGCTGATTGTAAGCCAATTTCTATTCCCTTGGATGTGAATGCAAAGCTGAGTGCAGAGAAGGGTGATGTTGTTGAGGATGTCAACATGTACAGGAAGATTGTGGGTAGTCTAATCTACTTGACTATCACGAAGCCAGACTTGAGCTACACAGTAGGCTTGGAGAGTCAGTTCATGCAACTTTCGAGGAAGCCACATTTGGATGGAGTACGACGCACACTTAGGTATGTGCAAGGTACTCTTGACTACGCATTGTTCTATGCAGCAGATGCACCATTAGCATTGTATGGGTATACAGATGCAGATTGGGCAGGTAGCATTGTTGATAGGAGATCTACGAGTGGCTTCATGTTCTCTTTTGGGAGTGCTGCTGTTACTTGGAGCAGCAAAAAGCAGCCTACGGTTGCTTTATCAAGCACAGAGGCCGAGTACAGAGGTGCAGCAGTTGCGGTGTGCGAGGTAGCTTGGCTACGCACATTACTTGAGGACTTGGGAGTGCAGGTGGACCAGCAGATTTTCATCCATTGTGACAACCTCAGCAGCATGCAGTTGGCTAGGAACCCAGTGTTCCATGCCAGGACCAAACACATAGAGGTCCATTACCACTACGTTCGAGAGCGAGTGTTGGCGGGCGACATCGACTTGGTCTACGTCAGCACAGAGGAGCAGATAGCGGATATCTTTACCAAGGCCCTCGGAGCTGAGAAGCTTCGACGTTTCCAGACTATGCTTGGACTCTGCGACATGCAGAGCTCAAGGGGGAGTGTTGAGATGTCGAGCTCTACACCTTGAGCTGGCATCCACTACGGGTCTTGGCCGCTTACGGCATTTACTCACTGGCGCGTTAGGTGACCGACACGGAGGATCTCTGCCAGTGATTCTACAGCTGGACTACACTTATAGTGCCAGCCTAGTACGCTTCTAGCGAGTTCACACTTAGTGACCGCATGTACATATGTGCTACTTTTCAGCTTTAGCACTTAGTCATTTTGTACTCTCTTTTCTGTGAAGGAGAAGAAGAAGCTTTCCATCTCTGTGTGCTTTTGTGCTTGTCTTGTGTAGCTCTCTTGCATCCTCATTCTTTACATAAATCATCAGTGGGCTAGGCAGGCATAGGGGTTCATGACCATCTAGTTTCCACCCAAAAAAGGCCCAGAACATTGATCGCGATCGGTGTACCTCAGCTTCAGATTTTGACAAAAACCTATCAGATCCCTTGTATACATCTTGTTCAAGTCATCAACCAAGTTTCAAGCCATTTGGACTGCAAAAACTCATAAAAAGTCAGAGTCTAGTCCAAAACTCCCTTGTAACCCAGAAATGGGACCTGCAAACTCAAAAGTAGTTCAAATGACACACAGAGTGGATCCAAATGACCTTCCAACTATCAGCAACCCACTCATGTGATCAAATCTAATTTTGGCCTCTATACTACGATCGCGATCAGTGTACCTCAGACCCAGAACTGGCTTAGATTTTTATCAGTCATAGCTCTAGTCTTCCTAGTCCCACTGGTGAAATATGGACAAAAATGAATGAAATTTGTTCAAGTTATGATCAGTTTTAACTTTTGAACTGTTTTTTTACTAAAAGTCTAAATGCGATTGATTGCGAAGGGAAAATCCTGACAGCTTGTGATTCTCCTGACACAAAATGCCTCGCCAAAAGAAAGAAAGGCAGTGGATAGCAACACCATATGAAGTGGAGGAGCTCGCCACAAATGAAAAGGCTCACATCTTGGATGAAATACTTGCTCAAATCCCTGCCCACATATTCATCTCAAAGTTTAAGGATGCGGATGGTGACTTGGTAAAAACAACTATCATGCCACCAGAGATATGGAACCTCCACCGAAGGCCGGAGGTAATAGAGGCTGTGCGAGCTGTACACTTGGAGAAATTTTTCAGATTACAGCCATGGGGAGTAGATTACATGAGGGCCCATGAGCTCATGAGCTCGATACAATATGATGGGCAGGCAATGCTCATGGATAAGGATGGATCGAAGGTGAAAGTAAAGATTATGAAGGAAATCATCAACAAAGCTTTGCAGTTCTTCCCAGGGCAACACGATATGCTGGCAAAGACAATGTCACTGGATAATGAGAAAGCATTTGTCAAAGCAAAGGGAAACAAATACAAATACAGTGACATGATATACGGAGAGCTGGAATTGCCGATGAGATTGATCTCCCAGCATTTCAGAGTACAAAAGCCTCCTCGCTACACCGAGCCAATCTTGCACATTGCCGTAGTCATGGCTCTAGCGACGGCAGAAAATAGAACCATTCGCTGCGACTACGGTTCCTACATTCTGGACAATCTGATTGAAGCAAATTTGAAAAGCTCGGCAAAAAACAAAAGCTACATGAACGCAGGACCGATGCTAACCAGAATAGCATACCAGGCTTTGGGAATGATCGAAGATTTTCCAGCTGCTGCCAGCTCTCAAACGGCCCTGATCCAGAAAGCCAAGCTGGTTGCTCACTCCGTAAAGACGACCCTCGGTGCGACATCATCGCGCTCAGCAAAGGCCACCAATAAAAGTTTGAGTGATGAAGAAAAAATGGAGAAAGATGATGAAGGAAAGTCTCAAGATTCTAAAGACAAAGGGCCCTCAGAGTTTGAGGAAAGCGAGGAGGAAGATTCAACAAAGCCGCTCGAGAGAAAAAGATGGGAGAGAAGTGCAATACCGCAGTCGAACCTGCAAAAAGCATATGCGGAAGCTCAAAAAAGAGTCGAGGAAAGACGAACCAAATTACGAGCTGACAGACAGGCTCGAGCGGCTGCAACACAACAGGCACAAAAAAGAAGATTCGAAAGGGAAAGGCAAGAAAGGATAGAAAATGCAACTCACCTACGGGATGAGAAGCATAGGTTAGAAGTAGAACAGAAGGCTGCAGAAGTGGAAATTTCTTCGCAGTCCACTGAAGGAACAAAGGAGAAAGACGCGGCTGATGAGACAAATCAGGCGGATCATCTTAAGAAGATCCAAAGAAAGAGGAATCTGGAAGAGCGACGGGCGGTGGATCTCACCTGCCAAATAATAATCGGGATTTTAAAGAAAAGAAAAGCGGAAGCATCTACTTCGCAACAAGGGGAAGAGACTTCCAAGAAGAGACATGTATGAGAAGAATCAAGTCCACCTCCTCTCTCGCCCAAATCACCTCCTCCCTCGCCTAGAAAATTGCCTCCTCCATCACCAAAATCTCCTCCTCCTCCCCCTTCTCCATCGAACAAAAAACAACCAACCCCTCCCCCTTCAACCTCGCAAAAGGAATTTATACCACCTACAGAATCCATCGGATACCACGAAGCCTGCCAGGCAGTGGCTGGTTTTGATTACAAGCAAACTCTACGGGAATTAGAACGGAAATTCCAGTGTCAGCATGTGGTGCTGAATGAAAAGGAAATGCAGGTACAAGAAGCCCAACAAAAGCAAGCATCTGGGCAAGAAGAGTTAGAGAGCCCGAGGACGCAACTAGAACGCACAACAGAGGAAAGAGACCTTGAGCGACAGTAGGCTTAGTCTCTGATCAAAGACTTGGTGGACGTCAGGACATACTTGACCGCCAAAGAGAAGGAGTGCCAAGAGCTGACGGCGAGAGTCAAGAAAGCAACCGAGAAGCTTGCCTATGAGAGTGCAAGATTCCAAAGACTTAGCAATTCCTACAGTACTGTCAAAGGCACTCTGACGACTTTAATGGTGAATCAGGAACCTGCTGAGGCATTGGTCTCCACATTTGACGATGCCACAGCAGTGAACACTATAGCAACACTAAAAGTAGAGCTAGAGAAAGAAAATCTTCAAAGACAACTGCTCGTATCAGGGATGGTGGCCCAGACGGCGGAAAATGAGCTAAAGTTAAAAGAAATGGAGCAGCAACTAGCTCAAGCAAGCGCTGAACTACAGAATACGAAGCAGATCGGTGACACGCTGCTAAAGGAAAGAGAAGATGTGCTTTTTTAACAACAAATCAAAGCAGAAAAAGCCCAGACTCAACCGCAACTGCTGCTCGGACAACAAGCGCCACATTTGCCTGGAACATCACACCAAGGGCAACAGGAGCATGAATTTGAAGGGCCCAATCTGGATATAAGAGATGAACTCAATGAGAGCATTCAAAACATGCCAGAGGGGCCAACCAAGGAGTACATACTCTATGAAAAGAAGATACTGGAGTCAGCAGCCCTAGCATACTTACAACCAGAAGAGGAGGTGGAAGGATTTGGCCATGAGTACCTCCCGTTTCCTCTGCTATTCCATGAAGCAATTTTGTGGAAAGAAAAGATGCGGCCAGCCTTGCCACGAAACAAAGAAGGGGGTTACGAAGGCATTGCACTCACAGTGGAAGAAGCTCAGATGCTTGTCGATGACCACCCCAAGTGGAGGCAGAAGTGGTTGGACAAAAGGCCACATGATCTAACAAATTACCACAATGCTCCTTAACATATACAAATATATCCTACATTCTGACCAGTCCCTCGAAGACGCACTTGGAAAGATCTCACCACATGGAAGGGGTCAAGGCCGCACAAGCTAAATTACCCGGTTCTGACAGCGTAGCAACCCCCTATGGTGGCCGACATGGTCAGCACACTGAATTGAACAGTCACATTGCTGCGGGATGTCCCCGATTTGGCATGCCAAATGTTAGTAAAGATAGCCCGGATGATCGTCACCTGCATCCCGATGTTTAAAGATACTGAAGGCGACGATCATCCGTGGAATCTGTTCTTGGAAGGACACAGAGGCATCTGCTGGAATCTACACGATTCGCCGCCATGACACATCTTGATGGCCATGTACTCCAGGCTAATGTACCTGCCCTCACAATACTTGCAGACATTTGAAGAGGCCTTCGTCACAGGATTCTTCGAAATGGATTCAAGGATTTTCCATCCCATGGTGAAGGACCTCAAAGCAAGGTACGTAGCATACCAACACACCTTATCTGAAAATCCATTCAGACAGCATCAAGAAGCCCTCAATGCCGTCCTGCGAACAAGAAGTTTTTCAGCGACACTCGCTTCATTAGAGCCACATCAATAGCCAAAGCACTGATCATGCACGAGGGCGTGCAAGGATAAGGAAGGGGGGAGTGTTTGGGGGATGAAGCAACAAGCGGCCGTTGCTAGAAGGACCATATTTTTCTGAGAAACCATTGTAAAATTCTTTTGTAAAGAAGCATCTCTAAGCTGGGAAATTGTCAAAGGATGTATGATTATTCTTATGGGAGCAATTGTATATTAGAGACCCAGTTAGAGGTTTGGGAGCTTATGGCCGGACAAGCCATTTTGTAAAGACCTAATCTATAAAGGTCATTTTTTGTAAGTTTGAAGATAATCTTTTAATGGAGAACTGAGAGGACATCGTATGTTTGAGAGCTCCTTCTTGTTCAACCTTGTAATCTTCGCCATTGCGGCTACGGTAATCCAAATTCAGATTTGATTATTGCATTGTGTTCCTCTCCTCTTGCTCTTTCATTCAAGTGTAATCATTCAAGATTCGTTGTAGGTTTTCAACTACGAGTTTGAGGCCTTAAATCGCTGTTTTGAGTGTCTATATGCGTGTTTTATGTTGTTTTGACCCTAGGAGGGGCTTTAGGGACCCTAAAATGACCCATTAGGATCACTTGTTCGCTGTTTTTGCTGCCTTTGGGACGAACGATCGCGATCGTTGTACCTCTCCAGAATGCTGTGACAGTGATAGGATATGTTCTTGATAGTCCCCTGTAGCTTCCCTTCAAGTTTCGTGCGAATTTGATATGATTTGCATGGTAAACGGGCGTGATGACTGAAGAACGGTGTAGGAGGACATATGCAGATTACTTGGCAGTAATGCGATTGATTTACTTATAGAGTTAGTGGTTGCATCTCTTCGAGTTCACTTCATTAGGATTGACACCCTAGTGAGTTCCCATGCCTCATCCGAGTCGCTTCCCCTGTATTGATAAATATGTTGATGCTTGAGAGCTATGCTATGGACGTCAGTCGCGGTGACCCGCAAACACACATGCTCACACACACACCCAGTACACACACATACACACCTACACACACCTTGGGGAGGTGTTGCCGGCACATACACATTTTTTGAAGGAGAAGCAAGGAGGGAGGTGCTACCGAAATTCTCATCTTGAGCATTCATTGCATCAAAAAAATCAGAGGATTCTCAGCTCTAATCACGGTAATTATGGTTCTTCTTAAATCTCATCATTACTCTTCCATATTCTTCGTCTACTATGCCTACTTTTAGCTATAATTCCCAATAGCTGCTCTCTAAGTTTACATAGCTATACTCCATTACATAATCATCATTCAATTAGCTAAATTATGTAGCCATTCATCATCCTTAATCAAGGATTAATACATGATTAGGAAAGATTATCTCTCTAGGCAACATAGTTAATAAATTGATAGCCCAGTAATAGTGTAGATTTGATGAAATTCATTCTTTTACCACTCAATAGTGTTGTAATTAAATTAGAATCAATCTTCTCCCACATTAAAATGTGATTAAGGATGAAAATTAATCCGTCATTAGGCCATTAAGAAGAGAATTTTCTATCACACATGCCTGCAGTAATTCTGCATCTTCAAATTGCTCTAAGAAAATGATTGAGCTTTCTTCCTTCATATCTTTTGTAAATCAATTAGTAAAATTATGAATTTATTAATCATCTAAGCCAAGTGATTAACCTTAGAACCAGTTCCCATAGGGTAAGTAAAGAATTACCCTCAAAATTGTTAGGTCTCGAAGGAAACGTCTAATCTCTTGCATAAGGAGGATTCTTTAATGATTCTAATCTGCCAATTGGTTTGTTATGATGCTCTCGGACTTTATCTCTTTTCCAAGTTTATCATTTAAAGTAGTGAGTAAAAGGGCCCCGGTTAAGAGAACTCCCTTTCGGTGGTGCCCATGACCGCGAGGCGGGAACGAGCAATGTGAACGGAAAGGGAAAAGCTCCCATGGATGAACAAATACCGGCCATCTCACGGGCCATTGACGAAGAAATGGAAGAGGTAGATCATAATTTCATTCAAGTTGTTTAATTTAACATTGCATACGTTTAGCTAGTAATGAACATATCCCCAAAAATGTTGGAGAAATCCGACGAAAATCTCGGCATTAAATTCATTTGTACATTAAAGTCTAAAGTAGGAAAGAAATGATTGATGGGTATGCTGTTTGCAATAGGAAAGAATGTCTACTAGGAAAAATTTAGCTCGACATGTTCATTCTATTTCCAATGTTGAATCAGTCCTGACCCCCCTACTGATCACAGGGGGCAGAGTTCCTCGTTAAGGGCTCTTGAATCCACGACTTGCTTTTTATGCGGTGCATACCCACGACTTGCTTTCTATGCGGTGGGAACCCACGTCTTGCTTTCTATGCGGTGGGAGTGTCCATGTTGTGCTTTCTATGCGGTGGACATACCTAGTTGTATGGGCAGCTAGGCGACAACGGGAGGAGTAAACTCTTGCTGGAGGGGGGATGTTGTACCTCCAGAACATTGGAATTTTAATGAGTAAGTTTGAGTAGAATTTTTTCTAGAATACTGTCTTGGTGCCGTTTGCAATACTGATTGAAGGGCTGTCTTAACGAACAATGTGATTCGGAATCTAATCAAGGAATCTCTATGTTGAACAACCATTGTGGTAGTAATTAGGACACACAAGGAAGTGTGAGTGTGGGGGTTTGGCTCAGGTTACCAATGCCTATGAGAAGGGTGGTCCCGATTGGTTGGGAACTCTTTGTCCCCATAGTGTTAATATCGATACTAGTAATACTCATTGCCTCTAGAGCGGCGAAGTCTCAAGTGTACGTGCCTCTGAAACATGGGAAAAAAGGCACTCGAGGTTTCTCTCCTCTTGGGAGGTGGGTTTTAGGATCGCTAGATAGTTTAAGTACGCTTCCCCTGTGAGGTGGAGCTAAATCTCTTTGCTAGTAGGCTCGAACTCGATTCACTTTGTGATGAGAGATCATCCGTAAGTTGAACCCTGAACGACTTTGTTTGCTTCCGTTATAGATCTAGTGGCCACCAAGTTCACCATCAGATCCTCCGTTTGATACGGCAGGGTGGGGACCTCACACTTTGTATTAGAGCCTAGGTTAGGTTGAGAAATAAAGTCGTATTGTTTTAACATTTAAAAGGAACTGAAAGTATATGGGTAGTTGATCCAAATTCCTTGCATTGGTGTTGCAGGAAGACCCCGTGCTAGAATATCGGAAGTTCCAAGTGTTTGAGCTTATTTATGAGCAAGCTCGACGATCCCCAGTTTACCAGTTCAGGCGAGATGTCATGGAGATATTGATGAAGGCTCATACGCCACACTCCACTCGCATCGATAGAGGATGGGGAATTGATTGGACACTTGTAGGAGGGGTTTACTACATCAACTCTCGGAAGCTAGGATGCCTGGCTACCAATTTGAAGAAGATACGTTGGGGAGAAGAGTTGAGGGTAGTGGAGTTATTCTACCTGCTGCCTACCCGATTGGACCTGACTGTCTCAGGCGACTTCAATCAAACCATCAACGACTGGCTCCTGGAAAAGGTCACCGAGGTGATCCCAGCGAACAGAGTCAGAACTTTTGGAGTACCAAAAGAAGAATCTCGGGTCGATATCTTAGTTTATTATCCACTCAAGGATGAGTACAGGAACTACTTCACGAACAAAGTAGTGCATCATGTGAACACAATCTCCTAGGCGTATCTTATACACAATCCAAAATGGCCATGTAATAAGTTGATCATTAGTTATCCTAAACCTTGAGGGGTTTCAATTGTAATAAATTTTCATCAATAAAGTGATTTTTGTCTTTGAATCTCTGTCTCTTGATAAAGTGGAATCTTGAATTTTATTTAAAGTCTCGTGTCTATTTTGAAATCCAAGTAATGGTATCAAGAATCTTGTATAACCCATGTAGGCACTGCCTGTTGCTCTGTATTCGGCAACGCAAGAGAAGAAGCTCCTCCTTAAGCAAGCCCAACCTCCGATCTTTAAGGGCGAGGGGGCAAATGTGGAGAGAGATGCATAAGTGTGGATGGAAGCCATGGATGATTACTTTGAAGCTGCGGGGACCCAACCCGTAGATCAGACCATGCTTGCGATGTTCCGCTTGACTAGCGATGCCAAGATACGGTAGAAGCAACATTGCAGGGACCTGGATATTAAGGGATCTTCTCAATCCTGGGAAGACATCAAAGCTACGATAATGGGGCGTTATTTACCACCTGCCTATAGAACCTTGAAGATGAATGAATTCTTTTCACTTCGGCAGATAGCTGACTTCATCTGTCAAAGAATATTATGCAAAGTTTGTCACTCTTCGGAGATATGCTCCTAAGATGACCCTTTGAATACTTGGTTGGAAGCTCTCAAGCCAACAACACTACAGGATGCCTTGTTGAGGGCCAAACCTCTAGCTCTTGAAGTACAAAAGGTTAATCAGAACATGAGTAATCATTGGGCAAAGAGGTCAAGGACAACTGCTTGGAATAACAGACCAACCAACCAAGCATATGACCAGCGCCCTATTGTGGCTACCGCCACAACCATGGAGTTTCCAGATGTTCAATGTTATGGTTGCGGCGAGTAGGACATTACAGATCCAAGTGCCCTAGGAACATACAGGCAACCAACGCCAATGCCATACCCTTGAATACCCATGGGCGTGGCCAAGCTAACGGAAGAGGAGGACGAGGAAGGATGAACAGAGGGAGAGGGCGTGGAGCTACCGCCAGAGTGAATGCCGCAGTGGTACAACCAATTTTGGGTGATGAAGCAGTGGAGAGAGAAACCCTACATGCTGCAATTGACAATCTCAATGGTTGCGAGCAATACGCAGTCATTCATATGCCAGGATCTCTCAGAGGTGAACAAGTTAACTTCCTTATAGATTGTGGTAGTACTCTTTCATTTCTTTCACCCAGATGCATGAGGAAGCTAAAGCTAGATAAGTATCCAACAAGCAAGCTAGTTGTAGAGTTAGCAAATGGCAAGGAAGTAGTATCTCAACATTCTGCAGGAAAAATCGACTTTGATTTAGGGGGACACCCAACTTCTGCCCAATTCCGAACCCTACCCTTAGGATTCTTTGATGGGATACTAGGGATGGACTGGCTAAAGAAAAATAGGGCCCACATACATTGTGCACAAGGAAACTTTACCTTTACAGATAACTTGGGTAATGAAGCCTTAATCCAGGGGGAAAATGGGAGACCTAGGGCTACTCTAGTTAAGGCCAGCAGACTTTTGAAGGGACTAAGAAAAGGACATCAAATTTATGCGGTAAAGCTCAACAAGGTGGACCAATCAGTTACCTCACTTCAACCAAACTGGTTGAGGGAGTATGATGATGTATTCCCTTAAGACTTTACGAATCTTCTGCCACATAGAGAGGTTGATCATGAGATTGAGACTATCCCTAGATGTGAACATATCTCAAAAAGACCTTATAAAATGTCACTTCCAGAGGCCATTGAACTCAAGGAACAACTTATGGAACTCATTGAGCAAGGATTCATTCGACCCAGTACTTCTCCTTGGGGTGCACCAATTCTTTTTCAGAAGAAGAAGGATGGAACCTTAAGGTTATGCATAGATTACCGTGGACTGAACCAGGTAACTGTCAAGAACAAGTATCCAATTCCAAGGATTGACGAACTCTTGGACAGGCTCCACGGCGCCAAAATTTTTACAAAGATTGATCTAAGGTCAGGATATTACCAAATCAGGATCAAGGAATCAGATATTCCAAAGACGGCTTTCAACACTAGGTATGAGCACTACGAATTCACAGTAATGTCTTTTGGTCTAACAAATGCTCCTACAAGCTTCAATCGACTTATGCAGGATATTTTCAGACCTTACCTGGATGATTTTCTCTTGGTTTTCTTTGATGACATTCTGATCTATTCTAAGAACGAGGCAGATCACGAAGAACATGTTCGCAAAGTACTTGATCTTATTCAAGAACACCTACTTTACGCTAAAGAGAGCAAGTGCACTTTTTGCTCACCAAAGGTCAACTATCTTGGATTTGTCATATCGGCTGAATGGATTTCACTAGACCTAGACAAAGTCAAGGATATCGTTGATTGGTCTCAACCATCCACCGTCAGTGAAATAAGAGGATTTCTTGGAATAACGGGATGGTACAGGATTTTTGTCAAGGATTATGCACGTATTGCTGCACCTTTGACGGAACTCCTGAAGAAAGGAATGAGGATCGAATGGAAGACCGAGCACGAGTCTAGCTTTGCTAAGCTAAAATAATTCTTGGTCTCAGCTCCTATTTTAAAGCTTCCATACTTCAGTAAAGAATTTGAAGTAGCAACCGATGCTAGCAAATCTGCTTTAGGCGGAGTTCTTACTCAAGAAGGAATACCGGTGGTGTATACTTCGTGAAAGCCGAGGGATCATGAGAAGAATTATCCTACTCATGATTTGGAACTTTTAGCGGTTATACATGTGCTGAAGTTATGGAGACATTATCTTCTTGGGCGCAAGTTTCAGCTAGTGACAGACCACAAGAGCTTAAAATGGATTTTTACTCAACCTATTCTTAATATGCGACAACAGTGATAGATAGAGCTATTACAAGAATATGACCTTGACATAAAGTATAGACTAGGGAAGGAGAATGCAGTTACAGATGGTCTTAGCCGAAAATATTTTCTCGGTGCTATCTCTATTCCAAATAACCCTATCCGGGATAGAATCAAAGAAGCATCCTTGGTAGATCCAGAATACCAACGTATAGTATCATTAGTTCAGGAGAATAAGATGTCTAAAGCCAAAGATTACTCTCTTATGGGAGGATGTCTTTACTACAGACATAGACTCTATGTACCCAAAGATCCAGCCTTAAAGAAGTCCATTTTGTATGAAGCACACGATAGCCCTATATTTGGATATCCAGGCTAGGCTAAAACTCTTCATGCTGCCACGAGGAGTTATTTTTGGTATGGAATGAAAGGAGACATACTTCGCTATGTGAGGCAATGTCTTTCTTGTCAGCGGATAAAGGCCGAAAGGATCAAGTTACCAAGGCAACTTCAACCTCTTGACATACCCCAGATGAAATGGGAATGCATCAGTATGGATTTTGTTATAGGATTACCTTCTACAGGAGGTTATGATTCTATTTTAGTGGTTGTTGATATGCTCACAAAAGTGGCTCATCTAATACCCATAAAGACAACCTTTACTACTTCAGATGTTAGCCGGGTATTCATCAAGTAGATTTTTAGGCTACATGGTCTACCCAAGCGTATCGTCAGTGATAGAGATGCCAAGTTTACATCAAAATTTTGGACTTCTCTTTTCCAATCTATTGGGTCACAATTAGCTTTCAGTACAGCATACCATCCGCAGAAAGATGGGCAAACTGAAAGAGTTAATCAAGTCATCGAGGACATTCTCAGAGCCTATTGTTCGCAAGAACCAAAGAATTGGTTACAATATCTACCTTTGGTGGAGTACGCTTATAATTATTCCGAACACAGAAGCATTGGAATGTCACCTTTCAAAGCTCTTTATGGACAGGACTGTTTAGCACCACTGAACTTCTCAGATCCAACCATCAGGGTAGAAGCCTATAGGAAGATGTTAGAAGACATGGAAGCTCAGACTAGAGCTATTCGCCAGGACATTCAGGCAGCTCAGGATAAGCAAAAGCACTATGCAGATAAGAACCGTTCATAAAGAACTTTCAAAGAAGGGGATAAGGTTTTTCTACGAGTCCGACCAAAGAAAAGCAACTTATCTCTAGGCAGATATAAGAAGCTAAGCCCAAGGTATTGTGGGCCATTCGAGATCATTAAGGTTGTGAGTGACCAAGCCTACAAGCTAAAGTTACCTGCAAACTTGAAGGTTCATGATGTATTCCACGTCAGCTTACTCAAACCCTATATTCCTAACCCTGATCAATTCTTGGACTCACATCAGATATTCATGCTAGCACAAGGAGTTCTCGAGCTCCAACCTCACTATGTACTTGAAATAAGGGAAAGAAAGTTATGCAACAGAACTATCACAGAGCATCTAGTAAAGTGGAAGGATTACCATGAAGAAGATGCAACTTGGGAGGACAAACCAACACTCATAAAAGATTGCCCAAACACATTCTTGAGATGAGGACATCTCAAATTTTTCACGTTGGGGAGGTTGTAAGGTCTCTGACCCCGATCAAAAAGAGCACCATTGTACCTTGAAATGAATACACTGAAAAAAGTCACTATTTTTAGCTTTCAGAATTCTGTCTCAGTGCCATGATTTTTAGAATATTTTAAGGCTTTGAAATGTGAATTAAAATAATTTTTGTAAAAAATTTCCAAAAATAGTAAGTTTTTGGTCACCCGCCCCGTCCAGTTTTGACCGTCTCGAAAAACTGCACCTGTACCCCGAATTTCAAAAAAATGCATTTTCGGACCCAGGGGCTGCTAAATATGGCAGGTACTTGGGCCAGTACGCCTTAGTTAGAGCTTGCTATAGAAATTTTCGGCATCAAATTCCGACTCGTATGACCCGTTTTAGCCTAAGATCAATTTTTCCCAAAATTGTTCGGGGAGGCACCGGGGGCTCGAGGCTGTGTGGGAGTAGGTTCTAGGCCACTCCAGGTCAGCTTTAGCAGCTAGGGGGCGTCTTTTGTCCTTGTGGGAGTCTTGGGAGAGTTTCCAAGCTTGCAACTAAGTGTGAGAGCCAGTTAACCAAGCCAACTGGACACTTGGTGGGTAGGCAACTGGACTTGCCTTGCTTAACTGGAGTAGCTCCCAGATTCAAATAGCAAGCAGGTTCGATTTTCAGCTTGAGGAGGCCTATTTAAAGGTGTGCTTACACACACACACACATGCTCACACACACACCCAGTACACACACACACACCTACACACACCTTGGGGAGGTGCTGCCGGCACGCACACAATTTTTGAAGGAGAAGCAAGGAGGGAGGTGCTGCTGAAATTCTCATCTTGAGGATTCATTGGATCAGAAAAATCAGAGGATTATCAGCCCTAATCACAGTAATTATGGTTTAATTACGGTTCTTCTTAAATCTCATCATTACTCTCCCATATTCTTCGTCTACTATGCCTACTTTCAGCTATAATTCCCAATAGCTGCTCTCTAAGTTTACATAGCTATACTCCATTACATAATCATTATTCAATTAGCTAAATTATGCAGCCATTCATCATCCTTAATCAAGGATTAATACATGATTAGGAAAGATTATCTCTCTAGGCAGCATAGTTAATAAATTGATAGCCCAGTAATAGTGTAGATTTGATGAAATTCATTCTTTTACCACTCAATAGTGTTGTAATTAAATTAGAATCAATCTTCTCCCACATTAAAATGTGATTAAGGCTGAAAATTAATCCGTCATTAGGCCATTAAGAAGAGAATTTTCTATCACACATGCCTGCAGTAATTCTGCATCTTCAAATTGCTCTAAGAAAATGATTGAGCTTGCTTCCTTCATATCTTTTGTAAATCAATAAGTAAAATTCTGAATTTCTTAATCATCTAAGCCAAGTGATTGACCTTAGAACCAGTTCCCATAGGGTAAGTAAAGAATTACCCTCAAAATTGCTAGGTCTCGAAGGAAACGTCTAATCTCTTGCATAAGGAGGATTCTTTAATGATTCTAATCTGCCAATTGGTTTGTTATGATGCTCTCGGACTTTATCTCTTTTCCAAGTTTATCATTTAAAGTAGTGAGTAAAAGGGCCCCGGTTAAGAGAACTCCCTTTTGGTGGTGCCCATGACCGCGAGGTGGGAACGAGCAATGTGAACGGAAAGGGAAAAGCTCCCATGGATGAACAAATACCGGCCATCTCACGGGCCATTGACGAAGAAATGGAAGAGGTAGATCATAATTTCATTCAAGTTGTTTAATTTAACATTGCATACGTTTAGCTAGTAATGAACATATCCCCAAAAATGTTGGAGAAATCCGACGGAAATCTCGGCATTAAATTCATTTGTACATTAAAGTCTAAAGTAGGAAAGAAATGATTGATGGGTATGCTGTTTGCAATAGGAAAGAATGTCTACTAGGAAAAATTTAGCTCGACATGTTCATTCTATTTCCAATGTTGAATCAGTCCTGACCCCCCTACTGATCAAAAGGGGCAGAGTTCCTCGTTAAGGGATCTTGAATCCACGACTTGCTTTTTATGCGGTGCATACCCACGACTTGCTTTCTATGCGGTGGGAACCCATGTCTTGCTTTCTATGTGGTGGGAGTGTCCATGTCGTGCTTTCGATGTGGTGGACATACCTAGTGGTATGGACAGCTAGGCGACAACGGGAGGAGTAAACTCTTGCTGGAGGGGGGATGTTGTACCTCCAGAACATTGGAATTTTAATGAATAAGTTTGAGTAGAATTTTTTCTAGGATACTGTCTTGGTGCCGTTTGCAATACTGATTGAAGGGCTGTCTTAACAAACAATGTGATTCGGAATCTAATCAAGGAATCTCTATGTTGAACAACCATTGTGGTAGTAATTAGGACACACAAGGAAGTGTGAGTGTGGGGGTTTGGATCAGGTTACCAATGCCTATGAGAAGGGTGGTCCCGATTGGTCGGGAACTCTTTGTCCCCATAGTGTTAATATCGATACTAGTAATACTCATTGCCTCTAGAGCGGCGAAGTCTCAGTGTACGTGCCTCTGAAACATGGGAAAAAAGGCACTCGAGGTTTCTCTCCTCTTGGAAGGTGGGTCTTAGGATAGCTAGATAGTTTAAGTAGGCTTCCCCTGCGAGGTGGAGCTAGATCTCTTTGCTAGTAGGCTCGAACTTGATTCACTTTGTGATGAGAGATCGTCCGTTAGTTGAACCCTGAACCACTTTGTTTGCTTCTTTTATAGATCTAGTGGCCACCAGGTTCACCATCAGATCCGCCGTTTGATACGGCGGGGTGGGGACCTCACAATTACTGAACGAAATAAGGTTGTCTTCAGTAAGGGTGAAGGGGATCAGATGCAGATCCTCAACTATGATGAATTCTGGGAGCATATTTTTGCAAGAAGTAAAGCCAAAGAGAATGCTAAGCTGGAAGTAGCAGGTTCAGTTTCAGAGGAGCTTAATTTGAGCAAGGAAGAAAAGGTAAAAAATGAATTTAATGCTCGAACAGATTTATATGAATTTTTTTCAAAGATTGCTCGCATGGACGCTATCTCTAATAATGGTTCCACTGAAGACATAAATTGTACAGCAAGTGGTTCACAAGTTGTTGACCTTGATATGGGTTATTATGAAGGAGTTCATCAAGCAGATGAGCCTCTACAGGACATTACTAAAACTATCAGTACTATAGCCGAGCAGGGCAACATGTTTGTTGCAGATGACGAAGCTATTATATACACAGTAGCTGATGAAGTGATGAAAATTATGGACCCAACACAGGATGAGCCTGAGGATGTCAATGAACCTATGATTGCTACTAACAATATCCTTGCTGATGTTGCTATCACAAAAGAGGATTCTATAATCGATGAATTTGTGTCTAGATATGAAGGAGATGTTTACGACAGTATAGAAGAGCTTTCTGATGCATATACCTCTTCAGAGGGGGTGCCAGATGAGCCTTTACAGCTCTATAATGTATTGCTAAGTAATATGGATGCAGAGGGTGATATCGAGGAGTATTTCTTGGATCATATTGATTGTGAACAGGTTATCGACAGAGATTTTACATATACGCCTGTACATGGACTACATGAGGAGATAACTCCTACAGTTTTGGTTAATGTTGAGACTTCTAAGAGTGATTTTCCCGAGGATGCTATGGATGAAGATCTACAGGATAAAGCTGTTTTTCATGATCAAGCTGAAGTCCCAACAGGTGAAAATTCATCTGATGATACAGGTCGAGAGACTCCCAAAGTTTTTCTTGATGGCTATGAAGCTAGAGGGGGTGATGATGCTAAATCATCCTTGATACGGCATAAAATGCACAGGGTTTTCATTTGCTTGGACAATGTGCTAGATGTGGCTGGATTTGGATGCTATGCCTATTGATGCTTATGTCAGTGATGTCTTGGCTGCCAGTAAAAGGGAGCCAGATTTCTTTAATGATTTCTGGTAATGCGCTTAAGTTGCCAACAGTTTACAGTATGTGGGTGCTGCTCAGGTGAAGCTCTAGTATATTGCGGAGCCCATCAATGTTATGTGATCTTGATGGTGTTTGATCCAAGAGATTCTAAGGATATTCATAAGAAGATTCAATATGGATGGATATTGATCAGTATGCATAGTAATTGCGTGCTATTTGAACCAGGGGTAGCATATCTACACCAGAAATTCTTGATGTTGATTGATACAAGAAATGTATGCGCATGTGGATATTATGATGCTTCAGTGTGTGGGCAATTTCTTGTTATCCCATTTGATCCTGGGAGTTACTAAAGTGCAAGTTGCAGATGCAGAGGATACTAGATGCCTGATGTAGCACGCTGCATGATGCAAGGATTTGTTTTCTAGATTATGCTAAGTTAGAAGTGTGTTTGGTTATGCATTCAATAAGGTAACATGGCTGGCTTCCAGATGACTTCTTTGAACAATTGCTGAAGTATCTTTACATCTTTTGAGTTGGTTCTGCTACTAGAACTTGAGGTAAAGGACTTGACGGCCATTCCGTGTGCAGACAAAGTAAGGCATACTTGAGCTTGACAGGGTTCCTTAAAGAGAGCTTAATGGTCAAGCCGTGTGCATCATTAACTGGAGCACTTGAGTCTGGCGGGGTTCACTAAACAGGTTCTCCATAATTGAATGCTTTGAAGATACGGCAGATACAGTTCAGAGACTTTTGATGGGCAGCTACATAATGATTAAGCTAGAACATTGATGATAGGGTATAAGCCTTATTTCATTTTTTTGTAAGTTTATTAGTTACGATAGTCTGATGATGGAAAAGAGCTTAAGGTACCTAAAGCAGATGCATATTGAAGTGTAGTTGGCACAGACCGTAGGCTGTGCAGGTTCAGAGGGGGTGGATGTCGTTCAGCTCTATTGCCATGTAGAGAAACAGAGAAGACAAATGCAAGCTAAGCTTCTTTGAAGCCTACACATTTAATGGTCAACGATCAGGGCTTGTTAATAGGCCAAGTTTAATGATTAATGTATGCCAGATGCGGATTTCAAAGGCAACTGATACCTTAATGATGCCAAAAATGACTATCCTTGAAGTGAGCACATATGGGATTTTATGATCTAGAACTGTAGTGCTTGAAGTGCTCTACTGGCCTATCTTTACGGCTCATCGATTGGAGCTAAGAAGTTATGGCATATTGAAGTTTGAGTCGATTGCAGATCCGTACCGGATTGGGCAACTGTAGCTGAGGTGAAAAAATAAAATGAATGCATAGGCCTGAAGTGCTCACTTTATGGAGTGCGTCGATATTTTCGGAGCAGTGATCAGAGTCCCGGTCGCCAAGATATTAGCCGTTAAAGATTCACCGGGGGCCGGCTTCGTACCAGTTTGGTCCGCTCGATTGGAGTGCAGCAAAGTAAGTGCTCGAAGAGAATCTTGTCCAAAATATTATCTTCGACAGTGCATTGATAGTAGCTACATGTACGTCAAATGTGGTGTACATCTCATTAAGTACAAAAACTTCCTGAAGAGCTTCATGTGATCTCATGGAAAGCATTGATTGCGGGATTGACCACGAGGGGAGAGAATCCTTGATGAGACTATTGACAAGGACTACTCGAAAGAGATGTCGTGCTTGGCAGTGCTTTGGCCGACATGTATGCTAAATGTGATGCCCTTACAAAGGCTATGGCCACCCATACTCACAATTCAAATGGCCGCCCAAGGGCCACAACCTTGGCCGCCCACTTAATAAACTAAGGGCTTTAATGTGTAAGGGTAAAATAAAAAGCAAAGCATGGCGGGCAAGCAGACAGCGAGGGGCGCAGGGGGTGAGATGATGCTCGCAGCGCCTTCCCTGAGGCTCAGACGAGCATGCTCGTGAAGCGAAAACTCCTCGGCAGCCCAGGGAAACCACTTTCGAAGCCTGTCTCGGTGAATTTCATGCTGGTCGAACCCCGGCCCTGCCACGTCATAAATAGGACTCCCACGCCACGTCAGCGATGGTGCCGTCGTTGCAGGCTGTGGGTAAGTGAGACGGGGTGAGGAAAGAGAAAAAAATATAGGGTTACAAGGGGGAAGCAAGAGAGGCATGAGGAGGATCTCGATTAGGAGAAAAAGAAACGCTCTCTCTCTCCCGCGCTCTCTCTCTCTCTCTCGTTCGTGTTGGGGACAACAGGGCAAGGAAGGCTTTTTCTCTCTTTCTCGAGTTTTCACAAGGGGGAAGCCAAGGCGAGGAGGAAGAAGGTAAGCAAGCGGAGCTTGAGAAGAGCTTCTCGAGGCAAGAAAGAAAAGCAAGGGAGGAAGCTTGTTGAGGCAAGCAAGTAGGTCGAGAAGACCTTGTTGAGGCAAGCAAGCGAAGCAAGAGAGGCATGCGGAGGATCTCGATTAGGAGAAAAAGAAACGCTCTCTCTCTCTCTCTCTCCCGCTCTCTCTCTCTCTCTCTCTCTCTCTCTCGTTCGTGTTGGGGACGACACGGCAACGAAGGATTTTTCTCTTTCTCTCTCTCGAGTTTTCACAAGGGGCAAGCCAAGGCAAGGAGGAAGAAGGCAAGCAAGCGGAGCTTGAGAAGAGCTTGTCGAGGCAAGCAAGAAAAGCAAGGGAGGAAGCTTGTCGAGGCAAGCAAGTAGTGATAGCCGTTTTTCGGCTCTTCGTAATTGTCACAGTGATTTACCTCACCCTACCAAAATCACCCAAACACTGTGGCTATCCCTACCATTTCACTGTACATAGGCGTGCGTGAGTCACGGGACTTTTCCCATATCTTCTTAAAAAACCCTCAATTAGCTAGTCATTGGGCTAGTTGAGCCAAAAAAATAAAATAAAATAAAAAATATAAGTATATTATGGCCCATGCGTATGTAAATATTTCTTTGTATATAGGGCCTAAATAAAGGATTTTTTCATAATTATTTTGGTATTTATTTAAATATTTCTACCTAGGTGTGTTATTTATGCTCTGTACATTGCCTCACCATTACCACAATTTTTCTTACCATTTTTCATATTCTTTATTCCATATAGAAATATTTTCATGTAAGCTTCTCTTATATTTGGTGTAACTCCACCCCAACAAAAATCCAAAAAAACTAGTTTTATTTATGTGTATATTTTTTCACTATTGTGATTTTTCCCTTCCTACATCTATTTTGTTTTTTTTAGAACACCAAAAATATTTATCTTTTTATGGTAGCCTCATAATGAGAGAGATTTCTTTTGACCCCTTTATATTTTTTCCACTTATATTATTTATATTTGACATGTACATATTTTTTAGACCCCTCAATATTTGATTTTCTTAGTTGTACTATTCACTTATATCATAATCTCAACAATATCTTCAATTATAGACCTACCAAATAAGGTCAAGGGTAGGTGGCATGCATACATACACTATGGAGGGCTCACTCTTGGAGGTATTCAAAAGAATCATCCAAAGAAGGACCCCACAAGGACCTTGTGCAGTGGAAAAAAACGGTCGGTTTTGCTGAATTTTTAAAGTTCACTTGCTCTCCGAATTTGAAAAGGTGATACAAACAAAAGTTGTAGCTCGTGGGCTGAACTTTTGCCTCAATTTTTTCATATTTTTTTGAGCTACGAGCTGTGAGCTATGATTTTATTAGTGGACCCCAGTTTTCCCATGCTATGCAGCCACACTCTCTCTTCCACTTTATCATTTTCCTCTTTCACACACACTTCTCCACTCATCATCCCCACCTCTCTCACCACTCCTCTCTGCACCTTACTCACCTTCTCCTCAACCTTGAAGAATAAGAGAAACCATGGTGAACTCATACCTCCCACACACAATTCCCTTCAAAAATTGACCACCTAGTCTCCTTTTTCCACCTCCAATTTACCCATATCTATAAAAAAAACCACAAAATTCAGCCTCTTCTCTTAAAAGACAGCATCATGGTGGTTGATTACTCAGCTTCAATTACCTTGTCTCTCAAGGAAGGTCAAGAGTGGAGAAAAAATGTACCGTCAAAGCTAGTGGACCGTCAACAAGCGTCAAAATTGGCCCTACTCAAGACACTTGGAGCATCAACCTTGTAAGAAATCCACTTTTTCTTACCTCTTAAGAGTTTTTATTCCTTATTTGTATCCTACATGGATACTCCCATTGTAAATATCCAATTCCATTTGTAAATTAATACTAACTCTACTAACACTAACCCACTATGAAAAGTCATATCACCTCCATTTCTCTCCTCTCTCTTTCCCCACCAACTTCTTGATAATTCCAAGCAAAAGAAATTAGATAAATTGCTGAAAATCTAACCCAACCATGGTTAGAGGAGTAACCCTAGCCTTCAAAATTGCTATAAAAGGAGGGTGTAGCTAGCACAAAAGGGAGAGCCATAAGCAAGAGCACTATGCTATAGCTTGAGAAGCCAAGCTCAACCTCTCTAGAAGGAGCTCTTGAGTGGAAGCTCATTGTCTTATGCATGTGCATGTGTTGTAATAGGGGATTAGCAAGGGAACTCTATGCCATTGTAAGAGAGAGAGTGATCATTCAATTGAGAGTAGGAAATCTATCATTTCTCCTACTAGTGTAAGCCCAACATTTGCTGAATCAAGGAGGGTGGATTTGGACTAAGCTTGGATACTTTGTCTCCCTTCCAACGTGAAGTAATGGACAACAATGATGCGTAAGTGTCTTGGTGTTTTTTGTTAAGTTCTTGATAGCTTTGTCTCTGGTGTTGTCATCAATCTAGCCATAAATCCCACATACTGTAAGAGGGCGACAGGGTGGAGAGGACTCCCCTGGCTTTAAGACAGTGATTGGGGTGGCTTTTCTTGTGATGTGTTGTGGTGAAATTTACGCAAGCTATGTTGAACAAATACTAATCTCACTTTGATTTGTCATGACAGATTTGTAAGAAGGTATTAATGCAACAAGCACCCCCTCCCCCTTTCTCTCTCTTTCTTACATATATATATTTATGTTTGCTTGATCATTAACGATACACTCCAAAGCAGCCCGAGCACCATCTCTCTCTCTCTCTCTCTCTCTCTCTCTCTCTCTCTCTCTCTCTCTCTCTCTCTCTCTCTCGTGTTTTAGTGTGTGAGAGTATTCCATTGGTGTTAGGGTTAGTGTAAATTCCTTGCTTGTTTGTGGGTTGCTCTAACGATTCTCCTCTTTTGCGTCCTAGTTCGCTCTTAAACTAGGTGGTGCCCCTTGTGTAGTTGGGATTTGGCTGGGGGTTTGTTGTTTTGGTTTGTGTTGTGTTGTGCCCCAGCCCCATTGAGCATCACGGGAGCCTTGAAGGGTGTCTAGAGGTTGCTCTTCTTGTTGCCCGCCCCGGACCGCCTCAAATTGGTGCCCCCACTGAGGACAGGCTTGTGTATGTTTTGTGAAGGCTCAACCTTTAGCATAATCAAGTAGCTAGCATGAATCACGAGAATTTGTATGATCCCTTCATTCCCATTGCAAGGCAAAAGGTACACATAATTGTTAGTACTAAGTTGCAATTTCAGCGAGTAATTCGTAGAATTTTAGGTCCTCTTAGGTTAGCCGAGATAAACACTTCGGTAAATCCTTTTATTTTGCCTCTCATTAGGTACGATATTAGCTTGGACGTCTATATTTTTGTGTTATTTTAAGCATTAGGACATGCATAGGCCATGGATAATGGCCCAAGAATAGAGGGTTTTCCCTTTCATTTTACTCCACACATTAGAATAAACGTTGCAATTAGTAGAAAGATCCATTTTCAACAACGAATGGTATTCATGTTTGGTGCCCAAAGAGTAGGAGAAATTCTTGCATCACCAAACCCTGTTATTCTACCTCTCATCAACTACCACACTTCTTTTGATGTACATGTGTTCATTTTATTTTAAAATGAAGTGCAGCCCGGCAAAATAGTGTGTATGTTTGTTTTTTCTTTGTCCAAGTTGTTACAAGAAACAAAAAAACGATCATTTGTTCTAACTGGGAATGTGTGTGCAGTGAAAGTTCAATCCTTAGAGATCTAGCTCTATTACCAATTGAGTTGCAGGAGCAAGTAGTAAGGCGTCTCCCTCATAACAAGAGGGTGGTGAAGTTAAGACGGAAGGTCGTACGCGTGGATTCCATTTTCCTCTTGTTGTTGGGCACTAAGGAAGACCGTGCATTCATCCAACTAGTGTGTGCCCTAAGATTGGTAAATAGAGTGAAATTTGGCGTTTGGCGAGTGCATTTCACCATTGAGGAAGACTCTTCAGGAAACTTGCAGCCAGAGTTCATGCTTCATAGACTCACATTTGGTGAATTTTTCCCTCATTTGCGTCTTATTAATAGTCTTCCTTTCGCTTTCAACAAAGGAGATAGGGAGCTATTCAGAGCTTGTCTTAATAAAGAGAGCATAGAGAAGATTGCAAATTTGTATAAATTCTCATCCTTCTCTACTTTCTATGACACTTTGTTCATAGAGACATTGTAAATCTCTTTATGCTTTTGAATGATTTAACCATAATCCTAAGGAGTTTTTGTCCAGGAATTTTGTAGCACAAGTGGAGTCTTTAAATCTTGCAAACTTGATTGGACTTGATGAGGATGTTCTTTATGAAATTGTGAGAAGGTTGCCTCACTCCGAGTGTGTGGAACTCGAAGGAAAGGAGCTCCTAGTCAATTGCTACTTTCTCACGGCCTTCGACGAGCATGAAGATCTAGTTTTTATACAAACCGCTTGTGCGTTGGGAATTGTAGAGCAAGTGCAATTTATCACTTGGGACGTGGTTGCTCTTTTGGATCCAGAAAATGAAGTTCTAGAGATTTCTGTTTATCGCCTTAGCTTTGAAGAATTTCAACCCTTCTTAGAGCTCATCAATAGTCTACCTTTTTGTTTTGATCAAACAAATCGAGACCTTATTGAAGCTTGGATAGTTGAAGAAGAAAACCTAGAGTGGTATTTTCTTACTTCTTCATTTGCAGGCGAGTGGTTCTAAATCTCTATTGTATCCCTTATTGTAACTCGTGTTGTAATCTTTCATAATAATGGAGAGCCAACGCCAAATGTCTGGATATCCTCTTTTCTTTGGAGAGCCTGGAGAGGATGCAGAATTATTTTTAGCAAATTTCAAGATGTCTTGCCGTATCAAGAGGATAGTAACCGATCACTAACGTGTAGAAATGTTTGAGGTGGTCCTTAGGAAAGATGCTAGTACTTGGTTTGACTCTTTGCCTGAGGAAGTTAAGGGGAATTACACAGAAGTTTTGAATCGTTTTAAGAGATACTTCTTTGATCCCCAAAACACTCAAAAACTATGGCAAGACATTGTTTCTCATAAGCAAAAAGACTTAGATGACTACTACTTGTACAAGCAAGAGTTTCTACGTCTTTGGGCTCTATGGATACGAAATGTTGCTAACCCTGGTGATGGTGCAG
Source organism: Adiantum capillus-veneris (assembly GCF_014529385.1). Lineage (NCBI taxonomy): Eukaryota > Viridiplantae > Streptophyta > Polypodiopsida > Polypodiales > Pteridaceae > Adiantum > Adiantum capillus-veneris. The sequence goes on from NC_140931.1 coordinate 48,235,223, forward strand.
AATTTTTAAAGAAGGAGAGGTTCATAGCCAGACTCTTTCCTGACCTTAAGGTAAAAGTTGAGGTGGCTGCACCTGCTACCTTTGATGCAGCTGAAACTAGGGCTGCTGAGAAATAGAGGAAACTCAAGTGCTTAAGGGGAGAGGTTCCAATAGAAGGTCTTAGACCCAAAGGTAAGTCACAAGCATCAACATCGAGGGAGCTTCCTAAGGTAACGGCGGAAGTAATTGAGAAGTTAAACGAATCTTTAAGCAGCCTGTCAATTCACCTTGCACAAGCTATAGGTCCAAAGGGACAAGCAAAGAAGTCTGAAGAGCGAGATCCACGACCTAGGAGAGTCTTGCAATGTTGGAATTGTGGAGAGTCTGGACATGGGATGTATAATTGTCCTTGGCCTCGTGGAGAGCCAGGGAGACCTAACTTGAATTACCCAGTGATGAATGCAGGAGAAGGAGCTGGTCAACAACCAAGGCTTCTACAAAGGCCAAATGGACCAAGACCACCTCCACAAGGGGTAGAAGGAGTTCCACCTTTGACAGATCCAAATGTGCATGTGGTAGAGGTGACAAATTCAAATGAGGTTGACATGGAAGCCAATGGCATTAAGCGTGGCCGAGGAAAAGGTAAAGAGAAAGAAGGAGTCACATCATAAAGTGACCATGGACAAGGCAAGAAGGCAAAGGAGACCAAGGAAGCTAAGAGGACTCGACGTTGTATCAATCTCCAAGACTTCCCTCTTGGACATGGTATGGCTCCATACAACCTGTTGGAAGACATGCGAGGTAAGGGTCCTGATATCTCATGGCCTCAGTTTCTTGCATTATGCCCACAAGTTAGGAGGGATTTAACAAAGGCAGTTAGCACTAGGAGAAAGGTAAAAGAGAGTTTTCCTGTTGTAAAAATTGCACAAGCTGAAATGAATGAGGACATTACACCGGTGCTAGACTGTTACATCAAAGGAAGATTGGTTAGGAAAGGTCTAGTGGATGGGGGTGCACAAATTTTCATCATGACAGAGGGACTCATGCAAAGACTAGGCATGCACATCCAGGAGACACCTGAAATCAAAGTCAAGATGGCAAACAATAGCAAGGCTAGGTGTGTAGGCATTTGTAAAAATGTCTTTGTAGAGGCCTTTGGCATTAAGAAAGCGGTGGATTTTTATGTTATGTCGACCAAGGGAAGTGGTTATCCATTTATCCTAGGAAGACCATGGCTAATGAAAATGCAAGCTTTGCAGGATTGGGAGAGTGGAAAGCTAATTTGCAGGAATGACAATCACAAGAAGGTTGTCTTTGACATGAAGGAGCAATGCCAAGAGGAGCTCCATGAAGAATCATCTCAAAGTGAGATGGAAGAAGGTTGGACCGATAGCACTTCAGAAGAAGAAAGTAGCGGCAGCATTACTGAAGAGGAGTCTTCCATCGAAGTCATGGGGGTAAGGTTTAAGCCAAGCAACCAAGAGACCTCTTGTCAAGGCTTGGAGGAGGTAGGTCCTCAAGAGAACGAAGGTGTTCAAGATGAAGGGATGCTGGAAGGTATGCTATCAACAACACTTACAAAGGATGAAAGAGAGGAGTTCAAATGTGTGCTAAGGAAGTTTCCTAGGCTTTTCGCTAAAGACGACACCGACGTGCGTGGGGTAGATGTTGTTCAACACAAGATTGAGTTAAAGCCTGAGGCCACACCTAAAGCTCAGAAGCTACGAAGGCTAGGAGTTATAAAGGAGCAGGCTCTACTCAAGGAGGTAAGAAAGCTTCTAGAAACAGGTTTCATTTATCCAGTGGAGAATTCAGAGTGGGTCTCTCCTGTTGTTGTCACTCCTAAGAAAAACAGAAAGTGGAGGGTGTGTGTGGATTACCGTCCACTCAATGAGGCAACAAAAAGAGATCACTTTCCCCTCCCATTTCAGGATGAGATACTAAATGAGGTAGCTGGTCATGAGAAGTACACTTTGTGTGATGGCTACTCAGGCTACTTTCAAATAGGTATCGCATTGGAAGATCAATTGAAAACAACCTTTATCACTCCTTGGGGTTGTTATGCTTTTAGAGTCATGCCATTTGGCCTGACAAATGCTCCTGCAACATTCCAACGCTTCATGAACATGGTGTTTCAAGCATTCTTTGGAAAGTCAATTAGGGTGTTCATTGATGATTTCTGCATTTATAGCTCAAAATCATTGCATCTACAAAGGGTAGAAGAAGGTTTAAAGAAGCTCTACGACATGGGAGGTCAACTCAACCCCGACAAGTGCCACATAGGTGAGGATGAAGTGATCTTGCTCGGTCACAAGGTTTCCTATAAAGGCATTGAGGTGGATCCTTCAAAGGCAAAGGCTCTTATTGAGATCCCATCACCGAAGAGTCTTAAGGAGGTCATCTCTTTCATTCAGAAGGTGAAGTATATGTCACGCTTCATTCACTTAGCTTCGGAGTTGCTTCATCCTTTGCAAAAGTTGACACAACAAGTAGAATTTGCATGGTTTGATGAGCTTGAAGAGTAGTTTTGTAACATTAAAGTCATTTTGTCAGAGCTACCAACACTCATGCCTCCTTGTTGGGAGTACACATTCTTTGTTAGCTCTAGTGTTGGAAGGGAAACAATTGGTGCTGTGTTGCTACAACAAGATCCCCACAGTACAAGGATGCGACCCATCTACTTTGCTAGTAGGGTCATGAATGCTTTGGAGAGAGACTACACAGAAGCAGAACTCATGATGCTTTCTCTCATGTTTGCGGTGAGAAAGTTTAGATCCTACCTGCTACCAAAACCTTTTGTAATTCTCACTGCAGAGAATTTGTTCCCTTGGGTGTCATCTCAAATGAATCTTAGTACTAGGATCTCAAAGTGGATTATGGAGTTGCAAGATTTTCAATACTCTTTCAAGGTAGAAGATAGTGTGCGTGCACAATTGGCAGGGATTCTCACTTATAGGGTGCATGAAAAGGAGATTAAGGTGCCTGAAGTAAAGACCATTCCATTACCACCACCAAAAAGTATTCCTAATGCTTTTACCTTGTTCTTTGATGGAGCTTTTCGTCGAGCCACAGGAAAAGCAGGGGGAGGGCTAGTGTTGCTCAACCCAAGTGGAGAGGTGGTCATGAAAGAGAAGGTCAATCTACCAGGTTCAACTAGCAACAATGAAGCAGAATACGACACACTACTTCATGGTTTGAAGATGTGCATTGGACAAGGGATAAAACGTCTCATGGTAAAGGGAGATGCACTTCTCATTGTTAAACAGATTTTAGGCATTTGGGCATGCAAGAATGAAAGCTTAAGGACAAAAGTTCATGCCATTCGTAAGATGTTTAATCAGTTTGAAGAAGTGCAACTATATCATATTCCGAGGAAACAAAATGAAGATGCCGATTTACTTGCACAACAAGCAGTTACATGTGTTGAGAGAGAAGTGCAGGTCATCATGGTGGCAGCAGCTGTCAAGCAACCGAGTGTGCGCTCCTTGCCGCACTGTCGAAGCAAGGGACTTGCCGATACACCGTATGCGAGCCACAAATGGCTCCAAGCACACAACAATCCTAAACTAGCAAGCTCAAGAAAACAAAGGGTGTGTCACTCACCGCTCTACGCTCGCCTTCGTGGTGGATTCCTCGCCGCGATGAAGAAGAAGCCGCAATCGTGCCGCGCTCAACCGCTTCACCGCCGTCGTGCCTTCGTAATGCTCGATCGCACACACACTCTCCCTCTCTCTCTCTCTCACACACACACACACAAGGAGGTGAAGAAGAAGAAGATGGAGATGGAGCAAGAGCACTCTTCAATTGCACAAATGAGAGAATGAGTAAAAATTAGGTTTAGTTGGCTTTTATAGGAGCTCACCCCATTCACACTTGGGCGCCCATGCTTAGCCAACTAATCCCTTGAATGTCCAAGTTAAAGTGCGCCTCTCATCGACGATCACTCTACCTTTCCCTATTGGTCCGATAAGCCCGGTATCTGACTCTAAATAATACAACGTTTATAGATCATAGGGTGTCCGTGTGCCGTGAGGGTTAACATGCCCCCCTTCCTGATGTAGATTCCGTCCTCGGAAGCTATTGAGTTGAAGCTGGTTCGTCGAGGTGGAAGAGCATTTGAGATGAATGTCCTTAGCCTTCTTCAGTCACTGCAAAATCAAACAACATTGGCACAGTAATTGCATTCTCTTAAAAAGCATATGCAGTTTTAGGTAGACATTTGATTGGTCAAAGAATTTCAAACAATTTGTAGCAATGAACATTAAATTGCAATGTAATCAAATGCATAAACAGATGTAAAGGCAAAAAATTAAACAAGTCTGGGGTCACTAATTTGACGGTCGAAAGGCACTAGAGATCGAATATTAATACCATGGGTAAGCTTCTTAATTTTCTGTGGTCAATTAAGTTGTTTAATCGCGAGAGCCAAGTATTCATGTTCAAGGGCTGACTAGAGGCTATACCTAGAAAACTTTGTAGTTAAGCTACCATAAAAGGAATTTCTCATGAAATCATCGCCTGTCTGATTACTTTTTCTTTGACCCCCCAAGGTCTTTTCACATTGATTCAATTATGATGTGTGTGCTTATTTTGTATGCCTTGGGTTTTTTGCGTTTCAAGGAAAAGCGCCCACACTGGGAACCTCTAGGGCTCTAGTACCATAGGCGATACATGTGAGTGAAGTACCAAATCAAGCTGAGATTTCTCTTCCAGCTTAAAATTTTACATTGTGGCACTTTGATTTTTTGTTTGTTCATTTTCAGCATTTTAATTTTGTAACTTTGGGGGGTCATATAACATTGTTACACTCCCCATGCTCATCACATTAGTAAACTCCCTTTATAATACTTAAGCTAAAGGTCAATAGGGTTAAGCCCACTAGAAAGCCCTAGTACATTTCATACAATGCTGCCTAAATCGGATTAAGAACCTAAGTAACCATTGCTTATTAGGAAGGCATTCCCCATGGTATTAAGAGAAGATCTCTAACACCTAGCTTGGTCAAACTAGCTTAGTCGGACTGCTTGATTTTTAAACCTAGACAAGTGATTATGACAAAACATTACATTGAATTAAATGTTTGATACTAAGCCAATGCACTGAATATTATGCTACCAATCACAATCAAAGCAGACAAACATGGATGAAAAAAGATAAGGGCAATGCTAATGGATAAGAAACACCTGTTTGTGTTGATGGTCGCGCTTGATTTGAAGGTTCCATGAAGGTCCAAATCCTATCAATAGCAACCCGCTCCTGTACACACTAGGAAACAAAAGGAATACCTCCAGGAGGCACATCAGTGGGAAAAGAGAACTTCGCTAATCACTCAACTCTAAAACAGAAACACTCCTATCGTACTAATCTTACCTACCCTCCATCACTCAAGTGATGAGGATCAAAGGTGTTTCATGGCATAGGTTTCTGTTTCACTGTACCAAATGTGACATGTGTAGGTCTGAGTCAATGTTTTGACTTTTAATGTGCATACTCGTTTGCTAATTGCTCTTGCTCTTTTTTTTTTTTTTTTGTGAGTATAAAGCTTTATATGTACATTCCCTAAGATCGGAGATTGAGAGGTCAGGGAAAAAGGTTGAGAGGGAAACAAATGAATGATGACTGTCAGCAAACACTCCCCCCTTCCTTGGGTAGATCATACCGTTTGAAATGAGCTTGTCACCCTTTGAAACCAATTGTTCCAGTTGGTAATAGGTGAGGATTTTTGCCAGTAGTTTTCTATTACCCTAGGTGCCTTGTCAAGCTGCAACGGTGGTAAGGTACTCTCCCAGGATTGAACTTGAAGTGGTTCATCAGGTGATTCTTGAACACTGGGAGGTGTGGATTCTTTTGTAGCTTCATGGAGGTCCACTACTATAGATGGAGGCGGTGTAGAAGCTTTTACCTCTATGGATGTATTACATGATGAGCTAGAATCTTCATGGGACTCCCCCCTTCCTGAGCTAGGTGGAACAAATCGTTCTTTCTTTGGTACCCAAACTAGCTCTGGACTAAGTGTGTAGCATTCTGTGATTTTTTTCTTTCCACGATCATTGATTCGTTTTGGAACTACGGGATTGGGCTCACTTGGGTCAGGTGATAGGTAAGAGCACAATCTACGTTTTGGCACCCAGATTTGATCATTTCCTTGATAGTAGCCTTGGGCTTCCAATAGTCGTTTAGGAATCCAACGCAGCGTTTCTTTACATTTCTTGGAGTGAGTGGTACGGTTCTTACTAGGTTTCCGTTTTTTTGCATCAACCATGCTCACTACAGAGGTTTTAGGGACCCACTTGTATATTTTCTCTGTTATATTAGGATGGTTCTTGTGTGTCTCAAGCTTTCTTTCAACTACATTAGTTGAAGCTCTAGAGAGTTGGGCTATGGGGACGTATGGTTCAACCTCCTGGACATGCAATGTCTTGGGTTTTATTTCCTTGGGCAATATCTCAGGGACTATGGCTTGAGTGGTAGGGCTAAGAGTTGGTTTTTGCATTGTAACACCCCCAGTCCCCCAATCAATAGTGCATTTGGTGGCTATCATCCACGTGCGGCCTAGGTTTATATTACCCTCCATAGTTCCAGTAGGCATGACCAAAAAGTCTTGAGCTACCACCCCATTGTCATAACTGACAGAAGTGTGCCAGATTCCAAAAACCGCAGTTTTTTTCTTGTTGACACCCTTGACTTGGATAATACTCTCAGATAGAGGTGGCTTCCCTAACTGACACCACACCCCATAGGATAGCAGATTGTATTTAGCACCCGTGTCCAATAAGGCGTTATATAGCACTTTTCCATAGGCACTATTTAACTCAATGGGGTATCGTAGAGGTGTGTCAGAGTCCAACCCATCCTCTTCGTGTGCTTCATTTGCATCAGGTTCCGAGCGAGTAGCTCTACCTAATGTTTCCATGAAACGGCTAAACATACTAGTACTAGGCTGTGGAGCTTCGGGAGGTGCATGGCCTTCTCTCTCAGTGTTTTGGGTAGGGTATGCTTCCATGATTTCTGAGTCGGAGGAGGAATCACTAGCGGCCATTTTAGGGTCTTGGGTGGTGCTACCTTGTGTCCCCGCTGAGGGTCTAGAGCTTATCGTGGATGGGTAATGGGTGTCCGTATGAACAGAGGCACTCTCAATATGATCGTGCTCTAACATTCGTCCAGAGCGTAAGTGCATGTGCTTTTGATACCCTAAGGTGTCAAAAAGCTGCTCTAGGAGGCCTTGTGACTAGTTTTTAGCGTGTTTTTTGTTTGCTTTTTTGCTATATTTTTTAGAGCGTGTCGTGGAATGGGCCGTGTGATAGCTCGAAACGAGCGTATCGGTCAGAGGGTCGTGCCGTGCTTTACAGCCCTCCGTTTGGTCACTCTATGCTCTCGGAATCCCTAAAACTGTCAATTTCCAGTAGGGAACTAGGCCCAAACTAGAAAGTCTAAGGGTGCAAGTGGGAAGAGAAAGGAGGAGAGTGGAGGACTTGTCCCACATGCTCTCATTCTCTCTTGAGGGAGTAGGGTATATATATAAGAGTGAGTCTAGTATATGTCATAAGACTGAGGACTGAGGCCTGGGCCTGGGCTTGGGCTTGGGAAGATGATCCCGATCCCGATCTATCTTTTATACAAACCAACCCGTCCGTTTTAAGAGTCACGTTTTTTATTTTCGAAAAATATCGCCGCCCACTCGCTCGCGTTTTTAATTTCTGAAATTTTTTTCCTTTATTTATTTATTTATTTATTTATTTACTTTTTTTTCCAAAATATATATATATATATTTTTTTGTTGATGCAGAAAATACAGAAATTGAAAAAAACGCAGAAATTGCAGAAAATGCAGATAAACGCAGAAATTACAGAAAATGCAGAAAAAACGCAGAAATTGCAGAAAATACAGAAAAAAACGCAGAAATTACAGAAAATGCAGAAAAAACGCAGAAATTACAGAAAATTGACAGAAATGCGGAAAATTGCAGAAATTGAAAACGCCGAACTTGAAAATGCAGAAATTGCAGAAATTGAAAAAACGCAGACAACAGCAGAAATTGAAACTTGACAGCAATTGCAGAAAACGCAAAAAACAGAAACCTTCCACACACTCCTTCCCTGCCTTTCCTATGATAGAAATTGCACCACAAGGAAGCGTAAAGTGCTAACCGAGCTTAGTGTAGGGCATATCCCCGGCAACGGCGCCAAAAATGTGCGCTCCTTGCCGCACTGTCAAAGCAAGGGACTTGCCGATACACCGTATGCGAGCCACAAATGGCTCCAAGCACACAACAAGCCTAAACTAGCAAGCTCAAGAAAACAAAGGGTGTGTCACTCACCGCTCTACGCTCGCCTTCGTGGTGGATTCCTCGCCGCGATGAAGAAGAAGCTGCAGTCGTGCCGCGCTCAACCGCTTCGACGCCGTCGTGCCTTCGTAATGCTCGATCGCACACACACTCTCCCTCTCTCTCTCTCACACACACACACACACAAGGAGGTGAAGAAGAAGAAGATGGAGATGGAGCAAGAGCACTCTTCAATTGCACAAATGAGAGAATGAGTAAAAATTAGGTTTAGTTGGCTTTTATAGGAGCTCACCCCATTCACACTTGGGCGCCCATGCTTAGCCAACTAATCCCTTGAATGTCCAAGTTAAAGTGCGCCTCTCATCGACGATCACTCTACCTTTCCCTATTGGTCCGATAAGCCCGGTATCTGACTCTAAATAATACAACGTTTATAGATCATAGGGTGTCCGTGTGCCGTGAGGGTTAACACCGAGATACCAGGGATTGGAGTCATTGGCTCCCATTATCGGCTACATTTTGGAGGGTGAGTTTCCACAAGACTTCACGAAGGCTCAGAAGAGGAGACTCATGAAGAAGTCAAGTTTCTATCTCTTCCTAGAAGGCTCCCTCTATCAAAGAGGGAAGGATCAAGTGTGCAGAAGAGTACCAACTATCGAGGAAATTCCAACCATTCTAAAAGGTTTGCATGAAGAGGCATGTGGTGGTCATTTTGCCCAAGAATCAACTGTGAAGAAGATTTTGCTTGCGGGGTATGTTTGGCCAAGCTTGCATGTGGATGTTCAGCATTGGTGTAAAAGCTGTCACAATTGTCAGATAAATGGAAATAGAAGGTTGGTGCATGGCCCGAGGCAAATAGTGCTTGCAAATGGACCCTTTGAAAAGTGGGGCATTGATGCTATGGGTCCTCTGTCTAGGACAAAAAATGGTAAACTCTACATTCTAGTGGCTGTAGACTATATGACTAGGTGGGTGGAAGCACAAAGTGTAGCAAAGGTAAATGAGAGGACAGTGAGCAAATTCGTCTACACTCACATTTGTTGTAGATTTGGCACACCTTTGGAGATTGTTTCTGATAATGGTCCAGGGTTTAGAAAGGGATTGCTCACAGAAGTCTGTGAAGAACTTCGCATTCTACATCGTCACAGTACACCCTACTATCCCCAATCAAATGGTTTGGTGGAGAAGGCTAATGGTGTCATTGCAGGAATCATTAGAAAGATGGTGCAAAACAAGACAAAATTATGGGATGACTTCTTGGATGGTGCCTTGTGGGCATATCGAACCACATATAGGGAAGCCACGGAGTTCACACCATTTCACTTGGTCTATGGTCAAGAGGCTTTGCAGCCTATCGAGCTCAACATTCCAACAATGCGACTTCATGGCAAAGGAGCACAAGATGATCAAGAAGCATGGATGGATCGACTTCTTACCTTAGCTGAGCTTGAGTGGAAAAGAGAAGCAGCATACGAATGCTATAAGAGAAAAGCCACACAGACAAAGGAGAAGCTTGACAAGAAACTGAAGGACAAAGGCATCAATGAAGGAGATCTTGTGCTAAGGTATGACAATCGACTCGATAATCGTTTTGATGCCAAATTTGAAACAAGATGTCAGGGGCCATACATAGTCAAGAAGGCTTTCAATTCAAGTTACTATCAACTTATGGACTTGAATGGGAAAGAGCACTCCAGGAAGGTAAACGGCTATCGCTTGAAGCCTTACTTGAGTCGCCTTCTACCAAAGGATCTACCAAAGATCTGTCAAAAGGCCACTGTCTCATGTAAGTATTGTTACATGAAGCATGAGTGTAACTCTAGCCAAAATTCTGAGGGGCCAAACAATAAAGATCTCGTCAAGGACTCTGAAGTGCTCTCTTTGGAAAAGATGCTCTATGATGGTACATGAATATACCATCATCCAGGGGGAGGGCTAATGATAGCCGTTTTTCAGCTCTTCGTAATTGTCACAGTGATTTACCTCACCCTACCAAAATCACCCAAACACTGTGGCTATCCCTACCATTTCACTGTACATAGGCGTGCGTGAGTCACGGAACTTTTCCCATATCTTCTTAAAAAACCCTCAATTAGCTAGTCATTGGGCTAGTTGAGCCAAAAAAATAAAAAAAATAAAAAAAATAAGTATATTATGGCCCATGCGTATGTAAATATTTCTTTGTATATAGGGCCTAAATAAAGGATTTTTTCATAATTATTTTGGTATTTATTTAAATATTTCTACCTAGGTGTGTTATTTATGCTCTGTACATTGTCTCACCATTACCACAATTTTTCTTACCATTTTTCATATTATTTATTCCATATAGAAATATTTTCATGTAAGCTTCTCTTATATTTGGTGTAACTCCACCCCAACAAAAATCCAAAAAAACTAGTTTTATTTATGTGTATATTTTTTCACTATTGTGATGTTTCCCTTCCTACATCTATTTTGTTTTTTTTAGAACACCAAAAATATTTATCTTTTTATGGTAGCCTCATAATGAGAGAGATTTCTTTTGACCCCTTTATATTTTTTCCACTTATATTATTTATATTTGACATGTACATATTTTTTAGACCCCTCAATATTTGATTTTCTTAGTTGTACTATTCACTTATATCATAATCTCAACAATATCTTCAATTATAGACCTACCAAATAAGGTCAAGGGTAGGTGGCATGCATACATACACTATGGAGGGCTCACTCTTGGAGGTATTCAAAAGAATCATCCAAAGAAGGACCCCACAAGGACCTTGTGCAGTGGAAAAAAACGGTCGGTTTTGCTGAATTTTTAAAGTTCACTTGCTCTCCGAATTTGAAAAGGTGATACAAACAAAAGTTGTAGCTCGTGGGCTGAACTTTTGCCTCAATTTTTTCATATTTTTTTGAGCTACGAGCTGTGAGCTATGATTTTATTAGTGGACCCCAGTTTTCCCATGCTATGCAGCCACACTCTCTCTTCCACTTTATCATTTTCCTCTTTCACACACACTTCTCCACTCATCATCCCCACCTCTCTCACCACTCCTCTCTGCACCTTACTCACCTTCTCCTCAACCTTGAAGAATAAGAGAAACCATGGTGAACTCATACCTCCCACACACAATTCCCTTCAAAAATTGACCACCTAGTCTCCTTTTTCCGCCTCCAATTTACCCATATCTATTAAAAAAACCACAAAATTCAGCCTCTTCTCTTAAAAGACAGCATCATGGTGGTTGATTACTCAGCTTCAATTACCTTGTCTCTCAAGGAAGGTCAAGAGTGGAGAAAAAATGTACCGTCAAAGCTAGTGGACCGTCAACAAGCGTCAAAATTGGCCCTACTCAAGACACTTGGAGCATCAACCTTGTAAGAAATCCACTTTTTCTTACCTCTTAAGAGTTTTTATTCCTTATTTGTATCCTACATGGATACTCCCATTGTAAATATCCAATTCCATTTGTAAATTAATACTAACTCTACTAACACTAACCCACTATGAAAAGTCATATCACCTCCATTTCTCTCCTCTCTCTTTCCCCACCAACTTCTTGATAATTCCAAGCAAAAGAAATTAGATAAATTGCTGAAAATCTAACCCAACCATGGTTAGAGGAGTAACCCTAGCCTTCAAAATTGCTATAAAAGGAGGGTGTAGCTAGCACAAAAGGGAGAGCCATAAGCAAGAGCACTATGCTATAGCTTGAGAAGCCAAGCTCAACCTCTCTAGAAGGAGCTCTTGAGTGGAAGCTCATTGTCTTATGCATGTGCATGTGTTGTAATAGGGGATTAGCAAGGGAACTCTATGCCATTGTAAGAGAGAGAGTGATCATTCAATTGAGAGTAGGAAATCTATCATTTCTCCTACTAGTGTAAGCCCAACATTTGCTGAATCAAGGAGGGTGGATTTGGACTAAGCTTGGATACTTTGTCTCCCTTCCAACGTGAAGTAATGGACAACAATGATGCGTAAGTGTCTTGGTGTTTTTTGTTAAGTTCTTGATAGCTTTGTCTCTGGTGTTGTCATCAATCTAGCCATAAATCCCACATACTGTAAGAGGGCGACAGGGTGGAGAGGACTCCCCTGGCTTTAAGACAGTGATTGGGGTGGCTTTTCTTGTGATGTGTTGTGGTGAAATTTACGCAAGCTATGTTGAACAAATACTAATCTCACTTTGATTTGTCATGACAGATTTGTAAGAAGGTATTAATGCAACAAGCACCCCCTCCCCCTTTCTCTCTCTTTCTTACATATATATATTTATGTTTGCTTGATCATTAACGATACACTTCAAAGCAGCCCGAGCACCATCTCTCTCTCTCTCTCTCTCTCTCTCTCTCTCTCTCTCTCGCTCTCGTGTTTTAGTGTGTGAGAGTATTCCATTGGTGTTAGGGTTAGTGTAAATTCCTTGCTTGTTTGTGGGTTGCTCTAACGATTCTCCTCTTTTGCGTCCTAGTTCGCTCTTAAACTAGGTGGTGCCCCTTGTGTAGTTGGGATTTGGCTGGGGGTTTGTTGTTTTGGTTTGTGTTGTGTTGTGCCCCAGCCCCATTGAGCATCACGGGAGCCTTGAAGGGTGTCTAGAGGTTGCTCTTCTTGTTGCCCGCCCCGGACCGCCTCAGTAGGTCGAGAAGAGCTTGTCGAGGCAAGCAAGCAAAGCAAGGGAGGAAGCTTGTCAAGGCAAGCAAGTAGGTTGAGAAGAAGCTTGTCAAAGCAAGCAAGCTTGACCAAGGCAAAGCTCTCTCAAACTCTCTTTCGATCTTGTTCTTGAAGCTAAGCAAGGAAGAGCTTGGACGACTACAAACCCCTAAGCTATCGGGGCGAGTTTGGCAGATCTCTTAAGGGAAGTGAAGGAGTAAAACTGAGGAATCTGTGAAGGGGGTGAAGACCGAGAAAGACGGGGGGGATCTTGAAAGATCTCTCTCAATCTTTCTCTCAATTAAGCATAAAAAGGACGACAGAGGCGATCAAAGGATGCTACATAGAGATAGCTTGCAGAGAATTTGGCAATAATTGAAGCATAAAGATTGAGGCAATGAGCAGAATTAGGTAAATGAGACAGCTAAAGCAAAAAAGGGAATCTCATCACCGACAACAGTCTGAAGGTTGATTAAGAATTTTGTTAAGTCCGGTGTCGTTAACGGCCCGGTTAATCCTGTAACGGGAGCTTAAACTCCTAGTTAGCAGATTATCCAAGTGACGGTGCTGTTAACAACCCGCCTTGGCTAAGAATTCAGTTGTACTCAAAGATTTAATTAATTAATTGAAGGGTACAGTGATTTCCAAATTCAGTTGCATCTCTTTCTCTCATTCCCTCTCTTTCACACCTCTCACAGCCAGAGGCCCGGCGCCGCCCGACTCACGTAGCGAACACATATCCCTAGACAACGCACAAACTCCCCGACTTCAAAAGATTCAACAAACTCATTGAAAAACACTGCTGTGACAACAAAGGTGAAAATGTTCTTGGACTCTCTGTCTATTAAGTCAGCCTTCAAATGTCGCGCATAGCTAGCTTTAGGTATTTTATAAGTACCATACTTGCATAGCACTTTTCCCTCAAATGAAAAACGAAAGGTAATAGCATCAGAAAGCTCTGATATGGACAAAACCCTAAGAGAAGGCACTAATGCCAATTGCGAGCCAAAGTTGTCACTTATTGGTTCATTACTCTCCTCTGGTGTGACAAAAACGGAGCTCGAGTCACGAGGCTGTACAGAGAGGCCTGTGACATAAATATGTTATTCACAACCTTAAACAAGCTTCAAATCGTGGAAATAATAGAAATACATTACCACGTGCATAGCTTAGAGCTTTTCTTTAGGCTTTATAAGGGGATGACCTCTTGAACTTTGGAGAAAGCTTTTTCGAAAGCTTTGGGGACAAATCGGATTTGAAAGAAGGAGAGAAATGTGTTTCAGGTAACTTTAACAAACCAGAGGAAGCAGGAAGGTCTATCATAGCTTGCACACCCTCTTTACCCACATTAGAACACTCAAGGTCGTCTTCAAAATCGAAAGCAAGTTCCTCCTTATTCAAGTTAGGATTTGTAAGAATGTATTATAAGTTTCGAGCAAGAAATCAAGGCAAAACGTGTAACAATAACTCAAAACTCAATAGAGACAAGTTCAAAAGGCCCTAACCAGACATTGTATGATCCATGGAGACTTGGTATGTAGGTAGAGCTTAGACTTGATAGTACAAGTCCACAAAAGGGAGAGCCGAAGTGAGGAAATAGCAACACAGAAGAAATATCCCAACACGTTATCAAGAAGACCAGAGGAGCAGAAAACGCCTTGCAAACTCTATATATAACTGGATGGCTAGAGGTTTTTATAAAGAATGCAAACGTGATGGATATTAATACAATAAGCTAGACAATCATAAGCTAAATATCCAGGTCTTAAAAGCGGATCTCTAGAGAGAGAAGGCTACAATTCAGGTCTTTTAAAAGTCACTTGCTAGTGAGAGAAGATAATAATAAACAAAATTGGCAAATCGAGGCAAAAAAGTTTCTTCTTTACGGTGGGTGACAACTGGCACCGAGATATATGAGAATATCCAAGCTAAAAACAAAAGCCAATAAGATTTTTCACTGTTAACAAGGCATTTATCAAACATACAGAAAGATATAATACATCAAGGACCAAACTCGATTTAAAAATATAAACCCAAGCTCAATCAAAACACCATATGGTCACTTTCATATCCGCAACGAACCCATAGTAGGAACAACAATCCAAAATATTGTTCAAAAATAATAACAAGAAAATAGAAACTGCTTCTTCAAAATATTATCCGTTCAAATAAAGGCAGCTCAGGGCTAGACTTTCCCGAGTATCACAACTTCTACCTGCAGTGAGGTAGACCTCCATATACCATACACCAAAACTGAAGGCTTCAAACAAACACCAAATTATATTTCTATATAGCATGCCAAATCACAAAAGCCAGAAACTTGTTACAAAATTTACAGAAAAACCAGAGCATGTTAAGCATAACACAAACCATACACAAATTTCACCCAGCAGCTAACTTGCACGACATCGAATATATAAACAATGTTAATTGGCAGATATGAATGTGAGACTTTCACAAAACAAAGCCATATTACATCAACAAGCCGTAGACAGAGTAAGAAACATAGATACTCCAATCCTATTAATTCTGCCAGCAACCTGGAAAAGGTACAGATAACCCTCCATCCAGAAAAGAACCCAATATTTTTAATAATAATCTGCATACAATCATAGAACAAAAATGAAGCGAAAGCTGCACCATCTTGAAAGATTTCCATCCACATGATTTTTGTTGTTCGTGCGCATTGTAGCTGATACCCAGCAACTCACTGCCAATATACAAACATGTAGACATTCAGATGCTCAAACCTTTTAGCAACAACCAAAAAGGACTTAAACAACCACCTGCATCAGCCTATTTCACATGCTTTCCGCTATTTAACAGAGCCCGCACCATCCTCCTCACGGTTAGAATACATCAGACGAGCAGAGGTCAAGCATGACATGCCTCCCATCGCATGGAACAATGGGGCACCATTCTTCTCACGGGTAGCACACATCAGGGCGACAGAGGGCAGGCATGAATCGAGCCAAAGAAGCATTCTTCAGAGACAGTGCTTCGGCAGAGGGCAAGCATAAATTGGCCGGAATCAACGAGTCGTAGCACCAACAACAGTGCTTCGGGAACAAAACAGGGGCGAAACCATCGCTGTCCACATGGCAAACCCTAGCGCTTAACACAGGCAGCACCTAACACGGAACACCAAAACACAAGCAGAGAAACGTGCGTAGAGTTCGGCAGCTTACTCGAGGAGCAATGACAGATCCCCTGTCGAACAACGACTTAAGACACACATGGAAAGACCGACTGAGGATACGCGCGTTCCTTCAAACGCCTAGATGGCTACCACAAGCAGCAAATAAAAAAAAACAAGGCCAGCATGTACTCACGCCATCTGTGAAAGCAAGCTCACGGACTTCACTGAAGAGTAGGCAAGCATTCTACAAACAAAAGCCTAACCTAAAACATAACAAACAAAGCTTTAGTCTTCATCGTGCAAGCTCATACACGGGCTCGGAACCCAAAAGCAATGCAGACACAGAGGTCTCGCAAAGCGGGAGTAGGCGAGCGAAACGAGGTCTCCACTCATGACCACCCTATAATTTTTATAGGGGCGGCTTCTTGAGCTCCACCTGATAACGCTCCAATCACAAGACCCTACGTGCCCTCATCTATCCCCACTCACCTAGGATACCCTTAGATTTTCCCAATTCATCTAAAATGGTGCTACCTTGATATTGTTTATCCCGTGGGTCTCGTATGACATGAACTTCTATGGTTTCAAGACCTAAGAAATCATAGATCTTAGATTCTTGTCTATATCTATGTGGATTTCGGTCATAATATATGCTTGTCTAATCACAATGTTGAAGACTGACTTTTGAGATGGGTGAGAGTTTGGCTTTGGACAGATTTTTGGGTTCACACAGTAATGTCATTTAGCTCTAGAGAGGATGTGCTATGATAGACTCTTTCTTCAAAGATAAACCATCATTCCTGATCTATCATTGGTATAATTCTATGAGATGGTATGTAGACCTCTCAAACACTGGTCAAATCTTTTTGTACAATTTCCCTTCTTGATCTACATAATGTGTATAGGATTTATGTATGCCATACAATGCTAGTAGCATTCACTTTGATATATCCCTTAGAATCATAAATGATTGCACACTACTTGCTATGGATTAGGTTCATTTGAAAGACTAGCACTCTTTTTGACCACCTTAGACTCATAAATGATTTCACACTACTCATTGTGGATATAGGATCATTTGTGAGCCTAGCACTATTTTTGACCTCCAATGATAACTGAAGAGTCTAACTAAATTCATGCATGAATTTGTTGTTTAAGGGCTCCAACTTAAGCTGTTCAGGTGCCTGTGCATCTTCATGTATATTTTGAACTTTAAGTGTTTTTACTTGTGTTTCTAATCATGCTAATGCAAGAACATTTGATTGCACCAAAAATGGTAAGCTAGATGCACTTACACCAAAATTTTCCTTTCCCATTTACTCATGTTGTGCTTTGTATTTACTATGTTCCTATTGTATGGATTCTTGGGACAATCCTCTAGAAAATGTCCACCTTTTATTCCATAATCTGAGTAGTACACCATTACCGGTGGTACTTCAATTATCTCCTCCATCTCAAGATCTTGCTGAGAAGTTTTTGCTTCTACGTTGGCTAAGTTGTCGCCATCCTCTTTTAGAACACTTAGCAGCATGTTGTAGACTGCTCCATCTTGACCTCTATACTCTGCTTGGCTTGGTTATCTGATAAGATTGACTTCTATTGGCTGGTGTATTGGGTCTTCCAATTGTGGCTCTCCATTGTAGACTCGACCACTGTAGTCCATGTATAATGATTGTGATTACACATGCACCAATTGTATGGTCTGTTGGCTTGTGCAAATGTTTGGATAACCACTTTGGTCAATTTTGCAAACTTCTATCTCTCCACCTCATCTTTAAGGTTGCAATACCTGGCTCCACTAAAATTTGTAAACATCTAGGAGTTCTCTGTATCTAGCTTCACTCTAATCAATAGGATCTTGGCTCCTCTGCTACTTTTATTGCTCATCAAATACCTATGGCCTTGTAAATCAGCATAAGAAACCTTGTCTTTACTATAGCCATGGAGCTGTAAGATTTGCTCTATTGTGCTATGCTCCATGCTATTGTTGCTAATTGGTTTTGATACGATTGAACTCTTGGATCGACTCAAGTCCATGTTGGCTCAATCTATATCACTTCCTCGTAGCAAAGTCTCATGTTGTCCAATGGGATTTTCCTGCTTTGCATTTTCCAATTTTTGGCTGACAGGCTTACTTCTAACTTCTGGCATTCTTTGATTGAACTGCAGCAACACGTTCCAAAATTGGCTAGAATACTGATGATTTCCACAAAAGGGATTAGGACACAGTTGGGAGGATTTTCTAACTTTCTAAGGAAAAATTTGAGCTCTCTTGAGTTTTACAACTCGAATTTTGCCCATTTGTTCCAAAAGCAGCTCAATTAGTGAATTTGGCTTGTGACATTAGCCTTAATTGCAAGGTGTTACCGATAAATGATTTTGAATTGGATCTTGTTGTGATCGTTTTCTAGCTGGTCACTTTTTGGCGTATTTTGCAAGATCACTTTGTTTCAGGAAAACTTGATTTGCTTTCTTTTTTGACAAGTTTTACATTTTTCTACCTCATTACCACACGGCTTTGATTCAATCGTTTTCTCTCTCTTTTTGGACTAAAACTCGGTCTGCTCTTGATGTGATACGTCTGCAAATTTTTTTTGACACATCTCTCTCTTTGTTTATATTTTTTTAATTATTTGATACTTTTGCAAATTTTAGCAAAT
Source organism: Adiantum capillus-veneris (assembly GCF_014529385.1). Lineage (NCBI taxonomy): Eukaryota > Viridiplantae > Streptophyta > Polypodiopsida > Polypodiales > Pteridaceae > Adiantum > Adiantum capillus-veneris. Next base: position 48,253,916 of record NC_140931.1, read on the forward strand.
TTATGATTTTTAGTTTTTTTTATGATTTTTAGTTTTTACGTGATTTATTATGATTTTTAAAGATTTTTTGACTTTTTAATGAATTTTCAGGACCTTTCACGTTTTCATATGATTCTTAAGATTGTTTTAGGAAACTTTTTAGTGATTTTTCCATTTTTTAAAACTTGTTTATGATTTTATATTTTTTGAATTTTCTTCTACTTTTTTGATTTTTTTAATTTTTGATGTTTTTTCTAATTTTTATTTGTTTTTTTAAAAGTTTCTGTATATTAATTTTTTTTTCTTTCTATTTTTATTTTATTAATTGATTTATATTTTTTGAACATTTTACTGATTTTTTAATTTTTTTTTTTTGAGTTTTCATTATTTTTGGCATTTATTTGACTTTTTAAAAGTTAAAAAAAAGTTGAATTTTCTTACAAATTAGATCAAAGTAAATAAAAATTAAACAAAAGTTTATTACCTGGACGTGTGTAGCCTTGAACGCGGTACAGAGGAAGAGACAGAGGCAAGGGGCTAAGAGAGAAAAAAAGAGGGATGCTGCTCTGTTTTTGTCCGTGTGTATGTGTGTATGTGAGTAGGTCAATCATCAAAGAACAGTGCCTATAAGGCTAGAGAGAGAATAACAGCTTGTCAATGTGCAGTAGAGGAGAGAGAGAAGAGAGAGAGAGAGAGAGAGAGAGAGAGAGAGAGAGAGAGAGAGAGAGAGAGAGAGAGAGAACAAGAGAGAGGTGTGTGTGTGTGTGTGTTGGTGCTTTTTTGCCTTGCAATCAACGTGATGGAAAGCGAAAGAGACAGAGAATCTCAAGGGTGGCGGGTCCCACGAGAGAGAGAGAGAGAGAGAGAGAGAGAGAGAGAATAAGCGCGCTTTCTTGAGAGGGAGAGTTTTTGTTTTTAAAATTTTTGAACCTTAATAAAATTAAGAGGGGGTTCTCACCAATATGAGTCGTCGAATCCAATTTTTCATCGAAAGCCAAAGCTTACCATCGCATTCATCATAGATTGTCTTGCAACATTGTTGGGCCGCACACCAAAGCTTGTGATCAACCATCGAATTGAGTTGTGGTCAAAGTTCTCAGAATTGTCTTTTTTTTTTGAATCTCAAAAAATGCCAAAATTAGCCTAAAATTAGCCAAAAACTCAAAAATTCCAAAACAAATGCCAAAAAGTCATAAAAGTTCTTGAAAATTTTCATAAACCACAAAAAATAATCCACAATCACATTTAAACACTCTTGACATACACAAGCAAGCCAAAACTAGCAATTTTTGATCAAAAACACTAATTACAACAAAATCACCTAATCGACCTCCAAAAAGTGCGAATCACGCAAAACTCAACCAATGAGGGCATAAAAGTGCTCCAAATTTGTGCCGTCATTATGCATCCAAAAGAGCTCATCAAGATCATGTTTTATCAAATTTTTACGAAAGTATTAGAAATTAATACAAAAACTAGCAAAACAAAATTATAAAATTTATCCATAATTTACAAAATAAATATCCAAGGCATTTAAGAGTCCGTACATTACTATATCTGCAACCTAGGCACACAAATTGATGTATTATTATAGCTTGGAACTTTTATTGAGCCCGTAACACGTTACAATTATTACAATGGCTTGAAATAAATCTAGAAATTACAATACATGGCCATTTTGAGAAAACGTAAAAAATGTGTAGTTCCAATCTTTACTGCTTCTTTGCATTAATCCTTGATGCGCATTTACAAGGCTTGGGAGTTTAACATCTTCTGTTCACTAACATCGGCTTAGTTAACAACATGTTCGATATTACAAGATTCTAGCTTCTCTCTATGTTGTGTACAATCTTTGGTTTAGCCTTGGTTCTTAGTATAGGAGGGTAGTTTTTCTCATACGTTCCTCTGGTGAACTTTCAAATTATTCTCTCTTGATGTATGGATTGACAATACACCCCTTTCTCTTACAAAGGGGCTAAATGTCCCTACATTATAGTCTTGGGTGGGCCTAGATTCTTTACAAAGAGGGTACACCACAAACTGCTTATTGTTTCTTTTTACATGTATGTCATGTTTACTTTATGAGATGCATTGCACCTAGGTCATCCTAAACTTTCATATTGAACATGTTGTTTTCTTATACGTTTCCTTTAGAGTATGTGCAACAAAAATTGCATACATCACACTCTCTTGCACTTAAATTTGCACACATTAAATACGATCTCACTTAAAGCTGCATACATTATGCATTTGATTGAATGTTTGAGGATCTAAATGTGAGAACCAAGATATATTATTTTTTTATTAGAGTCCTACTTTCTTGTGCATAATACAAGCTATACCCACATTATGATTGGCATTGGAAAGGTGATGAAAGTGGAGCGTTGCTTTGTGGAAGAGAGCGTATACATGAACCTAATAGCTTCACATGGAAGAAGGTGATGCAAACCTATATGGATTAGGAATCTATTACCTTTGATATCCAGGTTGAAGCTAGCTGAAAAACCAATATGGGCCATCTTGGTGTGTAAAAGGCTTAGTTCAGTTGACATTTATCAATCTTGCATGAGTGTTCCACACACTATGATGCACACTCATTGAGTTCACACAGACCACAGACATTGGGAGGGGCACTATGGAAAATTGATAAAAACCAAGGTCAATGGATATGGATGGAGGAACATGTTCTACATAAGGAATCTAGTGAAAGCTTGCAATGGGCGGACATTTGAAACCATAGCCATCCACGAGGCTATAATTCTCTCTTTCACACATAGTGGCCTTATTACAATGCTAGGGATTTCTTGAAATCTCAAGAGGCAACCCATTTTCAGCTTCAAGTATTGGAATTGTCACACACTTGACCATTGTCATAATTTTGACTCAATGAATCTTTATTCATATCCTCCATCTTTTGGGGAGCAGACCTAGCTTTACCAACATTTTGGAATTTGAAGGGGACATATAAGCAGTATAATTTTTTTACGAATGAACTCAAAACTTTTCGAACCTTTTGGAGTTAGAATGTACACTTTGAGATCTTTCTATTGATATATATAATGCCATGATATTCTTCATTGTACTCTTTGAGATCTTTCTATTGATATATTATATAACTCCATGGGATTCTTCATATTTTAAAAGATTTCATTTCTTCATGTGAAAAATCCATCTTATAAAAAGAATCTTCTTCAAATCCCCATTTTAGTGGAGATGACAAGTACTAAGAATCAAGTATAACTTTGTCAAAGTTTGTTGATTTGGGACCTACTTCCTAAGATGTTTCCAATATGTCATTTGATGGGATTTTGATCAAGTCTTTATGGACTTCACCTCACTATCAATGTCTCTTGGAGATAAAAGTGATTGCTCAAACACAACCAAGTGACCCTAGTGGCTCTTAATATTCTATGTTAGCATGGGGGTAAGAGCATTGGATCAAAAGAAACTAACATTGTATGCAATTTCTTTAGAGCTTCTCATTTTAAGATGCAAAAGTTGACCCCAAAATAATAATCTTTTAGATGAGTCACACGTTTTCCTTTGAACGACTAAAACTCATTTTGTAATTTATGTATCATGTAGAAATCCGCATGAGTAAAGCGTTACGCTCAAATTATAGCTTGTTGTCCACTGTACAATCAATATTTTGGACCCTAACCACCTTGGAGAACCACTATATAGATTCATTGGATGAAGAAATCTGCTTAACTAAATCAAATATTGATTAGATAGGCTGATAAATGTATTTAGATTTTTGATATCACTTTGTGAGTGCGGGTTATTAATCGTAATTTTTGATCAAGATTACCTATACATGTAGGGGTGCTACCTAGGGGGAGTTTCCTATGGCATCGTGAGTTGAATGAGTGGTCTACATATGTTTCATGGTTTGTTTTGGTGAGTTAATTTCAAGTGTTTGAGGCCCATAAACTCATGTGTGGATTGTTAGTCAATCCGAACCATATGGGAAAATATGCATAAGGTGACTTCCTTTTTGTGTCACGGTTGTTTGTATGGGTCTCATATGGATGATGTGATAATGTGAAAATCTATGTTATGGGGCTGAGCTTGATACATTGATTTGAGGTCGAATATGTACACATTATGAAAATTTTAGACTCAAATTTGGTCTTTTTAGCGCTAGAGAGAGAATGTTCTACAACTAATAGATGGCGGGCAACTGTAACGGTAGCTCGGTTTTTCCTTATTTTTATGTCAAATTTTTTCATTTTCAAAAAATAATCTTTAGTTGTTTCAAAAATGTAAATACTAATACACATTTGGATTTGCTCAAATCTCTCTTCTATCAGCACTAAATACAAGACAAATGTGGTATAACTCACACTCAATGCACTTTTGCACACTTTTTTGATATGAGAGATTTCATGCTATTCCCGCTCAGTCCCATCCACTTGCACTCAACATACTATTCTTTTTACATCAAACTGCATGCTATTTGTCCTCAATGACACTACTAAACACTATCCCTCTCTCTACTGTGTTGTGCATCTTAATGCCATAAAAAAAACACTAATGGAGAAAAGACCTCGATGAACATCCGCAAGTAATTATTATGTGGAAATATTCAACAAATTCAATTTGAACAATGGTCATTGGATTTCCACCACCATTACAATTAGAATTTGGTAGATGAGAAAGAGAAAGTGCATCTTAATGCCATTAAAAAAAAACTAATGGAGAAAAGACCTCGATGACCATCCGCAAGTAATTATTATGTGGAAATATTCAACAAATTCAATTTGAACAATGGTCATTGGATTTCCGCCACCATTACCATTAGATTGGCAGACGAGAAAGAGAAAGTGCACAAAAATTGAAAGTGTGAACAGCTGCAAAGGCAGGGTGAAAGACTTTTGCTTGTCACAAACGAGAAAAATAGTCAAAGAGGTGCTCATTGAACATGCATATATGCACTCAGAGCTACATCTGAGAGAAATGTCAATATTTTTTTTGTCTCACCAACCAAACTATGCATTTACTAACCTCCACTAAAGATTTTTTAAACAATATTTTACTTGTGTTTAACTTGTCTATTGGAGATATCTATCCCTCAAACAAACAAGACTGGTAGCCGGTGGATTACATTATAGGAATTTTTTATGCATTCCATGCATGATGGGTGAGCTACTATATAATACTACTGCAAGGTAACACACCCCTTTTGAACACTCTGGTGTAGTCAGATTTGTCAAATTTGGTCTCGAGATGCCTCTTGAGACATCATACGTGTATGATGTCCAAGGTTACAGAATTTCAATTTTTTTCTTCATAGAACTTTTGCAAATGTCCTCTTGTATTCACAACATCAATCAATCATGAAAAAATATCAACAAAAGCCTGTTCATTGCATTTTTACCGTTAAAATCAAACTTTTTCGTGATTTCAAATACAAACAAGCACTTCAACAAATAATTCAGTGATGAATACCTTTAGATCAGAATTAGATCACTTACCTAAAGCTACTCCTACTCATCATATGGGGTGTTGCAATTGTAAATAGAGAAACACTTCACTGCCACACACAAACTAGCAAATGCTTTTATCACCTCACAAATCACTCGACCACCAACAACTACTCTAATCTAAAACTAGTACTACAAATTCTAACTAAATCTATCTAGTCACAGACCCTCGGCAAGACACACGCTTCTTGGCTGTCCACTTGATCTTGGAATATTCTCTTTCGGATCCACTTAAGAAGAATGCTCTCTTTACCGAGACCAAATGAAGCAACCATCATATGGGTGTTAGTAGGATTACCTACTCAAGTCCTTCTGTCCCCAACAATGTTGCGGGAGCAAACCACACCACCTATAAAGTGCATGCAACACTACCTAGATCAACATAATGTCAATCGAGGACACAGATGACACAATAGGCGCATGGAGGCAGTCTATATAGCTTGTTAGACTGAGACCATCCCACACATACAACACTCCGGAAGGTAAACTAAACCAAAATCAAGAATCTCAATGCTCTCAACCACACCACCGAGCCCACATATACACAAACAGAAGGAAAATCACCAAATCATACCAGAATCGTATGAAACTTAAGGAACACCATCCCCTCACTAGGATACACCTACTCCAAAGCCACTTAAAGTCTAACTGTTCAACTCTAATAAGAGCGTATACCAAAGTCACATTTTTCCCACTGGGTTTTTTCCCTTTGGTCATCCAAGTTTAAGACCATCCTAATCTAGAGACACCACCCATCACCATCCTATTGTATATATTCTTTCTACATTAACAATAAGAAATTGCTACCCAAATCAATTGACAATGACTTGGAGCAACAACTACAGATCATTGTGTACTTTTCAAGAGAAAATATTACCTTTATGTACAATGGCAAAGATTCAACAAGCAATGGCTATCCATGACAGAATACTTGTCATCGACAGGGTTGATTATACTAACATCCTCTTGAAGATTCTAAGAAACTATAGCAAGGCAATAGTCCTTTCTCAAGTCAAACAACTCCATGATATCATTTAGCATAACATAATGGTGATCACCGATCGGGATGGTAGGGAGAACATTTGTTGGAAAATCCCCCTCTGGGAGCTGAACACCCTCCAAAACACGTAAAGAACCAGTTTGAGGTGGCGCCATCTCATCACCAGTAGGCCCCGGCTGCGCTTTGCCTCCTCCGCTGTGTCCCGGTGGTCATTTAAATTGACATTCAAATATAGTACGAGTCTAGTATAGTATTCCACGACACGACACTTCCGTCTATGTACAGGACATTTGATGTCATTCCTATGTAAATGCTTTGGAAGCTTGAGGCTGCTCCTGTAGATAACATCTTTCTTGGAGCGGTTGAAACATATATCCTTCACATGCACATATCGGCAGTCCTCAAACTCAAAAGTGCCCTCGGCCATCTGTTGCTCATATGCCTGCTCAAACTCTTCAAGAAAATGTCTTGTAGAAGCTAGCCACTCTTGCAATGAGAAGTGAGGGTTAAAGATTGGCTTGATTTCTTGCTCCTGCTGCTGCTGAAGCACAATTCGATAGAGAAAATGGAATAGTTTGTCCTTTGGATCCTCGTTAGAGCAAGGCAACTCCTCCTCTATCTCAATCTTGAAGGTATCCATTTGTAAAAGGAGACAAACAAATCTTTGAAAAAGAGGAGGCTACTTTGAAAGCACTGGCTACGACAGGGGCACTAAGTAGGAAAAGAGAAAGGCAATATTTATAGACCCATCCCACCAATGATTGTAATTATTTTGGTGCATTGAAGAGGACACACAACCCGAGGCAATCAGAACCACAGGATGTGCCACTTTGCGAGAGCAAAACCGAAAAAAACAGAACCTCTATAGCCTCCACACCACCCAAAAACAACCTATGCATACCTATCATAAAGGGGCGCAATACCATGAATACGGGGTTCCACAAGAGCGCGAGAGCAAACTATGGCCGGATCTATAGTGGCCGGCCACACCAGTAATCCAAAAACGATAGATAGGTAGAGAGTGAGGGACAAACTCTCCTCAACTCGATGAACCAACACAGCTTTACAATGAAAAAGAAAGGGGTTCGGAGCACGATGGCTCTCCCTTTGACTGGCATACAAAACGGGAACTTGAGATCCTCTCCAGAGACCAGCAAATACCTCAAAAACAATTCGATACTCTGGCTCCAGCTGAGTTCAGGTAGAGCACAAAGCAACCACAACCCGATGCGGATGTCCATTTGCATTGCCTCTAGTCTTTTCTAGCATCCATGTTTGCTTGTTTTTACTGTGATTGGTAGCACAATATTCAACACATTTGTTTAGTATTAAAACATTAGATTCAATATGATTTTCTATCATGATTCCTCGTCTAGGTTTAAGAATCAAGCAGTCTAATTAAGCTATTTTGATCAAGTTAGGCTTTAAATATCTTCTCTTAATACCATGGAGAATGCCTTCCTAATAATCAATGGTTACTTTAGGTTCTTAACCCAATTTAGGCAGTGTTGTGTGCAATGTACTAGGGATTTCTAGTGGGCTTAGTCACTATTGACCTTTAGCTTAAGTATTATAAAGGGAGTTTACTAGTATGACGAGCCTGGGGAGGGTAACGTGTCAATATGACCCCCCAAAGTTACAAAATTGAAAGGCAATGAAAAACAAAAAACAAAAGTGCCAACACATGTAAAATCCTAATTCGGTACTTCACCCATATGTATTGCCTATGGTACTAAAGCCTTAGAGGTTCCCAGTGTGGGCGCTTTCCTTTGAAAAGCAAAAAGACCAAGGCATACAAAATAAACACACAAATCGATGAATTAATGTGAAAAAACTTTGGGGGGTCAAAGAAAAGGGAATAATTCAAGCAATGATTTCATAAGTAATTCCTTTTATTGTAGCTTAACTAGAAGGTCTTCTAGGTATAGCCTCTAGTCAGCCCTCGAACATGCAATACTTTGCTCTTGCGATTAAACAACTTAATTGACCGGAGATAATTGAGAAGCTTGCCCATGGTATTAATAGTTGACCTCTAGTGCCTCTCAACCGTTGAATTAGCGACCCCAGACTTGTTTATTTTTTTACCTCTATAAAAAAGTGCTTATGCGTTTCATTATATTAGAGTTTAATGTTTAATGCTAATTTTTTAAATATTTTGTTACCAATCAATTTGTGTGCCTATTAATTGCATATGATTTTTTATTGTATATGAGAATGCAATTACTATGCGATTTATGGTTGATTTTGCAAGAAAGCTCAAGACTCAAACTCGGATGCTCTTCCACCTCAACGAGCAGGATTCATCTCAATAGCTTCCAAGGATGGAATCTACATCAGGAAGCGGGGCATGTTAACCCTTACGGACATCCTATCACCTTCGACGGATGCCTTATCCTTAGTTGATTGAGTCATGGACCGGGCTTGTCGGTCCAATAGGAAAAGGATAAGAGTGATCACCGATGAGAGGCGCACTCTAACTGTAACATTCAAGGGTTAGTTGGCTAAGCATGGGCGCCCAAGTGTGAATGAGGTGACTCATATAAAAGTCACCTAAACCTAAAAATCACTCATTCTATCATTTGTGCAATTGAAGAGTGCTCTTGCTCCATCTCCATCTTCTTCTTCATCTCCTTGTGTGTGTGTATGCAAGAGAGAGAGAGAGAGAGAGAGAGAGAGAGAGAGACGTCGAGCATTGTGACACTTGGCGGCGGCGAGACGGTTGAGCGTGGCACGATTGTAGCTCCCTCTTCTTTGCAGCAAGGAATCCTCCACGAAGGCGAGTGTAGGGCGGTGAGTGACACACCCTTGCTCTCTTGAGCTTGCTAGATTAGTCCGGTTGTGTGCTTGCAGCCATTTGTGGCTCGTGCATAGTGTACGGCAAGTCCCTTGCTTTGACACGTTGTCAAAAAGTGTGCGATCTAGCTGGGAAGGTGCAGAACCTCTGGCTGTGAGAGTTCATGATGAGAGTCACAAACCCTTTGCAAGAAAGCGTTTGTGGAGAATCACCAACCGTCTTTCTAAGGGTGACATAGAATCTAAGAGCGTTCATGACAGCAAAGTCACAAACCTTCTTTCCTATCGTGCTTGGAAATTGCTTGTTTTCGTAGTCGAGAGTATGATGAGAGGATCATCAAATCACATTCAATTTCACTTAAAAAGACCATCGAAAAACATTAATGTTTCAGACATGAAACCTTGATGCTCATACAAGCACAATTCTCAATCAAAACGCAAACCTCTTTGGTATCATTTAGCCTCGCCCCCAATTACATAGTCGTAGCATCAAATAGTTGAAAGGAATGCTCAAGCTTCCACCTTCTTGGAGACCATTTTTTGATTTTGCAGAGATTTAAGAGCTTCTATATTGAAGCCCAAACACCATTTTGATAAGGGAAACCCTAATCCACTCCCTCACAAGCTCAGTTACAAGATTGTGAAGAGGCGGGACTGCAACACACATAGATTGGGCAACCATGGAAGCTATTACACAGTAGAGAAAAATTTCTGGTTTTTTCTCTGTAAAAAGCAGCCCTCTCTCTCTTCCCCACAGCATTTTCAGCTGATGTGTCAATTTTTAGGCCATTTTTACATTTTGGACCAAAACTAGGCCATTTTCAGCTCATTTTTGACCAAAAAATGCCATTTTTGATGCGAAAAATCCCAAACAGAGTCAGAAAAATCCCTAAATTTGTGGGATCACTCGTATAAGCATAAAAAGCATAGATAAGCATCATTTTCCATCAATATACCATTTCGATCACTTTCCATGATATTCTGCAACGGTGCCTGTTAGCTGCTATTTTTGGCAATTTTTACCCGCATCAATCTTTATAGGCGAGATGAGTGTGCCACCATGAAACACTTGGAATATATACATTGTAAAACCAAATTAAGCATCTTATCTTGTGGAAGAGAATGCAAATGTTCCACATCCAGGGCCATGACATTTCGGATAGGTATGTACATGATAATGACCGCAATAGACACTTCAACATATAGCACAATATGTACATGATTGCTTTTATTTGCATACATCGAGAAGTATCAAGAGTGAGGTGAATGTTTTATTTCACACTATGTACGTGCCACGGCATGACATCCACCCCCTCTGAACCTGCACATCCTCCGGTATGTGCCACAACAACATTTGTAGAGCATTAAAACTCACGGTCAGACGCCATATTCTCACTTTCATCCTCAGTTTGCATATAGTTGGATTCATCATCCTCTTCACTTGGTTGTGCATCAAATGGATCATAATCCCCTCGTCTTTTGAATAATTTAATTCTTTTTCCTGCAATGGGAATTTTCAGTTCAGTCCCATCCAGTTCACGCAAGGTGTAAGTTGCATTTCCATGCACATGTTTGACAACATAAGGAAACCATCTCTTTGCAAGCTTCCTGATTGTAGAGTGCTGGTTTTCAAGGCTACTATCATACACCAACACCCAATCACCTTCTTCAATGTCTTTTGGTATGAGCCTATGCATCTTGTCAAATTTGTCTTTGTTTTTCAACCTTGCATTCTTTAGTCGAGCTTTTGCAAGCTCAATGTCTTTAGACCTTCTTTCCAATTGCCGTATGCGCAATGCAAGAAGGTCTTCTCTACTCATTCCATCTTCCCATGGCAATACATTCCATGTAAGAACTACATCTTCAATTGGATTCACAGGTTTTTGACCATACATCAATTCAACACGCATGTGTTGTACGGCCAGCCCACAATGCAAATGGCAGTAACCTTGGCCACTCTCCAAGATTACCTTCACAAGCCTTAGCTAAAGCTTTGATTATTGGAGGATGTCCTCCTTCACTTTTGCCATTCCCCTCTGGGTTATAAGCACAAGTTAAAGCTAGTTTGATGCCCATTCTAGAGAAGAATTCCCTTAATTCATCAGCATCCAATTCTCCTCTATCTGCAGTTATCTTTCCCACACACCCATAGCGACAGATCACATCTTCAAGAAGAAATTTACATACAGATTGTGTACTCTTTGTCCTCAATGCTCGCCCTTCAACTTGATTAGACAAATCTTCTCTTGCAAGCACCAAATACCTCATTTGCCAAAGTCCCAAAGGCATTGTAACCAAATCCACAACCCATTTGTAATGCATGGCTAATGGATAAGTAGGATGTAGTCCATCACGATGCCGTACATTTGAATACATTTGGCATGTCACACAAGACTCCACAAACTCAACCACATCCTTATACATCCCTTTCCACCAATACCTTTCTTTTACCTTGGCAAATGTTGCCCATACACCTCGATGTCCTGCCCATAAACTTTCATGGAACTCCTTGATGATTTGTTGCTGAGTAACCTTATCGTATACTACGCGCAATGGTGTTCCATCTCTTCGTTTAGGATGCTCTTATAAGTAGCCATCCCTAAAGAAGTATCCGTATGCTTTTCTTCTTATCTCTTAAATTCTTTCTCAGTCCAATCATCCTGCTTTTGCAGAGTACTTAAGTAGAGACCTATCAAGAGCCATTCATCCTCATATAGTTCCTCTCAAAAGGACTCAAGTGAAGACACAAAACATGCATGACTACTCTTTGCATGATCAATAGTGTAAAACTTTGTGCCAACATCATCTCCCTCAATAATCATGTCATGTTCATCTTCATACCTTGCCCTAGATAGCATATCTGCCATTGGATTGTCTTTCCCTGCAATATGCTTGAACTCAGGATTCAAGGACTTTATGTAGGCTATCCATCACAGCATTGCAATATCAGGAGTCAAACAATTTGTGATCATTCCAAGAAGAGGCAAACAATCAGTTTCCACAACCACTGATGCCCCTATCAAGTACTCCTTGTCACACCTCAATGCTGTAACCACCCCCCATAGTTCCCTTTTACTTGTGCATAATCGCGTTGGCAAGAACTCAGAATCTTGGCTCCAAATCTCACCACATACCTTTTTCCTTCATCATCATCTTGCCCTACTGCCCATCCTATCCCTGTAGGACTCATGTCCACTGTCACAATGACAGGTCTCTCACATGCATAGTCTACCTTTCTCAAGGTTGGCGATGAAAGAAGTAGCTTCTTTCCCATCAAAACTTTTGATTCTTTCTCAACAACCTATAAAGGGGATCTGCTACGTGTGCATAATGTGGTATCCAAATAAGATAGAAGACGCAAGCACCAAGAAATCTTTGAACTTCAGTTATAGTTGTACATGTTTCTTTCATGTTTTTGATTGCATCCTTTTTTGGACAAGGTCTTCTACCATAAGGACCACACATATGCCCCACAATCAACACTTCATTAACACCAAATACAAATTTTTGCCCTGATAGGGTAATATTAAATTCTTCAAGCTTTGACAAAAATCTTCTCACAATCTTCGATATGGTCTGCAACAAACTTACGACACCCCTTGAATCCATAGCTTCATCTTTATCTTTGTCTTCACATCCTTTGATGGGCACATCATCAAGAAATGGCATTGTGATTTGAGGTATGAAGTCACGTAGAACCATATTCATCCCATTCATCATGTGTGCAACTGAATTTGTTGCTCCTTGAGGTAAGGTACACATTTTTACCAATCCCAAAGGTGTTTTCATAGTTGTCAGATCTCTACTCCTGCAAACGCCTCTGTAAATTCATCCACTATAGGTCCTGTACCCACATTCCTGATGGTAACCTTGTTTACAGGTTGCATATCTTGTATGAACCGCAAAGCTCCATTCTTCTTAGGCACAATAAACCACCTTGAATATGGCGCACAAGAAGGCTCCAAGATACCCATGCTAATCTTTTCATTGAGTAGTTCCATTAACTTTGGCAAATGTTCTTTTGGAACAGGAATTGGGTGTAGATTCCAAGGTACGTGAGGGATAGTGAAGATCACCATAGCTGCAACAACATTAGGATCAACACACCCTATCTCATGTGGCTAGAAAGCAAAATCCTTACCATGTCTTGAAAGCATTTCTTTAAAACTCTTCTTCTCTTCTTCTATTAAAAACTCTTCACAACCAACTTTTATCTCTTTTAGGGATTCCATTGTGAACTTGTGTCCAGTTCTTTTTGGATCCCTAAGACTCGGCTGCAAAGAAGCTTGCTCTAGCTTTTTCCTGCAATCTAATGGTAAAGGTAAGGCCACTGGTCTCACTTTCTTTGCCACCGTTTTGTACTTGGTCTCCACACGTACTTCTGGTCCTTCATTAACATTGAAATCTTTCTGATCTTCAAAAGCTTCAATCACATCATAAATTTCCATAGAGCATACTTCCACAATGTGGGTTTCATCTTGCATGCTAGAATCCATTATAGCTTCAAGCTCAAGCATAGTATCTACATGAGAAACTTGTTCAAAGAAACCTGAAATATATTCAGTATCCTCTATGAAACCATTTTCTTTCATGTATTTCTGTACACTATATACATATTGTTGCACACTTCTTTTCATATCATCAAGCTCATAAAACATACTGACCCATGCTCTATTAATCCCTGGAAACCTGTAGAAAAAGCTTCTTCTTGCTTTGGGTCAGGCAAGAATCTTTTTATTCTTGTACCATTGCAATCTCGCTTCACAATGGTACATGGACAAAACCCCTTGTCTCCCTGTACTCTTTGAACTCTTTGTTCGCTTTTGGAGAGGATACTCACGAAGACTATTGCAGTTCCTCTCATGATTCACACACCCAATCAAAAAAGTGCACATCTCGCTTCCCATCTCTTCTCTTTACCCTAGCATAAGCAGAACCATCATCCAAGACCTTTGTTTCCATGCGAATGGCTGTGATGTATGGCTACCCAAGGATAAGAGGATAGGTAGACATCTCCTGCACAAATAAATTTTGCTCATCCTTCACATTACCAATCGTCACTTTCACATTTGGACAAGCCCCATACAACTCTTATGATGAGTTATTTGCAGCTCTAATCATCCACCCATGGTATGTGTCTATCTGCCACTTACCCTTCATGGAAAGACTCTTGGACATAAGATTGATCTCAGCGCCATGATCTATCAATGCAACATATCGCTCCTCAAGATCACCCACCTTGACTAAGGTTTCTGTTGTAGCTCTTGCCCAAAGACTTTTGGAGTAGTGGGTTTATAGGAGGCTTCATCATCATAATCATCATCTGCAAATCGAGCATGTGCATCTCTTCAAGAAGACTGGTAGCATCCTACCATATTTTCATCACAATCACTCTCTTGGACATGTATTCCATGTGCATTAAGTGACTCCCCTTCACCCTCAGACTGTGGAGGAATAGACTCAGTGAGAGTTTTCCTCTTTCTTTTTATGATATCTATAATTTCTTCATGAAACTCGCATTTAGCAATGCCAAGAACCTCACCCAAGGTAAACTCAACTTTGCTATTCAAAATCCTTTCCTCCAATACCTGCTTTAAGTTTGTGGCAGCATCAATTTCATATTGTAGTTTGTATGCAGGGCCTTTTGCTTTAGCTTTTCCTTTCTCTTTCTTCTTTCCTGTAGATGCCTCCTCCATAGGAATCTCAAGAGGAGGAGGCACATGTGGTGGAGCCTCATAAGAAGGTCCTGGATCCTTTCTTCCACCAGCTCTTGTAACCCTCTTTGAAGTAGAAGGACCTGCATCTCCATTCTCACGTCTGTGCTTCTCTTCCACAATTGCTTCATTGTTATAGCATTTTGCAAGATAGGCATGCACTGATAAAGAGTCCACATGGTCATCCCAAACCTGTTTTATGGCGTATGCAATCACCGCTTCATGTAATACCTGTTTAGTTACCTTCCCTTTTTTGGCTGCACTACAACAAAAAAGGGGCCTTCGATGTAGGTTTCGACGCTCTCCATCGAAAAAACCATCGAAATACGCATCCCTACAAAAACGTCGCAATATGCGTCGAAAGGTATTGTTATCGACGCATATTTCGACGTGCCTAACGACGCAGATTGCAACGACCATAACAGAAAAAAAAAATATTGGGCAGAGGACAGGCATCCGAGCCTGTGCCTAGTGAAAAGATGGACACAGCCAGCCAGACTGCCTGTCCTCTGCCCAAGAAAGCGAGCAGCACCAAAATCAATCGTGCTCCCGCAGAAATTTTGGCAGAGCTCCCTCGTTTTAACATAAACTAAAAAAGAAAACCATATGTATATGCCTCCTACATGCTATCAATGTAGGATCTCACATGAGATTTAAGGAAAATGAAAGAAATGAAATGAGCTTTGTGCAAAACCATAACCAACTTAAAACCATAATCATAACGAACTTTGTGCAAAACCATAACCGGCCATAACCATATTGATCAAAACCATAATGATAACCATAACCATAACCATAACCATAACCATAACCATAAACAAAACAATAACCATAACCATGTTTATACAAGAACAATAACCATAACCATGTCTATACAATGACAATAACCATAACCATAACCATAACCATAACCATAACCATAACCATAAGGAAAACAATAACCATAACCATGTCTATACAAAAAAAAGAGATAGAAGCGTGTCTGTGTTTCACAAAACATATATATGAAATCCACTGATGACTACGTGTCACAACCTGCACATAGGACAAGTCATAAAATTAGTATTGATATACTTCACATATACTTATTTAATTAAATCAACTCACACATATTAACGTCTCACCTCAATCGATCAGCGAGACTCTAAGGCCTCCCAGTCTACAGTCTCTCCTAAAGCATCAAGATCATTCAATACTTCATAGATACCTCTGCGATATCCATCTGTCTCCTCTTGGCGTATCGAGGCTCGATGCATTGCAAGATTCTGCGTTTACACAAAAATCAAAGTAATAAGAATACATGATTCATCACGTTTAAAAAAACTCCATAGCTAGGATTGGATTGGAAACTCACAAACTCATAGTGAAAGGTGTCGAAGCCTCCGCTGCTAAGATGAGATATCCCCCTGATCATCTGTCGTATCTGCACGGCCTGACGTTGCTATCTGAACCGTGTATTCGCTCTCCGCTCATCCTCCCTTATCTGCTGCCACGTCTCGTGTGGGATGCCTGAAGGCTTCGGTGAGTCCCTGAAAGCCTGCCAAGTTGTATCTCGTCGATGTTTCATGGTGTCCCGTGCAACACCCTTGATCCACTTCCTCGGAAGATCCTTTGAACCCGGAGCAGGCTGATACTCTCTCATGGTGGTCTCCACTATATAATTGATTTTGTCGCGATCCTGCTCAGGCCAAGGCGTCAGAATGCTGGTAAAAAACTGTAGCTCCGCGAGCTGGCGAATCCGCTGTCTTATCTCAGTCCCGACTCTATCCATGTCAAAATAACCATCTGCTCGTACAATATAGATCTTGGAGGCACTAGGATCGTGTGCCCCCCAAGGTGTCCGAGGTGTGCTAAGAGATGTGTCGAGAGGTGTGCCTGGGTAGGACGGGGGTCGTGAGCGAGGAGGGGTCGAAGCATCTGTGGACCCTCCTCCACAGCAACCACCACCTCCACCTGACGATCACCGAGATCGACGAGTGCGCCTGTGCTGTGGAGATGAGGACGTACCCGCCTCTGCCGCACCCCTAGGTGTCGAAGCGGCCGTGATGGGAGACCTCACAGGCGTCGTACTCGTAGGCGTCCCCCCCCCCCCCCCCATAGGTGTCCCCCCCATAGGCATTGTGAGCGGGATGGAAACACACACAACGCCTCTATAATGACCCGACACACACTCTTGGGATGATACATACACACATTATGGGGCACCACTCGGCTTACACAACCAGCCTGGCCGAGACAGGAAACACACAGACGGAGTGAGAAGAGAGAGATTTCCCACTTGCCCACTCAACACTCACACATACACACTCACACACACACTCTCAATTCAGCTCAAAGGAGGCAAATTGATGTTGTTTAGACTCAATGAAGCTCAGCCCAACACCAATGGGGCAAATAGTTTACACAGTATTGAGGAAATACACCAGATACGAGCACAAAGTTAAGCAGAGGCTTCACTCACCGGAGAAGATTACACAGAAAAATAGCAGAAAACCTATGAGAAATTTGGCAAAATGGACAGTGCCATTGCATCCGGAACGCCCAAAAACCCCACCGTACAATGTCACAATGCTCAAATCCGACCTCGAATGAGCAGTTTAGGGCCAAAAAATACTCCAAAAATAGTAAAAACACACTTGCGGCGTTTCCGCCTCTCTTCTCCACGTTTTTTTCTGGTCTTATCTCATTTTTTTTCAGTTCCCACACTTAGCTTTATTAGTTGGGCACCCGTGGCCTTTTAGATGACCTCAAACGGACCCCGAACAGGCCAAAAACTGACCTCACAGTGCATAGTTGTCACCTTTTTGCATCATCCGCACACTTGGCACTCAGTTTTTCCAAATAATGCATCCCGCAACCATGTGAAGTGGCCCCAAAAAGTGGTCCTCATGATGACCTTTCTGCATAAGTATCACAAGAAAACACCCACGCCGTGTCCATACTTCTCCGCGTGCAAGTATTGACCCCGTTCGACCTCCTGACGCCACTCGATGCCATCTGACGCACCTGCTTACCTCATGTCGTCGGCCCACAGATAGCTTCCTCAAGAAGTTTTACGCGCTACCAACTCCTCCTTATTGTAGAAAAAACACGGTGGTACTGGTAATAGTGAAAATCGATGCACTATGTACACCCTGTCCTACCTGTACACATGTGGGTCCCACGTAACCACCTGGCTCTGAAAAATGGGAAATTCTTTATTTGATGCACCATGCATGTATATGTACATATGCGCAATCCCTTGCTCCAAAAAACTCCTGACAACGTCGGACCCTCGGGTGTGAAGCCCGGAGGTGTAGTTCCCTTGCCTCTGGCTACCCAGTACTGAGACGCCTCTACCATCTGACTGGGCGTCATCTGTGTGACGAAGCCCATAAATGCATCTACACTCATAAAAGCGGGATCTGAAAACTGGTCTGCCATACTAAAGTCCTGCACAAAGAAAGTAAAAGAAAGCGTCAGAACACCTTTGTTTAAATTAACTTTAAGATTAATTTTAAATCAACGTCTTCACACAAACACTTATAGGCCTAGGCCTCGACGAGTGAGGCATCATCGATAAGATCTTGCACCATATCATCGTCTATCTCTAATCGCAGAAATAACTTTCCCCAACTCGTTCTGGCAGATTGTCTTCATCCATTGCATCTTCATCTACAAGTGTGATATCTGCCTCGTCTACGTCATCCCTCGTATATCTGTCAGCTTCCTCTGCCATACCTTCGTCCATCTCATCTAATGTCACAATAGTATCTGCGTCGTCTGACCTACTTTCCTCCAGGAGCTCTTGCCCTTCAAATACTCGTTTATTTCTTGGAGCAACCTGAACCACAAACCACCATTGTCGCTCTCGAGGGTCCGGTACAAAGACCACTTGCTCGCAATGTTCGGGGAGAGCAAATGTGTCACTTGCATCTGTCCAAACCTTTGTAGAATCTATTTGCACAAGCTTGTTTCCATCTTTGCGTACCGTTGCATTGCGACCAGAAGTAATCACCTTGAACCGCTTCACATCCAACAAAAACATCTCAAACCGCCTAACTGACTTTCAGGATATCTGACACCAGACCACAGTAATCCAAGTTGCTAGTGCTCTCATTCGTGTCTCTGGCACTGGCCCTGCTCTTTTGCATGAAACTAACAATTACCCCACTGTCAAACGTGTTTCTTCTGCTGTCAATTTGTTGTGTTCTGAAATGCTTTCCATGCGACCACAGTGCCATGTATATATGATACCTCCAGTCACATCCAATAGCCAGCTCTTCCTCTTCTAGAGATATGGGTTCTCCGATCTGTCGAGCTGCTCTCATTGTCTTGTCCAACCATGCCATTGTAGGGAATTCAGGTAGAGGAGCGAGATAGTCTGGCAAGGGTAAGCCTCTAGTCATTCGGCTTCGCCTCCAATCGTGTCTCTCCCTATTGTGTCTCTCTTTCTCTTCTTCGTACCTTTCAAGCCATTTTTGCATCGGCTCTGAATTTAGTATACAGAACTTCATGATCTTTTCTCGCATGGCGTCGTTCATTTTCTTTGGCACCCCTTGCCCTTGTGGCTCCTCTCCCACCAGTCTCGCATCCTCCTCATCGCTCCACAATCGAGGCATTTCTGGGTCAGAAACGGATAGAAATTTGGTCGTCAAGACAAGAGACTCTTGCACCAGCCATCCTTCTGCCATGCTCCCCTTTGGACGCGCTTTTTGGCGAACAAAACCCTTAAGTATTTTCATGAACCGCTCTAGAAAGAACATCCAACGACCGTGGACTGTACCTGCCACTGCAACCTCTACATGGACGAGCAAGTGCATTTGGATAGTTAGGCAGCTCGTGGGTAGATACTTCTCAATCATGCAAACTACCTCAATGGAGTTAGCCTTTGCGACTGCAATAGATTCCTCTCGTATCTCCTTGGAAGCGATCCACCGCACTAGCTCTGAAATTGTGTATATGCAGGTCCGCACTTCCTCCATTAAACACCCCTTGATTGCAACTGGAAGAATGAATTGCAAGAACTTATGCCAGTCGTGCGATTTCAGTCCTGACAGTTGATCGTCACATG
The DNA here is from genome assembly GCF_014529385.1 of Adiantum capillus-veneris. Lineage (NCBI taxonomy): Eukaryota > Viridiplantae > Streptophyta > Polypodiopsida > Polypodiales > Pteridaceae > Adiantum > Adiantum capillus-veneris. The sequence goes on from NC_140931.1 coordinate 48,273,941, forward strand.
GGTGAATGCTATCTTGAGACATCACATATATCCTGTTGGCGTCTTGAACTCTGAAATCACCCTTTTAACTTGTGGCTCCTCGCTTTTTAGCAATACCCATGGTGCTCTTGGAAGCTTTGCTTGGCCAGCTGCATTGGTGAAAGGACATCTTCTTTGCATCTTTCCAACTGACTGCAAATCATCTCGTGAAGCTCCATTGTCTTTCATTCCCATGATTGTCTTCTAGAGGAGCTCTCCCACATTCTTGAATATATGCATTGAATCCAGCAAATGGTTAATTAGTAGATCACCCCAGTATGGCAACGTATGGAGAATGGACAAACGTTTCATTCCTAGAATAGGTTGCCCCTCATGTTGCTCCCATCGGCGACGCCACTCTTGTACATGCATAGGACGACATTCGAAGCGACCAAGCTGACCTTCGCGGAAGTGATGGCCATCTGGAAGATAACGGTGGTGGCCTTGATAAATTGTATTTTGAAGCGAGGCAGAATAGCGCACATCCAAATACGGCCTGCAAATTGGACATGCATTGTATCCCGAAGTTGTAAGCCTTGCATATATTAAAGCATGATTCAGGCCAAGGCAAAGTGCTTGCGAATAGCGAGAATTTTGTAAATCAAGAACCATTACCAGAAGCTTCTCCTTCTGGACAATCATGCATAGTCCACACAAGAAGTCCATGGATCTTTGCATGCTCTTGTCCTACAGGTTCAACCGCATTTGCTATGTCGATCCCATGCCATAACTTCTGGAGCTCGTCAACTAGTGGAGCTAGATAAACATCCATGTTTTTTGCCTTGAACTTACCAGGTACAGTCAAGCTTAATATCAAATGACCCTTCTTGATGGCAAGCCACGGCGGGAGGTTGTAATTGATAAGGCACACAGGCCAAGTGCTCCATGACGATCTTCTCAAGCCAAATGGATTGACTCCATCCATTGCCATGTCCAAACACAAATTGCGTGGTTCACTCTTAAAATGTGGCCAGGTATCTTCAATGTGCCTCCAAGCCTTTGAATAAACAGGCACCCTAAATGTTGCGTCAGTGGATCTATTCGTAGAATGCCACTGCATCAACTTTGCAATGGAACCACAACGAAACATGCTTTTTATCCTAGGAATAATAGGGAAATGCCGTAACACTTTAGCTGGCAGTGTCTCGCCAACCGCATCTTGTTTGTAGCGAATTGCTCCGCACTTAGGACACGACAAAAAATCTGCGAATTCATTGCAAAAAAGAATGCAATCATTTGGACATGCATGAATCTTGTTGTAGTCCAAGCCAACTGAGGTCAATAGTTGCTTTGCGTCTGGCCTAGAGGGGGGCATTTCATTGCCAGCCGGGAGAAGTTTCTCCTGCAACAACCTGTTTAAGCCACATTAAATTAGAAATCTCCCTAAGCACGTCACCATTGCAATCGAAAAATCTCTTTTGTAAATTACGTACCTAAACAAAGCAGTGACGCTTGCATCTGACCACCCATACACTGACTGAAGATTCAAAAACGCCAGACAAGTACGAAGCAAAGATATTTTGGCGCCTTCATAGATTGGTTGATGTGCCAACTTCCTCAACATGTCTTCAGGAGATAGGCGCACGACTTCTGGTGCTGCTTCGTTAGCATTCTCCTCGCTTGTCTAGAAGAAGGCATCCAACATCTCCTCCATGATGTTGTCTTCTGTCTGTAAGCCCTTTTCTTCTTCCATCCTTGGCTCTATATTGGTCAGAGAAAAAAAATACTTTCCAGTGGCTCTCTGCCTAGTCTAACGCGATAGATTGATGATGAATTGGAGAAAAAAATACTTTCCAGTGGCTCTCTGCCTAGTCTATCGCGATAGACTGATGAATTGGAGATAGACTCACAATCAGGCAAAACCCCTCATACCACATGTAAAACACATCAATTCAAGGCTGCTCCCAAAAATTGAGTGTACTTGGACACCTGCTTGACCACCAAACCTCAAGTGTGGTGTTTAGAGTCTAAGTTCAGAGACACAGTGGTAAAAAGACCTTGACCAATAGTCCAAACATTGCACAACTTTGTGTATTCACTATACAGAGGATAAGGAAACTAGTTGTGAAGAGAACTTTGTAAAAAGACCAAACTGGGAAACTTTATGAGCCTATCGCGATAGGTTGGGGATATTTATCTGTGGACCTTATTTTGCAAATCCCTCCTAGGGATAGCTTAAGCAGAGCCTACATAGCATACACACCAAATTTCAAGGTGTTTGGATCACTAGAAGTGAATCTAAAGCCCAGATAGAGATTGAGGTTCTGACAAAAACACTAAAAATGGCCCAAAACACAAACCAAGTGTCCAAATTGCATGAAATTTGAGGGATAGACACAAGAGAGTAAGGGGAATCTAAAAGTGAAGTCACAATTTTGAGTTGACTTTTCCTGTGTGTGTGTGTGTGTGGTGTGTCTCTGAACTTAGACTCTAAACACCACACTTGAGGTTTGGTGGTCAAGCAGGTGTCCAAGTACACTCAATTTTTGGGAGCAGCCTTGTATTGATGTGTTTTACATGTGGTATGAGGGGTTTTGCCTGATTGTGAGTCTATCTCCAATTCATCAGTCTATCGCGATAGACTAGGCAGATCTGGTCTAACTGACAAAGTAAAAGTCCAAACCACTTGAAAATTGGCAGGAGGACTAAGGAGAGGTGTTGGAACACAGTGGTATAGTCAAAGTTCAAGTTTGACCTATAAAAGGGGTACTTGCTGAGTCTATCGCGATACACTCAAAGCAGGGCCAAAGAAACTGAATTTTTCAAAACCCTCTAGAGCATAGCTTGTTTAGCCTCTCAGGAGGTTACACACAAAATTTGGTGGATTTTGGACATTGGGAAGTCATCCTATGTCTATTTTCTAGTGATCAGATAGACTTAGAATTCTAGAGTTGAAGTTAAAGACCTAAGAAAAAGTCCAAAACAAGTGGAAATTGGTGAGCAAGGTGTACAGAGCATAGGGAACACAGTGGTGAAGAGAAATCTGGAAAATTTTCAAAACTGAAGAATTTGCTGAGTCTATCGCGATAGACAAGGGTTTTTTCACAAAAATTGAAATTTTTGAAAATTGACCTTAGGGCCTTGTTCTACATGTTGTTGTGAGCCTATGGTGAAAATTTGAGTAAATTTGGAGTATTGTAAGTGCATCTAAGAGGATTACTTCACAAGATCAGAAAAGAGACTGTTGTTTGATGCAAGTTACAAAGGAAAGTATTCCAAATTGGTTGAAACTTGGTGAGTAGTATCTCAAGAGAAGGGGGAACTCAAATCTGTGAAAACAGTTGAAAAACTGTATCCCAGTAACATTCTGGTGAGTCTATCGCGATAGGCTCAAAAATTCACTAGAAAAATCAAAATTCAAATCTCTGACTTCATATTTGGGTTCAAAAGGCCCATTATACCCTGTAAACAAAGTTTGAGTGCATTTGGACATCTGCAAGGGGTACTTGGTGAGTCTATCGCAATAGACAACTGAGGAAAAAATTTTGAGAAATTTTTTGAAACCAAGTATACCACTGGGTTTATCATTGCCTAAGGAGTGCACACACCAATTTTGGGCTCAAACTGACCACTTGCAAAAACATCAGATAGAGCAACTTTCCAAATTACATCTCACTGTTTTGGTCATAACTTTCACATACGGACTCCGATTCCAAAACTTTTTTTATCAAAACGTAGCTTGAGAGCAGCACTACAGATCTTAGAGTAAAATGACCTCAAAATGCATCCGAAAGTCAGGGGTGTCTAAAACCGACAATTTGAGAGAATTGTGAGAAAACGCTCACGGTTTTGGACATAGTTTTGGATTTTCCTTGACCAAAACACTTGAACACACTGAGAGAGGTATTACTACAACAAGCTAGATCTGTTAAACCTAGAGTCATGTCTACATCAGACTCAGACTCAGCTTATACAAGCACATGGATTGCAGGGATAGATGAGCACCCGCCCAGAATAGATCTTCCAAACCTATAGTACATAAAGACCAATTTTGTGGAGAGAGTTTGGACGTATAACCATGAGAGTGAAGGACTATATAGGTATGTTAATGGAGATCAATTCAACCTTTACAGTTGCTTAGAGACTTACCCAGATGAGCTGACAGAGTACAAGCTCTTATATGTCTATACATACGAGGTCGACCGACAATGGACATCTTTATTTGTTGACAAGTATGGACGAGAATATAGAGCTGTAGAAAGCACAAATCCGCGAACCAAATTAGAGATGAGTGGATATTTGGTCAATGAAGGACCTCAGATACATCCACCAAACACAAGAACCTCTAAGAGAATTCCAAAGAGGGGACCACCACCTGGATTTCCCCCTAGAGCGATAACGAGAGATGAAACGATACCAGAGAGGAGTATGATTCCATACTTTGCACCCCAAAGTATAAGACCATCTCAACTAAGAAAATGGGTAAATAGAAAGTACAATGGCATAGGAGACCCATACACCCATGTATCGGCTTTCAAGCAAGTCCTACGAGTAGAACGAGTAGAGGACTTCCACACGCAGTATGAGGGTTTTGGACTTACATTGGAGGACAATGCACAAGCATGGTTTGAACTATTGAACCGGAGAGAGTTCACAACCATTGAGAAAATGTTGGATGAATTTGTTCAAGAATTCACCAAGAGAGGCACAAAACATAACACCCTTCCTAAGATTTAGGAATTTAAACAAGGCGAAACGGAAACAATGCGACATGCAATACTGCGTTTCAAGCAATATGTTGCTATATGTCCTACCCAAGAGTTACCCACGCCAGAACGTCAGATCCTATGCTTCATCAGAGGGCTTAGGAATGAGAATCCTCCGAAAGGACCTATACATGAAAAGATACCAAACCTTGGAGGAGGTGACCAAAGCGGCAGTTGACCTAGTTGACAATTTTGAATTCTATGCAGATGGTCAGAAGAAGATGAATGATGCGAGTGAGAAAAAGAAAACCGCTGATCTTGAGTATCAAAGAGGGAATCTAGGACAAAACCAAGTAAATGTTGAGGAGAAAATCATAGAGAATGTGATGCAACGCATCAACCACTCTGACAGAGTACCAGCCTATAGAATTCCTCAACAACGAAGGTGCATGACATGTGGAGGGGACCATCCGACGCAACATTGTCCTGACTATAGACCTAAGACTCCACCAGATTTGAGCATGTTATGTCTCAACCACCTAGATATCATCCTGTAGCGGAACAAGTATTCTTAAGTGAAAGACCCATAGCTGCTAGAAATGCATATGTGAGTCATGAGCTTCAAATAGAAAGAAATGTGGTAGATCAGGGGCCACTTCAAGGTCAATATCAAGTATTGCCACAACAACCAATACGTCCATGTGACAGATGTGGTAGTAGTGATCACTTGATTAAGGATTGTCCACACCATGATATCATGATAAATGTATATTGTAATGAGTGTGCAATCACACATATGATTTTGGATTGTCCTAAGAATCCAAGAAAGAAAGGTAAAATGCAACCACATGTTACCTTTCTTTCTACCAGCAAATCAGAGAAAGAACAAGCCGCAACAAAAGGAGAGACGACAACAACAACAGAGCAAGAAACAATTGCAAAAGAACAGGTGCTTAAACAACAAGAAGATGAAAGTAAGCAAGTTGCTCCACTAAACGTTGTCACAAGAGCTCAAGCAAAAGTACAAGAGCAGAAGCCTACAGATGGAGAGACTAGTAAGAGTTCCAAAAGCCATAGAAACTCTAGACGAGCAAGAAGGACTAGAATGAAAGCGAGACTAGAAAGGGAAAAAGGAGAAGAAAAGGTTGTTACAACTGAGTTGGAAACAACTCAAGAGCAACAGACACAGCAAAGGGAAGCTGAAACCCTTAAACCAGCTAAAGCACCCAAGAGTGCTAGTTCAGGAGGATCTGTCCTAGTGGACAAAGTGAATGAGCCTTTAGACGCGATTTTATAGGCTTATGAGGATAGATTGGAAAATAGACAGACCTTAGAACAAAGATGGATGACTTATCCTTATCCTGAACTAGAGAAGCAGAGGCTAGAAATGTGTAAGCAGCTCATTGAAACTGCTCAAGCATTGCTAGAACCACCTCCACCAGAATTGAAGGATAGGATAGTCACCCCAGTGCACAAAGACGAGAGCATTAAAGTAGACGAATTTCCTAGAGAAGAGGTGGATCATAGGGAAGAACCACTGCCAAGGTCGCAAGACTCGAGGGTTGTCCAAAATACAACAGATGAATCAATGAGGGATTTCCCACCCTATGTTCCTATAGTTGAGGAGCAGTGGCCAGAGGAGTTATGGAAGGCTGTTTGAGATGCCCAAAAAAGAGAAGAGGATGCTGGACCAACACCATTTCCTGAAATCACATTAGATAGACCACAAATGAGTGTTAATGCGAGGTCATATCATGGTGACATAGGATTGATAGCCTCCAAAGACAGTAGACCTGCATCGTTAAGAACTTTGCCACAGTACATGGGAGATTTTGAGGCAAAGTCTGAGATTGTGAGAGTTCCATCACAGAGGCTAGGACAAAAGAATTGGACACAAAAATTTTGACTGACTTGCTATCCACGCCAATGAAGTGCACAATTACGTTGGCAGAACTTTTAAAAATCAGGCCAAGTATGTGGACGGATATAGGAAAATGCTTGGAAAAAATTGGGATCAAAAGCCCGTTAAGGTTCCTGGAAAAAGAGCTAGATGAGATCGAGAAGCCTAGATCAAATGTAAGACCGGTACCTCTGAACAAAGTAGGAGAGTACTTTGAAGGAGAAGATGGTAATGCCACTTTGCCTATCGAGTACAATGGGATTGAAACGAAAGCTATACTTGACAGTGGAGCATGAATTTCCATAGCAACAAAACGAATATGGGAGAAATGGGATAGGCCGCCTTTAGAACAACCAAAATAAAATTACAGTTAGCTGATGGGCATGTGGAAAGACCCATGGGATTGCTAGAAGCTATAGTGGTGTCTTCTTGTGGTATAGAGTATGTGCATACTTTTGCCATAGTTGACTTTGGCAAGAAAAATAACTATGAAATCATCCTTGGAAGACCATTCATGAGGCAACTCAAGATGGTACAAGATTGGGGTTATGATTATCTACACATGTAAATATGAGAAATCATAGTTACCAAGATGTAACTAGAACGCCCGTGGAAGATTTTGATTCTGCAACACAAAGTGGATCAACAGACCATCTGTGGATGGGCAAAAAGAAAGAAATCTGGATGTGCGGAGCATCAGAGTGTAGTGACTTTGGGAGAAATGAGAATTCCTTAGAGAGGGTCTTAGAAGATGATGCTTACATAAGAGAACCTTTTCCGGAAGAGGCATTAGAACCGCTAGAGTGGACTCAGATATTGGCTACTTTGGATGTCTGTGTTAATGAGACCACGCCAACAAAATTTTGCGATGAGAATGGGAATGACATAGTCCCCTACTACATGCTAAGGGTTATGGGTGAGATAGATGACGAATCTGAGTATGAGTTCGAAACAGGGTTATCAACTATGGGGATAACACAAAACCAGATACCTAGCCTGAATACTGGTCATATAGAAATAGGTGCTCTTTGCGATCAGTGTGCGATAACACACTTGATTACAAACTGTCCAACTCGAATGCATAGTACAAAGGAGGAGCCGCAAGTCAACAAAGCAAAGTTGCAGGAAGAAGGGCTAAGATCCAAAGAAGATGCTTCAGGTCCAGCGCCTACAAACGAGCAATATGAAGACTTGGAATCAATCAAAGAAGAGGTGCAGCAAGTGACAGAAAGTTCAGACACTATTGGTGACATTTCAACAGTTGAAGTCGAGGAAGAAGAGCCTATGACTCTACAGGAACCAAATGCTGATTTTGTCTCTCCAAAAGACATATCAGAGGAAATGGTGGTCAAGCAGGAGCTAGAACACACAGATAAAGTCAGAAGTGTGAAAAATGGAGAAGAAGACGACAAGGAGTCTAGGCCAAAGATTGCTCAAGTCACTCAAGAGAACACAGGCAATCTAGTACCAAAGAAGATCAACTTTTTGCTAAGTGCACAAGACGGAGTCAAGATGAATTTTATGGTAGAAATTGATACAAATTCCACGCCTAATGTTATGTCATATGGCATGTGGCTACTTCTAGGTAAGCCACAGCTTTATGATATTCAGATAAAGGTAAATCTCTCACCTGAAGTAGATGTTATAAGTATGGGGATTGCTGAATCTACTCTCCAACTACACTCAGAATGTCCAAGCAAAATTCTTGGTATTAGATTCTCGACAAATGGGAACACACTTGATTTTGTCAAAGCCATGGGCACAAGTCTGTGAAGACGAGCCTGAATCTTCAACAATGGTCATCACGACAAGCTATCAAGTGGCAAGAGAGGTTAAGCCTACAACAGTTCAAAGATTCTTGGCTATTAAAAAAGGCAAAGCTAAAGTAAGCCCATAGTCTCTAGCCCAGCGAATGCAAGTGCAAGACAAAGCCTCTACATCAAAAGCCAAACCATCAACAAAACAATGGAAACCCAAGCAAAAAGTCTATCAACCGAATTTTCCATCGCCCGAAAGTCTCCAAAGGAAGTCAAAACAGGTCAACCAAGTGCTAGTATCCAAAGCACAGATTAAAGTTAATGATCCAATTTGGATACAATCACAGGAACAACCTCAACAAGAAAAGGTAACAGGATGGATCACATCAAGCGAGTCAATTATTGCACAAGGCTACAAGAAAGGAAATTCAGATGTTTGGGTCAACAAGCCCAAGATAACAGCCTGGCGATATCCATCCCATCACAACCACTCAGTTAGGAATCAACAAAGCCATCAACGTCAATCACATAACTCAACCAAGAGAAAGGACAAGTACAAAAAGCAAAAGAGAAGGTCTTCCACTGGACAAACCATACGACAAGTCTGGGTAATGAAATCAGAATTCTACCAGACTACCCAACAAAGTCAAGTGAAGATCACCTCCAAGCAAGTCCAAAGATTCATTCCAGTCAAGTTACTCGAAGCACAAGGATTCTATGAGGGTAACTTTCAAATCTGGTTACCTAAGGTAGTAGCTTATCAAGGAATCACCAAGGAAAAGCAAGAAACATCAAGAAATGAAGAGCAGCCACCCGCTACACCCAAGAGTACTACAACCTATAGATGGATCCCTCGTCAATTACTACAAGAGCAAGGCTTTTACAAAAGTAACAGCCATATTTGGAAATTAAAGAAAAGGTACCATCAAGTCAAAGAAGAAACAAGGCAAGTGGCAAAGGAAATCACACCAGGCCCAAGAACAATGTGGGTTCCAAAATCCGCGATTGAGGCTCAACAACAAGAAAGATACACAACTCCTTTACAGCCTCTTAACAACAAAAAGAAAGCAACGGTAAATGCGGAGGTCACAATTTTGAAGAACGCTATCTGGAAGAAGAAGACTTCATCAACCATTGCTTCAACATCAATACCTGTCTCATCAAGCGACCACAATTTGCTACCAAGGAATGAAGAGCAGATATATGCCAATGTATTGGACAAAATGGCATCTCAAACAGAAACTAACGAGAAAGGCCTTAACATCAAAATCATATGGAATTGGATTTCAGGCCACGATCAGGTAAGTCCAAGTCGCCATTAAACTTACATGGCATAAGAGTCTAGAGTCGGGCAGCTAAGCCACTAAATGAGCGAAGTGTCAGACCCAAGCTTCAAGTTAATATTTTTCTATGGTCTATGAGTCTAGCTAACAGGTATAAGCTCAAGCTGGAGAGTTGAGCATACATAAAGTCATGTCGCTCATGCTGGAAGAGGTGAGCATAAGAGTCAAAGTCCATATAATATATAAGGTGGAGAAGACAGAGTAGTCCCAAAAAAAAAAAAAAACACTCACGCACTTGACACAGTGAGGAAGAGTGGAGAAACCTCAACAGCAAAAACCCTTCTTGTGAGTAGTGAAAGCTTTTGAAGCACTCATGCTATATGTTTTGCTTACTACACTAACTCCATGAAGAACCCATCAATACTCTTCTCTCGCACCGCATCTTGTTTAACATGCATAACTCTGTGCAAGCATATAGATGTCCCATCATTGGATATATGCATTAGGCACTCTTTTTTATTCCACCCATGCACTTACACAAACAAATGACAATGACCAAGCGGAAACAGGTTTTATGAGCCTTTGCTCAACAACAATGACTCGGACTTCAAGCTACTAACACTTATCCATGTATATCAAGCCCATACTAGTAGCCATATAGCCAAATGTACTTTAACTCAGCATAACTCTATAACATCAAAACCTAAGTACATATAGCCTCGCATTTAATTATGACTAAAGACATTTTTTCCCACTGGGTTTTTCCCTTTAGTCTTATCCAGGTATCCAAGACCTTCATTTTGTATATACGCTACATTTTACTTTTACTCTTTTATTTTTTATAACAACAAAAACAAGAAGAACCACGCTATCCCCACACTACTAATTGAAAATCTACTGACAAGTCAAAAGGAAGAGGCAAAAGAAAAACAACTTGACAAAGCTTCAAGTCAACTTACAGGTACGACTTCCAGATAACAACCACAGGAAAAGAAAACTAGAGCTACAATGACAACGACCTGCTGCACCAACAAGTCGATACAACCTCATGCAATTCAAGATACAACAACCAATCAAAGGGGGAGAGTTCCAGGCTTCAGATACACTACAGGTAAAACTTCAAGGAAGCTTTAACATCACGCAAAGCAACCAACTGCAGAAGAGGCTGCCACAACAACTTCAACCAACACCAAGACATCAAGAACTCATCAAGGCCAGCAAAGACATAGGGTCTTGTCGGGGATGACAAGAATTCGGAGGGGGAGAGTATTGAAAGGATGCCCTTTCAACAACGTTTCCATAAAGATTCCATTAAATATTCCTCAAAGATTCCACATGAAGATGGTGATGAAGTAATGAAGATGAAGATGGATGCTGCAACATGAAGATATATGTTCATGGACGTCATCGAATATCCCGTTATTATTATTTTGAGCCATTACGGCCACTTTTGTAATGTTTACGGGAACCTCATATTTTAAATCGGCACTTGTATTTTGGCCGCAGATGCTTGTATAATGAGTAAAGCCAACTCAGTTTCTTGTAATTAAGCTCTGTAGAAGCCTAGGGACAATTCAGTTCATTTGGCCGGACATTAGGTTTGAAGGCTTTGTATATAAGCTGAAACCTAAGGCTTTGTAAAAAACACATTACGTTGTCTCAATAAATATACAGTCGTGGGTTCTGCAGCACACAGTAGTGAGCTTCACGCACACACACCATCGCGCACACTAATCACATTGCAGATATGAGAGTAGGAGCGTGTTAGCATCGAGGAGCTCTCCGTGTCGACGCAAGCAATGCAAGCCGAGGACCACATCGCGAGCCTGCCTGCTACGAGCTATATTTGGTTATAAGTACCTCAAACGACATCCGTTCTGAATGATCGAGTAGTCGTTAGAATCAAGGCGAGAATCTCTTCGTGTTGATGTCTTTGTAGATCAGTTCCGGACACTTTGGAAATTGCTGTTTTGAGTCTATCGCGACAGCGAATAGAGGTCTTATAGTTATGGTTTTCAGGGTTTAGGTGTTTGGCCACATAGGATATGTCCTTGTGAGTCTTGCCCTCCGATTTCGAGTCATTCCGATATGATTTGAGACAGTTTCGAGCTTGTAGTGTTTCGTAGGATGCGTTGTCTGTTTCTTTGCTTTATGGTAGTGTTGTGGTAGGATTAATGCTGTAGAGTGTTGTTCGTGTCTAGCTCAGGGTTGACAACCCAGAGATTGCCTCCATGCCCTAGTCGGGTCAGCTACGTCCTCGGATTGACAATTTGTTGGTCTATGTTCTCGCTCGCTGTGCTCCGTCGTCCGTCGCGGCGTACCCGCTAACAGAGATCAAGACCACCAGGTCAAAATCTCATCTTTATTGGTCAAATTCTATATGGGTAGACACATACGTGCACTCCCAGGTGTACATGGCAATGCATGTAGCGGGCAAAACCCCTTTGCCTCTTTTAGTTCCATAGTTTCTTCTAGAGGGAGAGAGAGAGAGATAGAGAGAGTTTCTGTCCTTTTCACACAATTGGTCAGCCAACCTAACTCTTTCACGCCGACTTTCTCTATCTACTATCTATCTCTCTCTCTCTACCTCTGTAGCTATCTCTAGTTAATTCTCTCTCTCTCTCTCTCTCTCTCTCTCATCGTCATCTCTCTCTCGTCTCTCTCTCTCTCCATCTCTCTCTCTTCTCTCTATATAAATATATATCTCTCTCTATATATATATATATATATATATATCTCTCTCTATATCTCTATCTCTCTATCTCTAATAACAACCATTTTAGATAATTTGGGAAAATCCCGTTTCCCAAATGCTAATTGGGATGTCAAGATTGTGTTATTTAACTCTTTTAAGGCTCAATTTGTCGTTAGTCTAGATGTGATGTCAACATTCTACCTATTATTTTTATTTTACTACTTAATAATCTATAATAAAACCACTAATGTAAGTTACAGCAAAAGGATTTGCAATCAATAAATGCTTTTAAAACTTTAATCAAGGCTTTTAGAGATGGCATCTTAAAAGAAGAGGTATCCAACAACACCCAATAAGATGGATACTAAGCTATATAGGTTTATTGCACCAATATCAAATGTTCTTATAATATATCAATGACCTTAATTTGCTTGTATAGCAAAGTACTAAGTCTTTACTTTGCATCACTATCAAATACCTATTACACCATAACTAACATTTAGCAATTGGAAAAGCTTAACAATACTATAGAGTACCCTATGGCCCTAAGACCATAAGATGCCACATATGGCACTTATAGTGCCATTTGATATATTTTGTGTCCTATAATGTAACATGAGACACTTATAGAAATAAAATGTCTTAACTTTGCAACACTATCAAGTTTTAATTACATTTTAATATTGTATAATAGAACCATAACTAATATTTAGCAATTAGAAAACCTAAATAGTAATATTAAAGTATCCTATGGTCCTAAGATCATAACATCCTACTTATGGCACTATATCTCTTTTGTGACCGTAAGTTGTTACATGAGACACTTACATAAATATAACTTTATAGTTTTAAGTACTGTCATAAAATCTAATATCTAACCAACCCAAATGATTTTCTCATATTAAATTGATCACTTAATGTGGGAGAATAAACGGGAACAAGTGTTAAGATATAGATATGTGCTTATAGATCTATCTCAACACGGGGCCAATAGTAAAGGGGCCCAAATGGGAGATGGTCTATCAAGACTCAAGGCCAACCAATGGAGCATAAGACCTTAGGGTTAGCTTCATTGAAGACCTCTAATAATGTGTGTAAAAGTCCTTTGACCTTAGGTAAGCTAGGGCTAAGCTTGAGGTGGGAACCCGGCCCAAACTCGAGGTGCTTGTTGTGCTTGTCCTGCTTGAGGTGCTTGACTTGGTGCATGATTAAGGTGCTTGAGGTGCTTGAGAAGCTTGCCTGAGATGCTTGTGGGAACACCCCCTACTTCAAGTGCTTAGTCATGCTTGATGACTAAGGGGCTTGCTCATCCAAAGTCAAAAAGATCCCTACAAGGAGGGGGGCGAGCCTACAAGGGGGGGGGGGGGATGAGAGAGAACACACACACACACACACACACACACACACACACACACACACACACAGGGAAGCCCCAGCTTGAAGAGGCAGCAAGGACACTTGTCAAGTTCCTCCTCATGTTGCCCTCATGGTATGCCTGAAACCTATTGGTTGGCCATCCAAGGGGTCCAATGATAATAAAGGATATTTAATTAATTGATTTTTTATTTATCAAGTCCTCTCTCTCAAAGGGGAAAGGGGGACACTTGTCCCAAGGCTATCCCTGTTGCTTGTAATGGCTCCTGCTTGTGATTGGCTAGGCCTGGAGGGGTCCAATGAGCTTCAAGCATGAGCTACAAGGGGGGTCGACCCAAACAAGCTAGGGGGGTGCTTCGGGGGTATACTCACCCACACACACTCACAAACACTCTCATTGTGTACTATGCAAAGTGCAAGAGCTACCTCTCTTTCTCCAAGAAAGTAGAGGTTGAGAGCCTACACCAACACTCTTGGCTATGGAGTGCAAATCCATCCAAGAGCCATGCTTCAATGCTTGAGCTTGCCATCTATTTCTTCTTCATTACTATGCTATTATGTATGCTAGCACAAGAGTTATGATAAGTGAGGAACTAGCTCTTTCTCGTATGAAATGTTTCTTCTTCCTCTTCCCTACCCTCATTCCCTGCTAGCTTTCCATCTTCATTGCTTCACCTAGGTCACAAGGAACACAAAGAATGTATTGTAACAAGTCTCTCTTTATGGGAGAAATCATAATACAAATGCCTATTGGAGGGGGGACCTGCTCCACATAAATCCGGTCCTCAACTGTTGTCATGTTCTCTAAATTCTCTCTCTTGCAAAAGTATTGTCTATGCCAAGTTAACTAATTGCTATGATTATGTTGCTATCTTCAATTATGTCAACCCGCTATGCTCACAAAATCATTTCTTGAAAGTACTCTCATTAAATTCCGCTACTCTCAAATTGAATAGGAAAATTCCATTACATTGGTATCAGAGCATTTGGTTTCTCTTTTTCTTGCTTAAGAAGAGAGGTCCTTAAGTAGCCTATAAATGGTTGATGTTGTTAATTATAATAGAGTAAGTGGAAATGGGATCTAATATCGGTTTTGTTAAGCCCACTATGTGGGGGATGGTGCACACCTCAGGAGATTTGGACTTAATAATGGAGTCATTTTAGACTTGCCTACGGCTTTACCATTATTGAGCCATAAGAAGTCCGAAAGGAGCTAGCCCTTGGCAAACTCTGCTATGTTAGACCTACTCCTCTACTCTCTATAATTAACCACTTTGAGCCATGGGTGTAGATACTTAAGAGCCAATTTTCAAAGGCTAAGAGGAGTGGCAACTAAGGTTTTGTATTGCCAAAGCATACACTAAGTATAAACATAAATTTTGTTAACATGGCTGACAATAATCAAGAGAGTAGAATGAACATTGATAGCTTTGATTTTGCACATGAAGGTGCTAATGATGATGCTCATGGTTTGTGAATTATCTCGTCACTAGGTTCAACAATCTATGGTTCCAACCCTATTTTGCAAGGGCCGAAGTTACTCAACAACTTCGTGCTTATGGAATTTCCCTTCCTCTCCCAGAGGAGAGAGAGCTTAGGAGGCCTCTTGAAGAGACCCCCAAAAGAAGACTCTCTCCCATTCGAGAGGAGGAATCCAAAGAGAAAGAAAGCAATGACAGTCTAAGTTCTTCTGAAGATGTGGCTCCACGAAGACGGCGGCCTAGACGATCGCCTACTCCTCCCAAGAGGAAAAGAGCAACCCATAGTCCTTCTCCTCATCACTCTGAAAGGCAAGAGAGGAAACAAAGGAAGAAAAGGGCTAGGAAGAGGTTACCCTCTTCTCCTTCTTCTTCACCTTCCTCCTCTTTCGATGAAAGTTATGGCTATTCTCCTAGAGAATACAAGAGGGGAGGACATCGCAAATCATTTCCTGCATGGCGAAGGTCACAAAAGCTAAAGAAGTTCAAGGAGGGAGGAAAGAGTATCTCTTTTCTCACCTATGATGGCACCTTTGGTGCTACCGACAAAGTGTTGCCCTTCATCCAGCAATTTGATGCGGCCTTTGGGGACGAGGGCTTCACAGAGTCCTCCAAGCTACGCCATGTAGCTATGCACTTCCAAAAATCAGCTCGTCAATGGTGGGCTAGCCTTCGTGGCAATGGAGAAGCCCCAAAGACATGGAAAACTCTACGAGTTTCCATCATGAAGCAATTTCTTCCAAGTGATACTAAAGATAAAGTTCTTACCGAATGGCGCTTGAAGCTTCTCTCTCATGAGTCTATCAACAAGTATGTAGACAAGTTTTGGGATTTACATCTCAAAGCTACTGTCTTTCAAAAGATAGACTTTGCCGAGCAAAGACAACAATTCTGTGCGGGATTACCTGAAGAGATGGCCGAATACATCAACTCTCAACGGCCGTACTATTACCGAAGTAATCCACCACACCATGGTTGCTTCACGCATCAATTTCCATCAAGGGGCTAGACGTAATGTCAAGCCCATGGAAAACAAAGATAAAAATGATGCAAAGGGGAAATCCAATGCTCAAAATAATTCCCAAGGCACTTCCAACAACAACAATAACAACAACAACAATCGGTCCAAGGAGAAGGGAGTTTACAAAGGTAAAAACAAACTCTCTCCTGAAGAGCTTGAAGCTTTTCGCGAGGACCATAAGTGTTTCAAGTGTGGGGAGCAAGGACATGGCTATCGTTCTTGTCCCAAGAAGAATACTCGCAATGAGACTCCTAGGGCTTCCACCATCAAAGCTCCAAAAGAGGATGCTCATTGCAAAGGATCATCACTTTCCTATGCGTGGGGAAAGGTAAGAGAGCATGATGTCTTCATCTTGTTTGACACAGGCTCTACTCTCAACTTCATATCAATAGAGTTGGCCACCAATTTGGGCATTCAAGCTTTTGAGATGGGAGATATAGTAACAGCTGATGCAGCTTTCAAGGGACAACAAGCCTCCGTTACTCCCTTGATTGGGAAGTTGAGGCTTCATGTCCAAAGCTATGTCAACAAAGAAGACTTCTTCATCTCTCCTCTCCAACATCAGGATGTTATCCTAGGGGCACCATGGTTTGATCGCATGGCTGCCAACATGAAGTTCCCTGAAAGGAGAATTTACTTCACCTACAAGGGAAAGAACATGTATATAGATGCTAGTGAGCGTGGTCTCACTATTCCACTTGTAAATCCTCTTTCTTTTGATAAATCAATGAAGAGCTCAGTTTCTGCGTACATGATTTATGTCAAAGAGTCTCTAAAAGCTAATAATGTTTCATCAATTGAAAATGATAGGAATCAAGAAGAGTTAGACTTGTCTACTTTTCTAAAAGGATTCCAAGATGTGTTCATCGATGATATCCCTATGGACCTACCTCCAAAACGAGGGGATGATGACCATCGTATTGAGCTCCTTCCAGGAAGCTCACCACCTAACAAACCTCCTTATCGAGTCTCACAAGCTCAACAAGAGGAGATTATGAGGCAAGTACAGGAATTGGTAGACAAAGGGATGGTGAGGCCTAGTTCCTCTCCCTTTTGTTCTCCAGTCCTTTTAGTGCAAAAGAAAGATGGTACATACCGTTATGTCAACAAGGAGCCATATGGCAATAAGGCCATAGGGTGGTCTAGTTGCCTTGTGTACTACATACAGGATTTGTATGTGCTACATACAAAGATGACCGAATGGCTCTCTATTCGTATCTTGTGGCCCCATGGTCATAATCTCACATTTGTGAATCCTTACATTAAAAGGGATAAAATCTTTCTAAATAAAAAAACTAAAAATTTGGCACATCAAGCTCATGTGCTACTCATAACTCTAATAGAAAAATTATAACACTTTCACATCTTCATGTATGTTGAAAACATAAGCACTCTTACAAAGGTTTTTCTATACACAAAGATCATTTGTAAATGCCATAACATTACAACATTTTGTTCCATCATCTCTACAAATGTGAACCTATTTAATACAATATTGACTTTTGAGTTGTTTGATATAATTCTTGGCTTCATGTGCTTTGATCACAGGCTCTTTGTACCCCAATTTCTGAGCAAGCATAATTAACTCAACTCTTTTCAAGGTTGATATAGATTTGATATTCTTCAATATCCTCATTTTTTCTTGATCAAGTGTCAGCCTTTTCTTATCTTGACTTCTAGTGGACATTCCAGTACTGCTAGATGAGGCACCATTCTCATCATTAAGAACGCGAGGAGCTTCTGGTAGCCTGCTTGTAGGGTAGGTTTTTTGTAGACAAACCAAATTGCGCTCCTCCCACTTTGAAACAACCTTTTGTACATGATTGTAAAGCTCGTGACCTTGCACTATGGGAGCTTGTCCATACAAAGAAGATCTTGTAATTGTACGAATGTCGTTGACATGATGAAGAGCTTTGGTATATGGTAGGAGCTCTCCAAGGAGAATATTATCCTCCTCATCAATGTTAAATGATGGTGGAAATATACAATTGAATGCAGGATTAATGCATCCTTTCAATGGTGCATCATCTATAAGAAGCAATCTTTTTAAATCAATCCCAAATTTGCTGATGAAATAGCTAAAGGTTTGAAAAATGCCTCTACTCCAGGATTGTCGGGGCGAGTGATTCTTGACTCTACATATTGTTGACATTGGCTTTGCCCCCAAATCATAAAGAATGGAAGTTGTTCTCCAGCTTCCTTCTCTAAAATCTTGATGATTTGCATAACCTGTGTATCATTAGCTGTTGACCATATGCCAACATTGGAGATGCTTAGGAGACTCTTTACAAACTCAATGCATCCTGGTCGCAAAACAATATACTCATGTTTAAACTTCAAGCTCTTCATTTTTTTGGACTTTTGCCAACAACGCCTCAAAAGCAATCCACACAAGCTCAGTATTATAGTCAGCATTGGTCCATCATTAGATGAAAGATTTGGATCACCATACACTCTAATGCTCAAATATTGAGCTACTAAAATGTTATTGACAGAGTCTTCTTCTGTCCTTCTACTTCCATTGTATCGCTGGAATTTCTGTCCAACAACTACGATGGTCGACCTTCAAAAACTTGTATCTCTTTGTCATCTTCTTTACAAGCTTATTGGTTAAAATGAGGATTGATAGATTCTTCCTCAATAGGCTCAATAGCTGGAGCATCCTTTGTATCAATGACCTCACAAGAGACACTATTAACTGTAAAGTCTTGTTGAAGTGCTGCAAGTTTAAACAACACCCACTTTTAGCTTTGAAAATACCTACAATCTTGATGGCTTTAAAAAACATTAAGTATCCAAACTACATATTAAATATCTCATAATTATATTGCAATGTTGTATATACTACACATATGTTTATTTAATGGCTCTATACTAGCACCCTATTGCCCTAGGACCGTAGGGTGCCTTCTATATGAAAAGTTTATAGCTATATGGACATAAGGTGTTGAGTTATACATAATGACTATAGGCTCATCTTTTTGCACCTCTACAATGACATCCTCTATCCCTATGGCCATGTAGTCCTCTCTATATTTGTGTGGAGCCATATGTTAGTGAGGAACCTTATGGCCATTTGTCCATAAGGTGCTCTATTTTGAGTCATTCGAACCATTGGAACATTATATTGCACATCTATATTGGCACCCTATGGCCCTAGGGCCACAAGGTGCCTTCTTTGCTAACTAAGAAACCTATGATCACTAATGTGGCCAATGAGAGCATTACCTATATAGTACACATAGTGAAATTTATGGGACTAGGTGTACATAAAGTACTTATGTAGAGCTTCAATGACCATAAGGTGCTCTCTTTTGAAGCTAAGGACAATAGATTCATCTTCTTTTTACCTATGTACTAGCACCTTAGGGATATGGGATCATCTTTGCATTACAAGGTATCCTATGGCCCTAAGGCTATAGGGTGCTATTTATGATAACAAGGAACCCTATGGTCCTAAGGCCATAGGGTGGTCATGTTGCTTCACTACTACATATACAAGAGCGGAGGGATTTTTACCTTGGTTGTGTATGAACCTTTTGATCCTAAGACCGTAATTTGTTATATGCTCTTTTACAAGCTACTACTTACAAAGTGTGGCCTACAATTAGAACCTTTGACCATGAGGTCACTAGTCATAGATTTTTTAAATATTTTAGAGGATGCATACAATTGCCACCCTATGGCCTTAGGGCCATAAGGTTGCATGTCTACAAAGAATGATATGATGTTACAACCATGAAATTTGTCTTCAACAATGAAAAACCTCTGACCCTAAGATCATAGGATGCTTTGACAAGACCCCTAGCCTTAAGTGGTACAATGTCATATGTGTGACAATAAACCTCATAGCATCACATAGCTTAAAAGCATTACATAATATATCAATAACCACATAGCTTTAAAGTTTTACATCATACATCATTTGATCACAAAGCTAAAGGATGACCTTTGTAACCTCATGTCTATGTATAAATTTTCCACTTAAATTAAATTCATTTATTTTGAAAATACTCAAGCTCACAAGTATACACTCTTATGGTCACATAGATAATGGTTACTCTATGCCACCATATGTTCATGACATGATATTTACACACTTAAATTTAATTCATCTAATTTGAAAACATTAAAACTCACAAGCGTGCAAAATAGTTTTTAAAACAAAACAATATTGTTCGTCAATATTTACAAAATCAAAGAGAAACAACAATCTCGATATCATGGGAGAATTGTCGTTGGTTGACCTTCGCAAGCTTGGATCTCTTTGTCATCATCTTTATGGACATTTTGGTTTAAATGGGGATTGAGAGGCTCTTTTTCAACAGTTTCAATAGCTTGAACATCTTCTGTACCGATGGCCTCACATGAAACATCCTCAATTGAAACATCTTGTTGATGACCTGAAAGTTTAAACAACACCTACTTTTAGCTTTGAAAATACTTACAAATGTGATGAATTTCTATAATCAAGCACTTAGAAAAAATATTGAGTATCCAAATGACATATACATCAGAATTAAATTACAATGCTTTATATACTATATGCAAAGTTCACTTAATTGCTCTATACTACCACCCTATGGCCCTAGGACCATAGGGTGCTCTATATGTTGGTCAAGAATCTTATGGCCCTAGAATCATGTGGTGCCCTCTATATTGACAGTTTATAGTTTCATGAATATAAAGTGCTCCATTTCACACATTGGGACTATAGACTTATATTTTTTGCACCTCTATGGAGGTATCTTTAGTCCTTGTGCTATACCAACCTCTCTTTGTTAGTGAAGAATTCTATGGATCTACACGAGTATTTTGTACTACATACATGTACCTCACGTCCATCAAGTGTTCTATTTTGGGTCATTGGGACCATATGATCATTACATTACACATTTGTATTGGCACCTATGACCCTAGGGCCACAAGGTGATTTCTATGCTCAATACAATTCCTATGTCCACCAAATTGATATAAAAGTGCATTATGTACTACCTACATGGTCACCTAACGGCTCTTAAGCCATTAGGTGTAAATAAGGTAGCCTATGTACTATGTATAGCTTCTTTGTACAAACATCATAGGTCCATGGATGATCTTCATGTTGAAAATGAGCCTTATGGTTCTAAGGCCATATGGTGCTATTTATGTCTACAAGGAACCCTATGGCCCCAAGGCCATAGGGTGGTCATGTTGCTTTATGTACTTCAAACAAGACCTTAGGGATTTCCACTTGGTTTTTGTGGTGTATGACCCCTGTGATCATGAGGCCATAATTTTTCTACAAGGAACCCTATTGCCCCAAGGCCATAGGGTGGTCATGTTGCTTTATGTATTGCAAACAAGAGCTTAGGGATTAACACTTGGTTTTTGTGGTGTATGACCCCTGTGATCATGAGGACATAATTTTTCTACAAGGAAGCCTATGGCCCCACAGCCATAGGGTGGTCATGTTTCTTTATGTACTGCAAACAAGAGCTTAGGGATTTACACTTTGTTTTTGTGGTGTATGACCCTGTGATCATGATGCCATAATTTGCTATATGTTCTTCTACAAGCTACTTACAAAGTGTGGTCCACAATTATCACCTTATAATCAAAAGCTCACTAGCAATACACTTTGGATCCCTTTTTAACGATTCAAAAAAACTCTAAGCAATACGATGATCAAATTTATGACCATACGGTGCTCAAATATATACCAAAAACTATTGACTCACCTCTAAAAATCCACCCTTAGGTCCTAGGGCCATACGGTCCTCTCTTTGTTAGTGAAGATCTCAATGGCCCTACAAAAGTACTATGTACTACATACATGTACCTCATGTCCAAAAGGTGTTCTATTTTGAGACATTGAACCATAGGATCATTATATTGCATATTTGTATTAACAGCCCTAGGTCACCAAAGTGGCCTACAAGAGCATTATGTACTACCTACAAAGTACACTTAATGGATCTTAGGCCATTAGGTGTACATAAGGTTGCTTAGGTGTTATGTAGAAATTCTATGACCATAAGGTGCTATATTTTGAAGCTAAAGACCATAGACTCGTCTCCTTTTTGCCTATGTACTAGCACCATAGGGCCATATTTGATCTTAATGTTAACAAGGATCCCTATGGCCCTATGGCCACAGGGTGCTGTTTATGATTACAAGAAACCCTATGGACCTTAAGGCCATAGGGTGGTCATATTGCTTTATGTACTACAAACAAGAGCTAGGGATTTTCACCTTACTTTTTGTGGTGTATGATCCCTATGATCCTAAGGCCATAATTTGTTTTTTGTTTTTCTACAAGCTACTTACAAAGTGTGGTCTACAATTATTACCCTTAAGGTCACTAGCAAGACACTTTGGATCTCTTTTTTGACAAATTTGGAAAAAGTCTAAGCCTCTTAGTTAAGATATAACATAAAATATTTGGCACTCCTATTTAGGATATTTTATTGTTTCATAGAGTCATAACCCTATGGTCTTGAGGCCATAGGGTGTCATGGGAACCATATACTTTGCACCCAATGGTCACACTACCCTATGACCCTAAACTTTAGATTCATGGGTTTCTCTAAATTCTATAAATGCTACATAAAATTTCCATAAACCTAAATTGATACAATTTTATCAAGGTCTTATAAACCTAAATTGATACAATTTTATCAAGGGCTTATAAACCTAAATTGTAAGTGCTCTATTTTGCATCTAAGAACAATATGCTCATCAATTTTGCACTTATACGTCAATAAGGAACCCTATGTCCCTGAGGCCATAAGGTGGTCTAGTTGTGCTACGTACTAGATACAAGATCTGTGTGTGCTACATACAAAGATGACATAATGGCTCTCTACTTGTATTTTTTGGCCCCATGGTCATAATCTCATCCTTTTGCATCCTTACATAAAAAAGGAGCCCTATGGCCCTAAGGCCGTAGGGTTCTAGTATGGATCCATTAGTACATAATGTCAAAACAATACAAACCCTTGTTCCATGATCTTTTCAAGTGTCAATCTATTTGAAAACATAAGATTTATCACAAAGTACATAATGATAGAATATTACAAAATATTGCTCCATCATTTGTTCGAGTGTAAATATATTTGATCGAGCCTATGGCTTACGGTCAAAGGGGTTGATACCATAAAGTGAAAATTTTCTTGTGGTTTATAAATCAAAATTTGCCTTATGACAATGTACATTGCCATTAACATCGAAAAAGATAAACTCAAGTTACAAAATAAAAACAAATCTTTAAATATGAAAACTAAACATTTGGCACATCAAACTCACATGCTACTCAAAACTTTGATAGAAAGATTTAGAAAACTTTCACATCTTCATATTTTGTGGTTATATTTGATTCATCTATTTTGAAGATACTTTAATTATCAAGCATACATATCTTATCGGCACATGGTTAAAAGGTGCTCTTTGCTCTTTGGCACCATTTGTTCATGAAATATTTGCACACTTCAATTCAAATCATCTCATTAGAAAATACTCTAAACCATAAGCATACACAATTGTTTTGTGAAATAAAATCAAACCAATGTTTAAGATTTCAAAATCAACGTTCAAGATTACAAAGTCAAAGAAAAACACCAAACCAAATACCAATGTTCTAAAGATCATGAAAGAATTGAAATTTTGGCTAGCTTAACCTGTTTCCTGTAGAAGCTCTAGAATGGCATCACCCTCAACATCTAATGGCTCATCGATTTCTTCATTCTCTGAGTCCTTGCCATTATCATTTTGTGGAGTAGAGACCAAACCTGCCCACCTTTTAAGCTCATCATCTTCATCTATTGTAGAATGGCAAAGAGCTTCTAGCTCAGTCATTTGCTCATTGGTACAAGCAACTGAGATCACATTTCGTTGTTGTAGAAGTTCCTCTTTGGTCCCGTAACCAAGTGAAAATATGCCCACTACCTTATCATCCTCTTTGAGACAAATACACTTGATGGCGCGCCGAACAAAAAAATCTTTGGCGGTAGTCATAGCATCAAACTCTTCATTGTCGTCAATGCCTAGAGTAGACATTGGTTGAAAGAGAGACTCCTTGAGACTAGAGTGATTGGCGAATTTCTCTTCTTGACTAAAGAAAGCCCAAAGTCCAAAAATTACTTCACGAAGAGCAGTGGGTTGGACGGTCCCTGATGCTATTAAAGAGCCAAGAGGCAAAGCATACAACTCATACTATTTTGCTTTTTCAGAGATTGCCTTCTCAAGAGAATTAGCATGTTGGTACTTGCCTAGACCAACAATAACAAATTCTGATGGTTGATGTGCTATCCTACAAACTCCATCAATAACCTTTCCAAATTGAGTAGCACTCTAACCACTAGATATAGTGCCCTTGTGTGTTGTGTCTATGATACATACACCAACACGCACTGTAGAATTATTCTCACCTTGGAGAAACTCAATGCCTTCTAGATTCTTCCCCATGCACTTTATGGTCCATGGAAAGCTGAATTGTAATCTAGATGAACCATTCTTTTGTGCAATGATCCATTGCACATATCCCTTGGTAACTTCTGGAATTGCTAGGGTCTCCTTTGTTTTTTGAAGCCTAAGATGTAGCCATTGGGTGCAACTGATAAGAGAGATTTTTAGATCTCATCTGTAATGTTATAATGAGATCTACATTCCTCCCATGAAGTAATGGATTCTACTGGATCAAGCTCTTTGAATAACTTGCACATCTCAGCCAAAAACACCTTCGTTTGTTTTACGTTTGTTGCACGTGCAAAGAGGTCGATCATGTCCGGTTGATGTGGTTGCTTCACCAAGAAAATCTTTTCTTCTTTGAGCTCCTGTTGTAATAGCTTAACATCGTTATCTTCTAAGCCTCGTAAGCATCTAAGAGTAGTTATACTTGGTTGGCGTCCACGTGCAAATGAGGCTTGATGGTTCTCTAGGATTTTTATACACTCCTCATAGATGTCTTCTGGATACATG
Source organism: Adiantum capillus-veneris (assembly GCF_014529385.1). Classification (NCBI taxonomy): domain Eukaryota; kingdom Viridiplantae; phylum Streptophyta; class Polypodiopsida; order Polypodiales; family Pteridaceae; genus Adiantum; species Adiantum capillus-veneris. Next base: position 48,299,071 of record NC_140931.1, read on the forward strand.
ACCATGTAGGCTTCTCTATTCGCAAATGAGCTATGGTTAAATGTGATATTTTCCACAATCACAAAGGCCTATAAGAAACAAAAAGTAATAAGGTTTTATCTACAACTGCAGATTAAGAAAATTAGAAACAAGAAATAGAACTTACATCCCAATCTTTTCGACTCTCATGACCATGGGGAACACCTGCCTTTGGTTTTTTTGGACAAGAATATGCTAGCCACTGTCCACGCCCATGCTTCAAGACCTCCACATAAGGTTGGGTTTTCATTGTTGTCTGTGTCTCTATGTTCTCCATTTTGGAGATTCGCACTGCAATCTCTTTAGGGGCATCTACAACAATCCTTGCAGTTCTGTATTTGTAGAACTCTCTCCTTGAAGCATACTTTGTGCTCTTGTTGCACACAAATGCTCTAGCTGCTATTATGGAGTGTTGACCAGAAAGAATCCAGTAGTGTTATGTTGCCAGCTTGTCTGCATGTACTTCATTAGCCTTTAGAGGCTCCTTTTTTATGGGATCATATGGCATAAGGTTAGCTGCATTGGAGACTGGTCTAGAATTCTTTGCAAATTGTCTCAAAAGGAACTTTACATACACACCTGACAATGGCCTACATTTGAAGTGATCAGGTGCAAGATTGCATTGGTCAACAGAGATGAGTTGTGTAAACTGCACCCCAAACTTGAAGTAGTGCTCTATTCCAATGTACCCATCTAGCCCACTCTTGAAATTCTTCTTAACATCCTTATCAAGATCTTTTTCTTCGGCTGAACAATTGAGGCCAGCACCTTCACTGAGGCTCAATCTGCAATTACTGCTATTGAAGGAGTTATTAAAGGAGGTTCAGTTAAGCTAGCTTCATCCCTACGTGGAGCCTCTAGAGGTACAAGTGAAAGACTTTCTTGCTCCACATTTTCGGTGCTATTTCTGACTGAGGGCATCTCACTCTCCTTTAAAGTCTTCTTCTGATTAACTTGACTTGTACCTTCATTTTTTCGCTTCTTACTATTCTGTGCCTTCAAGCTGGCTAAATATTGAATAACTTTCTTGAAGCCTTCAGTAAACATGTCCATGAGATTCTCGCTGGGAGTATCTTCCCTGATTTCTATCCACCCTGCCTTTATCATTGTCTCTCCATCACTGCTATCTTTCAGCAACTCCCAAGCAAAGGCCATGGGCTCTAGCAAGTAACAATCACTGTTTTGTACTTTCACACCAAGACATGGGGACATGTCAAGATCTGAGAATTCTTTATTTATCTCCTTGACAATTCCACAATCTTTGAAGGGAGATTGTTCTTTATCTCTAAAGAACAAGTGGACTCTCTCATCAGATTTACCACTTGGTAAGTGAAAATCTAGATACCATGGGCTTGGAGTGGAGCCTGTTGCATCAACTGACTTTGGAATTCTTTTCTTTGAAGAGGATTGAGCCATATCTCTGAAAACATAACAATATAACATTATTTGTATTTATGTTCGATTTGAATATGATTGAGCCAAGTTTATGTAAACTTAACAGCATAACATTACTTTGTTATAAATGGCTCTAGTGCTACATGGCTGGCCTATGTGGCCAAGTAGAGTCTCTATATTGAATGCTACTGGTCAAATAGAAAACTACCTCACATTATCTAGCCATGATTGATCTCTGAACATTGTACATTGCCACCCTATGGCCCTTAGGCCACAAGGTCTCTAGATGGGACATATGACACCTTGTGATCCTAGGGCCATAGGATCTCCAAAAGGAGCTTATGGAACCCTATGGACCTTGAGATTGTACATTGGCACCCTATGGATCTTGGGCCATAGGGTCTTCAAAAGGAACATAGGGCACCCTGTGACCCTAAGTCTATAGGGTCTCACATCATACTTGAGGGCATCCTAGGGCCCAAGGGTGGCCATAACAAACATAGGGAATCCCATGGTGCACATTAACGGGAAACATGGCAGCCCTTACGGCCCTAGGGCCATAGGATCTCCAAACGGAACATAGGGAACTCTATGGCCCTATAGATCTCTAGATGGGACATAGGGCACCCTGTGATCCTATGGCACTAGGGCCATAGGATCTTCAGAAGGAACATAAAGAAACCTATGGCCCTTGATATTGTTTATTCCTAACCTATGGTCGTGGGCCACAAGGTCTCAAGATGGGACATAAAGCATCCTTTGATCCTATGGCTCTAGGTTCCTTATGTTCCTTTTGGAGATCCTATGGATCTAGTGCCATAGGATCTCAAAAAGGAACATAAGGAACAATATGTCCCTTGAGATTGTACCTTCCCACCCTATGGCCCTTGGGCCACAAGGTCACCAGATGGGACATAAGGCACACTTTGATCCTATGGCCCTACGCTCCTTATGTTCCTTTTGGAGATCCTATGGCCCTAGTTCCATAGGATTCCCATAAGGAACACAGGGAACCCTATGGCCTTTGAGATTGTACATTGCCACCCTATGGCCCTTAGCCCATAAGATCTCTAGATGGGACATAGGGCACCCTATGATCCTATGGCAATAGAGCCATTGGATTTCCAAAAGGAACGTAGGGAAACATATGGCCCTTGAGATTGTACATTCCCACCCTACGGCGCTTGGTCCACAAGGTCTCTAGATGGGAAATAGGGCATTCTTTGATCCTATGGCCCTAGTTTCCTATGTTCCTTTTGGAGATCCTATGGCCCTAGGGCCATAGGATCCGATAAGGAACATAGAGAACCCTATGGCCTTTGAGATTGTACAAGGCCACCCTATGGCCCTTGGGCCATAAGCTCTCTATATTCGGACACAAGGCACCTTGTGATCCTATGGCCCTAGGGCCATAAGATCTCGAAAAGGAACATAGGGAACAATAGAGCCCTTGAGATTGTACATTTCCCCCCTATGGCCCTTAGCCCATAAGATCTCTAGATGGGACATAGGGCACCCTGTGATCCTATGGCAGTAGAGCCATTGGATTTCCAAAAGGAACATAGGGAAACATATGGCCCTTGAGATTGTACATTCCCACCCTATGGCCCTTGGGCCACAAGGTCTCTAGATGGGAAATAGGGAATTCTTTGATCCTATGGCCCTAGGTTCCTTATTTCCTTTTGGAGATCCTATAGCCCTAGGGCCAGAGGATCCCCACAAGGAACATAGAGAACCCTATGGCATTTGTGTTGGGGTATAAAGCCCAATGTGGTCGCCCAGGTAAGTGGGCGGGCTGCCAAGTATGTACACATATTCTTTTGTAAAAACCTAATAAGAACTCACTATGCTCTACACATTACAGTAGAGCGAGTTCACCATATCGTCGTGCTCTTCTTCTCGCACTCTCTCTCGCGTCGCACTTCCGCTCATACTCCTTCAACTGGTATCAGAGCACAGATCGAGGCTCGGGGCAGCACTGCAGGAGGCTAGAGTCACCAACTCAGATTGGAGTGAAATTCGACAGGCGAAGACATGGCCCCAAATCTCGTGGGCGAGCCCAAAGGGCTCGGTGTTGTCAGAATTTCATTCTGAGGTCATCTAGGCCACCGTTTGGCTTCGACAAAGTCTGCGCAGGCCATTTTCGACTACGTGGTCTCAGCGGGTGCAGATCCGACTCTGCAAATTTGGGATTTTCAGCCTACGACTGTAGGTACTGAGGATATCAACACTCCCAGAGTGCTGATTTGTGGTTGTCTACACATCGAAGGACGACTCACAGTTCTTGGAGGCGTGTCACATACGACACGGGCGCATCTACACACAGACTGTAGGCGACATCCACTAGTTCATCAGGTAGCTTGTGTTTGCTGCTTGATATTCTAGATTTCATCCTGACATTGTAGGTACTTCCACATGGGATGTATTGTCAGAGATGATGTATGTCTGTTGAGTGTTTGCTGGCTGTGAGTCACGCAGCAAACAACCGCCGCAGCAGTTACAGCATACAGTGGGAAATTTGTGGATGTATGACTTTGTGGGAAGTCTATGTACTGTCAGATTTACTACAGCCTTTGTTGAGGGTCGAGTGAGGTTTTATTGAGCTGGGGATTCTCGAATGTTGAGATCCTTTTGGTGATATAGGTCTTGGAGCGATCCCTCGAGCACCTTAGATAGGCAGCTAGGATGTATTGACTGTGAGTTAGACAGTTGGGATTGCATATTTGCTTTATTGCCATTGAGGCATTGTCGCAGTCTATGTTTACAGGACAGTGACACGATAGTCAGAGACAGTACAGGTGCAGGACAGGTAACCACAGCTTACAGTGTCAGAGAGACAGTGTTTTTTGAGCTTTTTTAGTACACCAGAGCCATTTTACAAAGGATACTCTGCCAAAAATTTCTGCAGAATCTGAAGCTTTCTTGTTCATTTGACAGGTTGATATTGGTTCAGTGGTCAGTTTACAGGGGAAACTCTGCCGAATTTTTCCCAAAAGTAAACTACTGTGAAGCGTAGCTATGGCTGGATCACAGGACACTGCTCTTTACAATATCAAGAAGCTGGATGGAACCAATTTCCCATTGTGGAAGAAGCAGATTTGGCACGTGTTGGTACAAAAGAAGCAGATAAAACCTATAAATCTCAAGGGGATAAAACCAGAAGATATGGACGAAGATGAATGGAGTGAAATGGATGAATTGGCACTTTCTACCATTATGCTGACTTTGGCAGAAAGCGTTTACTTCATGTAGCAGACGAGATGTCGGCTTATCAAGCATGGTTAAAGCTGAGTGATCTTTATGAGAAGCAGAGTGCACCTTCAAGGTATACTGGCTTAAGAAGCTTGTTGACTTGAAGATGAAAGAAGGGACACCTATGTCCAATCATCTGAATGAATTCAACACAATCTATAGTCAGTTGTCAACTCAAGGTGTCAAGTTTGATGGAACCTGTTAGAGCTATGTTCCTGTTGATCACATTGCCGGAAAGTTGGGACACTTTTCGCACAGCTTTGAGTAATTCTGCACCTCCAGATGGTTTGAACATAGCAGGTGTAGAAGGAAGTCTACTTACTGAAGAAACCAATAGAAAGACAATGGGCAAAGGCAAAGGAACAGCCTTAGTTGTCAGGGGAAGGACCAAAGAAAAGTACAAAGGTGGAAAGAGGAATCGGTCTCGTAGCAAGTCCCGCAGTGCTAAAGGCAAGAGTGACATAGAATGCTACCATTGTGGCAAGAAGGGTCACATGAAAAGAGACTGCAGAGAATGGAAAGCAGAAAAAGGCAAAGAGAAAGCTGAAGACCATGGTGAGAAGAACAAGTCCTCAGTGAAGATTCAAGAAATAAATGTGACAAACACTGTTGCAAAGGATGACAGTCTAGTGTCAGGAGACATCTACTTCTTGAAGAATGCAATGGACTCAGCTCTTCTTACAGCATCTGATGGAAATGCACTGAGTGAATGGATTATAGACTCAGGGGCATCACTTCATGTGTCTCCAAACAAGGAGTGGTTTACCTCTTATGTGACCACTAAAGATCATGTTCGGCTAGGCAATGGGCACACACGTGAGATCTTAGGTGTTGGAGATGTTCAATTGAAGTTTCAGAATGGCTCTTCCTCCATGCTGAAGAATGTGATACATGTTCCCAACTACAAAGAGCTTGATCAGCACAGGTTTACTTGATGATGCTGCTACGTCACCACTTTTGGACAGAACATGTGGAAGATATCCAAGGGTTCTATGACAGTAGCACATGGAGTAAAGTCTAAAGGACTTTACATGATTTATGTATCAAATGTCTCTAAAAATGAAATCAATGTAACCGAGCAGCCGAACGTTTCTTTGTGGCATAGCCGGTTAGGACATATGTCCAAGAAGGGAATGGAAATCTTGTCTCATTCTGGTTATTTGCCTAGATTTTCATTTAATGATTTTGAATTCTGTGAACATTGTCTGTATGGTAAGCAAACACAGCAGCCACATAAGCATAGAAGCAGTAGAAGAGATACACAGTTGGCACTTGTTCATAGTGATTTGTGTGGACCTATGCCTAACCTATCTCTAGGGGGAGCTTCTTACTTTATGACATTTATAGATGATTACTCGAGGAAAGTATGGGTTTAATTTCTCAAGCACAAGGATGAAGCGTTTAGTGTTTTCAAAACGTTTGTGACACTTGTGGAGAATCAGAGTGGCAAGAAGCTTAAATGCTTACGCACTGACAATGGTGGAGAGTATGTTTCAAAGGCCTTTCAGGACTTTTGTGAGTCAAAAGGTATAAAACGTGAACTTACTGCTCCTTACAATCCTCCTCAAAATGGTGTTGCTGAGAGGATGAATAGGACCATACAAGAGAAGTTCAGAAGTATGTTGTCTAATGCACAACTGCCAAATGGGTTTTGGGCTGAAGCTGTATCAACAGTTGTTCATCTTGTAAATAGATCTCCTAGCAAGGTTTTGCAGAAGGATTCAGTGCCAGAGATGGTATGGTCAGGCAAAATGCCCTCATACAAGAATCTCAGAGTCTTTGGCTGTGAGGCATATACTCACGTTCCAAAGGAATTTAGGAACAAACTTGAGCCAAAGAGTAGAAAGTGCATCTTTCTAGGCTATGGTAATTCTGGTGAGATGGGGTACAGACTTTGGGATCCCGAATCCAGAAAGGTTGTCCGCAGCAATGATGTTCACTTTAATGAATCCAAATATCATTGTACACCAGAGAGGGTTGAGGAGATTAGAAGATTTGTCTTCCGAGAAGATGGACCTGCACGTGCAAGACAAAATGTCAGGGCTCAAGAGGAGCAAGGACAGGATAGAGTGGAACCACAGGTTGTGGCTGAGCCTGAGCCACCTATTGTGCGTAGATCTAGACGTGTCACGCGACCTCCTGATAGGTTTGTTCCATCTATGAACTATGTCATGTTGACTGATTGCAATGAGCCTTCATGTTACAAGGAAGCAGTGCAAATGAAGGACTCCGGGAATTGGCAATTGGCCATGCAGTCAGAGATGACAGCTCTGCATAAAAACCAGACATGGAAGCTAGTTAAATTACCACAGGGCAAAAAGGCTCTACCTTGTAAATGGGTTTACAGGTATAAGATCACCGCTCATGATAGTCAGCCAAAGTACAAAGCAAGGCTTGTTGCCAAGGGCTTTAAGCAAGAACAAGGCATTGACTTTGATGAAGTCTTCTCTCCGGTGGTCAAGATGACTACATTGAGATGCTTTCTTGCATTGGTTGCCATATTAGATTTGGTGTTGCACCAAATGGATGTCAAGACAGCGTTCTTGCATGGTGATTTAGATGTGGAAATTTACATGCAAGATCCAGAAGGGTTTGTTGAGAAAGGCAAGGAAGATTGGGTATGCCAGTTTTTAAAGAGTCTTTATGGCTTAAAACAATCACCGAGGGCATGGTACCATAAATTCCACAAGTTTATGCTTTCTCAAGGCTACAAACGTAGTGAGTTCGATCACTGTCTATATACATAGAAGGCTAAGGATGGTAGTTGGTTGATCCTTATTTTGTATGTGGATGACATGTTGATTGCTGGCAAGCACTTGGAAGAAATTTCAGCTTTGAAGTCAAAGATGGCAAAATCGTTTGACATGAAAGACATGGGTGAGGCAAGTCATATACTTGGTATGCGCATTGAGAGAGACAGATCAAAGAAGTTGATTTGGTTATCTCAAACAGATTATATTGACAAGGTTTTGCAACGTTTCAATATGGAGAAGGGAAAGGCACTAAGTGTTCCATTGCCACCATATGTGAAACTTAGCAAACAAGATTGTCCTGTGTCTGAGGAAGAACAGGCTGAAATGGATAAGATTCCATATGCGTCTGCAGTGGGTAGTTTGATGTATGCAATGATTGCTACTCGCCCAGACATTGCATTTGCAGTGGGAGTAGTAAGTCAATACATGTCAAACCCAGGCAAGAAACATTGGGAGGCAGTGAAAGGAATATTGAGATACCTGAAAGATACAAAGAGTATGCGTATATGCTATGGGAGTCAGGAGCTAAGTGTAAAGGGTTTTACAAACTCAGATTATGCAGGTGACTTAGACAACCAAAGGTCTACGTCAAGGTATGTCTTTACTTTGGCTGGTGGAGCAGTATCATGGCGTTCTAGATTACAAGATTGTGTTACTCAGTCTACTACAGAGGCTGAATATGTTGCAGCATCAGAGGCATGCAAAGAATCAATTTGGCTTAATCGACTAGTAACAGATTTGGGAATCAAAGAAGAGATGCCTATGTTATATTGTGATAGTCAAAGTGCTATACAATTGGCTCGCAATCCAGTTTATCACTCAAAGACAAAGCATGTGGATGTGAAGTATCATTTCATCAGGGAAATGCTCGAGGATAAGAAACTTCAGCTTGTCAAAGTTCACACCACAGAAAATCCTGCTGATCTACTTACAAAAGGACTTCCCTCAGAGAGCTTTGCGCATTTTCGCAAGCAGTTAGGTGTAGGGTAGTACATCACTTCTCTACATCTCTTGTATATTAGCTTGTATAGTAGCTTCTCTCACACTTAAAGTACCACATTAGAATTTAAGTGGGAGGTTGTTGGGGTATAAAGCCCAATGTGGTCGCCCAAGTCAGTGGGCGGGCCACCAGGTATGTACACATATTCTTTTGTAAAAACCTAATAAGAACTCACTATGCTCTACACATTACAGTAGAACGAGTTCACCATATCGTCCTGCTCTTCTTCTCGCACTCTCTCTCGCGTCGCACTTCCACTCGTACTCCTTCACTTTGAGATTGTACAATGTCACCCTATGGCCCTTGGGCCATAAGCTCTCTATATTGGACACAAGGCACCCTGTGATCCTATGGCCCTAGGGCCATAAGATCTCGAAAAGGAACATAGGGAACAATATAGCCCTTGAGATTGTACATTTCCCCCTATGGCCCTTGGGCCACAAGGTCTCTAGATGGGACATAAGGCACCCTTTGATCCTCTGGCCATAGGTTCCTTATGTTTGTTTTGGAGATCCTATGGCCCTAGGGCCATTGGATCTCCAAAAGGAACATAGGGAACCATATGGCCCTTGAGATTGTACATTCCCACCCTATGGCCATTGGGCCACTAGGTCTCTAGATGGGACATAGGGCATTCTTTGATCCTATGGCCCTAGGTTCCTTACGTTCCTTTTGGAGATCCTACGTCCCTAGTGCCATAGGATCCCCATAAGGAAAATAGATAACCCTATGGCCTTTGAGATTGTACAGTGCCACCCTATGGCCCTTAGGACATAAGCTCTCTAGATGGGACACAAGGAAGCATGTGATCCTATGGCCCTAGGGCCAAAACATCTCGAAAAGGAACATAAGGAACAATATGGCGCTTGAGATTGTACATTTCCCCCCCTATCGCCCTTGGGCCACAAGGTCTCTAGATGGGACATAAGGCACCCTTTGATCCTATGGCCATAGGTTCCTTATGTTTTTTTGGAGATCCTATGGCCCTAGGGCGATTGGATCTCCAAAAGGAACATAAGGAACCATATGGCCCTTGAGAATGTACATTCCCACCCTATGGCCCTTCGGCCACAAGGTCTATAGATGGGACATAGGGCATTCTTTGATCCTATGGCCCTAGGTTCCTTATGTTTCTTTTGGAGATCCTATGGACCTAGTGCCATAGGATCCCCATAAGGAACAGGGTGACACCATATGGCCCTTGGGCGATAAGCTCTCTAGATTGGACAGAAGGCACCCTGTGATCCTATGGCACTAGGGCCATAAGATCGCAAAAGGAACATAGGGAACAATATGGCCCTTGAGATTTTACCTTCCCCCCTATGTGGGACATAAGGCACCCTTGGATCCTATGGCCATAGGTTCCTTATGTTCCTTTTGAAGATCCTATGGCCCTAAGGCCATAGGATCCCCATAAGGAAGATAGAGAACCATATGGCCCTTGAGATTGTACATTCCCACCTATGGCCCTTGGGCAACAAGGTCTCTAGATGGGACATAGGGCATTCTTTGATCCTATGGACCTAGGGCGATTGGATCTCCAAAAGGAACATGGGAAACCATATGGCCCTTGAGATTGTATATTCCCACCCTATGGACCTTGGGCCACAAGGTCTCTAGATGGGACATAGGGCATTCTTTGGACATAGGTTCCTTATGTTCCTTCTGGGGATCCTATGGACCTAGGGCGATTGGATCTCCAAAAGGAACATAGGGAACCATACGGCCCTTGCGATTGTACATTCCCACCCTATGGCCCTTGGGCCACAAGGTCTGTAGATGGGACATAGGGCATTCTTTGATCCTATGGCCCTAGGTTCGTTATGTTCCTTTTCAAGATCCTATGATCCTAAGGCCATAGGATCCCCACAAGGAACATAGAGAACCCTATGGCCTATGAGATTGTACAGTGCCACCCTATGGCCCTTGGGCCATAATCTCTCTAGATGGGACACAATGCACCCTGTGATCCTATGGACCTAGGGCGATTGGATCTCCAAAAGGAACATAGGAAACCATATGGCCCTTGCGATTGTATATTCCCACCCCTATGGGACCTTGGGCCACATGGTCTTATAGATGGGACATAGGACATTCTTTGATCCTATGGCTATAGGTTTCCTTATGTTTCCTTCTAGGGATCCCTATGGCCCTAGGGCGATTGGATCTCCAAAAGGAACATAGGGAACCATACGGCCCTTGAGATTGTACATTCCCACCCTATGGCCCTTGGGCCACAGGTCTATAGATGGGACATAGGGCATTGTTTTGATTCCTATGGCCCTAGATTTGTTTTATGTTCCTTTTTCAAGATCCTATGGCCCTAGGCCATATGATCTCCACAAGGAACATAGAGAACCCTATGGCCTCTATGAGATTGTACAGTGCCACCCTATGGCCCTTGGGCCATACGCTCTCTAGATGGGACACAAGGGCCCTGTGATCCTATGGCCCTAGGGGCAAAAGATCTTGAAAAGGAACATAGGGAACAATATGGCCCTTGAGATTGTACATTTCCCCCCTATGGCCCTTGGGCCACAAGGTCTCTAGATGGGACATAAGGCACCCTTTAATCCTATGGCCATAGGTTCCTTATGTTTGTTTTGGAGATCCTATGGCCCTAGGGCCATTGGATCTCCAAAAGGAACATAGGGAACCATATGGCCCTTGAGATTGTACATTTCCACCCTATGGCCCTTGGGCCACAAGGTCTGTACATGGGACATAGGGCATTCTTTGATCCTATGGACCTAGGTTGCTTATGTTCCTTTTGGAGATCCTATGTCCCTAGGACCATACGATTCCCATAAGGAACATAGAGAACTATATGGCCCTTGAAATTGTACAGTGTCACCCTATGGCCCTTGGGCCATAAGCTCTCTAGATGGGACACAAGGCACCCTGTGATCCTATGGCCCTAGGGCCAAAACATCTCGAAAAGGAACATAAGGAACAATATGGCGCTTGAGATTGTACATTTACCCCCCTATCGCCCTTGGGCCACAAGGTCTCTAGATGGGACATAAGGCACCCTTTGATCCTATGGCCATAGGTTCCTTATGTTTGTTTTGGAGATCATATGGCACTAGGGCCATTGGATCTCCAAAAGGAACATAGGGAACCATATGGCCCTTGAGATTGTACATTCCCACCCTATGGCCCTTGGGCCACAAGGTCTGTAGATGGGACATAGGGCATTCTTTGATCCTATGGCCCTAGGTTCCTTATGTTCCTTTTGGATATCCTATTGCCCTGGTTCCATAGGATCGCCATAAGGAACATAGAAAACCCTATGTCCTTTGAGATTGTGCAGTGCCACCCTATGGCCCTAGGGCCATAAGCTCTCTAGATGGGACACAAGGCACCCTGTGATCCTATGGCGTTAGGGCCATAAGATCTCGAAAAGGAACATAGGGAACAATATGGCCCTTGAGATTGTACCCTTCCCCCCTATGGCCCTTGGGCCACAAGGTCTCTAGATGGGACATAAGGCACCCTTTGATCCTCTGGCCATAGGTTCCTTATGTTTTTTTGGAGATCCTATGGCCCTAGGGCCATTGGATCTCCAAAAGGAACATAGGGAACCATATGTCCCTTGAGATTGTACATTTCCACCCTATGGCCCTTGGGCCACAAGGTTTGTACATGGGACATACGGCATTCTTTGATCCTATGGACCTAGAATCCTTATGTTCCTTTTGGAGATCGTATGGCCCTAGGGCCATTGGATCTCCAAAAGATACATAGGGAACCATATGTCCCTTGAGATTGTACATTTTCACCCTATGGCCATTGGGCCACAAGGTTTGTACATGGGACATAGGGCATTTTTTGATCCTATGGACCTAGGTTCTTTATGTTCCTTTTGGAGATCCTAGGGCCATAGGATCCCCATAAGGAACATAAAGAACCATATGGACCTTAAGATTGTATAGTGTCACCCTATGGCCCTTGGGCCATAAGCTCTCTAGATGAGACACAAGGAACCCTCTGATCCTATGGCCCTAGGGCCATAAGATCTCGAAAAGCAACATAGGGAAAAATTTGGCCCTTGAGATTTTACCTTTCCCCCCTATGGCCCTTGGGCCACAAGGTCTCTAGATGGGACATAAGGCACCCTTTGATCCTATGGCCATAGGTTCCTTATGTTTGTTTCGGAGATCCGATGGCCCTAGGGCCATTGGATCTCAAAAGAACATACGTAGGAACCATATGGCCCTTGAGATTGTACATTCCCACCCTATGGCCCTTGGGCCACAAGGTCTCTAGATGCGACATATGGCATTCTTTGATCTTATGGCCCTAGGTTTCTTATGTTCCTTTTGAAGATCTTATGGTCCTAGTTCCATAGGATCCCCATAAGAAACATAGAGAACCCTATGTCCTTTGAGATTGTACAGTGCCATCCTATGGCCCTTGGGCCATAATCTCTCTAGATGGGACACAAGGCACCCTGTGATCCTATGGCCCTAGGGCCATAAGATCTCAAAAACAAACATAGGGAAGAATATGACCCTTGAGCTTGTCCCTTTCCCCCCTATGTCCCTTGGGCCACAAGGTGTCTAGCTGCGACATAATGCAGCCCTTGAGATTGTACCTTTCCCCCTATGGCCCTTGGGCCACAAGGTCTCTAGATGGGACGTAAGGCACCCTTTGATCCTCTGGCCATAGGTTCCTTATGTTTGTTTTGGAGATCCTATGGGCCTAGGGCCATTGGATCTCCAAAAGAAACATAGAGAACCATATGTCCCTTGAGATTGTACATTCCCATCCTATGGCCTTTGGCCACAAGGTCTATAGATGTGACATAGGGCATTCTTTGATCCTATGGACGCAGGTTCCTTATGTTCCTTTTAGAGATCCTATCACCATAGGGCTATAGTATCCCCATAAGAAACATAGAGAACATATGGGCGGTTGAGATTGTACAGTGTCACCCTATGGCACTTGGGCCATAAGCTCTCTAGATGGGACACAAGGCACCCTGTGATCCTATGGCCCTAGGGCCATAAGATCTCAAAAAGGAACATAGGGACCAATATGGCCCTTGAAATTTTACCTTACCTCCCTATGGCCCTTGGGCCACAAGGTCTCTAGATGGGACATAAGGCACCCTTTGATCCTATGACCATGGATTTCTTATGTTTGTTTTGGAGATCCTATGGCCCTAGGGCCATTGGATCTCCAAAAGGAACATAGGGAACCATATGGCCCTTAAGATTGTACATTCCCACCCTATGGCCCTTGGGCCACAAGGTCTCTAGATGGGACATAGGCATACTTTGATCCTAGAGCCCTAGGTTCCTTATTTTTGTTTTGGTGATCCTATGGCCCTAGGGCCATTGGATCTCCAAAAGGAACATAGGGAACCATATGGCCCTTGAGATTGTACATTCCCACCCTATGGCCCTTGAGCCACAAGGTCTGTAAATGGGACATAGGGCATTCTTTGATCCTATGGCCCTAGGTTCCTTATGTTCCTTTGGAGATCCTATGGCCTTAGTACCATACGATCCCCATAAGGAACATAGAGAATTCTATGGCCTTTGAGATTGTACAGTGCCACGCTATGGCCCTTGGGCCATAAGCTCTCTAGATGGGACACAAGGCACCCTGTGATCCTATGGCCTAGGGCCATATGTTCCTTTTGGAGATCGTATGAGCCTAGGGCCATAGGATCTCAAAAGAAACATATGGAACCCTATGGCCCTTAAGATTGTACATTCCTACCCTATGGCCCTTGGGCCACAAGGTCTGTAGATGGGACATATGGCACCCTTTGATCCTATGGCCCTAGGTTCCTTATGTTTCTTTTGGAGATCCTATGGCCCCAGTGCCATAGGATCTCCAAAAGGAACAGAGGGAATCCTATGGCCCTTGAGATTGTACATTCCCACCCTATGGCCCTTAGGCCACAAGGTCTCCATATGGGACATGGAGCACCCTTTGATCCTATGGCTCTAGGTTCCTTATGTTCCTTTTGGAGATGTTATGGCCCTAGGGCCATAGGATCGCTAAAAGGAACATACAAAACCCTTTGGACCTTGGAATTGTACATTCCTACCATATGGCCCTTGGGCACAAGATCTGTAGATGGGACACCCTAAACCCTGTGATCCTATGGCAGTAGGGCCATATGTTCCTTTTCGAGATCTTATGGCCCTAGGGCCATAGGATCTTCAGAAGGAACATAGAGAACCCTATGGCCCTTCGGCCACAAGTGCTGAAGATGGGACATATAGCACCCTTTGATCCTATGGCCCTAGGTTCCTTATGTTCCTTTTGGAGATCCTATGGATCTAATGCCATAGGATCTCCAAAAGGAACATAGGGAACCCTATGGCCCTTGAGATTGTACATTCCTACCCTATCACCCTTTGGCCACAAGGTCTCTAGATGGAACATAGGGCACCCTTTGACCCTATGGCACTTAGGCCACAAAGGTCTCCAGATGGGAGATAGGACACCTTGTGATCCTATGGCCCTAGGGCCATAGGATCTCCAAATGGAACTTATGGAATCCTATATCATATGGCCCTAGGGCCATATGTTCCTTTTGGGGATCATATGGCCCTAGTGCCATAGAATCTCTAAATGGACCATAGGGAAGCCTATGGATCTTGAGATTGTACATCGCCACCCTATGGACCTTGGGCCACAGGGTTTTCAAAAGGAACATAGGGAACCCTGTGACCCTAAGTCCATGGGGTCTCACATCATACTGGAGGGCATCATAGGACCCAAGGGTGGCCATAACGAGCATAGGGAAACCCATGGTGCACATTAACGGGCAACATGGCAGCCACATGCCCCTAGGGCCCTAGGGCCATAAGATCTCCAAAAGGAACATAGGGAAACACTATGGCCCTTGAGATTGGACATTGCCACCCTATGACCCTCGGGCCACAAGATCTCCAGATGGGACATAGGGAAACTTGTGGTCCTATGGCCCTAGGAAACCATGTTGTTCCTTTTAGAGATCTTGTGGCCCTATTGTTCCTTTTGGACATAGAGCACCATGTGATCCTATGGCCCTAGGGCCATAGGCTCTTCAATAGGAACATAGGGAACCCTATGACCCTTGAGATTGTACATTGGCACCCTATGGCCAGATGGGACATTGGTCACCCTATAGTACGATGTGAGACCACCCTATGGCCTTATGGTCATAGGGTGACTGAGGGCCATATGTTACTCTTTAGTATGAGGTGAAACCCTATGGCCATAAGGCCATAGGGTTCCCTAGGGCCATAGGTTACCCTCTAGTATGAGATGAGATCCTATGGCCTCTAGTATGAAGTGACACCCTATGGCCTTATGGCCATATTGTGCCCTGGGGCCATATGATTCCCTCTATTTTTATGTGAGACCTTATGGCCTTATGGTCATAGGGTGTCCTTTGTAGCCACACCCTGTCTGCCCTTCTAAAGATTCTATGTGTAGTTTTATTTTAGTGACCCAGGGCCATAGGGTTCTCTCTATGCCATCGAGGGCTGAAGGCCGTAGGGTCCCCTCTATGCTAGTAAGATCCTATGGCCCAAGGCCACAAGGTGCCCTCATTCTTTCAAAAAAACCCTCTATTCTCTATGCTCTATATTAGGAACCTATGGCCTTGAGACCATAGGGTCCCATGTATGCCATAGGGAGCTATATTTGTCAATAAAAAATACTATTTTCTCTATATTGGCACCATGTGGCTTGAAGGCCATAGGATCCCCTCTATTCTAGTAAGAGTCTCTCCATGCTCTATATTGGCACCCTTTTGCCTAAAGTCCATAGGGTCCGCTCTATGCTAGTAAGAACGGATCTATGATCTCTATATGGAACCTGTATGCTAGAAACCACTATGAGGGTTTTTTGGCAACCTATGGCCATACGATGCTCTGTGTATGGCCATAGGGTTTGTTGAATACTAAGGAAAACTCTCCATGGTCTATATCTGGGCATCTAATGGCGGTTGTGCCATTTTCTAATAAGAAACCACCATTTCTCTAGGTTTTTCTTCTATTGTTTTACACAACAAGGTGCCATGCTCCATGGCAATAATTTAAAAAAACCTAAATGCTCTACATTGACACCCTATGGCGCAGGGCCCAGGTGTGATCTATGCTACCCTAAACCCCTCTATGCTCTACGTTGACACCCTACGGCCCCAGGGCCCGAGGGCCACAAGGTGCTCTCTCTCTCTCTTCTCTCTCTCTCTCTCTCTCTCTCTCTCTCTCTCTCTCTCTCTCTCTCTCTCTCTCTCTCGGATTTAAATTGTTAATTTGGCCTTATTATCAGTCCTCCCTCTCTCTCAGCTTCCTCTCCTCTGTTTGTCTCTCTTACTCTCCTTTCTCTCTCACTCCAAACAACTATTTATCTCCCTCTTCTCATCTCTCCCCATTCATAAAGGGCTTCAATATCTACCGGTGGCATCGTCATTCACGCACCCCTACCACATCTCCTCTTTCTAGGACCTATCTCACACCAACAGACAGGTTATTTCTTTTCTGTTTTTCTGTTTTACAATTTTACTATTTTACAATTTTATTTTTACAGTTTTACTATTTTATAGTTTTACTATTTTACAGTTTTACTATTTTTTTATATAGAGCGGTAAATAAATTTTTTTTTAAAAGATTGAGCTTACCTGTGAGGCACTGCGTAGAGAGGAGAGAGAACGCGAAGAGGCGGCACCACAGGGCGGCAACGGGCGGCTATTCGACGTCGTGAGAGGGCGGCAACGGGCGTATTCGATGTCGTGAGAGGGCGGCAATGGGAGGCTATTCGATGTCGTGAGAGGGCGGCACCACAGGCGCAGCAAGGGCGACGGAGGGGCACAAAAGAGACGTTTGGGAGAGGTGTAGGAGGGCGCACGGAGGGCGTTTAGGAGAGGAGCAAGGAGCGCGCACGGAGGGTGTTTAGGAGAGAAGCAAGGAGCGCGC
Organism: Adiantum capillus-veneris; assembly: GCF_014529385.1. Classification (NCBI taxonomy): domain Eukaryota; kingdom Viridiplantae; phylum Streptophyta; class Polypodiopsida; order Polypodiales; family Pteridaceae; genus Adiantum; species Adiantum capillus-veneris. The sequence continues at coordinate 48,316,416 of NC_140931.1, forward strand.
AGAGCTGTGCTCGAGAGAGAAGACTAGGGTTTCAAAAATTTTGAAAAAAGAGAGAGAGAGAGAGAGAGAGAGAGAGAGAGAGAGAGAGAGAGAGAGAGAGAGAGAGAAAGAGAAAGAAAGAGAGATAGAGATTAGGTTAAAATTTCAAAATTCAAAATTTGACTTTCAAGTTTTAAACCTAAACTTCCCGCTCTCTTTTATTTTGAATTTTGAAGAGTTTATAATCGTTTTCTTAAGGAGGAGAGTCATACCAAGGAGTCATAGCAAAAAAAAAAAAGAGTATAGAATTTTTTCAAAAAATTTATGTGAGACTTTGTCAATGCCCGTGTCGTCTCGCTACGAGTGGAATGACACCCATGGTCGGAATCTCCGTCTCGGGACCAAAATCACATACTGAAAAATACACTAAAAAACATTCAAAATTAGAGAATTTTCCCTCGAAAAAAGTGCGATATTTTTTCGTGCAGTATTGATCGGGAGACTTGAAAACACATTTTAGAAAAATTTGGGGTAAGCAAAAAAAAAAGGCTTTTTTTCGCCACATGCAATTGTGCACTAATTGCACGTGTTTTGAAAGTGTAAGTATACATGCAACATACATGTATATATTTATACAAATAGTATTTAAACGAGGAGGTCATATACTAGAATGGGTTGCAAAGGTGCTGGTCGCATCTGCGAAGAGGCTTGTAAAGGTGCAATTTGATCACACATTTGATCATGCGATACGTGCACACCATTGTTTTTTATGTCCCTTCAAAGACGTAAACATGTCATATGGATGTACATCCACGGGACTACTTGAGACACGGTCTCTAGATATAATCAATGGTTGTGGCATATTATCAATGAATGTGGATGTGCCACGTGGCATATCGTGCGGCTCATACGTACCCCCTTATGTCCTGGCAGGCTCTAGCTTTCTGAAATCACTATATATAGCACCCTATGGCCCAAAGTCCATAGGATGCATATATAGCTCACCACAAAACAAGAATTGAGGAGACCTTGTGGTCATAAATCCATAAGATCTATATATATTTATCTAGAAACATCAACTATAGAATCCTATGGCCTTTTGTCCGTAGGATAGGATGCTCATATAGTCATCATGAAACACCTACATATAGGGCCCTATGGACCTAAGTCCATAGGATGTATATATATAATCACTCCCTAGGCTATGGACCTTGTGGTCATAAATCCATAAGATCTATATATATTTAGCTAGAAACATCAACTATAGCATCCTATGGCCTTTTTTCCGTACGATGTTCATATAGTCATCATGAAGCACCTACATATAGGGCCTATGGACCTAAGGCCATAGGATGTATATATATAATCATATCAATACACCTACATATAGAATCCCATGGACCTAAGTCCAAAGGATGTATACAAACTCATTGTGTCCCTAAGGCCACATGATGCTATATACCCATCATGAGACAACTACATATAGCGCCCTATCGCCCTCAATACAAAACGCCTTGATAAAACATCATATAGACTAAAGTCCATATGATTTATATATAGTCAACACAAAACACCTACATATAGTGCGCTATGGTCCTAAGGCCATAGAATGTTATAGACCCATCACCAGACAACTACATATAGTGCCCTATGCCCCTTAGACCATAGGATGTGTATGTATGAATTGCGAAACACCTGCATATATCATCCAATGACCCTAAGGCCACAGGATATTATATACCCATCATGAGACAACTATGTATAGTGTCCTATGGCCCTTAGGCCATAGGATGTGTACAGTTGCATCGCGAAACACCTACATATAGCTCTATATTGGCCATAAGTCCATAGAATGTTATATACCCATCGTGAGATAACTACATATAGTTCTCTATGGCCCTCAGTCCATAGGATGTGTATAGTTGCATCACGAAACACCTACATATAGCATCCTATGTCTCTAATGCCACAGGATGGTAAATACCCATCGTGAGACAGCTACAAATAGTACCCTATGGCCCTCAGGCCATAGGATGTGTACAGCTGCATCGCGAAACACCTACATATAGCATCCTATGGCCCTAAGGCCACAAGATGTTATATACCCATCATGAAACAACTACATATAGTGTCCTATGGCCCTAAGGCCACAAGATGTTATATACCCATCATGAGACAACTACATATAGTGTCCTATGGCCCTTAGGCCATAGGATGTGTACAGTTGCATCGCAAAACACCTACATATATCTCTATATTGTCCATAAGGCCATAGAATGTTATATACCCATCGTGAGATAACTACATATAGTTCCCAATGGCCCTCAGTCCATAGGATGTGTATAGTTGCATCACGAAACACCTACATATAGCATCCTATGGCTCTAATGCCACAGGATGTTAAATACCCATCGTGAGACAACTACAAATAGTTCCCTATGGCCCTCAGGCCATAGGATGTGTACAGTTGCATCGCGAAACACCTACATATAGCATCCTATGTCCCTAAGGCCAGAGGATGTTATATACCCATCATGAGACAACTACATATAGTGTCCTATGGCCCTTAGGCCATAGGATGTGTACAGTTGCATCGCAAAACACCTACATATAGCTCTATATTGGCCATAAGGCCATAGAATGTTATATACCCATCGTGAGATAACTACATATAGTTCCCTATGGCCCTCAGTCCATAGGATGTGTATAGTTGCATCACGACACACCTACATATAGCATCCTATGGCTCTAATGCCACAGGATGTTAAATACCCATCGTGAGACAACTACAAATAGTGCCCTATGGCCCTCAGGCCATAGGATGTGTACAGTTGCATCGTGAAACACCTACATATAGCATCCTATGGCCCTAAGGCCAGAGGATGTTATATACCCATCATGAGACAACTACATATAGTGTCCTATGGCCCTTAGGCCATAGGATGTGTATAGTTGCATCACAAAACACCTACATATAGCTCTATATTGGCCATAAGGCCATAGAATGTTATATACCAATCGTGAGATAACTACATATAGTTCCCAATGGCCCTCAGTCCATAGGATGTGTATAGTTGCATCACGAAACACCTACATATAGCATCCTATGGCTCTAATGCCACAGGATGTTAAATACCCATCGTGAGACAACTACAAATAGTTCCCTATGGCCCTTAGGCCATAGGATGTGTATAGTTGCATCGTGAAACACCTACATATAGCATCCTATGTCCCTAAGGCCAGAGGATGTTATATACCCATCATGAGACAACTACATATACTGTCCTATGGCCCTTAGGCCATAGGATGTGTATAGTTGCATCGCAAAACACCTACATATAGCTCTATATTGGCCATAAGACCATAGAATGTTATATACCCATCGTGAGATAACTACATATAGTGCCCTATGGCCCTCAGTCCATAGGATGTGTATAGTTGCATCACGAAACACCTACATATAGCATCCTATGGCTCTAATGCCACATGATGTTAAATACCCATTGTGAGATAACTACAAATAGTTCCCTATGGCCCTCAGGCATAGGATGTATAGTTGCATCGTGAAACACCTACATATAGCATCCTATGTCCTAAGGCCAGAGGATGTTATATACCCATCATGAGACAACTACATATAGTGTCCTATGGCCCTTAGGCCATAGGATGTGTACAGTTACATCGCAAAACACCTACATATAGCTCTATATTGGCCATAAGGCCATAGAATGTATATACCCATCGTGAGATAACTACATATAGTTCCCTATGGCCTCAGTCCATTGATGTGTATAGTTGCATCACGAAACACCTACATATAGCATCCTATGGCCCTAAGGCCACAAGATGTTAAATACCCATCGTGACACAACTACAAATAGTGCCCTATGGCCCTAAGGCCACAGGATGTATATTTACTCAACACAAAACACTTGCATAAAACATCATATGGACTAAAGGCCATATGATTTATACATACTCAATATGAACCACCTACATATAGCATCATATGGCCCTAAGTCATAGGATTCTGTATACCCATCATGAACAACCACATATAGTGCCCTCTGTGTATATAATCATAATGAAACACCTTCATATATACTCACAATAAAATGATTTTGTGATGGTTTTCTTAACAAATATTTATTGAAACCTTCTTGCAGGTATGGATTTTAATCAAGGTGATAGAGTATGCATGTTTGTAGCCACACAAAAGGTTGCCCTTGGGAGTGTCTGTGAGACAAACCCAAATGCATATTGCTTAGGAATGCTTATTGGTGAAGGAAATGTATCGGTGTCAGTTGATTTGTGTTTTCAAAACAAAGCACTTATTCCATTTCCAACAATGGATGCATTGACAGTGGAGATGCTTTTCACAGTATTGTGAAATGGAGTACTGGGTTGCTACAACATATGGATGAGATACACTACAAAAGGGTTTCGATGTCTGAGACTCACAAAGGAATGGGAGCATTCGAGGCACAGTCTGATGGAATGAGCTATAGGGAGGTTTGGAAGGATAAGAGGGTTCAACTTTGGGATGAAAGCAAAACAACACATGTAGTAGCCGAAGGGGTTGTCATGTATGTGTGTCCATTTGATTCCGTGAACTTTTGTGTGCTAGATGAAGATAACATCGGTATTGGTATTGAAACATCCTATGCTTGTGAGGGTACTATTTCTGCACAATCTGATGTATGCAGTATCAATCTGGTTTGTTGGCCTATCAAGAGAGTGACAACTATGGATGGAAAAGCGTTGTTACAATATGAGGATTTACATGCTAGTGACGCATTACAAGATACATGCATTGAATCAGCTCGTTTGGTAGAGCCTATTTCAAAAAAACGAAAATATTGCTTTATGAATAGGAAGCCAAAAATGTCTATGAAACCTTCTAAGAGATCCAATCAAGCATCCCTATCATCTGTCCAACTTGTTTCAACCATAGATTGTTGCTCTATGAGGTGTTGTCAATATGCCAATAGAGATAAGGTCATGGCTATGCGCAATGAATTTTGGGGACAAAGTTTGCAAAATAGAACCAACTATGTGTATGATACAATGTTGACTGCTTGGCGTGAGAACAAGGCAACTGCAAAGATTTTCTATGTATTTTCTTTTAATGGAAATGAGGTCTGTACTAGAGCTTGGTACGAAATTCATGGCATTCCAAAACTTCATTTTATCGTTATCGTGAACAGTTTGAAAATGGGGTTCGACGCTCAGTGCATGGTAATGATGGTGTCATAAGAAAGGAAGAGACCATATAGAAATGGGAAGGGCATTGATGCGCTCTTTTGTAGATGATAACTCAGAGAAAATGCCACATAAGAGTAGAACTATGGAAGATGGTACCATAGAAACCTTGCTTGCAATACCAAACACGTACAAGCAAATAGACATCTTACATGATGTCAATAAAACACTCGAGAGTATGTGTCTCAAGCCAATGTCTAGCACTCATTCAATAGGGTTTGGAATACAGAGTTTGCTAATGTGACCTTGTCAAAAACAAGCGAGTTCTCAAAATGTGTTGTGTTGTAGTCGGATAAAGTCTCAACTAGAGTCAATAAAGGATGATGAGCTGATTTCATGTTGAAGGATGAACGTAAAATTCACATGATGCAACAACAAAGCTGTAGAAATGTGTACTACACCTGGCGTAGTTCTCGCAAATGCAAAAGGATAAGTACTTATGCATTAGACATGATAAAATGGACTAAAAAAAGACAGCAATACCTAGATTGCGAGTGAACTCAAAAGACTATGCGAATGCATATCAGTTGCAAGTATCATTAATAGGTATGATAACACATGGGCATGGGCATGGGATGTATGGTCATTTCTCGTTGAATGGTCTATGGCCTTCAGATCCAAATGCTTCAATGGTTCCCTTGCATTATGCTTACAGAATTTGGAAAGAACAGAAAACCATGGGCTAGGAGATTTATGTCATGATGGTATGCCACGCAGCAATGTAACATTGTTCAATGCATTGAATTCAAGGACAGCTTTAGACCACCAAAACAGAATGATGAAAGAGCGTGAGAGGAATGCATCAGCAGCAGTAACACCACCGTTGGCTATTGAAGGATGTAATGGAGAGATTTCTAACTTGCAATCAGCCTCCTCTCAATGTGTTGTGGATACCATGTCCATCCCGTGTTTCAAAAATTGCTTGAGAATCTTCTGCTACAGCTAGATAATTGTGGAGGAGAGAATAAGAATCGATATTTATTTGCATACTTATCCTTGCTAGTAGCAAAAGGTGTTTTCAAAACCGTGCATTTGGGATTCTTAATGGTGGGTCATACACATGAGTACATAGATGCAATGTTTAGCAGGTTCTCAGAGAGATTACGAACAGAATGACCTACACTTTTTCCACATTTGATGTAAACATTTTCAAAAATGTGAAAGTTCAGCTCCAACACCATTTTTGATGACGCAAGTTCCTGACTTTAAATCCTTTGTTAAAGGGTACATGTGTGATGGACAAGATGCTCTTGTTGGACACTCTAAGCCACTTCAATTTCGTTTCTTTATGCATTGAAACCCCAGTAATGCAGTACCAAATTCACCCCAAATCACCTGATTGGATGCCGAGGAGTCAGGAATTGAGTTGTGGAAAAAAGATGATCAAGGGAAACCAAAATTGCCAGTAGGTTTTCCAAATGTGGTTCCTATAGCAGACTATGTGAGGGATAGTCCGCTTGTTATTCAAGGGATTAAGACATATCTTGAATTTTGGAAAATATGGACTCTACTAAAGGGAAAGGAGCACGATTCTACAAAATACATGGACCAGTTATTATTTTTGCAAAAAATAATTAGTGAGCTTGAACAACCAACCAATAAACAACTTGGTGAATATACATCATTTTGGCCAAAGACTACAGGGAGTCATAGAATGCAAAGATAGAGAAGACACAGATGAGTTTCAAGGATATGAAGAATTGAATGATCACTATGTTGGTCCTCAAAGTGCAAGGCCACAGGAATCTTTTAGGCCTCAAATTGATGTAAGGAAAGGGGATTTTGTTCTTGTGAGACCTGCAGATCCAGAATATCCGATATGGCTAGGAGTTGCAGAGTCAGATGTTGATGTAGACAGCTCATTCCTAACTACAAGAAAGTTTTCATTCAATATTGGGCACCAAAACATTGGAAAAAAATCCCAATCCAAGAACAATATGAGGATTGTTGGAAAAGAATGGTGCTACAATCTTGCTGACCCAAAGCATTGGGGAGTGTGTTGATTCAATTGTGTGGTCATGGACTCCAAGGGGTGGAAGACTTGCAGAAGCAATTAAAATCCCATCCAATGTTGTGGAGAAAGCACAAGCTAGCTTAATAGGAGAAATTGACTAGCATTTCATTTTCATATATTGTTTTTCTTGGTATCCGTGTCTATGTATGTTTTATAAAGTATCAATTAACACCAACATGAAAAAAAAGGTGTTTCTCAACACCACCATTTTCTTGAGAATCTATCTCTTTGTCTAATGTAACACAAGTCCTCAAGACAAGTCCCAAAATAATTGAAATTTTCCCAAATCAAATGGGAAATAGGAATCCTTAGGCATTGAAATCAGTCCCAAAGATGTGGAATTTTCCCATTTTATCTAAAAGAGTGTTATATATATCACTCTTTATCTCTCTCTCTCTCTCTCTCTCCTCTCTCTCTCTCTCTCTCTCTTTAATTGATCATCTTGTCACTCTTCGTGTTCTCATGGAGGAAAGTCGGTTGAAAGGCAAGCGATTGTATTGTTTTTTTGTGGACTTTAAGAAAGCCTTTGATATGATTCCACGTAACAATTTGTGGAGAAGGATGGAAGAACTCCAAGTGCCAAGTGAGTTTATGCTTGCGGTTTCTCGAATCTATGAGAAGGTGATTTGTCAATTGCGCATGGGAAGAGAAATTTCAGAAATTTTTGTAAGCACTATTGGGGTTAAACAAGGATGTCCATTGTCACCAACTTTCTTTGGTCTATGCATCGATCAATTGGAAAAAATGGTACTTGACTTTATACAAGAAGAAGGCATTGAAGAGGTCACTATTTGCAATGCGGTAATCATGCTTTTGTTGTATGCGGATGATGTAGTGCTTCTAGCACACACTTTAGAAGATGCACAAAAGCTTATGGTTGTCCTTGAGAACTTTTGCTTGCATAGTGGGCTGATTGTAAATGAATCCAAAACAAAGGTTATGCTTGTGAAAACCAACCATAAGGAGAAGCCATGCATTGTGTACAAAAATGAGATACTTGAAGTTGTTGAGAGCTTTAAGTACCTTGGCCTTGAGGTTCCATCCTATCACAAGTGGCATGAATGTGCTATGCGTCGTTTGGAAGCGGGAAAGAGAGCATATTATGCATTTGAGAACATGTGTAATGCGGGAAACATCAAGTGTTGGGTTCTCAAGAAGTATCTTTTTGATGCATTGGTGACACCGGTTCTTCTTTATGGAGTTGAAGTGTGGGGCGGGAGCATATCAAAGTCTACTTGGAAAGAGTTTGATAATGTCCAAAAGCGTTTTCTTACAAACTTTCTCCAAGTTAAGACACAAACACCATATATGCTCCTACTTCTTGAGTCGGGATGTCTTACGATTGAGGTTATGGGCATGGAAAGGGTTGTGGAGTACATGATAAAGATGCGTCAAAACCCCTCACATCGACTTCCTACAATTGCATGGGAAATAAGCAAAAAAGTTCAAAAGACGCATAAAAGCAAGATCTTGAGCACGGGATGGATGCAAGACATAAAGAAGTGGTTTGGGAGATGGGATGCATTACACTTGCTACATGATGCTTCAATTGACTCTCAAGTGAATGAAGCTTTTCTACAACGCCAATGTATTACGGCTTGGGAGAAATCTGGTGGGTCACGCTTCATACATTACACCACCTATATTGCCCCCAACTACAAAACCATGTTCTTCACTGAGAGAGGAAACCGTACTCACACTTACATGCTTGAGCCTATTCCCTTGTCCGCGATACGCACTATTGCAGCGATTCAGCTTAGCTCCCATTTCCTTCGATGCGAGATAGGGCGTTGGGGAAATGGAGAAGAGTCAAATCGATTGTGCACATTATGCTCACTGCAAGTTCGAGAGTCTGAGTACCACACACTACTAGAGTGCTCAGCTTTTGGTCACATCCGAACTTGCTTCTCTCACATTTTCAGCCATAACTTAGACCTACACACTTTCCTCTCCCAGCCAAAGTGTGGGCTCTCCATTGTGGCTCTCATCACTACAATTTTGGAGCATCAAGAGTCACTCATCAGCCATACACATACTACATCACATGTAACTTTGGTCCCATAGGTCATATTTGACCTCTGAGGAAGATAATAAAATCTCTCTCTCTCTCTCTCTCTCTCTCTCTCTCTCTCTCTCTCTCTCTCTCTCTCTCTCTCTCTCTCTCTCTCTCTCTCTCTCTCTCCTCTCTCTCTCTCTCTCTCTCTCTCTCTACCACAACAGAGCTCGTCGCTTTACACCAGATGCATACTGATCGAACGAGCGACTGAGCTAGGGAGATCCAGATGCCCACGACTGCGGAGGACTACACAACATCGACAGAGGCTGCATCAGAGGATCCAGGTCACTTTGGCTCGACATGCACAACGCCCGGTCAAACTACTGACCATGGAGGAGATTGATGAGATCCGCCACGACCGATGCTAGATCTCCTATAATCTACCTATCCCAGCTAGTTGTTTTTACTGCTTAGTCCACACCCAGTAGTTTAGGATTCCATAATATTTTATTTTGTCATTTGGTCATCTTGTTACGCTGACTTTGTATCAAATCCACCATATTGTAACTTTCTGGTCGCATAGGTCACTTTGGCCTTTTGAAGACGTTAATATAAAATTTCATTTCATTTATCTCTTTAATTTCTCTTTCTTTAATTTTATTTTCCTACGCATACATTCTCTCTCTCTCTCTCTCTCTCTCTCTCTCTCTCTCTCTCTCTCTCTCTCTCTCTCTCTCTCTCTCTCTCTCTCTCTCTCTCTCTTTCCTCTACAGACACACACACACACACATGATGTAGATAGAGAGAGAGAGAGGGGGGTTGGGGGGGGGGGGGGGGGGGGGGTTTCATAATACCTGCGCAGCAGGTTTTTGCCAAGAGATCTGAGCGCGTCGCAGGCGAAAATGGCCGCCTGCGCGCAGATTTCCATTTTTTCCCCCAATTTTTTGCGTCGATATACTCGTGGTAATATCCGTCGATATACGCGTGGTAAAGTATGCATTGCCACACGTATTTCCACGTGCATATTGACGGATATTCTGACGCATATATCGACGGGCTGCAAGTACGTCGATAACCGCGTGGAAAGGTACGGCCGTCGATATATACTGCGTCGATATCTTGATGTTATGTTGTAGTTCTGAGGCTACTGTATATGGCCCCAAGTTGTCAACCTCCTCAAAATCATCTGGAGTATACTTTAGCACTTTCTTTGGAATTAGCTCTATCTTTACCCCATAGGTAGCAGCCTCCACTGCAAAAATAGCATGACTAGTTGCCATATCCTCCACTAACTTCCGCATACCTCCTTTTCCAAAGTTAGTTCCTAACGGCGTACCTGTCTCCCGCAGATGGATCTTGCCATCCTTAAAAAAACACAAGATCTCTTTTTAAGGCATCACTAAAGCTATCACAATCCCTTCGGCCATGGTCCGTGCCATCACACCATATGTATCTGTGCACAAATCCTTCTTTGCTTTGGGATTTTTGTCCTGCAGAACAGCAGGTTGTCCTTTTTCTTCAAGCCTTGTTAGCTTTTAACTTCATTTCTTGCATGCCCTTACCAAGCTCATCAAGCATTGAATTATCACCTTTTGGACTTACAGTAGTAGGCTTTGGTGGAATCTTTGACGTGCTAGGAGGAGAGGTAGTACCATTCACCACCATCTTGTCCCTACGACATTGTCTCTTAGCAAGCAATGAGACTACGTCTTCAACCTCTTTCCACTCAGCCTTTAGACCCTGTTCTATATTCTTATCTTCAAGGAGTAGCTCTAGCTTTTCTTGGAGCTCATGACCTACAGCTTGAAGGAACAATTCGGTCTTTTCACTATCCAAAGTAGCCTGCTCTGTTCCTGACAGTTGAGCATAGCGTCACTCAAACTCTCAACAGTTCGGTGATGGAAATTCCTTCTCTTGGCTTTGCAACCCATTCCAAGAAGGTCCTTTTTGTAACCCTTTCAGAGTCCTCCATGAAGTATTCCTCTTTTAGGGCTAATTTGAATTGCTCCCAACCTTCTCCACGCTCCTCCCTGATTCCCCTTACATGGTCTCTAATCTCGGGGACCACAACAAGCTCGAAACTACGAATCATGTCCACCTCTGGAACTCGTTGTAGCTCCATCTCCTTTACATAACCACGAAGAAACTTTGTGACATCATTTGTCCATTTTGTTCACAATAGCTTGAAGGGCTTTGGTTGCTGACACCTCCCTTCTTTCTACAGCCTGTTGTTGTTGCATAAACATGGCGAATGCTTGAAACATTTGCATTGTGCCTTGATCAAAACTCATGCCTTGTTCCTCTTGTTGATCCATAGCTTTAATTATTTGTAAACCTTTCAAAACAAGTATTTGAACCCCCACCCTAGCTGCTTCGCGTCGGGTTCACCAGAAATGTCAGAAAGTGTGTGGTCTAGCAGGGAAGGTGCAGAACCTCTGACTGTGAGAGTTCATGATGAGAGTCACAAACCCTTTGCAAGAAAGCGTTTGTGGAGAATCACCAAACCTCTTTATAAGGGTGACAGAGAATCTAAGAGCGTTTGTGATAGCAAAGTCACAAACCCTCTTTCCTATCGTGCTTGAAAATTGCTTGTTTTCGTAGTCGAGAGTATGATGAGAGGATCATCAAATCACATTCAATATCACTTAAAAAGACCATTGCAAAACATTAATGTTTCAACCATGAAACCTCAATGCTCATACAAGCACAATTCCCAATCAAAACCCAAACCTCTTTCATGGTATCATGTAGCCTCGCCCCCAATTACATAGTCGTAGTATCAAATAGTTGAAAGGAATTCTCAAGCTTCCACCTTCTTGGTGACCATGTTTTGATTTTGAAGAGATTTAAGAGCTTCTATATTGAAGCCCAAACACCATTTTGATAAGGGGAAACCCTAATTCACTCCCTCACAAGCTCAGTTACAAGATTGCGAAGAGGCGGGACTGCAACACACATAGATTGGGCAACCATGGAAGCTATTACACAGTAGAGAAAAATTGATGGTTTTTTCTCTGCAAAAAGAAGCCCTCTCTCTCTCTCTTCCCCATGGAATTTTCATCTGATGTGTCAATTTTTAGGCCATTTTTCCATTTTAGTCCAAAACTAAGCCATTTTTAGCTCATTTTTTACCCAAAAAAGGTCATTTTTCATGCGAAAAATCCCAAACGGAGTCAGAAAAATCCCTAAATTTGTGGGATCACTTGCATAAGCATAAAAAGCATCATTTTCCATCAATATACCATTTTGGGTCACTTTCGATGCAATTTTGCTACGACGCCTGTTAGCTGCTATTTTTGGCAATTTTTACCCGCATCAATCTTTATAGGCGAGATGAGTGTGCCACCATGAAACGCTTGGAATATATACATTGTAAAACCAAATTAAGCATCTTATCAAGTGGAAAAGCATGCAAATGCGTCACATCCAGGGCCACGACTCCCCGTATAGATATGTACATGATAATGACCGCAGTAGACGCTTCAACATATATCACAATATGTACATGATTGCTTTTATTTGCATACATCGAGAAGTATCAAGAGTGAGGTGAATGTTTTGTTTCACACTATGTACGTGCCATGGCATGACAACGTGGGGTCTACGTTGGTCATGAATGGCGAATTTACTCCCCACCCCCCTCATTTACATCGTTAGCTCCATATTCAAAACGAGTGGCTCTACTAAAGGTTTCCTTCAAGCGGGTAATCATGTTCGGCAGGGACCGTGGGCCCATGGCATACATGTCTTGGATTGAGCTATCAGGATTAGGCATTGGGTAACCCTCCATGATGTCGTATAAGTGAGAGGAAGAGTCACTATACGCAATATGCGGGTCCTTCTGGTACTACCTTGGGTTCTCGTTGAGGGCCCGGAACCTAAGGTAGGTGGGTATTGAGAACTCCCATAATTCAAAATGCTCGCTAGTTGCTTGGATTTTAGAACACGACTAGAGCGCAGATGCATGTCCCTTTGCCACCCTACAAGCATCGGCGAATACCCTCGAAGGTTAACCGTTTGATTTTTTGGGCGTTTTGCACTCCATTTTCACTTGTTTTTTGATGTTTTATAATATCTCTTTACGATCGGTTTTTGAATTAGAGCGTGTGATAGCTCAAAACGAGCGTATTGCTCAGAGAGTTGTGCTGTGCTTTACAGCACAGCGTTTGGTCACCCGAAGCTCCGAAGGTCCTCAAATGGGTTGAATTTTACTTAGGCATGAGGCTAAAATAAGTAATTTCAAAGGGTGACTGAGGCCTGAGCCTGAGCCTGAGTGTGGGCTTGCGCTTGGGCTTAGGAAATGTTCCCGATCTCGTTCCTATATTTTTTTTAAAAATTATTATTTATTATTTTATTTTATTTTTTGATAAGGTCGTCGCGGCCGTGCTGCGTGCGCGAGCACACACACACCTAACCTACCTATTTGCAACTAACAAAGCTATTGTTACAGTACTACAACAACTAATTAACTAACATATCTACTTATTGTACCTTACAGATCTAACATTATAGATCTCATACCTTAAAGCTAACACCTTATGAACAGAAAACAATACATTGCAACAAAAAACTAACACTTTATTAACAGAAAACGGTACACTATAGCAAAAACAAACTTCACAAATCCTTCTCCACAGCCACACACTTTCTTTTTCTACCTTCCTACATTTCACATTGCACCACAAAGCAGCATAGAGTGCTATTCGAGCTTAGTGCAGGGCATTTCCCTGGCAATGGTGGAGAGGGAGAATGGGGGAACACACCCAGCACGAACAAAAGGGCCTCTCTATAGCTTAGGGTATTCACAACACCCCTATCCTCTTAGAAAACACCTTCAAACACACAACTCACACTAGCAGACCACCGCCTGCTCGATTTCCAATGCTCACACACTTCCACAAAACCACCACACGATGCACACTTGTTGCCATGGCCTGTCTCCACCCTTACACGCGCACAACAACTCAATCTCACTCCCTCACACAACACACCATCGGTCCGGGGGGCACACACTTCCACACATCCAGCACCGAGGAGAACCATGAAAGCAGGAGAAATAGAAGGGGGAAGGGGAAACAACAGCAAGGGAGGCAACAACGGCTCGACCACACTCCACAAAACACATGTACAAACTCACCCTGCCATCACCATGGCCATTTACACAAGGAAAATGCAAAGGCTTTGAAAGGGCTTTGACATGCACACTCCTCTGTCCAAGAGCTCCACTTTGCAGGCTTCCAACGGGCTCCATAAGCCAAGAAAAAACTAAGAAGAAGCCCCTAATTTGATCATTTTTTGACTTTTATAGGGTGGGGGGTTCAATTTGGGAAATTGCCCTCTAATTGGTCCATGTGGCACCTTTTTTTGGTATCTCTTGGGAAGGGGGCACCGCCTTTTCCATCTGCTCTCTTTCTCTCTTTTGCTCTTTGGGGGGGGGGGGGGGCATTAGCGACGTCGCTATTGCCCCCTAGGCTCTTCATTTTTTATTTTTATCTTTTACCCTATGGCCTCAACCTTGCACTGCCCTTTATGCTTTGACTTTGACTTATCCTCTCTAACCCTCAACCTTGCACTGCCCTTTATGCTTTGACTTTGACTTATCCTCTCTAACCGACTCCTCTTTTGCCACTTTAGTCCAGCCTTACCTTGCCCTTGCTTTATTCACTTGGCCCTCCTTCAACTTTTGCTTGCCCGGATTCCCTTTGCCTTGGTTTGTCCTTTTTACTTTCCCCGGATGGTCTTTCCTCTCTCTCTATACTCAACCCTTGCGGGACCTTCCTCTTAATCGAGAGGGGGAGGCAATAGCGGTGTCGCTATTGCCCCTTCTCTCCTGCTTTAAAATATTGGGCCCGCGGGACCACCCCTAAGTCGAGCGTGACACGTCATCATAGTTAGCTGTCCACTAGCGGGCGCCCCACCGCGTCGATGCCCTGCTCCCTCAACCGCCACCAAAACCGCCGGCATTTCGCCCAGCGCTGCGCCCCTGGCACCGCCTGCGCCTTGCGCCATAACCACCAGACCATGGAGCTCCAAAGGGGCTCACCTCCATGCCTTTGAATGGGCCAATGCCTTAGCTTAAGTACCCCACCATCGGATGACCGCAGAGCGCATGTGGGTTTAAGTGGGACACGTGGCATCTTCTCATCACTCCACCCATGGACTTGGAAGGTTTGCTTGAACACAATGAAAATTTGATTTTTATCATCTCCCTTCACACCCTGACCATTCTCTGCTCAAAAACCCACTGCTCCGGTCATCAAATCCCACCAAAAGTCTGCATTCCAGGCTTCCATACCTCACCCCGGCTTGGCATTTCGACCACACTGCGTCATCCAACATGGACTCCAAAACGAAAAAAAATCATTTATAGCTGCACCTCCATTGTCCACTGCCAACTTCGACTGGCCATTTCTCCGCGCTCCAACGTCGGAATGGCACGCCGTCTCTTCCTGCATGTCCCATATGCTGCATACCAACTCTGCAAACCCTGGCGATGCCCAAAAAATCACCGTAGGCACATTTTCCAGTGCGGCCCAACCGCCCCAGATACGGCCCCCGTCCAAACTTTGACAGCTAATATCTTGCTCACCGTAGCTTCGATCTGCGATCCGAGAAGACCGGCATTCTCCATAACTTGAGCACTACACATGTATACACTGACATCAGCCCGGGCTTGTTACGAGACTGGGCACCCTCCTGTTGTAGTGGTTAGCTGCAATTGGGATAGCTGGGCGTAATGGTTAATTATGTGCTGTCTATTTATTTTACTAATTGAGTTGATGATGATTTTGTAGAGTGGAATGCGGGGAGTTGATGAAGAGGCGATGGCAATTACTCTTGGCCATTTTATATTTGCACAGTATCTTAGAACATCGTTTCAATAAGCCACTATGGCTTTGTAAATAGTTGTAGTGGGAACTCCCCTTATGGGTCATGCAAGAACTAATGAGCTTCACTCATTTACAAAAGTGAAGTGGTTGTAAAAGAGGGGCCTCAATTTTTGGCACCTCAAACTCAAAAATAATATATTAAATACCAACTCCACAAGAGAGGTTCCATGGAGTTTGGGGCTAGATTTAGGCCTTTCTCTTGCAGGTTCTCTTCTCTACTCTCTTATGCTATGGTTATTTGCTGTGTACTCTCTAATCTAGTCTCCATCTCTTACACATCTCTTACACTCTCTTACAATCATATCTATGTCAATTTTTATTTTACTGTGTGTGTGTGTCTCATAGTCTAGGTGTGAGTGTGTGTGCTTGGAAATTGGAAGAAGAGGGGGAGATCGACCGCTTAAACTATTCAACACAAGCTTCCAAGCAATCACCATCAACCTGTCCACAACACCACTCACACTGCCACGGGTAAGTCTCCATTTGAAATTGTCTATGGTCACTCACTTCCTACTCCTGCCTCACGCCTTTCTAATGTTGTGCCTGCCGCTGATGATTTCACTACTGACTTTCATGCTATTTATGCAAGTGTGCATTCTGCCATTAAACACTCACAAGAACTTTACACCAAGCATGCTAACAAGCACCGCAAAGCACACCAATTCAAAGAAGGTGATCGTGTATTACTTCGCATCGAAAAACGAAGGATCAAAAGTGTCGATACTAATGTCTTTGTTAAGCTTGCTCCTCGTTTTTATGGACCCTTCAAAATTTCAGCTGTCATTAATGATGTTTCTTTCCGTTTAGAACTACCTGTACATTGGCACATTCACAATGCCTTTCACATTAGTCTTTTACGCCCATTCCGAGGACCCCTACCTACACACCACATTATGAAGACCGACCTTCACTTGTAGACCAAGAAGAGCAACTCATCCCTGATAAAATAGTTGACCATGAAACCACCACTACACGCACTGGAATGGTTTATAACCGTTACCTTTTGACTTTCAAAGGACACCCTAGAGAGGATGCCAAATGGATGCCTGAAAAGTTTTTTCGCAACTTTCCCGATCTTCTCCACACTTTCCATCACTCACGGTCCAGTTGATTTCTCTATTGAGCAACTGAGGACAGTTGCTATCCCTGGTGGGAGGGATGTTACGAGACTGGGCACCCTCCTGTTGTAGTGGTTAGCTACAATTGGGATAGCTGGGCGTAATGGTTAATTATGTGCTGTCTATTTATTTTACTAATTGAGTTGATGATGATTTTGTAGAGTGGAATGCGGGTTGATGAAGTGGCGACGGCAATTACTCTTGGCCATTTTATATTTGCACAGTATCTTAGAACATCGTTTCAATAAGCCACTATGGCTCTGTAAATAGTTGTAGTGGGAACTCCCCTTATGGGTCATGCAAGAACTAATGAGCTTCACTCATTTACAAAAGTGAAGTGATTGTAAAAGAGGGGCCTCAATTTTTGGCACCTCAAACTCAAAAATAATATATTAAATACCAACTCCATAAGAGAGGTGCCGTGGAGTTTGGGGCTAGATTTAGGCCTTTCTCTTGCAGATTCTCTTCTCTACTCTCTTATGCTATGGTTATTTGCTGTGTACTCTCTAATCTAGTCTCCATCTCTTACACATCTCTTACACTCTCTTACAATCATGTCTATGTCAATTTTATGTTTACTGTGTGTGTGTGTCTCATAGTCTAGGTGTGAGTGTGTGTGCTTGGAAATTGGAAGAAGAGGTGGACAGGTTGATGGTGATTGCTTGGAAGCTTGTGTTGAATAGTTTAAGCGGTCGATCTCCCCCTCTTCTCCCAACAGGGCCACCTGTCCCCAACTGCCCTTCCCGTCGGGGATCTGCAACACACTCTTTCTTTAAACTGCAATATCTTGAGCACCAAGGCTCCATTTGACGAGCCGTCTAGACCGGCTTTTAGAGAACACTGATCACTACACTATAGCACAAAAAACTGACATCTCGGGCACAAAAGGCTACCAACCTCCTTGGCTCTTTGCAGCACGCCTTTGGCCTAAAAAACCGCTTGGAGCATACACCTCCGCTATCCTTGGGCTGCCTAGGGATTTGGTACCTGCACTAGCCTTCTGCACTGCACTCTGCTGCTGCCCTTGCCTAGCATAGACCACTTCCTAGCTTGGACCAACTTTAGCTGCACCAACGGTGCCAAAAATGTGCGCATCGATTGCACGTGTCAAAGCAAGGGACTTGCCGTACATTGTGTGCGAGCTACATATGGCTGCAAGCACACAACCAGACTAATCTAGCAAGCTCAAGAGAGCAAGGGTATGTCACTCACCGCCCTACGCTCGCCTTCGTGGAGGATTCCTCGCCACAAAGAAGACCGCCTCGCCGTCATCGTACCGTCACAATGCTCGATCGCATCGCACACACACTCTCTCTGCTCTCTCTCTCTCTCTCTCTCTCTCTCTCTCTCTCTCTCTCTCTCTCTCTCTCTCTCTCTCTCTCTCTCTCTCTCTCACACACACACACACACACACACACACACACACAAGGAATGAAGAAGAAGATGGAGATGGAGCAAGAGCACTCTTCAATTGCACAAATGAGAGAATGAGACATTTTAGGTTTAAATTAACTTTTATATGGGCTCATTCGTTCACATTTGGGAACCCACACTTAGTCAATCCTTATATACTCCACGTTTAGAGTGCGCCTCTCATCGGCAATCACTCTTGCCCTTTTCCTATTGGATCGACAAGCCCGGTCCTTGACTCAATTAAATAATGATAAGGCATCCGTTGATGGTGATAGGGTGTCCGTAAGGGTTAACAAAGGTCCGGTGAGATTGGCCCATCGGTACAGGTCTGTAGCCTAGCCTGCCGGGCCCGGCGAGCTACAAGGAAGCCCAAATGGCCCCAAGGGTATCTATAAATAGGGCACCTAGGGGGCCCATATTCTTCACAATTCCCATGCTTTGCACCTCTGACTTGCCCAAGTATCCAACCAGAGAATTTCCAGAATTTTCAGAGCCCTCACAAGGAAGACAAAACATTACGGTATAAATTTTAGCTTAATTTCATAAGCTCTTTAACTACTTTGTTTTTAAGTTGGTATACCTTTTTTATAATAATGTTTTTGGTAGTTTTAAAAGTATGAAAATCTTGCTTTTCACACCAGCTACAACATGTCAACTGTGTTCACTTCGGCATTGTCTCTATTTTGGACCGAAAGTGTCATTGTTAAACATGGTTGGTTACGTTTAATAGACTGCTTTCTATGTTTTATGATTGATATACGTGTTGATAGGCTAGTTCGGTGTTTCTTTTGGCATCAGTCCTGCTATTGGGCTGGAGGTGTAGTTAGATTCATTGAATGATGCCCTTGCTTTTAGGCTAGTTTGATGTTTCTTTCGGCATCGGTACTACTACAGGGCTGGAGGTGTCATTAGATTCATTGAATGATGCCCTTGCTTTTCGGCTAGTTTGGTGTTTCTTTCGGTATCAGCTCTACCATTGGGTTGGAGGTGTCGTCAATTTCATCAAATGATGCCCCGCTTTTTAGGCTTAGTTCGGTGTTGCTATCCGCATCAACCCTACTATTGGGTTGGAGGTGTTGTTAGTTCCATTGAATGATGCCCTGTTTTGTTGGGTTAGTTCAGTGGTGGTCTCGGCATCAACCCTACTACTGGGTTGGAGGTGTCATCACTCTCATTGAATGAGTGCCTACTCTTTAAGCTAGTGTTGTCATTAGTTTCAATGCATGAAGTATATATTTGTTATAAAATTTAAAGTTATGTTGTCTTTAAAAATCATGAAATATGTGATGATTGTAGACTACATGGATCCTGTGGAAATGAAGGAGTTAAAAACCAAGATCAGAACTCTATTGGTCACGGGTATATGTGCCCTAACCACGGAGGAGATCACCTCTATGTTGGAGATTGAGACGCGCAAAGATCGTTTCTTTGATACCATAATTGAAGCAGTTCAAACACACTTCTTAGTTGTAGATGCAAAGGCTATCCGTAGGCTAATAGATAGTATTGTGGGCAATATGGCACAATGCTTAAGAGACTTGGGTGTTGATGCACCAGCGGATGCGGATCTAGCCAAGCTACAACATTGGACTAATATATGGCATGTAGAGAGCTCAAAGTCGCAAAGAGTGCGCAATATTGATGCTCAAGATGTCCATAGCCACAAAGCTATATCCAGCTTTTATGTAGCAACTTCCTCTCAAGATTCAATTGTAGGAAGATCAGATACAAAAAAGGTGGGTAGTTGGGAACAATATGGGTGGTGTAATGTAAGAAGCATGACCCACTGGATTTCCCCAAGCCATAATACATTGGCGTTGTAGAAAAGCTTCATTCACTTGGGAGTCAATTGAAGCATCATGTAGCAAGTGTAATGCATCCCATCTCCAAACCACTTCTTTATGTCTTGCATCCATCCCGTGCTCAAGATCTTGCTTTTATGCGTCTTTTGAACTTTTTTGCTTGCTTCCCATGCAATTGTAGAAAGTCTATGTGAGGGGTTTTGACGCATCTTTATCATGTACTCCACAAACCTTTCCATGCCCATAACCTCAATTGGAAGATATCACGACTCAAGAAGTAGGAGCATATATGGTGTTTGTGTCTTAACTTGGAGAAATTTTGTAAAAAAATGCTTTTGAACATTCTCAAACTCTTTCCAGGTAGACTTTGAGATGCTCCCGCCCCACACTTCAACTCCATAAAGAAGAACTAGTGCCACGAATGCGTCAAAAAGGTACTTCTTGAGAACCCAACACTTGATATTTCCTGCACATTACCATAGTGGGACTTCACTTTGCAGACGATCAAACTATGCAACGGATCTTGAGACTTGGATTATTTTGGCCAACCATGAGGAGTGATGTTCACTCATTTGTAAAAAAATTGTCTTCAATGCCAAAAACAAGCACCCATACCTCATGTGACATTGTTCCAAATATCACTCGTTCCTAAGTGGAGTAACTATCTATTTACTTACTTATCAAGCAGAACATTTAGGGAGGATATGAGTAAACATTGCCAAAGATCAATTGAAACTGAAGCAAGAGACTATGCTCTTATTGCAAACCAATTGTATCGAAGAGGAAAGGATCAACATTTGCGTCTTTGTGCAAAATATATTCCCACTCTAGAACAAGCACATGCTGGATTAGTTGGAGGTCACTTTTCTAGTGATACCACCGCTAGAGCAATTTTAATGGAAGGCATATGGTGGCCCATGCTTTTTGCACATGCCAAAGAATATGTTAGAAGGTGTGATGCATGTCAACGAGCAAAAATGCCAACCCGGGTAGATAGCATATCTTTAAGACCAATGATGGGAGCTAGAAATTTTGCAAAATGGAGCATAAATTTTGTCGGGCCAATACAACCATCTATTTATAGAACTCAAGCTCAATATATCATTGTAGCAACAATGGACTATTGGACCAAGTGGGCAGAGGCTAAGGCAACCAAAAAGTATGATGCTAGAACCACAGCCGCAGTCTTGTATGAGAATGTATTCACAAGATATGGGCTTCCAATAGAAATAGTCAGTGATAGAGAACTCATTTCCTCAATGAGGTAATTGAATATCTGCTGAATGAATTTATAGTCATTCATAACAAATCTACTCCCTATCATCCACAAGCAAATGGACAAGCTGAGCACACGAATAAAATTCTTAGCTCGATATTGACTAAAGTGGTTAGTTCAAGATGAACTGATTGGGAAATGAATCTACATGCCGCTCTATGGGCTTATAGAGTTTCATTCAAGACAGCTTTAAATGCTACACCCTTCAACCTTGTTTATGGTCTTGAGGTCATACTACCGATAGAATTTCTATTGTCGACACTAAGGGTAGCTAAGGATCTTGAGTGGACTGGACATGAACTATCAGAGAGGCTCAAAGATTTAGAAAATCTTGATGAGCAAAGGCTAATAGATGTAGCTCACATCTATGCACAAAAACAAAAACAAAAACAAAAACAAAAACAAAAACAAAAGAAGTTTTTTGATTCCCATCTAGTCACAAAAATCTTCAAAAAGGGGACCTATTTTTAATCTATTCCCTTAAGTAACACATTCCCAAGTTCAAAAAAAAGAAAAACGGACCGTTTATTATTGAATATGTTTCCCCAAGTGGAGCAGTTAAGTTGTCCACTCTAGATGGTGAACCAATGGCTAACTGGATTAATGGATGCCGCTTAAAGAAGTACAATTTGCCACTAAAACCAATGATTTGCTAGAGAAGATGCATGCAGCAAAGCAGAGAAAGATGAAATGACAGCAAGTTATTGATGAAGCCCAAGAGGAAGCTCAACTTCGAGGTACTCAAGAGGGGAGATGCTTTCAAAAATCAACAAACACCTATTCCCATCAACACTTTGGAACTAAATGAAAGACTATGGGAATTGAAGAATGATGTAGTGTCAACGGATGATGAATGGTTAGATGGAATGGACCTTCTCATCAAAGTAAAGTTGAACAATCATAGCACAAATGCACTATTAGATACCGGAGCTCGAATGAATGCAATCAGTTATTCCACTTACAAGAATGCTACGAATCAGTCTTTAGCATCAAGAATATCTTCTATCAAAGGATGCAACAAAACCCAACACTGGTATTGGGAGTAGTCAACTTGAATGTGATAGTAAATGGATGCTCATGCCCTCATCAATTTGTATGCATACCAGATGAACACATGAATGAAATAATATTTCTTGGAATCTCATGGATGCGAACGTACAAGGCAGTACCAGATTGGGACACCAATCAACTCAAGCTATCACCTAAAGAAGAAAAAATCATCGTTCCAATTTCACCAAGCAAAGAGGAATGGAAAAGAGGTTATCCACAAAGGAAATCAAGGAGTAAGAAATCTTCTTCATCATCTAGACAAGAAAATGCTACACGTAGCATGCAAGGAGTCAGGAAAATATGGGCATCCAAAGCACAACTCAAGGACAAACCGTCTCAAATTTGGGTGCCTAAAAACTCATCTACCATACCAAAGAAAGTTTCACATCTAACGACTCAGAGAAGAACATCTTCAAGAAGGGAACCTAAAACAAGATTTTTTTGGAGGAAAAAGGAGCATTTATCTTCTCCACAAACTGTAAAGCCGATGAAGCAGTGGAAAGTTAAGTCACAAAACACTCAACCACAACAGTTCATCAATAAAAAACCAAGATACCAGTGGCGAGCTAAAGCTCAGCAATCGTCATCATTGATACTGACAGCTCAAGAAATCAGTGTGCCAAAGCATCTTGACAGTACAATCAGGCAAAGAGCACATAGACTACAGAATCTGCTATTTAGAAAATATCAACAAAAACCATCAACCATTGAAACCTTGAGTCAATTACTGAAGACCCAACTCTTGCACATCATACTGGTTTGAATTGCATTGATCTTCAAAGCATGGTAGAGCCAATGTTAATCCTTGCGGACACCCTATCATCTTCAACGGACACCTTATCCTTAATTGATTGAGTCATGGACCGGGCTTGTCGGTCCAATAGAAAATGGGTAAGAATGATTGCGGATGAGAGGTGCACTCTAACTGGAACATTCAAGGGTTAGTTGGCGAGCTCATATAAAAGTCACCTAAACCTAAAAATCACTCATTCTATTATTTGTGCAATTGAAGAGTGCTCTTGCTCCATCTCTATCTTCTTCTTATATCCTTGTGTGTGTGTGTGTGTGTGTGTGTGTGTGTGTGTGTGTGTGTGTGTGTGTATGTGTGAGAGAGAGAGAGAGCATTGCGACGGCACAGTGGTAGCGAGGCGGTTGAGCGTGGCACAACGGTAGCTCCCTCTTCTTCGCGGCAAGGAATCCTCCATGAAGGCGAGCGTAGGGTGGCTCGCACACAGTGTACGGCAAGTCTCTTTTTTTGACACGTTCAATAGATGCACACAATTTTGGCTCCTTACAGACACCCTATCACCTTCAATGGATGTCTTATCCTTAATTGATTGAGTCATGGACCGTGCTTGTCATTCCAAAAGGAAAAGGGTAAGAGTGATCGCCGATGAGAGGCGCACTCTAACTAGAACATTCAAGGGTTAGCTGGCTAAGCATGGGCGCCCAAGTGTGAATGAGGCGAGCTCATATAAGAGTCACCTAAACCTAAAAATCACTCATTCTATCATCTGTGCAATTGAAGAGTTCTCTTGCTCCATCTCCATCTTCTTGTGTGTGTGTGTGTGTGTGTGTGTGTGTGTGTGTGTGTGTGTGAGAGTGAGAGAGAGAGAGAGAGAGAGAGAGAGAGAGAGAGAGAGAGAGAGAGAGAGAGAGAGAGAGAGAGTGATCGAGCATTGCGATGGCATGGCGGCAGCAAGGCGCTTGATTGCCACCCCCAGTGCTAGGACCACAACCCCCTCATCCAAGAGTTACACCTATGAATCAAGTGGGTTGTGAGCCATCTAGTACTTATTTGGATTGTGACGAGGACATAGATTCTCTTGAGGAGTGCCCCAAGTACTACATGGAGGACCATTGGGGATAAATCAAACCCTTATATCAAGCTACTGCTCTAGCAGCAAGAGGCCAAAATATCAATAGTTTTACTAGGAGACCACCTCTTCAGTGCTACAAATGTGGTGGACCACATCGAGTAGCTGAGTGTCCTATTAGAATGCAAAAGAATGCTATACTAATGCAAAAAAGTCAAGGGGGTGCATTGTGAATGCCAATACTCACTTGTAATCGTTGTGGCATAGATCATTTGATCGCACAATGTGTAAAGAATAAGGATGCAAGAGAGCTACACAAGACAAGCACAAAGCACACAGAGATGGAAAGCTTCTTCTTCTTCTACACAGAAAAGAGAGTACAAAATGACTAAGTGCTAAAGCTGAAAAGTAGCACATATGTACATGCGGTCACTAAGTGTGAACTCGCTAGAAGCGTACTAGGCTGGCACTATAAGTGTAGTCCAGCTGTAGAATCACTGGCAGAGATCCTCCGTGTCGGTCACCTAACGCGCCAGTGAGTAAATGCCGTAAGCGGCCAAGACCCGTAGTGGATGCCAGCTCAAGGTGTAGAGCTCGACATCTCAACACAATGTCCTAACAATCCAAATACTCCAAATATCACACCACTGAACTTAATAGATATTATCAATGGGACACCACAAACTACAAACATAGCACCAGTAAATGCACTCACACGGTCGATGCTCCAAAAGAAAAATTACATCCTCGAAGAGAGAGATGCTGCATCCATTGGCCGAGCGAAGAAGAAGAAAACACAAAGAAAGATATCCCTTAGTGCTTCTAGCTCAAAACCTAGTTCAAAGACTAACATAGGGACAAGAGAGGATCCTGTGTATATGAATGAATATGAGGATGACTCAGATTCGATAGAGACCACGGAGACCAAAATTGTTACTATAAAGGAAAAAGCCAGTGAGGAGAATCATGGGAGGGAATCGAGCGAAAACATTGCTAGGGAAAGCGTGAGGGAATTGCAATGGTCAGAAAAAGAGTATTCAAAGTTAATCCACCCAGTTGAAAACCCCAAGATAATCCACAAGGGATGAAAACTGAGAAATCCAAGAAAAAGATCTGAACCTATCCAAACCCAGCAGCGGAAATTGAACGAGTCCAACAATTGAGGGGTTTGGTGGAAGAGACTCAACGAGAGCTAAAGCCTGAACCCAAGCATATCAAGATGTCGGACACAGTGTTTCTCACACAAGCTCAACCTCACAAGAACCATAGGCCGTTAGCCATACCGTTATCATTCGGGAAGAGAGTGAGTTTAGAACTTAGGACATCTGAAAGTGGACATACACCTTTTCTACTGGAAAGAATGTTTGGTGAGGAAATGCCCGACCCCCTTGAGGAAGTGGAGATTCCATCTTCACCATTCTCTTGTCAGGGTCCTACGTCCCACAAGATGCCATTGAATGTTGCCAAGATGATGGATTTCATGTCCTCAGAAATCCGCACCACTAGCATATCTAAGTTATACGGAGATCCAGAGTTATTCGTAGCACTTCGATCGCTTCTCAATGTGGAGAAGTACAGGCTGGGTTACCGCAATTTTCACATATGAACAGGCCTAACTCGGTAATGAATGATGAGGAACATTTAGCATCACCACCTGACCTGGAGGGACATGAATCTGTAGTTGAAATACCCGCCCGGGGGATTCACTATTAGTAATAGGGGGATGTCACCTGCGTGCATCCAAATTAGAGAAACCCCCTATGTACGATATCTTGCATGCTAGCCTACCCCCTACATATAGACAAGATATGGACATTATCGCAATGAGACATCCCCCCTCGAACGGATTTCATACGGAATGTAATGATCCACTATTTTATGCATACTAGTAACAAAACAATTTTAGAAGCACATGCTTTTGCAAAAATATATGTTAAATTGCAAATGAACGGAAGTGTAGATTGTAGTGTGTTTTCATTTGAGAGAAAAAACCACTATGAAAAGAAACAAATATAATGAATAACACATTAAAATAAACCAATCGATTCAATGTAATTTGTCAAAAAACGGACAACATTTCCCCTATAAACTGATACAAATCTCAATCTCGAAACAAACGATACTAGCCACCTACTCAGTAGGCTTCCCACATGGGATTTAAGGCACAGATGAAATGGATTGTTCTCTAAATAACAAATAATGGCATGCTCATAAACAACCATAGAAAACTTCATTTATCAAATCAAAACACATTACTAAACAACCCATTAAAAGATTAAACTTTTTAAATAGAAACATTGCGCTTGAGAACACTTTTTGCATCAACCTTAAATGATAGATCTTATGTCTACTATCAATTATCAATTATTGAATAAACCATGATACATATCTTATACATAAGTATTTTTATACAAGTACTCCTATCTAGGTATTGAGCAAAATACTAAGTCACATATGCTTCAAAGTGTAGTCATCCCTTATCTTTACCACTTGTATCTAGCAGACAAGCGGTGGCACTGTTATTGGGAGCAAGGGGCAATCAGATGTGATGTGGTAATGAAGGGCATGTCAATTGGTTGTGTGGAATGAGAGTGGCATGGATGGGTGGCAATATGCTAACGTAATCTAGCATTGAGGCAAGCCATCAATCATGGAAACAAGTTGTGGACATAATGGAGGCATGCATGGCCATTGGTGTCCACAGCAGGCAAGGTGGTTGTATATGGGAAGCCTTGGACCCTTGCTAGAAAAAAAGGCAAGATAGAGGATGCACGTCCTAATAGATGATGCAAAGGGTGCCAATGCCAACCGCAGGAGAGGCAAAGGATTTGCCCACCGCACGGACCAGAGGCAAAGGATTTGCCCACCTACCATAATGGAAGACCCACATAACTAGCAGGAAGAACAAAAGCCAACAAACAAAGTACAAAGAGCACCCCTACACCCCCAAGTTCCAACATAACATTTAATTTCATTTCATCTTCTGTGTGTGTGTGTGTGTGTGTGTGTGTGTGTGTGTGCGCGCGCGCCCAACCTTTTATTAAATGCTTCATTCCACATGTTTGCCGCTTAGTCTCTGCATTCGCGTCCAAACAGTCATAACAGACATCACCTACATTAACATCAAGGCCAAGCACATGAGATGAGTTCCAAACGGCCAGAAGGATCGTAGAAGAAGCACTAGTAAGAATTTGGAGCCATACCAGATGTGCATCAACTGGAGGTGGAAATTCTTTTTTAGGTTTTGCTTGAGTGTCCTTTCTTGTTTTTCTCGATGTTTTTGGCATTTCTAAATTTTTTTTTGAAGGATATCTTCCACTGATTTTGTCCTTGACACAATCATGTGCATCTATATGCATCAGGAATTGTGTTCTAGTGGGAACTGATGGCATAGGTCTAGCTTTCAAATTTCTAGTGTCTCTTTTTTGTCTATACCATTCCTGTCTTCTCGGTTTTTGGTTAGGAAAGTCAAAAGACTTTTCCAGCCCTCCTTTCATGAGTAGCTTAGCTCCAACATGTTTTTTTTTCCGACCCCGAATCATCTGAGGTAGCTGAGTGTTCTTCTAACTCATCTGTTGTATCATAGTAGAGTTCTGAAAAAACTTGTTGAGCTATTGTCAGTTTCTGTGTTAATCCAACTGAAAATCATATTATGATATCCATACGGTTTTCCATCCATCATCCTTACATGTTCCCGAGCTGCACTACTGTTAAACTTCGCACGTACATCTGGATGTAGTGGAAGAAGAGCCACATGTGAATGTGCCTCATCAGCTAGTTGTTGCTGCCACCACTCCTCCCATGAACAATAGCGATGATTTCCTCCCCCTTCACAAAACCCGAACCATTAGTGTAGACGGCTGAGACAGTTTCACTAAGTGGGAACGTTCTCTTAGGAGACGGGCAGTGAATTGTCAAGTAATTACTACGGTAATTACCATGGTAAACCCAAGGTATATAAATAGGGTCCATTACATTGTAATCGGGTTGGCATTTGGGTTAGCACAATCTGAGCATAGTCGGATTAGCATTTTGGAGGCATTTGTACTTGAGTTGTCAATCATTGGCAGTTGTTGTTGGGCTATACTCTAACTGTAAATCACATCATACTTATTGTAATCTTTCATCTGTAATTCCAATCACGGCAGATATTCCAGTTACACTTCCTCTGTATTCATTACTCTGAATCTAAATCTGAATATTATTCTCAGTACGTAGTCTGGTTCTCATTCCAGTAGATAAATTCCTGTTCAGTTTCTGATTCTCTGTCCAGTCGATTGTCTAAACTAATACATCATCAGTAGCCGAAATCTTCTAACACTAGAATTAGCTATCTCAAGAGATCGGCTCCAGTTCTAATTAGCAAGGCAACATCACGATTCACCATGAAGAACCTCACAATTCACCATGAAGATCAAACTTTGAATTAGCTAATAATTACATGTTCATTCTCGTGACCTGATTCTACCACCCATAATTGTTTTTGTCATCCCTTAAGCACACAGCCGTGTGCCCTGCATATGCACTGCTAAATTAGTGAAGAGAACAGGACCATTAATTTTGAATTTTTCAACCAATGATATTCATTCAGGTGATTTCCTAGGCTTACTGTACAGAACAGGAATGGGACGGTGTTCACAAAAGGATCTGACAGAGAGCTTTGCTGATGGTGCTGGTCATCGCCGCATAATTCAGGTTTGGTCACACCTCTATAAAGTCTTATCAAAGTAAAGCAAATGTGGTTTGAATGTGTGCTTGGGACAGTGCATGCACTGTGGTCGCCGTTACTGTGTGCATGCACTGTGGCCGCCGTTACTCTGCGCGGAAGCTTCCTTCCAGTTTCCTAGGGCTAGCCCAATAGAGGGGTCACAGTCACATGGCTTCTTGCACTCAATTGCTTTGCAAGAGCCATCTGCTGCCCAATCAAATCTCTTGGGCAAAAATACCACAGAATTTGTTGAAGGACCGTCTAAGAACGATGCAAATTCCACCAAAAACAATGAACTGAGGGGTGTCTTTTAAAATTTTCTTTTTGCCTCCCAAGCAGCGTTTCCTGCAGTCCCTGCGGTGGTCTAAATGTATCCACTATGGGATGTGTTGCCTTTGTTTTCAAACACAGTCTGGGGAGAAATCTCCAACATTGTGGTTTTAGAGAAGCACATGGGTGGCTCTGTCAAAAATTAGGGGGGCGCTAGGGAGGCTTTGAAACTTTGGATAAGTGGGTGACACCAATAGCTGTAAGTAATCTCTAATGGTTCATTTGCAGATGCAGCGACCTCCACCTTTGTTAGAAAAAACACAACAAAGCACCAGTACCCCCTTGCATACAGAGCTAGTGGTGGAATTTACTTTTGATCTTCTCTTGCTCCCTTTGCCATTGTTTTTGAAGTCGTTCACGCTCGGCCTGCTCTTTTGCTTCGTGCTCCCTAAAGTATTTTCCTCCAGTTTCACAGACAGTAATCCACTCTCAAATTCATGTAGACAGGCCGTTGATTTAGGGTAGATGATGGACCGTCATTGGCGGTGCGGGGCGGGGCTGGGCTGTAGATTCAGATGTGGGGCAGGGCGGGACGAGAGGGGAAACAAGGAGATCGAAGAGGACGCAGGCCTGTGCAGAGTTACAAGCTAGGGCAGAGTTACGAGCTAGAGAGAGAGAGAGAGAGAGAGAGAGAGAGAGACTGGTTACTTGAGCCATGTAGAGTTCTAGGGTCTACAGAGTGCGTCGTTGCTTGCACGTTGTTGACCATGGTGTCATTGCTTGCGTCGTTGTAAATGGTATGGGCATGCCTCCGCCATATTTGGGCAAGAAAAACCCCCCATCCAAAAGCATACTCAAAATGGCGTCGAGCTGGTTGCCAACAAAGACATGGCCTTTAGCTCCATTTGGCAATGTGTATGCAGTGTTGCTGCCATTTCCTAGTCTCAGCACATAGCTCACAAGGGACGAGTGTGAGGACCTTAGTTAGGGGATATGTAAGAGGAAATCCTTCAACTATTTAATACATAAGTCAATGTAAGGTTTCCAATTTCTGAAACCTAATATGATTATTGAAAAGCAAGGTAGAATTGTCCGACCATGGCAAATATTGGTATTTTTGGAATCTTAAGCACAGCAAACCCCGGGCTAGAAATTTTCAGCATTGAATTCCGATAAAAACTGGCATAGTTATGACCCCTGGAAGTTTACACTGTGAATTGAGTAAAATAGGTAAAATTGAAGGGTTGCAGTAATCATTTAAGCATAGACTTTATTAAAGTCCTCCTAGATATTTACAAGATATTTACCAATTAAGCAAAAATAGGTCAAAGTATAGCAGAATTGATATTTTAAACGCTGGCAGGTAATGGGAGGGTCATCACTGACCTGCCAGGGACTCATTTAGCAGCAGGGGGCGTTTTCTGACTTGTTGGGGGCTGCTTGAACTTCAAGCAACTGCCTTTTTCAGCCGGTGAGAGCTTATGAGTGCCAGAAAACTATAAATAGGATCCCTAGCTTCACATTTTACGGAGACTCGGAGCCTTGACACACTCTCTCTCCTCTAGAGAGACCGCTATGCAGAAATCATTAGAGATTAATCTCTAATTGATTAACCTAAATGGTAATTAGTTTAATCTTTCTTAATTAGCAAGGTTAGATTAAGCTATTTTGTTAATAAATCAAAGATTAGGCCTATGTATGCTCCTCAAATCTCTCTTAATTAAGTAATCTCTGCTGATTATTATAATTAAGCTTAGTAATACTAAGCTAATTAATTATCCTATCATATTAGGACTGAAATTAGCCAAATTAACCATGAATTAATGGTATATTAATTAAGCTTAGATTAAGTTGAGGTAATTATCAGAGTTGAACTAGACAGTCATTAAGCTAGGAAAATTATCCAATAATTTTCTGAGAAGTTTTCCTAATTAATTAGGCATAATTACTCTATTTTTCAGCAATTTTAATAGGTGAAACTAGTAAATGAATTTCAAATGATGTGATATATTTATCAGTTGTTAATTAGGTGGTAAAGAACTCATGATAATTAGGAGAAGCTCAGAAAATTAATCTAGCTAGTTAATTTAGCAGAATTACTCTGTTTTTTGAGTAGTTTAAATAGGGGAAATTAGTAAATGGATTTTAAATGTTGTGATATATTTATCAGTGGTTAATTAAGCTCTCAAAAATCCGTGATAATTAGGAGAAGCTCACAAAATCAATATAGCTAATTAATTTAGAAGAATTACTCTGTTTTTTGAGTAATTTAAATAGGGGAAATTAGTAAATGGATTTTAAATGTTGTGATATATTTATTAGTGGTTAATTAGATGATCGAAAACCCGTGATAATTAGGAGAAGCTCACAAAATTAATCTAGCTAATTAATTTAGCAGAATTACTCTATTTTTTAAGTAATTGAAATAGGGAAAATTAGTAAATTGAGTTAAAATATTGTGATATATTTATCAGTGGTTAAGTAGGTGTTCAAAAACTCGTGATAATTAGTAGAAGCTCAGAGAATTAATCAAGATCATTAATTTAGCAGAATTACTCTGTTTTTTGAGTAATTTAAATAGGGGAAATTAGTAAATGGATTTCAAATGTTGTGATATATTTATCAGTGGTTAATAAGGTGCTCAAAAACCCGTGATAATTAGGATAATCTCACAAAATCAATCTAGCTAATTAATGTAGAAGAATTAATCTATTTTTTGAGTAATTTAAATAGGGGAAATTAGTAAATGGAATTCAAATGTTTTGATATATTTTTCAGTGGTTAATTAGGTGTTCAAGAACTCATGATAATTAAGAGAAGCTTAGAAAATTAATTTAACTAATTAATTCAGCAGAATTACTCTGTTTTTTGAGTAATTTAAATAAGGGAAATTAGTAAATGGATTTCAAATGTTGTGATATATTTATTAGTGGTTAATTAAGTGCTCAAGAACCCGTGATAATTAGGAGAAGCTCAGAAAATCAATCTAGCTAATTAATTTAGCAAAATTACTCTGTTTTTTGAGTAATTTAAATAGGAGAAATTAGTAAATTGAATTCAAATGCTGTGATATATTTATCAGTGGTTAATTAGGTGTTCAAAAACCCGTGATAATTAGGATAATTTCAAAAAATTAATCTAGATAATTAATTTGAAAGAATTACTCTATGTTTTTTAGTAATTTAAATAGGGGAAATTAGTAAATGGAATTAAAATGGTGTGATATATTTATCAGTGGTTAATTAGGTGTTCAAAAACCTGTGATAGTTAGGAGAAGCTCAGAAAATTAATCTAGCTAATTAAGTTAGCAAACATAATCTGTTATTTGAGTAATTTAAATAAGGGAAATTAGTAAATGGAATTCAAATGTTGTGATAGATTTATTAGTGCTTAATTAGGTGTTCAAAAACCCGTGATAATTAGGAGAAGCTGAGAAAATTAATCTAGCTAATTAAGTTAGCAAAAATACTCTGTTATTTGAGTAATTTAAATAGGGGAAATTAGTAAATAGATTTCAAATGTTGTGATATATTTAGCAGTGGTTGATTAGGTGTTTAATAAACTCATATAATTAGTAGAAGCTCAAAAAATTAATCTAGTTAATTAATTTAGCAAAAATACTCTATTTGTTGAGTAATTTAAATAGGGGAAATTAGTAAATAGAATTCAAATGTTGTGATATATTTATCAGTGGATAAATAGGTGGTCAAAAACCTGTGAAAAATAGGACAAGCTCAAAAAATTAATGTAGCTAATTAATTTAGTAGAAAAACTCTGTTTTTTGAGTAATTTAAATCAGGGAAATTATTAAATCATGTTATATGATTACATGCTATTTATCAGAGCTATAGTATAGAGTAAAAAGGCCGTGAAAATTATGCTGAGGTTATAAAATTAGTATAGATATTTATCTAAGTCAAATTACACTATTTTTAGCTAAAAACTAAAGAGGGAAATTAGTAAATCATGTTTTATAATTACATGCTATTTATCAGAGCTGTATTATAGGGTAAAAAGGTGGTGATAATTATATCAGGGTTAGAAAAGTAGTATAGATATTTATCTAAGTCAAAATATACTAATTCTGGTGGAAATTTCAAGGGGGAAATTTGTAAATCATGCTATATGATTACATTCTATTTATCACAGTTAGCTTACATAATAGATAGGCCGTGATAAATATGTTAAGGTTAAAAAAGTAGTATAAGTATTTATTTAAGTTAAATTATCCTAATTTTATCTGAAAATTGAAGATGGAAATTATATAAGTAAGTTGGAAAATAATAAGATAATTATCAGAGGTCAAAAATATCCTTATCTACTTGTGGTAATTATACCATAGTTAATTAGTGAGGTTAGTAAATCATAATTGACCAAAAGTCTCATTTTGAGCAAATGATTAATTAAACTAAATAGACTTTGTGATTAAAATTTTTTAGAAAAATTATAGTAAGTGCAAACCTATGATATCAGGTTAAGAAAATGAAATCTTTAAGAGAAATTAAATACAATAAATATTAAGCCCAAAATAAGTAAATTATTAGCTTAAAACTTGATAGGAAAATTAGGAAAAAGATATAGAAAATTATAAGAAAGTTAGGAGAGCTTAGAAAACCCTTAGGGAAGCGGTGGAAGAAGTTATCATGCTTATATAGACAAATAAAAAATTACTAGGTCAAGAATTTATCAATTACGACTATAAATTTAACCTTGGATGGGTTACGGTTGAGAATACAAAGGTTAAGTCTAGATTTTGAATTATTTCCCTAATGATAAGACGTCCTTTTTATAAGGATAAGAAGTTATGGCATCAAAAAGAACTCGAGAAAATCCTACATCTGATGATGAGGAAGTAGCTCCAAAACAAACTAGAGCGTCGCACGACGACGAAGCCGGGCCTAGTAGTAGGCCTACGGAGGAGAGTCTTCAGGCGCCAGCACAGCAGCAGATGGCCAATCAATCCCAGGTGGGTGTCCCATTGTTCAATTAAGTCTTTAATTAGTTTAAGTTATTTTATAAGTTAGCATTGCATAGGTAAGAAGGATAAACTGGCTGAAAACGGAAGGTAACTTCCAACGTGCATTTGTTTATAATATAGGAAAGAATTGTTTGGGTTAAAACTGGTTGAATTAGGAAAGATATGTTTGATCATCCTTAAGACAGCTTGTCTCAAGACACCTCCGACTCGTTGATATAAATTGATGATAATGATTGTCTTTCTAGCCACGGTTAAGTCGGTTACCCCCATGAACGATGAGTTTCTACTCCGTGCCATGTCTTGATGTTTCTACATAAGTTAGGATACCGTTTTTATCCTAGGGGAGCCGCCCGGTTGTATGGGCAACTGGTTTGGTGTATGGGCACCCGGAACCTTGGGTGGGGGTTTATTCCACTCCGGATTTGAACAAGGAATGGGTGTCGTTTTTCACCCTTAAGTGGTCTTGAGACAAGACGAGTACTGTTCATGGTTATTATGGATAATGTTTTGATTGACAGTACCCTGTCTTAAGTTTAAAGATGTCTGTTTGCTAAAAGAATGCTTTCAATGCTGTCTTCAAGAATTACCGTGATGGAACGTTAAAAGAAATCATTATTTTAAATGTTTAAAACAATGTGATAATAAGATAAACGAATCTTGTGTGAGTGCGGGGTGGTAAGTGGGGATTGACTAAGGTTGTCAATCATGGAAGGGTGGACTGATTAGTCAGGTAACTATCCATTCCCGCGCACTAAAACGTTTTAGAAACTACTCACTTGGAAGAGGAATCCACCAACGGCTGTGCCCTCACATATGTTAGGGGGGGAAAAGCGTTGGCTAAGGAAACCATAATCTGAATGATGAAGTTATAGGGCCGGAATATGAATTTTTTTTTGTAGGCCGTTTGAATACATTGTCCCATTTTCGCTGCGAGACAGGACTAGATCTGCTTCTAAGGCTATAGACCCAAGCCATTGTCAGTGGTAAAGGTCTATTCCTTGGATTTTTCTTGTTTAGAGACTCCGATTTTTATAAGTCCTAGAGACCTGTCAAGGATTCCATCCCGATCTTGGTGTAGTCAGGGTTGGGGACATTACAGTCAACTTGATGATACATAAGCGTATCACATGACTGAGGCCCCCCCACTCTGGAGATACACGAGAGGGAAGCCCTTTTGAACCTCATGCCACAAAAATATGGCGACCAACCCCAAGATATTTTACATAGGGTAGCTGATAAAGTTCTAGTTGTCCTTAAGAATGACAACACCAAGGATCTAGATAAGAAGAAAGAGTTTGAAAAGCTACTAAACAATGCATGCACAGAAAAAGATTGGGGAACTTATTATAGATTACAATGATGGTTGTAAAGCTGGTATCATGGGTGCAGGAGAAGCTCTTGATCATGCCATTGATGTTTCTACTGAGTTTGCATACAAACAAGAAGAAGAGAAGAGTGACTTGGATGATGTGCAAGAAGACAACAATAGATAAAATGAGGATGCAGATGTGGAGACAAAGGCTATGCAGATGGTGGTATTGATGATGATGATGTTGACGAGGCTAATGGGGGTTTGAATGTCCAAGATACTGATGCCTAGTGACTACATAGAAGAAGATTAGTCAAGTTTATGGTAGCATTGACCCCAACAAATCTAGAAGCTTGTTGAACAAGTCTTAAAGATGTTAGCTAAGGGAGAGGACAGGGAGGTTCCATATCTTCTCATTGGTATAGCTATCTTAGTTTTCTAGTGGAGTAAATCAACTCTTTGAAATACCAAGAACAACACCCTCATGTGAAAGATTCTTTAATTGGCTTGTTAGGGCATGTGTCTTATGGCACAAGCACTTAATATCCCCCCCCTGGTGCCCCCTCCCTTATTTAACAAGTTGGGGCAATACTTTGAAGGTGATGAATCTAATGCAACCCTACCAATCACTACTAAAGGATTAATTGTGAGGGAGTCCTTGATGGTGGTGCGGGAGTCAGCATTGCAACAAAAAGTTGTTGGGAGTCTATGGGAAGAGCACACCTTGAAGTCACAAATATAGTGGTAAAAATGGCTAATGGATCTACCGTTACGCCTATTGGAATGCTAAAGGATCTCAAGATCAAGTTCATGGGAAACAAGTTAAGGCATACTTTCATTGTTATGGATTTCTCCAAACATCCTATGTCATTTAAGATGATCTTAGGACGTCCATTCATGAGGGAAGCAAACATGGTGCATGACGGGTCCAAAAACCACGTCTATTTATAGTTCCAAGACTCTGTCATTTGAGTTGATCTTGTAAGTGGTCGAATGCATCCTTTAGGAAATAAATTTATCATTGACAATCGATCGGACACCACAAGTCACTCAGCTCCATTGTAGTATTGTTACACATGTAACGAGGGCACGGATATTGGGGAAGACTCTCCGTATATGGATATCCTACCTGGAATGGATGAGTCAAACAACGTTGATTGGGTACACCTAGCAGCAACTATAGATACTTGGGGAACTAGGGGAACAAACTGGGTAACACCAGATGGGGAAGAAATAACACAAATTGTACCAATAAACATGCTAGGTGTAGCGCATGTAACCTCCGATGATAAGAGAGAGGCACACCTATCTAAGAGTGAAACTGATGATTCCTCAAACTATTTGAACCAATACACCTCAAAAACGAAATCTCAAGGAGAGTTACAAGCCATTCATAAAAAATAAGGTTGCCAAGGAACAAGCAGAGCTTAAAAAGATCCAAGCAAGAGTCGAGGCTTGAGAAAGACAACAATGTCTTAGATGCCAACGAGAAGCTAATCTGGGAATCACGCAAGAATTTTTTGAGGACATTGATGACACTTCATTGGAATCTGAGCCACCTCTACGATATCCAATTGAACTAAATAGCATCTATGGGAGAGTGCTATATAATGCCTTATTAGATACAGGGGCTAAGCACAATTTGTTATCATATGGAGTTTGGTGTCAATTAGGGAAACTGACCCTATCCCAGAGTACAATGCAAGTCAAGGGAATTAATAAAAAGAAAACTGATATTCCTGGAATCCTTCAGTCCCCTGTTGTCTATGACAAAGGAAGCATAGTTCAGAGCTTTTTGGTCATGCCTGAGGGAACTATGGAGGGCAACATAAACCTTGGACGCACATGGATGTTGGCAACCAAATGCACTATTGATTGGGGTACTTGTAGTGTCACGACACGGCCACCAACTCTTACCCCTACCATTGAAGAAAAGTCACCTACATTGCAAACTCTAGTGAAGTTGCAAGATAGCCAAGATCCACAAACCAAAGTGGTTAACCCGTCTTTGTCAATTGCCCATGAACCTAGCACTTCAACACTTGCAATGAGAAGTAATATTACAAGGACTCAACATGCACCACCTATGAGTACATATCAATGGGTCCCAACGGCCTTACTTCCAAATACCTCCACCCTTACACCCAATTCAAGAAAAACTTCTCATACAAAACCAAGAGTGCACTCTAGTCGATTCAAGACCAAATCACATTGGATTCCAAAACAACTATTAGAAGGCCAAGGGTACTATGGTGGAAATGAGAAAATATGGATAACTAAACGTAAAATGTGCCTTTCCCTATCACCTACAGAACCATGTGAGTCAAACAATGTAAATCCAAAGCCAATGGCATATCGTGGAAAGGAAAAGATCACGGAATGCTTCCAAAGCTCGTTTGGGTTCCAAGGCAAAACCAATTTATTCCACCTAGCTCGGGAAGGGGGGAATCCCGCCAAGCTTCTAGCTCCTCATGTAATGCATCCATAGAGGTAAAAGCTTCTCCACAACCTCCACCTACAATAGTGGACCTCCATGAAGCTACAAAGGAATCCACACCTCCCATTGTCCAAGAATCACCTGAGGAACCACTTCAAATTTGTTCCTGGGAGAGTACCTTACCACCCTTACAACTTGATGAGACACCTAAGGTAATAGAAAACTAATGGGAAAAATCCCCACCTATTACCAACTGGAACAATTGGTTTCAAAGGGTGACAACATCATTCCAAAAGGTATGATCTACCCAAGGAAGGGGAGAGTGTTTGCTGACATCCATTATTCACTTGCTCCCCTCTTAACCTTCCTCCCTGACCTCTCAATCTTTCAATCCTAGGGAATGTACATATATAGCTCTATACTCAAGAAAAAAAGAAAAAAGTAAAAGAGAAAGAGCCACCAAACTATAATCTGGAAACCTACAAATTCTAGTACAGGACCTAAGAATCATAATGACATATTATGCACAAGGACACGACCTTTTGACACAGCCCTTATAATGATTGCACTCTAAACATCATCTATCTATGTGTACAGATATGGCTAGTATGCTAGAGTCATCCACTCCTACCTTGGGTGAGAGGTACCCTCTTTACTTTCACAAGTGTTTCACATAGTCTACCCGGTGCTTGCTTGTGAATGGGATTAGATACGCTAGCGAGTGAGAAGAATTTCGAGGACATAGAAAGGTTGATACGTCTCTTGACCATGATTGACCCATACTTAGTAGAGGACGTCTCTCCGATTGCACAAGCTTACCCTCTTGACCAAGATGACTATAGATGCCTAGTGACGTTCTTAGTGAACCTTTGTGCCTCTAATGATGAGGAAGAGTTACATGATTACACGGATGGCACGTATGGTCTCATGGATGATGACTTTGTTTTTCTTGATGATGACGAGGATAGGGGTTTAGACCTAGGGCTACTGCCCATCTATTCAATATCCTATTCCCCTGACTCTCTAGGGGGTGCAAATAATTAGGTTAGGGTTCATTATGTTGTGTGATTGTGTTCAATAAAGGTTGGTGCCTCTTCCCACTGATGGGCCTCCTAGAGGTATTCCTTGTGTTTTCAACACAATATTCAGCACATTTATTTAGTATTAAACCATTAGATTTTCAATATGATTCTCTGTCATAATTCCTTGTCTAGGTTTAAGAAACAAGCAGTCTGACTAAGCTAGTTTGACCAAGCTAGGTGTTAGAGATCTTCTCTTAATACCATAGGGAATGCCTTCTTACTAATCAATGGTTACTTTAGGTTCTTATTCCGATTTAGGCAGCATTGTGTGCAATGTACTAGGGCTTTCTAGTGGGCTTAGTCCCTATTGACCTTTAGCTTAAGTATTATAAAGGGATTTTACTAGTGTGACGAGCCTGGGGAGGGTAACGGTATCAATATGACCCCCCAAAGTTACAAAATTAAAAGGCAATGAAAAACAAAACACAAAAGTGCCAACAATGTAAAATCCTTATTTGATATTTCACTCAAATGTAGTGCTTATGGTACCAAAGCCCTAGAGGTTCCCAGTGTCAGCGCTTTTCGTTGAAAATCAAAAAGCCCAAGGCATACAAAATAAGCACACACATCGAATGAATCAATGTGAAAAAAATTTGGGGGGTCAAAGAAAAGGGAATAATTCAGGTGATGATTTCATAAGTAATTCCTTTTATCGTAGCTTAACTAGAAAGTCTTCTAGGTATAGCCTCTAGTCAGCCCTTGAACATGAAATACTTTGCTCTCGTGATTAAAAAACTTAATTGACCAAAGGGAATTGAGAAGCTTGCCCATGCTATTAATAAGTTGACCTCTAGTGTCTCTCGACCGTTGAATTAGCGACCCCAGACTTGTTTTTTTTAAACCTTTACAAAGTGCTTATGCGTTTAATTATATTAGGGTTTAATGTTTACTGCTAAAAAATTGTTTAATATTCTGTTACCAATCAATTTGTGTGCCTATTCCCTGCATATGATTTTTAATTGTATATGAGAATGCAATTACTGTGCGATTTATGGTTGATTTTGCAGTGTTTGAAGAGGGCTCAAGACTACAAACTCGGATGCTCTTCCACCTCGATGAACGGGCTTCATCTCAATAGCTTCCGAGGACGGAATCTACATCAGGAAGGGGGACATGTTAACCCTTACGGACACCCTATCACCTTCAATGGACGCCTTATCATTATTTAATTGAGTCAAGGACCGGGCTTGTCGGTCCAATAGGAAAAGGGTAAGAGTGATCACCGATGAGAGGTGCACTCTAAAACTGGAACATATAACGTTTGGCTAAGATTGACTAAGTGTGGGTACCCAAATGTGAACAGATGAGCCCATATAAAAGTCAATCTAAACCTAAAATGTCTCATTCTCTCATTTGTGCAATTGAAGAGTGCTCTTGCTCCATCTCCATCTTCTTCTTCATCTCCTTGTATGTGTGTGTGTGTATGCGTGAGAGAAGTAGGTGCAAGATGTTGCCCAAGATAATTAGCAACAAATAGAATATCAAGATGAGTGTTCATGCCAACAAATTGAAGACATCCAATCAAGTTAGC
The DNA here is from genome assembly GCF_014529385.1 of Adiantum capillus-veneris. NCBI lineage: Eukaryota > Viridiplantae > Streptophyta > Polypodiopsida > Polypodiales > Pteridaceae > Adiantum > Adiantum capillus-veneris. The sequence goes on from NC_140931.1 coordinate 48,357,348, forward strand.
ATAAGGCTTATTTGTAACAAGCTGACCGCCATTTTCAGAAGTGTTCTTTGTGAGTTTGTAAACTTGGACATTAAGCAATATAGGTGATCCCATGTGGAGTCCAGCAACCCCCCAAAAGGTTCCTAGAAGCTTGGGGGTACCTCCTCCTTTGTAGGGCTCATCTGGGCTCGTCCTAGACCCTGTTCACACTAGCCTTGGCCACCAGAAGGCTATAAAAAGGCCCATAAGCTCTCATTTATACATTCTCCTAGGAATTTCTCTCATTATTTGAGAGAATCTTTACAAACCTCTTAAGAGAGCAAAAATCTTAAAGAGGATTAATCCAGGTAATTAGGATTAGTGAATTGCTTAGCAGTTAAGCGAGGTTTAATTTTCTCTCTGCTAATTGTAAATTAGGAATGATTAAGCTTCTTAATACCATAAATTACTCTTATTATATCTAAGTAATCCATGTAAACTTAATTCTCCTATTTCTTAATAGTAATTAGTACTAATTAACTATTGTATTAATCAAAATAGCTTGATTTATGGCCTAATTTAGGCATGAATCATTGTAATTAGCTTCATTAATCTTATGATAATTTGTAGTGCTTCATTACACTGTTATTAAACTGCAATAATTATGTGAAAAATTAGTTAATCATTTTGCTAATTATTAGGGTTATTAAGCTTATTTTTACTTAAAGTTAAGTGGGAATATGTGAGTTAGATAATTATGTTATAATTATCAAAGTTAGAAAAAAATCATTAGAAAGTCATGGTAATCAGGTCAAGTACAAAAAATTAATGTCAATAATTATCTTAACCAAATTATCATATTTTTTATATAAATCAAAGGAAGAAATTAGTAGGTTAACTTAGATAATGATGTGATAGTTATCAGAGCTAAAAAACATCATTCGAAAGTTGTGGTAATTAGATAAAATAAAATAAATTAATTGAGATAATTATCTTAGCAAATTACCCTGATTGTTGATATAAAGCAAAGGGGGAAATTAATAAATTAAGTTAGGTAATTATGTGATAATAATCAGAGCTAGGAAACATCATTAGGAAGTTGTGGTAATCAGACCAAGTACAAAAAATAGTTTAGTTAATTATCTTAGCCAAATTACTCTTAGTTTTAATATAAAATAAAGGGGGGAATTAGTAAGTTAAGTTAGATAAATATGTGATAATTATCAGAGTTAGAAAACATCACTAGGAAGCCGTGGTAATTATATCAAGCACAAAACAATAATTTAGATAATTATCTTAGCTAAAAGACCTTGATTTTTTACCTAAGTCAAGAGAAAAAATTGTCTAATTGAGTTAGATATTTATATATAAATTATCATGGGTATAAAACATCATTAGAAATATGTGATAATCATCTCAAGCTTAAAAAAATAAATTATCCAAGTAAATGGGCTTATTTGGTATGATTTTTTCTATAAAATTAACTAGGGAAAAAAGGGAAATAATTAATATAATTAGGGAAAAATTACTAGATCTTTGAAATACTCTAAAAACCCTACATGAATATATCATAGCCTAAATAAGGCTAAGAGATTACTAGGGTTAAAACAATTTAATTTGGACCCTAGAAATTGAATAGGAAAATAGATAAGTAGTTGAGCAACTAATAAGAATACTCAAGGACTTGGGTACGTTGTTGGACCACTCCTAGGTTTTTTAAGAGGTTAAGTTTGTATATTATAATCTCATGGCTGAAAAATCCTTTTAAAGGATATTAGAAGGCCCCAAAAAGGACATGTACCAGTGATCAAATGGATGAGGAGTTTTTGCCCAAGAGGGGCAAAGGTACACATGATCATGAGGCTGGCCGTAGTATCATTCCTTCAGATGTGACCATGTGTCCCCTGAAGAGGTGCAGCAAGTTGCGATTCTTGACCAGTCACAGGTGAGTTTAAGTTCTCAAGGTTCAGTTAATTTTTTTATATAAAGGTTTAAGGTAATTTAACATTGCATATGTTAAGTATTAGTTATAATCACTAGGATTGAGTAAACTGGCCAAGAACGGAAGATTAAATCTTCCAAGAAACACCAAGCATTTGATTGAAGAGAAATAAGAAAGAAATGCCTTGGTTCGTCTGGGTGACTAGGGAATGAACTGATTGACCATCCTTAGGGTAGCTTGTCTCAAGATCACCCTGACATTTTGATATTGTTCTCTCAAGTGGAGAGTAATGGAAGCTATGTGGCTTCAGAGCAGTCTGCTACCTCCATGAATGCCGAGTCTCTACTCCGTTCATGTCATCGTTTCTTAAATGTTAGGATATGGTCTTTATCCTAGGGGAGTCGCCCGGTTGTATGGGCAACTGGCTAGGGTGTATGGGCACCCAAAATTTTGTTTTTAAATAAGGAGAGGTGTATGGTCACCCATTGTATATGTGATCTTGAGACAAGTAGAGTGCTAGTAAAAGTTTTGATATGACAATACATTGTCTTAAGTTTAAGGATGTTTGTTTTATGAAAGCATGTTTTTAATGCTGATTTCAATAACTTGTTTTAATAAATTGTTGTATGGGAAAGTTAAAAGGAAACCATGATTTTATATGTCAAGAATAATGTGGTAGTAATTAGAAAACAAAAAATTATGTGTGAGTGCGGGGTGGTAAGTGGGGATCGACTCAGGTTGTCAATAATGGACGGATGGACCTGATTAGTCAAATAACTATCCATTCACGCGCACTAACGATAGAAGACTTATTCAATGGAAGAGGAGTCCACCAACAGCTGTGCTCTCACTCTTGTAGAGGGAAAAAAACGTTGGATGAGGATACCTTAGTCCATGTGTGGAGGTTATAGGGCCAAAAATATTTTTGGATTTTTAAGATTTTGTCCCGTTTTTGCTTGCGAGATAGGACTAGGTCTTTCTCTAGGGCTATAGTCCGAAGCCATTGCCAATGGTAAAGGTCCATTCCCTCGATTATTTTCTTTGAGACTCAGACTTTGATCGGCCTAGAGACCTATTAAGGACCCCCATCTTGACCTTTGGTGTCGGGGTGGTTGTGGGCAGTTTTCACTTGGTATCAAAGCATGTGTTAATTAAGACCTTGGACCTAGGGAAAGATGAAGGTACTATGAAAAAAAATTGTGGGTTTGATTAAAGAGATTAAAGATGTGTATAATTGAAATAAGAGAGAGGAAGAAAAAGAGAAATATTATCCCCATCTTTGCAGGAAGACTTCCATCATGCTTTCCGCAAGTTTATGATCTTCAATATCATGTTTTTGGGAGCTTGCTCATCCCGAAGGTACACAATTTGGAAAAGTGTGATGAAGTTACTAGACTACATGTTCTCCCCACCCACTTGGGGAATTAGTTGGGGAGCGTCTAGTCAAGTATTCCCACCATTTTTTTGGCCAATGTCTCTTCCATATTGTGTTGAGGGGGCTACTCCAATCATCCTCCTGCATTAATGCTTAGTATATGCCTTTAGAGTGAGGTTTCCAAAAGAGGCTACCCTCCGGCCATCTCCAAGCGTTCCATTCAAACTTTGATTCACAAGTTGTCATAGCCCCATTATCAAGCTCTTTTATCACCCTAATGACTAGCAAGATCTCAAATCCATTCAGCTGATATTGGTTTGCTAGAGAGTTAATAGTTTTCCAGTTCTTACTATTGCCGTCCCATAATTGCTCTAGTCAAATGAGACCCTTATTATTCACTTTCTTGGACATTTCTATCCAATAGGGGCTATGTGGTGGCCCCAAGACTTTAGAGGGCCAGGGGGGAACAGTGTAAGCTAGGGTTCTTGAAATACCAGGCTACTTCCCCCCATTCCAAAACCTCAGCTGCTCTTTTGCTCTTCCTCATCAGGTCCCTTGAAAGTCCACCCGAGCTAAGGGAAGACCACTTCGGGGACAGAAGTTTGTCATGTATCATCACCTCCTTCCACTTTCCACCTTTTGATCCCACATTTGCTGCATCGAGCCGCTTCCGTGGTCATGATAGCCCAAGCTTGCTCTTGTTTAGCCAATGAGACTATAATTTTGGCACAAAGGGCCTCAACATGGGATACCGGGTTAAGAATACCGAGACCTCCTTGGTCTACTAGACGAGCGACTATCTCCCATCTTGCCCATTGCCATGGATGGGAGGTTTTTGTGTTGTTCTTCCAAAGAAACCTTTTAACTACTCTTAAGAATTCTTTCCAATTGCACTTAGCCATCTTGAGGATGGGACTGAGGAAATCAATGTACAGGAGCATATAAGAATTTATCACTCTAATCCAAATGTGGAAGGGAGGAGAGCAAACTGCCACCTTCTCATCTTTGTTCTGATTTTTTCAAGAATCCATTGAAATATTTGTTTGTGGGTTATGTCCACCCCTAAGAGGGCTCCTAGGTGTCTGAATAAACTTCCTTTTGAGATAATCTCCCCTGACCAAACTGAAGGGTCGAAAGAGTCGTTTTCCGACAGGGAGATAAGCCTTGACTTCTCTTTATTGCACTTGGAACCCGAGGCCACGGAGAATGTTTGCACAATCTCTAGAGCTCTCTTGAGGACTTGGGGGCATGCCTTCAAGAACATGAGCGAATCATCTGTAAGCATTTTGGCCAGGAGCTGGTTATTGCCCGAAATTGTCACGCCTTGAATCTCCCCTCGTGCCGCACTGGCTTCGAGCATCGTGATGAGAGGATGCAATCCGATGGCAAAAAGCAAGGGGGCCAGGGGACATCCTTGCTTAATAGACCTTTTCACCTCAAAAGAGCCCACAATTCTATCATTGAATAGGAGCTCTAACTGGCTGCCAACTCCAAGTATGCAAATAAGGCGACAAAGGTGAGGCCCAAAGCCCAAAGCCCCCATGACATCTTCTACATAGGACCATTCAATCTTGTCATAAGCCTTGTCGAGGTCCAACTGCAGTAGAATGCAATCTTGTTTGGAAAAGGTTGCGTACTCAATTCCCACCATTGCTGCCAAGATATTGTCATATATGGATCTCCCTTTAATAAATCCATGACTCCAAGTATGCGAATGAGGCGACAAAGGTGAGGCCCAAAGCCCAAAGCCCAAAGCCCCCATGACATCTTCCACATAGGACCATTCTATCCTCTCTCATAAGCCTTGTCGAGGTCCACCAGAATGCAGTCTTTTTAGAAAAGGTTGGGTACTCAATTCCCACCATTGCTGCCAAGATATTTTCATGTATGGATCTCCCTTTAATAAACCCGTGTTGATGGGGAGAGATGATTCTATTCAGGAGGGGGGCAAGCCTGAGAGCGATCGCCTTGGCAATAATTTTGTATGCTACTGACGTCATAGTAATGGGGCGCCATGCTTAAGTTGAGAGCAGCATACCTGTTTTTGGATGGTTTGATAAGCCCTCTTTTAACACTTGTATCCAAGCACTCTTCGAAAATAGCTTGATTAGCCCTCCGAGTGATTGGACTTTTGAGATTTGGGGGGGGGGGGGGAGGGGGGGGTTCCTTTATAGAAAGCCAATGAATGTAGCTTTGAATTTTGGAGAATGCATTTTGAAAGGACATGATTACTTTTTTTTCAAGATTTTCCAGGCTCTTTTGAGAGACACATACAATGTTTGGGAAAGTCTTTTTGGCCTCCTAAAGTCCTCTTCTAAGATCATCGGCCTAGCCATGATCTTAGAAGAGGATTCACACAATCAAATGCACTCTTGTCGAATTTAATAATGGGCTTTTCACAAACCTCCTCCCTCTCTCTCTCTCTCTCTCTCTCTCTCTCTCTCTCTCTCTCTCTCTCTCTCTCGTGTCACTACCGGTTGAACAAATGCTAAGCCTTGTATTGGCTTAAGAGTAGCAGAGTCACACACCGTCTTTAACTTATAGGTCTTTGTTCTTTTTTATCTTGCTCGCCCAATGCCTTCTTTGATTCACAGCCCATGAGGCAAGCGCATGCACGTACACCCATGTTTAACAAATCTTGGAAAACATACAAATAAGAGTCATATTGAGTATATTTGAACGTTTTTAGATTTATTTTCCACAATTTCAGAGGTCGTCTCTTATAGGTCTTTGCTCGTTTTGATGCGTGCATGTGAGCAAATGCACACCCTTGTTTTTCAAAACTTGGAAAACCTACAAATAAGAGTCATACTGAGTATATTTGAAGGTTTTTAGATTTAATTTTCCACCATTTAAGAGGTCATCTAACCTTCAAATGTTTAATTTGATAGTAAATTTCAAATTTTGTAGGTGGGATTACAGGTTTATTTCGAGCATGTGCAGTATGCAAACACATTCTCTCATAATGATTTTCACACTTCGAAAGGAGTACTAAAATGTCATCCAAAGAGTTTCATAAAAAAGTCACGAGGTAATTTATTAAAAAAAAATTAAACACTAGATTTTTTGTCCATCTCCCCCCTTACACACACAAACTTACACACCTTTCTTTGTTTACCGATTTAGCTCTTCACTTATGGGTAAGGTCAGCCCATGATTCTTCCATGCCGTGTGAATGGTGTATATGATGAGATTGCCTCGCTCCATATTCTCTAAGTTTAATTTTGCCAAGAATCCCCATCAATTTAAACTTTTCTATGGAACTTCTCTCCTAGATTTGCCCCCTTACTCACTATGTAATATGAGGCACACTTGCTAGTTGGCCTTCTTTGACACCGCTCATACCACTAGGGTTCTACTAGTCCTCTCAATTGTGCCATAGATCTGAGTCCAAACTATGAAAGCTGTAGATCATGCCGAATAGTGAGCAGTAGCATACTTTTGTTCAAGCAGGGGCGCGCCCAAAATGGGGGTGGGTGCGTAAGGGACAGATAATAAATCATACAAAACACGCACATACTAGCGCGCACACACACACACACTATGTTTTATGTAGTCATGATTTCAACCTTGTAGAACGAGTCCAATACTTAAACACAAGCTACACATTCATTATTCCCCTTTAAATAACACTAGTATGTGACCCGCGCGTTGCTGCAGCTAAGAAGAAGCAATCATGGCACTCTCCTCCCTCACCTTCCCCTAACGGTGGCAGCATGTACATATATACATTAGTATGTGACCCGTGCATCGATGTGGTTGAGAAGAAGCGATTGTGGCACTCTCCTCCCTCACCTTCTTTGAAGGTGGCATCATATATATATATATATATATATTATATACATGTCACATACATACACACACGCATGTCTATGCTTTGACATCGGCCTAGCCATGATCTTAGAAGAGGATTCACACAATCAAATGCACTCTTGTCGAATTTAATAATGGGCTTTTCACAAACCTCCTCCTCTCTCTCTCTCTCTCTCTCTCTCTCTCTCTCTCTCTCTCTCTCTCTCTCTCTCTCCCCCACACCCCGCGAAAAACTTGATTACATTTAGAGTTGGCATGTGGATGGATTAACTTTGCCATAAGCAAACCAATCCCCCTCTATTTGTAGAAACATACTCAACCCTCCAGGTTTCTTTAGTCTCTCTTTTGTGACGCGTGCGTATACACACTCATCCCAACAATCAACAACTCGGTGGGGGAGGGGACGAGGGTGCTCGTGACACATGGAGGTGTCAATTTTTCAAGAACTTTAAGAAAGAGTAGAGGAGTACCTCTTTAGAGTAATTTTTAAAAATTTAAAAATATTAAATTACACAATTTGTAAAAATAATATCAATATTGGTCTTGAAAACATTCCCTTGAAAAAAAAATTCAAATATATCTTTAAAAGCCATATTTGCATTGAGTAGAAAAAACCTCCTCAAACTTATCTTTTTTTTATGATTTATCCTCGTAGAGTAGAAAGTCTTTTGTCAAAAAAAAACAAAGGAAGTTTTTTTACTTTTCATTGTCTTTAGGAGAGGCTTTTCTTGTAGTTTTTGGTTTTTTAATTTGTGCATGTAGCTAGTTGTACTTGGTTCTCACATTTCCAATTTGTTGCTCTAGTTCTCTCAAATTCATCATCATCTAGGTATTCTCAGAGATTTTTCAAATAATACGAATAACCCTTTATTGAGAGAGAGAGAGAGAGAGAGAGCAGTTAAAATTCCCTTTCTATTACCTACATGTAGTAGATTGGTCATCCAAATTCCCTTCTAAGAAACAGATTCAGATTTCAAGATTTATTGGAGGTAGAACTAATCTTCTTTTTCTTCTTCATCCAAATTCCCTTCTAAGAAACAAATTCAGAGTTCAAGATTTATTGGAGGTAGAACTAATCTCTTTTTCTTCTTCATCCTCTCTCTCTCTCTCTCTCTCTCTCTCTCTCTCTCTCTCTCTCTATCTATCTATCTTTTACTGAAAACTGAAGATACTTTGTTGTGAGTAGTTGTTGAAAATCAACGTCTCTATGATCTCTCTCTCTCTCTCTCTCTCTCTCTCTCTCTCTCTCTCTCTCTCTCTCTCTCTCTCTCTCTCTCTCTCTCTCTCACAGCCGTTTTTTGACCTAGTAGCACACTCTTTTGACCACTTGCTCATCCGAACTCCGATTTAGGTGATCTATAGCCTCAATTGAAGAGCGCGAATCCCTCTACGCATTGATGTAAAGACAGAATTTTTCTGTGTAATGGAAGGTTTTGCTGTAACTGCATCTCAAAACTGAAAAAACTGTCAAAACTTTGCGTTTTTGTTGCCGACTTGAAGGCAATGTCAGACAAAACTCGTAAGGGTGGAAAAGCCACACTCGCCATGGAGAATGATGCAAAATCTCCAAGGAATTTGGATGCTAATCCAACCACATCATCTACAACAACGGAAGCAATGATCATGGCTTACTTGATCTCGTTACAAGAAACCGTCAACAAACAAGGTGAAGAGTTGCGCGCACTTGCAATGGAGAATGGTACTTTAAGAGTTCTCGTTGTGGAGAATGAGCACCTCAAGAAGGTTCTTGAAATGCAAACAACACGCTTGATGCATCTTGAGAATGAAGTTCAAGAATGTAAACGCTCTCTTGTTGACATGAATGTATTGAAAGAGAGCTTGAGCAAAGTTGAGAGTGATCATGTATTGAAAGAGGAAACAATAGATACAATACAACATGATGTATGTGAGATGACAAATGCATCCAAATCATGGGCTGATATATGTAAGGATAATGTGGTTTCTACATCTCCTATCATGCAAGCCGTTGTCCAAGCAAAGAATGTAGAGAATGTGGACACTCAAGAATTGCAAGAATGACAAAAACGCTCAAAGAACATCGTCATTCGTGGAATCAAGGAGGAAAGCATGGAAACACCCCAATCTCTTGCAGTTGCTATTGAAGAGTTTTTTGCTACACACTTTGGCATGTCAGGAATCATGGCTTATGGTGCACATCGAGTTGGAAAACAAGGAGTCCCTCGCTCGGGAGAATGACCTATTGTATGTACCATGGCTGATGAGGTAAAGAGAAAGATCATCCTTGACAATGGTTGGATCCACCTCAAAGGAACTGTTTGTAATGTATATGAGGATCGCACTATTATGCAACAAAATGTACGTCGCAAAGCATATGAGGAAAGAAGCAAGAAGGTTAAGGTATCACCTCAAGAAGAAAAGCCACTTAAAGAGGATGCAAGTCCACCCAACAAATAGGGACACATGATCTATGAGACCAACTCACGCTTGCGAATAAGCTTTTGGAATTGTAACGGATATCCATGGAATACGAGAATTGGCATTGATGAGCTTACCAATGACTCCGATGTGATACTTCTTGTCGAAACATGGGAGCATGATGCGCAACGAATTCTTGGATTTGACAAATACGATGTGCATTCTTTGATGTGGGCCAAAAATGCAAAGCAACGAAGAGGCCAAGGAGGCGTAGCATGTATGACCAAAAAGGGTTTGAAAGATGTTTCCATTGTCAAAGAAGATAAGTATAAACGCTACTTATGGCTGAAAATCAGCCCACCAAATGGTCAAGTCATGTTTGTGGCCAGTTGCTACATTCCTCACTATGACTCCAACTTTTATGCTTGCTTGAATATGGATAGAGATCAGCCCTTTGTTGAACTAGAGGAAGACATTGCTCATTACAAGGATCAAGGTGAAGTCATTGTTTTTGGAGACATGAATGCTCACACAAATATGCTACAACACGACACACAACAAGTAGACATGTCGCATGTCTCAAGAAGAATGGATGACTCATACATGTATAATCGAAGTTCTAATGATGCAAAAGAAGTGGATCACTATGGAAAGTCACTTCTACATATGTGCAATAGTACCGGAATGCTCATTGCAAATGGTGTATCTCTATGGCAAGGCACCAATGACTTTACATGTAGAAAGCACAACAGTGCTAGCGTGATTGAGTATATGTTGTTCTCGGAAGCCACTCTAGAATGCATACAAAGCTTTACACTTGGTGAATGGAATCCGGAATCGGATCATAGGATGTTATGTATTGACCTCAAGTGTGGTAAACGGCCCGAGCATGTAGCCTCCAATCATGATGTGAATGATTTGTACCTACGTCTAGACTTCAAACGAGCACTTATATATGCTGATATGGTGGACCAAATGTTAAGCATGATAGAGCATCAAGAGAGCCCAACATTAAAATGCAAGTGGAAAGTTTTCAAAGAAGTAATTTTCTCTTGTGCGAAGGAATGCTTTTCGGTGAAACACATGTCTTGCAAAAGGTCTAAGAAGGGTAGCACCAAGAAGAAATGGTTTGACATGGAATGTAGTCAAGCCCGAAAACACTTGCTAAGATTGGATGCAATCAAAGACAAGGAAGTTTACTTGGAATGTTCACACACATACAAAGCACTTGTTCAAAAGAAGAGGAGAAGGTGGGAAGTCGAAAAACAACTTCTTTTAGCACAAGAGAAAGCACATGCATGTGGCAAGTTTTGGCAAAATCTAAAAGGCAAGCGCGTTGAGAGCTTTGGTGACTTGACTCTTGAGGATATGTATATGCATTGTAAGAATCTCTATGAGCAACCCAATGTTGATAAGATGGAGTGTTGTAGCTCCCTTCCGTTTATGTCTCCCTTCTTTACCATTGAAGATGTATGCCGCGCGCTTGAGAAACTTGCTACTCGTAAGGCAGGTGACCTTCAAGGTGTCAAGGCTGAAATGATTACATGGACAAGCAAGAAAACAAGATATTGGATATGCGATATGTTTAACCTTGCACTTCAGTATGGCATGCCTCATGATTGGAGTGCAAATTGGATCAAACCTTTGCACAAAGGAGGAGATGTGAACAACTATCGCACTATAATGGTTGGTTCTTTAATGGCAAAGTTATTTGGATGTATCATGGAGATGAAGATAAGTGAATGGGATGAAAAGAATGGCAAACGTACACTTGGCCATGCAGGTTTTCGAAAGCATCATAGCACTATTGATCACCTTGTCACTCTTCGAGTTCTTATGGAAGCGTCTCGATTGAAAGGAAAAAAGTTGTATTGTTGCTTTGTGGATTTCAAGAAAGCTTTTGACATGGTACCGCGAGGAAATCTTTGGAGACGTATGCAAAGCCTTCAAGTGCCGAGAGAATTTATGCATGCAGTCTTTCGCATCTACCAAAAAGTGATATGTCGATTACGTATGGGAGATGGAATTTCAGAATTTTTTGCAAGCACTATTGGTGTCAAACAAGGATGCCCACTTTCCCCAACCCTCTTTGGGCTACTCATTGATGAATTGGAATGCATGGTTCTTGACTTTATGCAGCAAGAAGGCATAGAAGAGGTTAAGATTGGAAATGCGGTGATCATGCTTTTGCTTTATGCCGATGATGTAGTGCTCTTGGCACATACCTTAGAAGATGCACAAAAGCTTATGAGTGTCTTGGAACGCTTTTGCCTACATAGCGGGCTGATCGTGAATGGATCCAAAACCAAGGTTATGCTTGTAAAGACCCTCAATGATGAAAATCCATGCATTGTATATAACAATGAGAAACTTGAAGTGGTAGATCACTTCAAGTACCTTGGCCTTGAGGTTCCATCCAATCATAAATGGAAGGATTGTGCAATGCGTCGCTTGGAAGCCGGAAAGAGGGCCTATTATGCATTTGAGAACATGTGCAATGCAGGAGAGATCAAGTGTTGGGCTCTCAAAAAGTACCTCTTTGACACATTGGTGACACCGGTGCTTCTTTATGGAGTGGAGGTGTGGGGTGGAAGCATCGGGAAGTCTACTTGGAAAGAGTTTGAGAATGTCCAAAAGCGTTTTCTCACCAACTTTCTCCAAGTCAAGACACAAACACCCTACATGCTCTTACTTCTTGAGTCCGGATTGCTTCCCATTGAGGTCTTGGGCATGCAAAGGGTTGTGGAGTACATGCGTAAGACACAACGTAGCCCTTTGCATCGACTTCCTAGAATCGCATATGAAGCAAGTCAAACGGTTCAAAAGACATGCAAGAGCAAAATACTAAGTTCGGGGTGGATGCTTGATATCAAGAAATGGTTTGGAAGATGGGATGCATGTCACTTGGTCAAGGATGCGTCGATCGACTCCCAAGTTAATGAGGCCTTCTTACAACGCCAATGTATCACGGCTTGGGAGAAATCCGGAGGTTCTCGCTTCAGCCATTACACCACACACGTTGCCCCAAACTACAAATCTCTCTTCTTCTCGGAACGAGGTAACCGAACCCATTCCTACATCCTTGAGCCCATCTCGTTGAGTGCGATCCGCACCATTGCCTCCATTCGTCTTAGCTCCCATTCTCTACGCTGCGAGACAGGACGTTGGGGCACTGGCGAGGGGTGTCATCGACTTTGCACCTTATGCCCTCGTCAAGTGCGAGAGAGAGAGAGTACCACACACTACTTGAGTGCTCAGCTTTTGACCACATTAGGTCCTCTTTTCCCCATATATTCAGCCATGATCTCTCCCTACATACCTTCCTCTCCCAACCACGATGTGGACTCTCTATTGCGACGCTCATTTCAGCCATTTTTGAGCATCGAGAGTCACTTATGAACTCCACTCACACCACGTGACATGTTCATTTGGTCCCATAGGTCATATTTGACCTCCCAGGACGATACTAGAACTATCTATCTATCTCTCCTATTTCTTTTCATTGATCAGTGGCTCTATATTGTCTGACCTCTCTCTCTCTCTCTCTCTCTCTCTCCTCTCTCTCTCTCTCTCTCTCTCTCTCTCTATATATATATATATATATATATATATATATATATATATATATATATATATATATATATATATATATATATCACACATGTCTCTTTGCTCTCTTCTTCTCATTGATTGGCTCTCTCCTTTAACACACACGACCTCTATCTACTCTCTTCTTCTCATTGATTGATGCCCTCTAATCTCCTCTCTCTCTCTCTCTCTCTCTCTCTCTCTCTCTCTCTCTCTCTCTCTCTCTCTCTCTCTCTCTATCTACTCTCTTCTTCTCATTGATTGATGCCCTCTAATCTCTCTCTCTCTCTCTCTCCCGTGGGTGAATTCTCAGAGATTTTTCAAATAATACGAATAAGCCTTTTTTGAGAGAGAGAGAGAGCGAGAGAGAGTAATTAAAATTTCCTTTTTGTTGCCTACATGTAGTAGATTGGTTATCCAAATTCCCTTCTAAGAAACAAATTAAGAGTTCAAAATTTATTGGAGGTAGAACTAATCTTCTTTTTCTTCTTCATCCTCTCTCTCTCTCTCTCTCTCTCTCTCTCTCTCTCTCTCTCTCTCTCTATCTATCTATCTATCTATCTTTTACTAAAAACTGAGGATATTTTAATGTGAGTAGTTATTGAAAATCAACGCCTCTATGATCTCTCTCTCTCTCTCTCTCTCTCTCTCTCTCTCTCTCTCTCTCTCTCTCTCCCCTATTTCTTTTCATTGATCAGTGGCTCTCTCTCTCTCTCTCTCTCTCTCTCTCTCTCTCTATATATATATATATATATATATATATATATATATATATATATATATATATCACACACACAACGTCTCTTTGCTCTCTTCTTCTCGTTGATTGGCTCTCTCTTTAACACACAACCTCTATCTACTCTCTTCTTCTCATTGATTGATGCCCTCTGATCTCTCTCTCTCTCTCTCTCTCTCTCTCTCTCTCTAGTGAACTACATTTGGAGTTGGCATGTGGTTGGCTTAACTTTGCAATAAGCAAGCAAACCCCCCCTCTATTCATAGAAAGATACTCAACTTTCGAGTTTTCCTTACTCTCTCTCTCTCTCTCTCTCTCTCTCTCTCTCTCTCTCTCTCTCTCTCTCTCTCTCTCTCTCTCTCTCTCTCTCTCTCTCTCGTGTGCGTACACACTCATCGCAAAAAATCAACAACTTGGTGGGAGAGGGGACGGGATAGCACGTTTCCTCGTGACTTGTGGAGATGTCAATTTTTCTAGAACTTTAAGAAAGAATATATGAGTGTCTCTTTAGAGTAATTTTCAAAATTTTAAAATACAAAATTATAGAATTTATTAAAATAATATCAATATTGATCTTGAAAAAATCCCCTTGAAAATAATAATCCTAATATATCTTCAAATTCAAAAGTCAAATTTTCATTGAGGAGTAAAATTCCCCTCCAATTTACCTTTTTTGTATGAGACATATTTTATGTAGAGTGAAAAGTCTTTTGGCAAAAGAAAGAAAGTAAATATTTTTTTTCATTGTCAAAAGGAGGTCATTCCACAAGTCCCATTTTTTTCTTTTAATAGCAAAACTCACAATTTTGAGTGAATTATATTTATCAACCCAAATAATTACAAGGTCTTGTCATGCTCGTGTTGAGCCATGACATCATCCAGGGACCATAATTACAGAGGCTATCAGGGCAGCCATCCCACCCAACTCGCCCCCTTATCCTTGATACAAAGGATCCCTTATCATGTTCTTTTGAGATCTTTTAATTACCGATAGCCAAGATTTTCCCCCGTCCTAGGTGTGCCCTCTACTGTCAACAAAGCGCAAGTAGTCCTAGACCAATCCTCTGAGTGTTGCTTGCATCCGAGCGTCCATATTAGCACTTTGCTTTCTTGTATAATTTCTGCGAATCTTGCCACCGCAAGACCTCCTTCAAACACACGGCGGTTCCTTGTCTGCCATACATTATGTAAGAAGACGTACCTGACGATTTGAGTGTTGATGAGGATGTCAGGATCACCCAAATTCTTCCCTCCAAGGAAGAGATCAGTCTTGTAAAAACTAATTTTCCATGTTCTTTGGACCCACTTACATATTTTCCCTTTGAGGCCTTTGATAGTTGGGCAATCCATGAAGAGGTGAGCCAGATCTTCACTAGCCAACCTGCATCCTGACCCAATCCCTCTTTCCTAAATCTTCACCCCCGTCGATAGAGCACCCCAGATTACCTTCCACAAAAATACCTTCATGTGCTGCGGAACCTTTGGCTTCCAAATGTTCTCCATTACTTGCTCCCACCTTTCCTCCGGCAATTGTTTTTTCCATATCTTGTTAAGGGGGCTAGACCAATTCTTCTTATGTATCATTGTCTGATAGATGTCTTTAGGATGGGGTTTCCATAAGAGACTGCTTCTGGGCCATTTCCAGGCATTCCCGTTTAACTCCGAATCACAGATAGGCATCACTATATTGACAAGCTCTTTCCTCACTTTGTGGACCAACAAGACCTCCAAGCTATTTAGTTGGTACTGGGTAACTAGAAGGTCAATGGTTTTCCAACTCTTGTTGTCACCATCCCATAAGTGCCCCAGTCTACAAGTCTTACTCCTTCACTTTTGCACTTTAGATTAAATGTTTTGTATTTAAACAAGTGATAAAATCACGAGGCTTGCCCTTGATGGATTAACAAAGAACTCTCGTACTAAATCGGCACTCTTTGTCTCAAATGTAAGTAGAGTTGCTCTTCTTTCTCACTGAGTTTCAAAAAAGCATATTTCATATTGAATTGTGTTTAGCCCAAGCTCTATAGTTATTGAAAAGAGTGAAAAATTCACGAGGCGTGCATATATGAAATCAAGACAACAGGAAAAGATTCGCAAGTGATAAAGAGGAATATCAAATGTTAAAATAGCTTGTATACAAAGTAGAAGTTTGGCGCTTGTGTATACATCTGGAAAAAGCTTGGCAAAGGAAGTGAATGTTGTAGTTGCATGTGTTTTTGCTTTTGTTTAATGGGAGGGAGGGGAGAGGGGGGAGAGAGAGAGAGGGGGGGGGGGGGGGGGGGGGGGGGAGGGGTTTACTTTGGGAGCAAAAGATGTATAGAAGAGTGATCTGACCAAAAGCAAAATCTCGTCCCTAATACTGTGGATGGCATAGGAGTTTTTAGCCAAATGTGATCGAGCTTCAAGTTGTACACTGTGGTCACATCATGGATTTTTTGTTTGTATCCATGAGAGTGTAGTTCCCTTTCCAAGAGTTGATAGTGAGTATTTTTGAGGTTGTTGTCAATGTTGAAGTCGCCAATGATGATGCTTGTTTCAATGTCGACAGCTGCATGGATCACACTCTTTAGTATTAGTAGCAAGGAATCCAATGGAATTTTTGGTGATTTGTAAACTGAGACTACATGGAGCAAAAGTTCTCCGTGTATAGAAATGAAAGCTTCAATTACTTCAATTCCAAGGGCTGATAGTTTCTTTGTGGAGTGAACAAAGACATGGTACTTGTGAAAGATTGACATACCAAATTTGTTGTAATAATGAATGTGGTTGAAATCTGGTGCAAGTGGGTTAAAGAAAGTGTTTTGTCTTGTTTCTTGGAGGCATAGAATGTCTGACATCATTAAATTTGGATCACTTTTAATTTGGTGAAGATGCTTCTGGATGGAGACAACATTTAGGGATTGAATGATGTAGTGTGTCTCTTGGAAGTGGAAAGCAAGGAGATCAAGTGTTCCCATCTGGCGTTGTTTTTAGTCTCTCCAACTCAGTGAGCACGATTGCATCAACTTTGATTTGGTTTGCAAGTATTGGTTTGAGGATGTGAAGATTAACATGATCCTTGACTTGAGAAAGAGCTGTGTAAACCAAGCCAAGCGCATTGATTGCTGTTGGGTCAAATGCAATCGCTTGCATTGTCAAGCCTTGTGACCTATGAATAGTTCATGCATTTGCTGCTTGAATGGGGAGCTGTGTCCTGGATACGCTATTCAGCAAGTTCTTCCCAACCTGGAATTCTTTTTTTGTTTCAAAGATGGGTGTCCAGTGCTGTTCTATAAATTGAGTGTAGAGACGTGCATTTTCAGCTCGTTTTTGCCCCTGTTGAAATGTCGAAGAAATGTATCCATGCGATATGTGAATTGTTCCTTTTTTCTACGTGTTTGAGAATACCATCTGCACCATTCACTAGACCGTCGTCCATGTTGATGTTGCCACTAGAAACCTCAACTATCATTTCGCGTTTTAGCTCCAAGGTGGTTGCCAAACCCGCGGTCATCTGAGGATCATTTGAAACGACAAGATTTTTAGAGCATGTTTTGTGGAAAGTGTCTTTCGCGTGTACTATGTATGTCTAGGTAGCCAAGCCATTGAAAACAAGTCGATTATGTTCATTCTTCAATTTGTTTGTGTAGAATAGATGAGGTGTCATAAATTTGTCAAACAATTTGTTTCTAAGAGTAGAGTTCACATGGAGAAAATCTTCGTAGCCTTTCGTATTCTGTTGAGAACAGAAATAAAAATTGTGTCTGATTGGCGCATTATTTGTGTTAACTCGTGGCATTTGATATGTGTGTGCCAAAAAGAGGGTGTGAGCAATTCAACTGGTTCTTGTGGCTCGCAAAAGATCCAATGGTCCCGAACTGGGCTAGCTTGACAAAGATCTCCACAAAAAATTACGTCCAAACCACCAAATGGTTCAATGTGGTTATGCTTGATGTTGCGAAGTCTTGTATCTATGATTCTTAGAAGTCTGTTGCCTATCAAGGAGGCCCCATCAAACACAACTAGTTTGAGGTTTTTGTATAATTGTGAAATTTCAGCAAAGCTGCTAGAAGAGAGGTTGACATTAGCTTGAAGCACGAGTGGTAGACGCAATGCAGAGTGAATTGTTGTCCCCCCAAGATTGAGTGCTGCTTTGCCAGTATATGCCAGTAGTAAAGCTGTGGGGAGTTCAATGTCAAGTTGAATCGCCAAGTTGTAGTGTCGAATTAGCCCTTGGACTATAGTTTGCAGCACGAAAGTCTTCTCTGTCCCTGCACCTCCCGTCAAGAAAAGATGAATAGGCTTCATTGGCTTCAATCGTTTCTTGGTTAAAATGTCATCATAAAGGGATCGTTGATCAGTGTTTAATTTTTCAACTAATGAATGGTATTCCTCGTTCGGTAGTTCGAGCTTCTTAGAAAGAGGGAGCGACCTCGCTGCAAGTGGAGGTCCTTGAAGATCAAGATCTAGATTGTATTTGTGAATTTCCATTGTTTCTGCACTTGCTGAAGTGTTCATTGAGGACTCCACAATGGTTGAATTGTGGTCTCTAAGCTTGAGAATTTTTTACGGTTCTCATTTATTGTTTGAGAGTGTGTGATATATTTCTCTCTCCAAGAGCTAGGTGTTGGTTCAAAGGTTGACTCTTCACCAATGAACAGTAAAAACAATAAACAAAGCTCATGATAATGTCTCTCAGAGTCCTTCTCCAATTTGAAATTGATAAACCTAATAATGCGAGTTTTTTTGTTCTTTTGAGGACAGCCACGAACGAGCTTGTAGTTGCTAGCGTATTCAACCAAGCATAAGCACTGTAGATCAGGTGGACGGCGTGCGTACTTTGTGACTAGGTCATCGAAGAATATACTTGTGTCCTCAAGCTGCAAAGAATCCAACATGGCTCTTCTTTTCAACAACAATGTCCTCTCGGCGCTCCAATCAGCATTTATAAACACAAATTCTCTGCTAGCACTATGCAAAGGTAGCGACAATGCAATGTATGCTGCTTGTTGTGATGTCATTTCTTGTGCGTTGATCAATGCGCCACCAATATTTTTCAAGCGTTCCAACATTGGTAAGTTGTTCTTCTTGCAAGCTTCAACCACGTGTTTGATTGCTTTGCTTACGGAGCTGTCATTTTTTGTCATGTATGATGTGCAATATGCAGCTGCATCGTGTCCATTGAAAATAAATTGAATATCAATATTTGCATCCCACAATGCACAAAGTTTCTTGTTGAAGTTATTTGTGAAAATGTCCTTGGGGTCTCTTTTCAAAAGAACTGTTGGCTCTGTTATGTTTATGCAAAGTGCTTGGAGGTAGTCCTCTTCGTCCATATTCAGTGTTTCTAACCAAGCATCAAACGACAGTGTCGGTTCACGTTCTAAAGCAAGGAGCTACTGATCGATATGTCTCTTCCTGTCGACAATTTATTGTCTTGTTGTGTTGTTCACATTGTTTGGGCATAAGATAATTGTCCTTCTTGAGGGTGGTCGTGGGAAGCCAAATCGACACAAAGTTTTGTGCTTTTTGCATGTCTTGCGATGTGAGTGAATCTGGAAAGCTCTCAAGGATTCATCAAGCTCATCCTTGTTCGTCGTTATATATGAATCAATAAAATCCACCACCTCGTCATTCGAAGCAATGCCAAATACAGGTGCGTTTTCTATCCAAAGCAACCCATGGTCATGTTGGCTTCCTCTTTGTTGGAACTCAGTGACAAAGAAATAATCCATCAGCTCACCGAGAATGGTTTTGTCACGTTTTAGTTCTTTCTTAGTTTCTCTAAATCTGTGGACATAATATCGAGCTGTTGTAGTAGGATCTGATTGGACTAGTGTTATCATGTAAGCACACATATTGGATTGATTGTCTTCAACAATGTGTGGATTGAGTTTAATCAAGCAATCCATCAACGGCTTCCACCTTTGCTCTGCGCATGAGAATGTAATAAAGATCGTGGTTTGTCCTAATTGTCGAATCATGGCGAAAACATTGCGCTTAAGTTTTGCTTTGTAGTCAGTGGAAGTCCGCAAATTCTCAAAGTCACTATATCCGACTTGGGATGAAAGTAGTTGTTCGACATTCGTTGTTGATTGAACGTCTTTAGCTTGCAGCTGCTTGCCTCGCAGCTTACCTTTACGTAAACACACCCATATAGAGCCGAGGACCTTGGTGATGATAATCTTCATTGTCTTGAAAAAAATATTCTCTCGATATCTCCTACAAATCTTCTGTCCACATTCTTAAGCTCCCATTGCGCGACTTTCTGATACCTTTTTTTTGCCAAGAGATGATATTGCCTTCTTTCGCCAAAGAACAATGCTGGGAAAGATAACTCTTCACAAGCTTCATCGTCAAAAAGGCTCAATGGTGCAAACCCCTCGCAAGGTGCAACACTCTTGGCTTGTGCATTGTGATCTACAACTTGCTGAGAAGTGTAAAGGCCATGGAAAAGAGTGTCAGATGGTTCTTGGTCATCTACAGAGTTATCAAAGTTAGGAGAGATAGCAATGTCGGAGCTTAAAGAGAAGGAAGATGACCAAGAAGAATTGATAGTGGCACCATTTTCAAGATACAATGGCTTAAGCACAAGTTGATGCAATGCTTGTAGCACAAATGTGGGCCGGATAGCTCCACTTAGGTATGCATGATCATATTCTAATTTTCTCTTGATCTCCACAAGGAGAGTAGCTTGATCGTCTGTGAAGCAAGGCAATACAGTTTGCACCCTAGAAAAATCTGCCATAACGTTGACAATGCTTCCTCGCAACCCATATTGCCCCTCAAGTAAGTTCTCTTATTTGGGCAAATGGAATTCTAAGAGACACAAGACGGCGCTCTATAGCATTCAATTGCGAAACACTCTCCATACTTCGATTGAAAACTAGCAACCCTTGCATGCAAAAAGGTGGAGTTTGTTGAAATTTCAATGCCCGCTTGCAAGCAACACATGCATGAGAGTCCATGTGCAAAGTAGTGACAAGGACTCTCAACTCCTTCAAGAGAAGCAAGTCACCGTCTGATAATAGCCTCAAATTCTTACGAAAAAACAAACCATTGCAAGAGGCACATGGATAGCATGGAGCATCTAGAATTTTTCTTGCGTAAAGAGTTGTTTGTGATTTTGACACCCTCACGTCACTGCTTGGTTGTAAACTCGGGTCTTTCCACATTTTATAAACCTTAGTTAAAATTTGCTTGCTTGAGAATGAAGAAGGATAGGACGCTTGAAAGAGCTGAACAATATCTTTAGCACTTGCAAATGGATTCTCATTAATCAACGTGGTCAAGCAAGCAATGTCATCTTTTCTCCAAACACAACGTGGCTGTTTAAAATGCTTTGACAACATAGGAATCCATACACATTTTGGTTCAGAAATAATGGAAGCAAGTGAAGGTATTGCAGATGTGGATTCTATGCTTATGCCTCCACAAAAAACAGATTTGATAAACTTCTTATTTTGGAAGACATGGACAACACATGTCACATTAAATTGTCGGCAAAACAAGATAACCAAGTGCATGCTCAAGAGCCGAGATGTTCCTCGTGTATGTATCAAAGTGTTCAAGTGGTCATGCAATGCGGTGCTACCAACAACACTATTTGTCCATGGTGCAATCCATACAGCTCGTTTTTTACTTTTATTGTTAGCAAGGTCAAGCATTATAAGGTCAAGAAGATGTTTTTCCAATTCAATGAGAGACATAGAACAATTGAAGAGACAAATCAAAGCTTGCAAAACATCATCGTTACTATTATATGTAGACAAAAAATTTGGCAAAACATAAAGCTTTTTGTCATTTACAAAAAGGATGAAGGATAGGCAGCCATACTACCGTTCTTCAAGCAAAAGGTTAGGAGGAAAGATACAATTTAGGGTGCCTTGTAATCAATCACAAAACCGTGCTTGCCTATAGAGTATGTTCCAGCTTTGCTAAAGGCAACAAGAGATGATTTCAAGTCTAACAAGTTCTCATAAAAAAGGTTGAGAAAAGGCTTGGAAAAATTTAGAACTACATCCACGATATTTCCTTGCAGAATTACTTGTACAGCTTCTCCATTTTGCAAACAGATTTTAGATTGAAGAGAAGGCAACTTCATAATCTGCACACGCTTTCCACACGAGTAACAAAAGGGGTTGCAAATTTGACGACTAACATTTCTGCCTTTGCAAGAGTCACACACATATTCCACCTCCAAACTGTTGATGTTAACCATCTCCAAAGTTCCAAAGACCTACAAACAATTATGAGATTAAAACTTGCAAGCAATGCTCACGCAAATAGATCTAGTTAAAGTAGATTACCTTCTTCCCAAATCCCATACTAGTGACTTGTTTTGAGAGATGCTGCGAGAAAAAACTCTTTAAATTTTCTGGCAATGCACAGATAAGAGTTGCGTCCACACACATAATATGCTTGATGCTGCTTTGAAGACGTTGATGTTGTGCGCAACACATGAAAAAGAACCCTTGGTTTTCAAAGCAGCAACCAAGAGATGATAATCGACACGCCTGGAAGGAACAAATAGCAACTGCAAAAATAATCCAGATTAGAGATAAGCCTTAAGATATCAAGGCAAAATTGATCAAAATGACTCACACTTGCTCTATCATTGGATGCAGGGCCATCTGCGATGGTTAAACGATAACTATCACCACCATCGGACCTTGGAGGTCTCAACCTTCACAACAGTGAACACAATAGTGGGAGCGAACTCAATCACTGCCTTATCAGTAAGCAACTCCTTAATTCTATGTTCACGGTAAACATGTAAACAACAATCAAAGCTTTCAACTTTTACAACAGTAGTGGCAGCATTTGCATAGAGAGCCCACAAGCTAGTACCTCCATCTTTCCACACTTTTCTCTTGACATACGCCCCCTCAATACGCTGTCGTGCAGCTCTGCTGCCATGTAGAGAAACAGAGCAGACAAATGCAAGCTAAGCTTCTTTGAAGCCTACACATTTAATGGTCAATGATCAGGGCTTGTTAACAGGCCAATTTAATGATTAATATATGCCAGATGCGGCTTTAAAAGGCCAACTGATACCTTAATGATGCCAGAAATGACTATGCTTGAAGTGAGCACAGATGGGAGTTTATGATCTAGAACTGTAGTGCTTGAAGTGCTCTACTGGCCTATCTTTACGGCTCCTCGATTGTAGCTACGGTGAAAATGAAGGACTCCGGGAATTGGCAATTGGCCATGCAGTCAAAGATGACAGCTCTGCATAAAAACTAGACATGGAAGCTAGTTAAATTACCACAGGGCAAAAAGGCTCTACCTTGTAAATGGGTTTACAGGTATAAGATCACCACTCATGATAGTCACCCAAAGTACAAAGCAAGGCTTGTTGCCAAGGGCTTTAGGCAAGAACAAGGCATTGACTTTGATGAAGTCTTCTCTCTGGTGGTCAAGATGACTACATTGAGATGCTTTCTTGCATTGGTTGCCATATTAGATTTGGTGTTGCACCAAATGGATGTCAAGACAGTGTTCTTGCATGGTGATTTAGATGTGGAAATTTACATGCAGGAGCCAGAAGGGTTTGTTGAGAAAGGCAAGGAAGATTGGGTATGCCAGTTGTTAAAGAGTCTTTATGGCTTAAAACAATCACCGAGGGCATGGTACCTTAAATTCCACAAGTTTATGCTTTCTCAAGGCTACAAACGTAGTGAGTTCGATCACTGTCTATATACAAAGAAGGCTAAGGATGGTAGTTGGCTAATCCTTATTTTGTATGTGGATGACATGTTGATTGCTGGCAAGCACATGGAAGAAATTTCAGCTTTGAAGTCAAAGATGGCCTAATCGTTTGACATGAAAGACATGGGTGAGGCAAGTCATATACTTGGTATGCGCATTGAGAGAGACAGATCAAAGAAGTTGATTTGGTTATCTCAAACAGACTATATTGACAAGGTTTTGCAACGTTTCAATATGGAGAAGGGAAAGGCATTGAGTGTTCCATTGCCACCATATGTGAAACTTAGCAAACAAGATTGTCCTGTGTCTGAGGAAGAACAGGCTGAAATGGATAAGATTCCATATGCATCTGCAGTGGGTAGTTTAATGTATGCAATGATTGCTACTCGCCCAGACATTGCATTTGCAGTGGGAGTAGTAATTCGATACATGTCAAACCCAGGCAAGAAACATTGGGAGGCAGTGAAAGGAATATTGAGATACCTGAAAGCTACAAAGAGTATGCGTATATGTTATGGGAGTCAGGAGCTAAGTGTAAAGGGTTTTACAGACTCAGATTATGCAGGTGACTTAGACAACCGAAGGTCTACGTCAGGGTATGTCTTTACATTGGCTGGTGGAGCAGTATCATGGCGTTCTAGATTACAAGATTGTGTTACTCAGTCTACTATAGAGGTTGAATATGTTGCAGCATCAGAGGCATGCAAAGAATCAATTTGGCTTAATCGACTAGTAACAGATTTGGGAATCAAAGAAGAGATGCCTGTGTTATATTGTGATAGTCAAAGTGCTATACAATTGGCTCGCAATCCAGTTTATCACTCAAAGACAAAGCATGTGGATGTGAAGTATCATTTCATCAGGGAAATGCTCGAGGATAAGCAAATTTAGCTTGTCAAAGTTCACACCACAGAAAATCTTGCTGATCTACTTACAAAAGGACTTCCCTCAGAGAGCTTTGCGCATTTTCGCAAGCAGTTAGGTGTAGGGTAGTACATCACTTCTCTACATCTCTTGTATATTAGCTTGTATAGTAGCTTCTCTCACACTTAAAGTACCACATTGCACTTTAAGTGGGAGGTTGTTGGGGTATAAAGCCCAATGTGGTCGCCCAGGTAAGTGGGTGGGCCGCCAGGTATGTACACATATTCTTTTGTAAAAACCTAATAAGAACTCACTATGCTCTACACATTACAGTAGAGCGAGTTCACCATATCGTCGTGCTCTTCTTCTCGCACTCTCTCTCGCGTCGCACTTCCGCTCGTACTCCTTCAACTTTCATCACCTTGCCAGTGCCAATCATAATGTGGGTATAGCTTGTATTATGCACAAGAAAGTAGGACTCTAATCAACAAATAAAATATCTTGGTTCTCACATTTAGATCCTCAAACATTCAATCACATGCATAATGTATGCAGCTTTAAGTGAGATCGTATTTAATGTGCGCAAATTTTAAGTGCAAGAGAGTCTAATGTATGCAATTTTTGTTGCATATACTCTAAAGGAAACGTATAAGAAAACAATATGTTCAATATGAAAGTTTGGGATGACCTAGGTGCAATACATCTCATAAAGTAAACATGACATACATGTAAACACAATAAGCAATTTGTGGTGTACCCTCCTTGTAAAGAATCCAGGCCCACCCATACTATAGTGTAGGGACATTTAGCCCCTTTGTAAGAGAAAGGGGTGTATTGTCAATCCATACATCAAGAGAGAATACTTTGAAAGTTCACCAAAGAAATGTATGAGAAAAACTACCCTCCTATACTAAGAACCAAGGCTAAACCAAAGATTGTACACAACATAGAGAGAAGCTAGAATCTTGTAATATCGAACATGTTGTTAAGTGAGCCGATGTTGGTGAACAGAAGATGTTAAAGTCCCAAGCCTTGTAAATGCACATCAAGGATTAATGCAAAGAAGCAGTAAAGATTGGAACTACACATTTTTTACATTTTCTCAAAATGGCCATGTATTGTAATTTCTAGATTTATTTCAAGCCATTGTAATAATTGTAACATGTTACAGGCTCAATAAAAGTTCCAAGCTGTAATAATACATCAATTTGTGTGCCTAGGTTGCAGATATAGTAATGTAGGGACTCTTAAATGCCTTGGATATTTATTTTGTAAATTGTGGATAAATTTCATAATTTTGTTTTAGTTTTTTTGCATTAATTTCTAATTACTTTTGTAAAAATTTGATAAAACATGATCTTGATGAGCTATTTTGGATGCATATTGACGGCACAAATTTGGAGCACTTTTATGCCCTCATTGGTTGAGTTTTGCGCGATTCGCTCTTTTTGGAGGTCGATTAGGTTTTTGTTGTAATTGGTGTTTTTGATAAAAATTGCTAGTTTTGGCTTGCTTGTGTATGTCAAAAGTGTTTAGATGTGATTGTGGATTATTTTTTGTGGTTTATGAAAATTTTCAAGAACTTTTATGACTTTTTGGCTTTTTTTTGGAATTTTTTATTTTTCGGCTAATTTTGGCATTTTTTGAGATTCAAAAAAAATAAAATTAAAACAATTTTGAGAACTTCGACCACAATTCAATTCGATGGTTGATCACAAGCTTTGGTGTGCGGTCCAACAATGTTGCAAGACAATCTATGATGAATGCGATGGTAAGCTTTGGCTTTCAATGATGGACTCGACGACCCATGTTGGTGAGAACTCCCTCTTATTTTTATTAAGGTTCAAAAATTTTAAAAACAAATAACTCTCCCTCTCAAGAAAGCGCGCTTATTCTCTCTCTCTCTCTCTCTCTCTCTCTCTCTCTCTCTCTCTCTCTCTCTCTCTCTCTCGTGGGACCCGCCACCCTTGAGACTCTCTGTCTCTTTCGCTTTCCATCACGTTGACTGCAAGGCAAAAAAGCACCAACACACACACACACCTCTCTCTCATTCTCTCTCTCTCTCTCTCTCCTCTACTGCGCGTTGACAAGCTGTTATTCTCTCTCTAGCCTTATAGGCACTGTTCTTTGATGATTGACCTACTCGCATACACACACACACACATTTTTTCTCTCTCTTACCCCCTTGCCTCTGTCGCTTCCTCTATACCGCCTTCAAGGCAACACGTCCACAGGTAATAAACTTTTGTTTAATTTTTTATTTATTTTGATCTAATTTGTTAGAAAATTCTGTTTTACTTTTAAAAAGTCAAATAAATGCCAAAATAATAAAAACTCACAAAACAATTAATTAAAAAATCAAAAAATCATTAAAATGTTCCCAAAAAAATCAATTAATAAAAGAAAAATAGAAAGAAAAACAAATTAAATATAAAGGAACTTTTAAATTTTTTTAAAAATAAATTAGAAAAAATGTCAAATTTTTTTTAAAAAATCAAAAAAGTAGAAGAAAATTCAAAAAATAGAAAATCATAAACAAGTTTTTAAAAATGGAAAAATCACTAAAAAGTTTCCTAAAACAATCTTAAAATCACATGAATACGTAAAAGATCCTGAAAATTCAGTAAAAAGTCAAAAAATTAAAAAAATCATAATAAATCACACAAAAACTAAAAAAACATAAAAAAACTAAAAATCTTTAAAAAATCATAAAATTTACAAAAGTATCAAATAATTAGAAAAATATAAACAAAGAGAGAGATGTGTCAAGAAAAAATTTGCAAACGTATCACATCAAGAGCAGACCGAGTTTTAGTCCAAAAAAAGAGAGAAAACAATTGAATCAAAGCCAAGACAAAGTCGTGTGGTAATGAGGTAGAAAATGTAAAAGTTGTCGAAAAAGAAAGCAAATCAAGTCTGCCTGAAACAAAGTGATCTTGCAAAATACGCCAAAAAGTGATCAGCTAGAAAACAATCACAACAAGATCCAATTCAAAATCAATTATCAATAACACCCTGCAATTAAGGTTAATGTCACAAGCCAAAATCACTAATTGAGCGGCTTTTGGAAAAAATGGGCAAAATTCGAGTTGTAAAACTCAAGAGAGCTCAAATTTTGGCCTAGAAAGTTAGAAAATCCTCCCAAAATACGCCAAAAAGTGACCAGCTAGAAAACAATCACAACAAGATCCAATTCAAAATCAATTATTAGTAACACCCTGCAATTAAGGCTAATGTCACAAGCCAAAATCACTAATTGAGCCGCTTTTGGAAAAAATGAGCAAAATTTGAGTTGTAAAACTCAAGAGAGCTCAAATTTTGGCCTAGAAAGTTAGAAAATCCTCCCAATTGTGTCCTAACCCCTTTTGTGGAAATCATCAGTATTCTAGCCAATTTTGGAACGTGTTGCTGCAGTTCAATCAAAGAATGCTAGAAGTTAGAAGTAAGAGTGTCGGCCAAAAATTGGAAAATCCAAAGCAGGAAAATCCCATTGGACAACATGAGACTTTGCTACGAGAAGTGATATAGATTGAGCCAACATGGACTTGAGTTGAATTAAGAGTTCAATCGTATCAAAAACAATTAGCAACAATAGCATGGAGCATAGCACAATAGAGCAAATCTTACAGCTCCATGGCTATAGTAAAGACAAGGTTTCTTATGCTGATTTACAAGGCCATAGGTATTTGATGAGCAATAAAAGTAGCAAAGGAGCCAAGATCCTATTGATTAGAGTGAAGCTAGATAAAGAGAACTCCTAGATGTTTACAAATTTTAGTGGAGCCACGTATTGCAACCTCAAAGATGAGGTGCAGAGATAGAAGTTTGCAAAACTGACCAAAGTGGTTATCCAAACATTTGCACAAGCCAACAGACCATACAATTGGTGCATATGTAATCATGATCATTATAAATGGACTACACTGGTCGAGTCTACAATGGAGAGCCACAATTGGAAGACCCAATACACTAGCCAATAGAAGTCAATCTTATCAAATAACCAAGCCAAATAGAGTATAGAGGTCAAGATGGAGCAGTCTACAACATGCTACTAAGTGTTTTGAAAGAGGATGGCGACAACTTAGCCAACGTAGAAGCAACAACTTCTCAGCAAGATCTTGAGATGGACAAGATAATTGAAGTACCACCCGTAATGGTGTACTACTCAGATTGTGGAATAATGGTGGACATTTTCTAGAGGATTGTCCCAAGAATCCATACAATAGGAACACAGTAAAGACAAAGCACAACATGAGTAAATGGGAAAGGCAAATTTTGATGTAAGTGCATCTAGCTTACCATTTTTGGTGCAATCAAATGTTCTTGCATTAGCATGATTAGAAACACAAGTAAAAACACTTCAAGTTCAAAATCTACATGAAGATGCACAGGCACCTGAACAGCTTAAGTTGGAGCCCTTAAACAACAAATTCATGCATGAATTTAGTTAGACTCTTTAGTTATCACTGGAGGTCAAAAATAGTGCTAGGCTCTCAAATGATCCTATATCCACAATGAGTAGTGTGAAATCATTTATGAGTCTAAGGTGGTCAAAAAGAGTTCTAGTCTTTCAAATGATCCTAATCCATAGCAAGTAGTGTGCAATCATTTATGATTCTAAGGGATATATCAAAGTGAATGCTACTAGCATTGTATGGCATACATAACTCCTATACACATTATGTAGATCAAGAAGGAAATTGTACAAAAAGATTTGATCAGTGTTTGAGAGGTCTACATACCATCTCATAGAATTATACCCAATGATAGATCATGAATGATGGTTTATCTTTGAAGAAAGAATCTATCATAGCCCATCCTCTCTAGAGCTAAATGACATTACTGCGTGAACCCAAAAATCTGTCCAAAGCCAAACTCTCACCCATCTCAAAAGTCAGGCTTCAACATTGTGATTATACAAGTATATATTATGACCAAAATCCACATAGATATAGACAAGCATCTAAGATCTATGATTTCTTAGGTCTTGAAACCATAGAAGTTCATGTCATAAGAGACCCACGGGATAAACAATATCAAGGTAGCACCATTTTAGATGAAATAGGAAAAATCTCGTTTTCCAAATGCTAAATTGATGTGTTAGGACCTTGCTATTCTACTATTTCTAATCTTAAATTTTCCTTAAGTTAGATAAGATATCATGATTCTAGCACCCAAATTGATCTTTCTATATTGGCTTTTGTAGGAGAACTTATGATATAGATGCAAAAGGACTCATATCAAAGAAATGCTTTAAAACATCAATCAAAGCTCATAAAAATGGATTCTAAAAAAGATAAGGTGTCAAAACACACCAACTAATGTGACTACTAAACAACATTAAGCTTTAATTATGACAACAAAAATAAAATATCTAGACACCAAAGCACCAACAACTCTTCTCATAAAATTTGTCATTTTAATTGCAAGTAGGAGAAAACAACTAGTCTAAACTTTAAAACAGTATCAAGTTTCAACTACACTATAATATGCACAACCTTCAAATTAACATTTGATAATTAAAAAACCTAAAGAATATTGTGGAGTAGCCTATGGCCCTAAGACCATAACTTGTCATCTATGGCACCTATAATACCATTTAGTGTCAAAGAACATATGTTTGTGCCAAAGAATCCATATTAACATGCCACATTTTCATCAATATATGATTTAAAACTTCAATAAAGCCTTTAACTAAACATGCTCCTGAAAACTTCAATACATGATTTAAATCCTCAATAAAGCTTAGAGATGGTGTCTCAACAAAGAAGATGTTTAAAAACACCATTGATGTGACTAATAAGAAGCATATGAATTGATTACAAAAAATATGTATATATGAATTGTACACAAAGATTGCGAACAAATAATTTTATAAAATTTATAGTCTTTATATCATGTACAACAAAGTACTAAGTGCAAGGAGTATAGTATCCTCAAGATAGAGGGAGCTCAGCAAACACCATTTTTGTAGCACTATCAATTGTCGACATCATTTTGATAGTTTTTATCACCTCAAAAAAGATAATTACTAAGAAGAATATGATAAAAGCATCAAACAATTATATGCGCAATGTTACTTAAGTGAAAGGTGTCTCCTCACATAGGATGCACTTCATCAATCCAAAAATCCCAATTTAATGATTTTTTTGGAGCTATTTCTTAAATGATATTTTTTTCTTTGCTTGAAAGAAGTCGATAGATGTATCAAATCATTGGATCTAATTTGAAAGAGATACTTAACTATGAGACAGAAACACTTGGTAATTTATAACAATCTAATAGCTAAAATATTTTTTTAAATATGCCCTCAAATGACAACAAAAATCAATTCAATAAGTTTTGAGTTAAGCTCACATCAAATCAAAATGTGTTTAACAAACAATAGAGCACAATCTACATATAAGACTTGTCTTTGAGGTCATGGGATACCTTCTATAGTGAGTTCTAGTTAGAGCACATTTTTGTCTTGTGGCCTCCAGCTCATAGGGTTATGATACCATATGGTGTGGATATGTTGTCTTTCTATGGACCTAGGATCATAGGGTTATCTAATTCCAAATGACATAAATACTCTGTAAAATTCTCAAATATTTTTCTTTTTTCTTGGAAGGCTAAGGTCTTCCTTTATAGCTGTCAATAGATGGAGACTTATTGTGGCCTAAGAGAGTTAGACTTTTCTTTGTAGTTTGAAACTAAGAGGCTTGTGCTTTTCATTATGTAGCTTAGAACTAAGCTCCCATGATGTAAAGACTAATAGCTTCTAATTTCAAGCCACACATGGTAAGTGATTTTTGAAATAACATAGGCCAGCTTATGGCCTTGTGGTCATAGGATGTTGATGCCATAGGTGCAAATTACGCTGCTTCCTATGACTATAATTAATAAAATTATTGTAGAAGATGAGATCCTGGTCTTTGGCTTTATGGTCATAGAGTTTTTTATGGAGAAACTAGTGTGGCCCATATGTGGGATCATACAGTGCTAATAGTATGGCTTCATATGGCCACACTTTGTTAAAGTGTGGCCAAAGATCAAACAAATCCCTATATGACCCTATGGACATAAGGTTCCATTTCTAAATAACATAAACGCACTTTGAGAATGTCAAAAATCCTTATGGCCATAAGATTCCATTTCTAAATAACATAAAGGCACTTTAAGAATGTCAAAAATCCCTATGACCCTATGGCCATAAGCTTCCATTTCTAAATACCATAAAGGCACTTTAAGAATGTCAAAAATAAAGTTATTTGTCATGAAAGGCCCATGGTTTTGATTGAAGCTATTTATATAGGGATCTTAAGTGCCTAGTTGAAAACTTAGGATCTTAGGACACCTATTCTTGGACACCATTAGTAAGTATCTTGTGGAAGAACATAAGCCAATGTATTGTGTTATGTTCATAGGGTGTTGATACTATAAAATGAAAATCCCCTAAGCTCATAGAGTAACATATGGCCTTATGACCATGTAGATTTCCCTTGATAGTGCAATGGAAATAAATTTTCAAACAACAAACAGTTGAATCTGTGAGGGTCATGCTAGGTACCGCCAGCTACAATGCCGTTCCTCAACTTCACTGCGATTCCTGACATCCGTCCCACTTGAGACCGACACCAAGACAGGACTCCTCCTGCTCTTCAATGCCAACTCAAGGGGGTGTTAACATTCACTTCTCTCCTTTGGGGTTCCTTATCCCAAAACACCTTTCCTTATCGGTTCCACTCACCATTCAAAGTCATCAGACTAAATTAAAACATCAACCTTCCAGGGTCCACTGGTGGGAGTTCTCTAATTCATCCTTGGTTCAAGGCCACTGATGTTTTTTTCCCGATTAGGACGGAGCACAGCCATCAAAGCATTCTCCTAAGACGAGTGTAATTACTAGCTATATGAAACCCTTCGTTCCCTAGTTTGAATTCGCACTCCATAAATTAGATTTCCCTTCCCTCAACTTGACTCAACTTACCAGACAACATAAAATTGGGTTCAACTTTCCGGCAACAAATTAACTCTCCAAAATCCACCTCCCACTGAATCGTTTGATAAATGCACCTTTTGAAGGTAGTACTATGATACTAGAAACCAATATTCCAGTTATGTCGATCAAAGAATACATTTTATGCATTTGAAAGCAACATGAAAACTGTTGCATACCCTTGCAAGTGTGCATTTATCAGGTTGTTCCCAACTTTATTCTTACTCCCTTGAATATTTTTATTCCTTCTTTCTTTAATAATATTAAAGATATCTAGTTATTCTTCAAGCATTCACATGTACTTCCCTAGGCATATCCCGATCCTCGTCCTAGGACTAGGATATCCTATCTCCTCTGCCACGTGTTGAGGCAGCACCTTCACACAATTCCCATTTGGTTCTTTTGTTTGGGAAAGGCCTTTTAACAATCTACTTTAGGTTTCTTTTAAAAAAATGTCCGGAAGTAGAGTATTGTCCGACTGATGTGAACAAGTACGGGATAGCCCATTTAGGTTCCTAGCCTTTCCAAGGTTCATTTGTACCAAACAATTTGAAAACAATTGTTCTTTAATTACTCACAACTCCCTTCCTTATCCGATCCATTCCCAGGATCCTTTCCTTATTTCTTTATCGAATCCCTCAAGGATCCATCTTCCTCCTTTTCCTATTGGCATCAGGCCTACTCAGACTAGGCCGATTTCCAGACGTATCCGCAGGTCGATATCACCCGCCGGTCGGGACTCACTCCCATTCATTCCCCATTTCTAGGACAGTGAATGATCTTGAGCTCAAAATATATACCAACGGTTCTCAGTCCTAGTCGAAAAGGACCATCCCCCGTTGTAACCCATAGGTAAACACCTGCGTCGGCCTTTCTTTCAAATAGTTAAGACAATTTAGACTCTTATGTTATGCTAGGGCTATCCACCTCTCTTCTTCTCGGTAAATTCATAATCCTAGGTTGAAATTTATACTAGATTCTTTGCATTGAAATCCGTTAGTTCCTATATCCTTTTAATGTCTATTCAAACAAGACCTTAGAAAGAAGCAACAAGTCACTTGAGAGTGAAGGTTTTGTCTCGACGTAAGTTTCAAGTCAATCCCATCTTGGACGAATCCCATTGGGTTTCTCTTGCATCATTTGCAATCCATGGGGCATCTCCATGGAATCCGTGGGAGTTTTATGTTCAAGAAACACGGTCATCACTTCTGTGAAGCTATCCCCTTACTCCCCCCTTCCCAATCGCAAAACAAACTTGAAAGAAAGCAAACTTGAAGCAAACAAACTTGAGATGAGCGATGCATATGCACTCTACACAGCTATTTCTTGAGTTGTCGCTTCTCTCTTTAGAATGCATGGATTTAACTCTAAACGCAATTAATCTTAAACGTTCTTTGAGAGATTATGCAAGAGATGATGAGTGTTTATACATGAATAGGACTCGTTTATGAGTGATAGTGTTTTTAAAAAACATGACATTCCTAGAAGTGGGTGTGCTTGTGTAGGTGGAAAAATGTTTATGTTGTGAAAATTTACAAGTCCTTTTTGTATGATGGGATTTAGGTTTACCTTTGTTGCTGTGGAGAGGATTAGTCACGTAGTTAGAAGAGGATTATGGTTTTGGGGTTTTCTGATTGAATAGGAGGGGAATAACTTCAAGTGGAATGAGTTTCCTCTTTCAAAATAAAACTCCTTGGATTATGATAAAGCTACCTTCGAAACTTAACTCTTCTTGAGAGAATTATTTTTAACTTAGTTGTATCACTAAACAAATCTTACACACATGCTCTTTTTCCCTTAAAAGAAGAAAAATCCTAATCCCTTAATTATCTTGATTGCAAATTTAAAGAAAAACTTATAATCCTTTCATAAGAGAATTTCTTTTTATAATTCCACTTTGAATAGTATGGTAAATTCCAAAGATTTCCAAAACTTAATTGGCCTTAATTTGGTGGCAATTATCTTGTGTATCTTTAAAAAATTGAAAGAATTTCTTACGGGGGTTTAGGTGTACATATAGGTATTAATCATCCCCCGACATGCATGCTATTGAAATTAAGTAGGATCTCCAGTCACCTATGGTTAAAGAGAGTGCTTTTTACTCTCTCTATGGCATATTAGTCTGGTAATCTTAAGAACGGAACTTGAAATTATATTGGCTTAGTGGGGGTTAGCAACATGGTTATTTAGCAAATTATTCATCCACACAAGGAGGAATCTTGCTTAAGAAACTCAAAAGCTTAAGTACAAATTGAATTAGAATGGGAAATAGCTCAATTGTGAAGACAATATGCAAAAACTTACCTTGGTGTATGCGGTTTGTCTTCTCCTTGATTTTGGAAGAGTATGTGAAGTGTATGCTTGCTGTAGACGGCTCTCTCTCTACTTCTTCACTTCTCTTGAAGGCCACCAAATCGTTGCGTGAAATGAGAGGAGGAAGGACATGAAGGAAATTCAAGCTATGGAAAGCTTGAATGTTATGAGAGAGAAGTGGGAGAGCGTAATGACAAGCTTAATTAAGGTTATGGCCATGGTTCGATGGAAGTGTTCCTTGAGGGGGTCACTATGTACAAATTGTGTATATCACGTGCGTTCAAACACTATTTTTAAAACTCCTTATCTGTGAATTTTCAACAAATAAATTACACTTTTTCCTATTCAACCTATAAATATTTTTTCCAATTCCATTTCACGGTACACTTTTGTATGTGAAAATGTGAGAAAAAATAAAATTTAATGATCCCTTATGCTGCACTCGCGTGATAGTCACATAATTAATTTGTGAGGAATTGAGAAAAGTAAAGACTTTTTTTGGTCAAACATTGAAACTAGAGCATGTGTAGGCTTTAAACATTAGGGAAAACCAAACTATGAAACAGGATTTGCAAAAAGTTAAAATTTTGGAGAATTTTATCTTCGATGTGCCTAACATATATTCTCTACCAAATGGGTGATATTGGCAAAATTTTCATTGGCGAAGCCTCACTTGAACATTATAGAGCTTTTGAGCAAGTTTTAACAACTTTGAAGCTGTGCAAAGACTGGAAACACCAAAAGAGTTGGAAACCTCCAAAACTGGACAAAAGGGTGATAAAACACTTACATACAATCAAAACTTTGTGAAATTGAGTGGAGAGACTTGAAATTACATGTGAAAACCCAAGTAAATCATGTTAGAACAAAAAGGTGAATTTTTTTTATCTTGACACCAAGATTAGCTTTTTGATCATAGGAACCCCATTCAAGTGCTAAAAGATTGATTTCATCTCTCAAAAAGGGTGAAGCCGTCTTTGGCATGCCTAAGATAGCTTGCACACAATTATTGGATTTTGGCTCATTGGGTGAATCTAGTGATTAGTGCTAGGAATTATCAAATACTTTATGACTTTAGATTAACAATTGTGAAATCGCATATGGTTTGAAGTATTGGTGTGCAAGAAACCACGTCTTGTCTGAAAAGGGCAAGCCACAATGGTGAAAGCACTATGTCTGAACCAAAAAGCATCTTTCCAAGTTTGAAGTATCAGTTTTGTCAATTCCTTGTGTTCATTTATGAGCTTGAGATTTGGTAGGTGTTAGGTGATCTCGGCACTTTGGTAGAAAATTTGAGAAGGGCATCCATCGATAAACTAGGGGAGAACTTTAATGACTATAGAGAAAGAAGTCTAGACACTTTCTCCAGCTCAAGTTCCAAGATGTCTTCAATTTCAACCCAATTGAGGACTGAAACCTCACTCAGGTTCAAGAACATTCTGACCTTTTATAAGACTAACAAGCATGGGGCCCAAATTTATGTGGATCCTAATGGAGGAATATGTCGTAAGGGTAGATGACCATATTGTTGAGTTTGAAGAGGAGGTTAGACAGAAACAAGCAAGATACCTTCTACGTGGACCGAAACGGGCAAAATAAAAAATTCCTGACACCGTAGAGAAATGGGGATTGGAAGTTGATATTGTGATTCCAGACATCGCTGTGAAGGAAGAACCACCAATGTTAGAGGTAGAAGGATATTCTAAATTTATTGTGAAGAAAGAACCACCAATGTAAGAGTTAGAAGGATATGACTTGATAGAAACCAAACCTCTAAAGCTTATACCTACCGACAACCCAGGGCTTGGAGTTTATTGTAAGAAGACACTAATGTTACGAACTTGATTTGGATTGCTCATGCCAAACCGCGACAGCTAACATCCTTGAAAATCATGTATATTTTCAAGATCAAGGAGAAGGGCTTAATAGAACTTCCTATCCACCTCTTTAGGGATTGTTATAACAATAATTTTGTTATGATGACCCCATAAGAGATTGAATAGCCAAAATACTAGGGATATTCGATCTTAGAAGTCATTATGGGAACAATACCTGAAACAGAATAGAACTTCGGGCCAAATGAGAGAGCCTATGGTAGCATGGTTAATCAAAGAGGAAGTACGAGCCGAGACACGTCACCTCAATGATGGAGATTGGGGCAGAGATGCAAAAACCACCCTTAACTAGAGAAGAATGAGGGACACTAGGACAAGAAGAGGTCCACACAAGTCACACTTACCAAGCAACTAGATTGAAGGCTTAATGGACGAGTTCCTTGTAGGCCTCCCAGGAAGAAGGTTCTAGATAAATGAAAAATGGTTTGGTGGACTAACATTGCTTAACTCATCATCGAGGATTGCTAAAATTTTGTAAATATTCCAAAATTCAAAGAAAAGGGGGAAGGAAATGTAGTAGACGATGGGACCAATTAAGGATTTAGACTGTGGTTGGGCTATTAAGTTTCAAGGCTAGTTATTGCAGTAAATGATGCAATGGACAATCGATCAGAGACCCAATCTGACGGCTATAAATAGGACCCACTAATCATTTTGTAGGGACTTCTCCTTTGAAAAATTGTTTCACTATCACTACTTAGTGTCTTAGATCTCTTCCTACTCTTGTACTTTTATAACCTTAATCATTAAGCCCATGAGCAGACTTGGCTCATACTGTTGTACTTTGCTTACACTAATCTGAATATATACTAGTTCTAGATTCTTGTCTAGTCTATATTTCAGTCCTAGTCTTTGCATTTCATTTCAATTCCAGTCTTGGCATTTCATTCCAGTGTATATTCCAATTTCAGTCTTTGCCTGATTTGATACATGAAATCTTTAATATGATCTGTGGAACTCTAATTGACCAACCTAGAATAGCTGTCATAAATTATTAGCTCATTCCAAGAAGTGTGTAGCATCAGTTTAGAACCAAAGGATGCTTTAATCTTTGCGCCCATCTTGAAAGTTGGTTGCCCTCAAGCATAGTCCAAAAGCACAACGGCCCTCTAGGTCAAAATGTTTAATATATTGCTAAACATTGTCACAATCATTACTTCTAGAGATGTTTATGAACATGTTGAACAAATTTTCTTTCCTTACTTTATCAACTTTGCAACAATGCTCACAACTCCGAAATCACGACAAATTTTTAATTAATTTGTGAACACGCACATATAAGAAAATGTCCTTGACAACACCATAGATATAACAAACTAAATTTTTTGTATTAATAGCAATTAAATATTCATCTCCTAGCTCAATGCTTGATCTAAAAATGCATATGCCATTTTTATAATCATTGATTTCAACTTAAAAACTTTCTTTAAAGACTTTCAAACAACCAATTTTTGCTTCTAAATTTAAATTAATATTGAAATATGACTTCACTTTGAGTTTGAATGATGCAAACTAATGAATTTTCATTAGTGTTTTCATTTAAATATTTAGAGTTATCATCTTGTTTGCTTAAGTTGATGTGAATAACCATAGGGTTCACTTAGGTTGCCATCAATGTTAATGTGCTTTTGTAAGAACTAGGGAAGCTAGACCTGAGATCCTCCTCCCAACCCCCCATTATATAGGCGGGCTCCTAGCCCCTTGCCCTAGACGGATCCCCTATCCACACTGTCTAGCCCGGACATTACTCCCCCCTTAAGAAGAGTTTTCATCCCTGAAAACAAAAGTGGGAAACTTCTTCTTAAGAACACTAATGTTTTCCCAAGTGGCACCTTCTTCAGGTCGGTCTTTCCACTTGATTAAGGCTTGTTGTCGTACGTGATGACGTGTACGCAACTCATGATAATCCAGAACACGTTCAGGTTCATGTGGTAAGGTAGGAGGTTCAATGTGATCAACCAAAACCTATTGGTCAACGACATTGTCGTCCCCATGTAATCGCTTTTGTAGATGGCTTACATGAAACTACGGATGAATGCGAGAATGTGAAGGTAGTAATAGTTTGTAGGCACAATCACCGACTCGCTTGAGTATTTTGAAAGGCCCACAATATCGAGAGATAATTTAGGTGTCGGTCCAGTTTTCAGACTTTCTGAATGTTCTGGCACACGTAAAAATACTTCCTCCCCTTCTTCGAAGATAACTTGTCGATGTTTCTCATTAGCGTATTTCTTGTACCGATCCTGTGCTTGCCGGACATTCTGACGAGAAAGTTTCAGCATATCCATGTGGTCTTGGAGAAAATCCTTAACCTGTTGGATTTTTTCGGTTGCCAACCCCACCGTAACTGGTGACCTAGGTTGAAACCCATACATGAGAATGAAAGGACTAAAACATGTTGTGACATGCTTAGCACTGTTGTAGGCAAACTCGAGAATAGGTAAGTATTCTTCCCAGTCTGACTGCTTTTTGCTGACGTATGCTCTTAGCATATCCTCTAGAACCCGGTTAACCCGTTCTGTTTGACCATCTGTTTTTGGATGATCAGTTGTACTGAGGTTTAGTTGTGCACCCAATCGTTTAAATACAGCTCTCCAAAAGTGGCTGTTAAACTTGGGATCACGATCACTAACAATGTTACTTGGCAAACTATACAATTTGTATAGATTGTCCACAAATAACTTCGCTAGTTCTGGTGTCTTAATCATTGATTTGGTCGGAATAAACTTACATAGTTTAGTCAACCTGTCTACGACCACCCATACTGAGTCATGACCTCATATAGTGGTTGGTAAACCTACAATAAAATCCATAGAGATACTATCCATTTTCCATTGGGAATCTCCAAAGGATGTAAGAGTCCTCCTGCTTTCAGGTGCTCTGCGTTGTTAACTTGACATTTTTGGCAGTGCAAGACATAAGCTTGAACAAAGCCATGTAGACCTGGCCAGTAAAATTGTCGTCGTACGAGAGAATAAGTTTTCTAATCCCTGGGTGCCCTGCACTTGGACTATCATGACATTCATAAAGAATTTGGCACCGAATGTCTGTGTCCGTCGGTACACAAAACTCTCCCCTTGTGGAGTAGGTACCCATTGTCAATGGTAAAATGCTTCCATTGTTGTAGTTCCTCACTTGATAAAGGAGAACTAGGTGTGGAGGTTAACTGTACACTACCTTCATTGAAGTGAGAAGGATCCTTCTTTTGAACATGGCTCCACACTTTGGAATATGCTTCATCTTGCTCATATTTGCCCTTGAGAGAATCTAAAAATTCACTACGAAGTTCCGTGAAGAAGAACGAATTGATCTCTGGCATTCGACTTAGAGCGTCTACCACTACATTGTATCGGCCTTTGCGATACCTTAACTTGGCATCATATTCCTGAAGGATCTCGGCCCACCTGGATTTTTGACCCTTTAAATCTGTTTGTTGTGTAAACCATTTGATGCTTTCATGGTCAAACACAATCTCAAACTGAGCACCATACAGATAATGTCACCATGTCTTTAAGGCAGACACTATTGCATAGAGTTCACGTTCGTAAGCAGAATAGTTCTACTGAGCTGCATCAAGCTTCTTACTTTTAAATGCAATCGGTCGTCCGTCTGGTAACAGGACTGCTCCAATAGCACGATCACTGGCATCCGTTTCCAAAATGAATGGTTTCAAAGGATCTACAATAGCCATTATAGGAGTTGTAGCTAATGCATCCTTGAGCGTATCGAAACTATGCTGTTGAGCGGATCCCCACTAAAAAGCTTTACCTTTGCCTTTTAGTTGATCCGTCATAGGAACAACAATTTGAGCATAGTTTTTAACGAACCTTCGGTAAAAACCTGCAAATCCTAAAAATATATGTAATTCTTCCAGATTTTTAGGAGGAGGGCATTTCCTGATGGTATCCACTTTGCATTTATCCATGTATAGGCCGTTAGTTGAAATAACATGCCCTAAATAATGAATTTCATCTTTGAGAAAATCACATTTAGATTCCTTGGCATATAACTTGTTTGTGCGTAACAACTCAAATACCTGCTGAGATGTTGTAAGTGTTCTTCTTCAGAAGCACTATAAACTAGAATGTCGTCGAGGAAAATAATGACAAATTTGCCCAAATATGGCTTCAAAACATTATCCATAAGTGTCATGAATGTTGCGGGCGCATTGGTTAACCCAAAGGGCATCACCAAAAGCTCGTAGTGTCCAAACCGTGTTTGGAATGCAGTCTTAGGTATATCGGCAAGCCGAATATGGACTTGGTGATATCCTGACCGCAAGTCGATTTTTGTAAAAATGCGAGCATGAGTTAGCTTATCAAATAACTCATCTACTTTTGGAAATGGGTATTTGTTCTTGATTGTAACCGCATTTAAGCCCCGGTACACATGCGCATACTGCCGTCCTTTTTCTTTACTAAAAGGATAGGCGAAGCCCATGGTGAAGAACTAGGTTGTATAAACCCTCAACAGACTAAATGTTAGAAAGAAAATGAGAGAGTGAGTAACACAAGAAAACCTGATCTATTTCATTATCAGAAACGAGCTGCATA
This sequence comes from Adiantum capillus-veneris, assembly GCF_014529385.1. NCBI lineage: Eukaryota > Viridiplantae > Streptophyta > Polypodiopsida > Polypodiales > Pteridaceae > Adiantum > Adiantum capillus-veneris. The sequence continues at coordinate 48,398,456 of NC_140931.1, forward strand.
AGCTCAGCAGTACAAATCAGTGGTGATGAAGGTATATCCTTTTCTCCTAACAACAACACATGTGCACCATGGGATTCAAACATCAAGCTGTTGTGCTCATAGCTACGCTTCAGTGATGGTCCTAGGCTATGCAACCACTCCCTACCAAGAACCACATCAGCCCTTTCCATGTTTATAACCTGAAAATCCAAACAAGTAGAGTACCCTTGTACTTCCAATGGAATAGCTCCGCATTGAGTATCCCATATTTCAGTATCATGTCCATTCATCATTGCTACCTTGTAGCGGTGGGTACTCGGAGTTTGAGGCAGTTTGAGCTTTTTCAACAATCCATAATTGATGAAATTGTGAGTAGCACTGTCATCTACCAACATGTGCACCTTGTGCCCTTGCAGATATTCGTGCATACGTACTAACTCATGTGGTCCAAAGGTTTGTTGCCACATGGAAGCTGTGAGACAGCATTGATGCACCACCTCAATGTGTGTTACTTCCACTGTGGAGAATTTTGAGGAAGACTCAAGAGGCAGTAGGTGCACTGTGTGCACTGCTTTCTCCTTCCCCTGAGCAGCAGATTTCCCGTTGGGACAATCCTTTTTTCCATGACCTCTTCCTAAACACTGAAAACATAACTTCTCTTTCTTGGCTTTATCAAAATCCTCAAAATCCTTGGGTTTTTTAGATGCATCTGAATTAGCAACTAGAAATTTTCTTTTATTGTGCCCGTACTGAGTGCGTGTATTACCATGTATACTAGCAGGCACATTACTATTATGTGGTTTCTTCTCATCAGGGTCATCATGAATATGTGCTTTCACTATGGCTTCCTCAAGTGTTTTAGGGTCTTGGGTCTTGACATACTTCTTAAGCTCGGGTGTCAGACCTCGTATGAGCCCTCGTACTTGTTGAAAGGTATCCAAGCCTTCCAACTTGAGGATCACGTCCCGATAGTGAGAGATATATTCAAGGAGTGATGGGTATTGGCGCATGGAACATGTGTCCCAAGCCGTCCAATTTCGATCACCCTCGTTTGTAGGAAAACATTCCTTGCTAAACATTGCTTCAAAGGCTGCCCAACTCTTGATGTTCTTCTCCTTGAGAGACATCCACCATTTGTAGGCCTTGCCTTCCAGAGTTACGCTCGTCTATAGAGCTCTGAATGCATCCGGAGTACGCCGTAAGGCGTGAATTCCATCCCATTTGCTGAGAAAGATGTTCACTGCATCCTTATTGCGGTCTCGGTCTTCGCCCTTAAAGACTGGTGGTTTAAAGTTCTTTAACAAGTCATCCACCTCTTTGGCAGTGAGAGTATGCAACGTATCATTAATTGGGCCTTGCCCTTGTGTGCCAACGTGCTCATGCATGTGGGTGTCAGCAAGACTCTTAGACTGCTAATGCATTAATTGAATTACTAATGTGGAAATTTTAGTAACATTTTCATTTAAAGCTTTGATATTTTCATCCAAGATTGTCATGCGTGTCTGAAGTGCACGAAATTCTTGAATATCGAGGAATTTGTAAGTATCTTCTCCTGTCGTAGCGTCGTGGGTACTCTCCTTGAGAGGATCCGGCCGCGGGCCATCATTGGTAGCATCAGGAGTACTTTGCTCAAAATCAAATGTCATATTGATATCCGAATCCATGGCTACAGAGTGCGGTGAAGGAAGTACTCAGAAAAAATACCTGATATTGAGAGCACTCGCAAAGTATAGGAGCCTTGCTAACTCCACTTGTGCGTCGTAGCAACTGACCGTCAAAGAAGAAACAACTTACAAAATCGGTGTAGAAAGCAAACCTCGAAAAATCGTCGTTGGCTTGCAAGAGGATTGAAATCTTGTAGTCGAGATGGTTGAATCGTCACCGCTTTGAGGAAGCTTGATAATTGAAAGCTTCCGTAATCGGCGAACGATTATGGTGCATAAACGCCAAGCAAAACCGTCACAAGTGTAAAAATTCAAAAATTTGGAAATTCTGCAAGGACTGAGCGGAATCGTGAGCCGTCAAGCTCAAAGGGAAAGCCGACATGGCTTGATGCTTGCACCGATCAAGGAGGTTCTTGCTTGTGACTTGCTTTTCTTGTGGGAAAGACCACCAAGAAGGGAAAAGGCTCAAAAAACCAAAATCTTTGGCCATGCCATGTGAAAAAGAAAACAAAATTTGACGATTTCTGTGCAGACAGCGTGTTGAGAAATCGTGGAAGGATGGGGAGGTGTGTGCGCCTTGCACAGCAGCAATTAGACAAAATCTCTTGGAATCCAACCATTGAAGCCATGGCCGTCCTCCCAAGCCCAAGCTTGCGCAGTTTCGTGCACCACACAGAGGCGTCCCAATCGGGAAACGGTACCCGAAATAGACAAAAACGACTGCTATTTTGGGAAAATCTCTAAAAAGATCACGGTTCACACCTTAAAGCCCTCCTTTTAGGAGCCAAAAGTGAGAACGCTTAGAGAGAGAGTGGAAGAGAGACCTCCTAGGCCACCTAAGCTCTGATACTAGTGTAAGAACTAGGGAAGCTAGGCCTGAGATCCTCCTCCCAACCCCCCATTATATAGGCGGGCTCCTAGCCCCTTGCCCTAGACGGATCCCCTGTCCACACTGTCTAGCCCGGCCCTTGGCCGAAGTCCATGACCATCCTAGTCCTTAGGTTTGGGCCTTGCCCCTACAGAACCCTTGTCCTGACAGCTTTCATCGTTGTTCACCAAGTTGTGATCTCGTTCATCTTTGTCGGTTTTCCTTTACTTGTTTGAAAATTGAAAATTCTCTCTTTCACTATTGAAATGGTTCTCTCTATAGAACATAATTTCTCTTCTTCTTTCTTGCCCATGACATTCAAATATTTTCAATGTTTCTTGCTACCTGATACACACACAATCTTCCCACTTATACACGCACACAATCATGTATGCTAATACATACTCATACATCTCTCTAGCTCTGCTTCTTTGTCTTGGTCTCTTTCTACATCTCTCTAGTAGGTTTCTATCCTACCATCGATTCTCTCTATATCTCTTTCTCTCACAATTTCCCTTTTTGGCTCATACACCCAAATACACATACAACTCTCGCACAAACACACCCTTGAACACACACCCACACACACCCCACATGCTGACATACACACACACACACACACCACACCCCACCTATGTTAATTTGCCTTCCAATCAATTTCTTACTCTCTCTTTAATCAACTTATTTCTCTTTCTTCTTGCTCTAAATTTCTATGCTACATGGAATGGTTCTCTCTTTCTCTGACTAATTCTCATACACACATATACTATATCAAGCATACACACAAGAATGCATCATCAAAAAACATTCACACACACACACACACACACACATAATCATCAAAATCACACACACACACACACATAAGGAACACTTCTCCAAACCTACTCAATTCTACCTCTAGCTTTCCCTCGCTCTTGAATTCCTGCGGTGATTCCTCTCTCTCTCTCTCTCTCTCTCTCTCTCTCTCTCTCTCTCTCTCTCTCTCTCTCTCTCTCTCACTCAATTAAATACACACATACACACACTCACACAAAAAACCTTTCCCACTCTGCTGTCAATCTCCTCTCCCCTTTCTTGCTCTTGCTTAGTGCTACACAATGACAAAGCTCTTTTTTTTCTCACTCTTTACACACAGGACAATGCACCCTCCCCATGGGAGGATCCACATCCATGCAACCTCCCTCAACTCTCTTCTTCTCCTCCCCCGCTTTTATTTTTCTCTCTCTGGCAACCCCCATGCATCCCATGACTCTTCCCTCATAATGTTCTAGATCAGAACTAGAAAATTTCAATTTCTTTTTAACTTGTTGGTTCCTTATTAAAATAAAACAAAATCAATTAAGGTATTTAAGTCTTGATCCCACACTCACTCTCTTAAGAGGATAAATTTTAATGTCATAAGGACAATCCTTTAAGATCTATCTTGACAATAGTCTCGAGCTTAAAAATTCTTCTCTCTCTTAGTTCCTCTCTAGCAACCACTTCTTCGGGTCCCATGAATTTTGTTGCCCACATCTCCCATGATGAGGCATGTTGAAACACATAAGAAAACATTTTTTTGATATCTTCTTTAAACTCACATTCTCACACGATCGTAAAGACGGTCCCAAAAGACTTCAAAACTTTACATCAACAAGTCTCAAACTCTAGATTTATCCTTAAAGATGGGCAACCAAGATATCCAATCTTCACACTTGTGTAATGATAGTTATTTCAATTTCCTCTTCTTATATAGATATTACCCTACAAGATTGACTAGAAAGAGACTAGCAACAACTTATGGAATCTAGTACTATGGCCATAGGTTTAGGCTAATACCCATCACGAGTGTGCTTTCAAATGGAACTCATAGGTTTAGGCCATAGTTTTAGGCTAATACCCATCACGAGTGTGCTTCCAAATGGAGCTCATAAATATTATTTGACAATAAGTAAAATTGACAAAAGCAAGCTTAAACACGATACTAATGCAGCTAATTAGATGTATATGCTCCTACAATGCACAAAACTCATAAATATTATTAGAGCAAAATTAAATCTAACAAAAGCAATCTTAAACATGGTCCTAAAGTAGCTAATTTTAACCCTAGCTTGATACAATCAATGAAAATGTTTAGGGGTTGACATTCCTCCCCCACTGAAATGAGAATTTGTCCTTGACAAACAATACAGATGTGCTACACTTTAATTTGCTTATATGGCACTGCAAACCCCCCAAATTTGCAGGTACATTTGACTGTAACTTTTGAAAAGAAAAAAATTTCTTTTCTCCTCAAATGCGAGCGTCCTCATGCACATCACACAAAACACTATAGTTTGGTCATTCTAACTTGCTATAAAACATGAATGATATTTTTGTCTATATCCATTCATTAAATCAATCGATCAATTAGACAAGCAAGCATGCAATGAGTCAAAAAATGACAAATTAATAAGCACTAAACATAGTGCAATAAATTGATAGCGTAGTATGCATATATACCCTCACTAACCAACATCTATAGAGAATTACCAATAAAAAACTCAAACCTCACCAATAGAAACTAAGAATAGATAATCAAGGTGATTAATTAATCCAATAACTATAAACTACCCTAGTCTAGACAATAAATTTATTATTGTTTAATTACAAGAACAACACCCCTTCCATGGTGATAGAGCTCTATATAGGTAGAACTAATTAACCTGTATATTATAGAAAATATACTAGCATTTACAACAAAGTGGAAGTCATCGCCTCAAAGTAATGTCACTTCTTTTGAATTTCCAAAATTTTTATTGTTGTTTCTTTCCATGCATTCTTTTTGTTTGTTTTGTACTTTATTTATGATTTTTTTTGTAGTTATTTTGGACTTGATTGCTTTATTTACTTATTTTTTCATGCATTCCACTCTCACTACTACGTCAAGCAAGAATTAATAATACTTTACACCACCATCCTGCACAAAATCTGGATACGGCTCATGGCTCTCACACTAGAGATAGAGTTGGCCTACTTGCCTACCAAGATTATACAATGATAGCCACAGAACATTGAAACAACATAGCAAGATCATGATAGAGAGAAAAGGGGGGAGAGAGAGAGAGAGAGAGAGAGAGAGAGAGAGAGAGAGAGAGAGAGAGAGAGAGAGAGAGAGAGAGAGAGAGAGAGAGAGAGAGAGGCCTTTGTGTGTGTCTCTTGAGTATATTGTTGCAAATTTTGTGGCTAGGAGCCAAGCTCCTTGTGTATATTTTTCAAGATTGGACTTGGTTTTTATGTTTATTGGTGCTTAGAAGGCATACCTTCATTTGGTGTGTCCATTGGGAGAAGCTAGAAATGAAGCTACAGGAAATGAGATAGATTTTTTAAGTAAGTGAGATGCAAATCAAGAAAGGAGACAAAGAAGTGTAGAAGATGGAGAGAGAAATGTGTGAACCAATGGTGTTAGTCAAAGCCAACAAAGTGATTTTCGCATAAAAAACAAAACTTGAAGGAGTACAAGCATTGTTCAAGAGAAGGGGACATGCTAGAGTAGTAAAAAAGAAGCAAGAAAGATGTTGCAATAGCAGATAGAGGCATTAACAATGGGGTTGAATCGAGGATAGAAGATGAATATAGGAGTAAAAATCTTGAAGGAATCTCACACAGATTATAGGTGTAGCAAAGAGTCAAGGATTGAAAGTCTGGTAGAATGCAAGGTAAGAAAGCGCTTGGTGGATAGATAGTGTGAAACAAGAAGGGGACAGAGGAGAAAGGGCTTATGAGTAGAACATCACAATTTCTCATGTGAGAGGCTATTTGGAAAAACTTGGGATGGAAAATTGATGGAGTCAGAGATGGGAAAAGTATGCACATTGGGAGAAAGATGGTGGGAGAAATGCGCCCATCAACCTTGAAGTAGAGAAGCGATTGTGGAATGAGGAAGTTCCTAGTGGAGGAAGCAAAGCTTGAGAAAGAGAAGCGGGCTAAGATGCCATCACATAAAGCCAAGAGTTATGGATGCAGAGATAGTGACAAACTCATGGCTAAGAAGCAGCTATGATAGGGATGCCACGTACATAGGAGAGATCATAGGAAGCAATCATGGCGGTGCCGAAGCACGTAGTACCATAGCAAAAAATCCTAAACAAGAAAGGAGAGCATATTATGTTGGAGTTTGAGTATGGCACTCTACAGAGAGGTTGTGGATGTGCAATACTGACCTTGTTTTCTTATTTTTCTATTATTGATGTGGTGCAAATTTGAAGTTATTATCTCTATTTTTAGACTTTGGTCTTTCTCAATCAAAGGGGTGGTACATTCATACATGCACAGCCAAACTTTTGATTTTCAAGCATACTAAAAAACCTTATGTCGGAGGATTCTGATGTAGCAAAGGTGCTATTCTGAATGGCTAGGCTTTATTGTGGATGCACCAAAAATGAGTGATCCCAAGTTTTGTAGCCCAAAAGCACAACAGCCCTCTAACTAGGTCAAAATGTTTAATGTATTGCTATACATTGTCACAATCGTTACTTTTAGAGACGTTTTTTGACATGTTTACATATAAATTTCCTTTTCTTACTTTATCAAATTTCCAACAATGTTCACAATACATTTTTTATTAATTTGCAAACACACACATATAGGAAAATGTCCTTGACAATACCATAGATATAATAAATTGAAATTTTGGCTAGCAATTAAATATTCATCTCCCAGCCCAATGCTTGAACTAAAAATGCATATGCCATTTTTGTAATCAACTTAAAAACTTTCACTAAAGGCTTTCAGACAACCAATGAATCAAATTTATGGTGAAACAGGACTTCACTATCGAGTTTAAATGATGAAAAATAATGAATTCTCAATCATGTTTTCATTTAAATAGCGTTAGATAGTTATTACCTTGTTTTATTAAGATTTCTTGACTAACCATAGGGTTTGCTTAGGTTGCCATCGATATTAATGTGCTTTCATTGTTGTTCACCAAGTTGTGATCTAGTTTCTCTTTGCCGTCGTCTTTCTTTGCTCGTTTGGGAATCAAATATCTAGCCATGCGTGAGGTGATGCCTAAACTTGAACAGTTGCTTGTGGCCAAAAGCCTTCAATCTTGCAGATGTGCTCCAACCATGGGCTCTGACCATTGATTGTTGACCCTGAGCCACACAATCCCCAAGGCTTCAAGATTTTTGTTTGGTGCAATTCAAAATTTTAAAATTTCCACGTCAAACACTGTGAAGCTTCAAGGGCTACATGGCGACCCAACCAAATTTTACAGTCCTTATAGTGGGCTACAATACTTAGGTGGCTTAGGTTCACTGATTTTTTTAAGAAAAAAAATGTCATACAACGATGGTGGCCACATGCAAGTTGATAGACAACAAGGGGAAGGGGGGGAGGGGCGATGAGTAGCTTTCTTGTCTTCTTCACATTAACAAAAAACTCTCCCCTTATGCTAGCCTTTTCCTCTACTATGTAGGTCAATTTGGTGCCCCTCCTTGTAAGGGCCCCTGCCCGTGCTGCCCACCAAGACGAGAACCCTCCTCGTAAAAGGGGCTCTACCCATGCTGTGGCAACTTGAGATGAGGGACAAAGCATCAAAGTGAGAGACAAAGTGCGAATCATCATGCTAGGACTTCCACACCCTATTTCTTCCTCCTCCTCCATGGGTGCTTCTCTATCTTGAGCTCTGATACCAATCTAAGAGACAGGGCGTTGATGCATGCAACTCTCCACATATTCATGCCATATATAGACCCTTGGCATGCTAAATATAGCCCCTTGAATTGCATGAGCGTCCCGACCCCTGGCCTACCCAGTCCTACCTTAGGCCTGACATATCCAATAGGCTATACTTTACACACGTAAGAGGAAGTTCACACTCGCCATGTCTAATTAAGCTTCCACACAGGTAGAGGGTGTTCACACACACACGTAGGTGCAAATAAGCTCACACATAACAACAAGATGCGAATGCTTATGTGGAAAAATTGAGTTAATGTCATCAAGTAGATTCAATACCATTAGTTATGTTGTTTCAAGTTGTGATGGTCTCAAAATGAGGAAGATAGTGGGTTGGTGACTACCTAGCTAATAGGATATTCCCAGAGACAATGAAGAAATGCAAATAGAGAGACATACAATGTTCTATCTAATAGAACATTCCCAAAGATAGTGAAAAAATTATCTATCTAATAGGACATTCCCAAAGAGAATGAACAAACGAAAATAGAGAGACATAGAAATAGAAGCACTCAATTATTCCTTGGTAGAAAATAAATAAAAAAGTAGGACATACAAACATTATATTAAGGAAGAACATAAAAAGAAGATATTAAGATTAGTCCCAACTAATACTGATTGGGAAATGCAATACACTATATTACTCTTACGACCATATAGAGTTGTGTATTAAATTTCATGCAGCATAACTTTCTCCAATCGTATTTGGCTCATATGCAATTCTACCTCTACAAACTTTTATCCAAATTCTAAGAGTTGCACAACAGTTTTAGTATAATGTACATGCATTGCTTGTTTGTCTTGAAGCACTTTGAGAAATTATAAGAGTTGCAAAACAATTTTATTAGATTGGACATGAATTGCTGGTTTGTCTTGTTCAGCACTTTGAGAAATTAGGTGAACATCTTGCTGCAATTGCTCACATATTTTCGCTAAAATGCAAGAAAATAGGTCTTTAACTCAAAATTGATAACAAGGAGTTTTAGAAGGGTGATTTGGTGCTTGTATATTCAATGGCGACTACAACCCAATAGTATGGAGATGTGGACTGCCAAAACATCTTTAGACAATACTCCCGGATGGAATTAACCTTCCATTACAGTTGATGGAGTGACATCACCTGTTTAATTATATACATATCAATGGGTATCTTTGCTACTTCCATCAACATTGTCATACCCCAATTGGTGAGCAATTCCTTCTCTACATCTTTGAGCACATATTATCCAACAGTTTGGTAGGATATGGCTATGGCTATCTTCTCTTCTCTCAAGACTTGTCATGCCCTAGTACAAATACCCTTGCTTCCTAGATGAACCCCCCACGTGTGGGATTTTGGACATGCCACATGGAAGCTCTACATTCACTGCAACCCTTTGGAGGTCAAACCAATCACCCAAGACCTTGTTAAAATGACTTTTTTGACACCAATTTGGAAGCTCCCCATTTCTTGCTCAGCAACTAGATTTTTGCTCTGTCAAAATTCCATGAAAGCCTCCATATTTGGCTTCAGCCCCACCATTTTCTCTACACTTTGACTTCCCCATAGCCTTTAACAAATGAGAGGTCCCCGACCCGTCGACACTGAAGTCGTGATGGGGGTCCTTGACAGGTCTCCAGGACTATTAAAATCAGAGTCTCAAAAAAAGAATCCAGGGAATAGACCTTTGCCATTGACAATGGCTTGGGACTATAGCCCTAGAAGAAGACCTAGTCCTATCTCACAGTGGAAAAACTAGAAAAGACACTAAATTTAAAAACTTTTGCGGTCCTATACTTCACCAATTTGGGCTAGGGTATTCTCAACCAACACTTTTTTCCCGCTAGTAGATGTGAGGGCACAGCTGTTGGTGAACTCCTCTTCCAATTGAAGAAGTCTTCTGAACATTTTTATTGTGCGGGGATGGATAGTTACTTGACTAATCAGGTCCACCCGTCCATGATCGACAACCTGAGTCAATCCCCACTTACCACCCCACACTCACACATGCTTCTTTATTGTTTAATTACTATCACACTCTTTGAACATTTAAAATAATCGTTTCTTTTAGCTTTCCAACATAGCGATTCATTAAAACAAGCATAGAAATCAGTATTGTAAAACATTCTTTTACATACAAACATCTTTAAACTTAAAACAAGGTACAGTCACTTAGAATACTCCTTGAAAAGCCTGACCCATACACGACTTGTCTCAAGATCACCTAAAGATGACAAAACAACACCCATTCCTTATTCATAGTTCCGGGTGAAAATATCACCAAAGTTTCGGGTGCCCGTACACCAAAACTAGTTACCCATGCAACCAAGCGGCTCCCCTAGGATACAAAATAGTAGCCTAACTTATGTAGAAACATCAAGACATGACAGAGTAAAAACTCACTGTTCATGGGAGTAATCGACTTATCCATGACTGAAATGCCATCATTATTCATCAACATATATACCAAGGAGTCGGAGGTGTCTTGAGACAAGTTGTCTTAAGGATGATCAATCATATCTTTCCTAAATCAACCAGTCTATCCCAAAATAATTATTTCCTAATTTATAAACAAATGTACGTTGGTTTCTTGGAAGACACCTTCCATTTTCAGCCAATTATTCAATCCCTAATTCCTTACTCGCTCCTTACATACGCAATGTTAACACTTATAATAAGAACATGAATTATTGAAAACTTAAATTAATAATGGAAAATCCACCAGAGATTGGTCAGGCATCTGCTGTCATGTCGGAACATGAATACTTTCATGTGTAGGTCTACTACTAGGCTCGGCCTCATGATTGAAAGATGCTCTAGCCCTCTTGGGAATAGTATCATCCTCATCGGATTGAGGATTTGCTCGGGTTCTCTTTCGAGCCATGATTATATCCTTATAAAAGGACATCTATTTATCAGATAAAACATTAACAATCTGATACCGACCACTCTATAAAGTATTTTTCTTTTACTAATTTTCTCCTCTTATTTCAGCCTAAAAAGGCTTATTTTTTACTTAATATTTAATACATTCATTATTTCGTAATGAATTTATAATCTTAACTTCTTAACGATATTTATTTCTTTTAGTAATTTTCCTATATACTTTTAGAGGTATCAACTATTTATCTTAATTAACTTTTAGTCAAAAACGGGTTCTTGAGCTATTGTCATTACTTAATTTTCTTAAGTAATTTTGGTCTAAGTTTTCCAAATTTCTAGTGATATTTTCTAACTTTGATAATTTCCATATAATTATCTTTACCAATTTACTATTTTTCCTCTTTAATTTACCACAAAAATCAATCAATTATATCTTAATTAAATAGGTAAAATAATTATTTGTGCTTAAAATAATTACCCCAGCCTACTGACAATGTTTACTAACTCTGATAATTCCTATGTAACTATCTAAGCTAATTAATTAATTTCATCTTTCATTTTATAGTTAATTTTACACATTTACGGCTTAATTAAATAGATGAACTAAATATTTGAGCATAGACTAGTTACCCTAGCTTATTAATGATATTTAATAACTCTGATAATTACTGTGTAATTATCTAAGCTAATTAACTAATTTTCCCTTTTAATTTATAATCAATTTTAGATATTTTTGAGCTAATTAAATAGATAAACTAATTATCTGTGTATATGCTAATTATTCTGGTTTACTAAAGATATATACTAACTCTGATAATTATTGTGTAATTATCTAAGCTAATTAACTAATTTCTTCTTTTAATTTATAGCTAATTTTAGATATTCTTAGCTTAATTAAATAGATAAAATAATTATCTGTATATATTCTAATTACTTCATGTTACTTATAATTTTATACTAACTTTGATAATTATTGTGTAATTATCTAAGATAATTAACTAATTTTTCCTTTTAATTTATAGATAATATTAAATATTTTTAGATTAATTAAATAGATAAACTAATTATTTGTGTATATGCTAATTACTTCGACTTACTAATGATTTATAATAACTTTGATAATTATTGTGTAATTATCTAAGCTAATTAACTAATTTCTTCTTTTAATGTATAGCTAATTTTACATTTTTTAGCTTAATTAAATAGATGAATTAATTATTTGTGTATATTTTAATTAGTTTGGATTATTAATGATGTATACTAACTCTGATAATTACTGTGTAATTATTTAAGCTAATTAACTAATTTTTCTTTTTAATTTATAGATAATTTTAGATATCTTAGCTTAATTAAATAGATAAAATAATTACTTGTATATACTAATTACCGTGGCTTACTAATGATGTATACTAACTTTGATAATTATTGTGTAATTATCTAAGCTAATTAACTAGTTTTTTCTTTCAAGTTATAGATATTTTCAAACATTTTTAGCTTAACTAAATAGATAAACAAATTATCTATGCATATGCTAATTATCTCACCTTACTAATTATGTTTTCTAACTTTGATAATTAGTATGTAATTATCTAAGCTAATTAAATAATTTCCCCTTTAATATTACAACTGGTTTCATATGTTTTTTACTTAATTAAAAAGATAAACTAGATAATTGTGCATGTGCTAATTACCTCAGCTTACTAATGATGTTTCTAAACTCTGGTAATTTATTTATAATTATCTAAGCTAATTAACTAATCTCGCCTTTAAAATTAAAGCTACTTTTAGACATTTTTAGCCTAATTAAATAGATAAGCTAATTAATTGTGCATGTGCTAATTACCTCGGGTTACTAATGATGTTTTTTAACTTTGGTAATTACTATGTAATTATCTAAGCTAGTTAACTAATTTTTCCTTTAAAATTATAGCTAATTTTACACTTTTTTGCTAGTTAAATAGATAAACTAATTATCTATTTATAAGATAATTACCCCGTGTTCCTAACAATGTTTTCTAGCATTGATAGTTATCTTATGATTTATTAAACTAGTTTACTAAGTTTCCCATATTCCCACTTGATTGCCAAGCTTATAATATGAAATAATACGGATATTTATTATATATAAGTAGTATGATTACATCAATGCCCTTAAAATGATGAAAGACTAATGTTCAGGTTTTTGAATATTGCAGCAGAAGCTTAGAGACGAAAAAAAAATAAAAATTAATAGCGTAGAAGAGGTGATGTAACTTAGCTGAAGAGAAAAAAAATAAAATTGTAATGATCCATGATTTGTTGGAGGCAAATCATGGAGTTCTACTCGGGATGACCGGCTATTCGTTATCCAAATCGTAGCCTAAAGCTCTGATATCACTGCTACAGCGGGGAACCGTGGCTTCCCTGCAAAATACCCAAAATAACACAATAAATCGCATAAAACAGAATATTCTGCATACCTAGCACATCCACAAGCGCATAATCGCAAGATACACGGATAGAGAGAGAACGAGAGCGAGAGTGCAATAGAGAGCGTGCATTCGTACCTCCTAGAGCGGAGTGCTACGCCGGGACCGCGAGAGAGAAGAGGGGAGAGAGAAGAAGAATAACGCAGACACTGGGTGCAATCTCCCCCCTTGCAAGAGTGAGCATTTCCCTCTTGCATGTATTTAATTTATAGATTTCTTGAATGCTCAAAGTGGGTACAAACTTGGCCGGCCGGACATAAATGGCCGAAGCTCATAAAGAGCGCTTGAATAATAAAATGTACAATATAAATGTTATATCCTCTCACATAGGCTAGTCCGATCAAGTCTTTTCCACCAGTTAGCTGCATTAAATCATAAAATATCAATTCCATTACAAATTCCATCTCAGTTTCCAAGGCTAATCATTGTAAATGACTTTTGCTCGTTACAGTTGTCTCCTACATTGCGCTATACAAACAAATCAGATTTGCTTTCCTAAATTTTTTGCTTAATTATTACTTTCGTTTATCTATGTTATTCCGTTACAGTTGCAAAATTTTCTTTCCGCTAAGTTGTCTCACATTTCCCTTACCGCAGGGTACTGGATAACTTTTTCTTTGTGTTCCAGTTTAATTTATTTTTTAACTTTGCAATTTTCAAATCAAGGTGCCCACACTGTACGTTTTAAATGTGTGATCAAACACTAATATTGAAGCAAATTCTCGTTAGGCGGGATATTCTTTTATTTCAACTCAAACTACTCACACAACACTAACATATTTTGGATTTGTTAATTATACTATGGTGCAAGTTTCATAGTCATGTTCTCCATAGCTTGTACAAAGAAGTTATGTTTGACAAAGCCTGGGATGCAAGTTATGATTATCCACGCACACACTGGTTTATATATTTCTGATGCAATATACCCTCAAGGTATGTACATTAACCTCGCTCCTCTTTTCATATTTGCTTTACCGACAATGTCTTCGGAAACCAAACATCTCTCATGTCATCACTAGTACTTCTTAAATGGAATCACTTCTTACATCCTGTTGGTATGTACCTCAAATACATCACTCCTCTGTTCCTATTTCCTGTCTCTGAATTATCTGCTCAGCTGAATACTCCAACCAATACTAAGATCATGGCTTCTAATTGTACTGCAAGGAATTTTTACTAACATGACTTGTCTATAAGCTATGCAGCTACTCATGTCAGCTACGGTGCTATGGGATAGTGCACAACAATTTGTAAGTGCTTTGATATACTGCACTGTGATGTCAACAACATAGTAAATATTTTTTTTCTCCTTTATGTCTTGTCTAGTCCATTGTTCACACAGGCACACAGATTCGCCGATTTAGGTAGTATGTAAATACTCATCTTGGTACAATTACACCGATTCAGACAACACATGACAAATTACAAATTCATGATTTTAAACAATACCAAATGCAGATTCGCCGATTTAGGCAGCATTAGTGCAGATCCACCGATTTAGGCAGCAGATTTTGTTGGTGTCGATTCGCCAATTTAGGCAACACCGATCACAGACTCATGCTGCAGTGGTTGGCCACCACTGTCCTTAGCATCCTTCTGTTCCCGGGTTTACAAATTGAAGGATATTTGGATTTACACTGGGTATATGTTGGCAAATATTTGGATTTGGATTTTGATTTGGAATTGGATTTGGAACAGGATATCTGATGATTTTGTCGCGACAATTTTTGTGGAAGTACACTTGAGATTGATGGGCATTGATTTATTAAATGATGATTGTGACCAATGATATCTTGATTTATCAGGATATGACATATACTACTTATTCTAGTGGTATGGGACACTAGAATAGGCAGTATGTGGATGACGGCAGGCATAAGCAATATTGTCTAATTTTAGGAATTTTCTTTTCCTATGTTGTAGTTTTGATACAGATTTCTAATCACTGTTTTTGACAAGTATGGTTTGCAGATTTTTATCTTCGCAACTGAGGACAGTTGCTTTCCAACGGAGAGGTATGTAATGGAATTGTTATTTTACTCTTTATTACAGCTGACAGGTGGAAAAGGCATCAGCAGATAATGGACTATGCAGAAGGATATCACATTTTATGTATATTTTTTATTATTCAAGTGCTTCGGCCATTTATGACTGGCCGAACAGTTTGTACTCATTTTGACCATTTAAGAAATCTATAAAACAAATACGTGCAAGAGGGAAATGGTCACTCTTGCACGGGGGGAGATTGCACCCAGTGTCTGCGTTGTTCTTCTCTCCTCTCCTCTCTTCTCTCTCACAGTGCCGACGTAGAACTTTGCTCTAGGAGGTGTGCTTGCACGCGCTCTATTGCGCTCTCTCGTTCTCGGTCTCTCTCTGTTCGCATACGTCATCGATTATGTGCTTGTGGTAATGCCAAGTATGCAGTTTGATTGGTTTTATGTCTTGTAGCATGTTATTTGGGTATTTCACATGCTCTCTGCTGTAGCAAATAAAGGGAGGCCCGAAAGAGATGGACACTCCACACATGAACTCCTTAGAGTTTAAGCATGGTAGTTGGATTACATGGGAAGGGTTAGAAGGAAGATCTAATTCCGTGGGGGAGCAAACCTGCCTCCAACCCTATGGATCCTTGGGGTGTGGAGCCATGATCGCACAACCTTCTACTAAATCTTCTCTTTCTCTGTTGGGAGGCGTTGTTTTCCCTTTTGAAAAAACATGTGGCACCCGCTGTTCAGGAGGTCAAAGATCAAAGCAAACTCTCACTATATGACATTGCACACCAAACATGTAAAATACTATATGACTATATGACATGGGAAGGGTTTTGAAGGAAGATCTCACTATATGACACTGCACAACAAACATGGAAAATTCTATAATGTAAAGCACAAAGACTATTTCTTATCACTGCTTGGGAAAGCACATTGACTTGGGTCTTAGTTCATGAACAATGAAACCATAACTCCAATGAAGGTTGTGAGGATGGTAAAAAAATTCATTGAAGGACGTCTTGTATATCGAAGGCAAGTCCTTTTGATGGATGATTGCGAGTCCGCCCACCACAAGAGGAAACAAAGGATATCGAGGATGATTCCAACCATCGACTAAAGTACAATGTGCACACCCAAAGCGAACAATCTAAAGGAATCCCTAGGAAGATCAAGTTTTTTGACATTACTCCCATTAGGAAATCGGAGAGCAAGGAGGAGTATGTGGTAGAGCCAAAAGACAATGAGGCTTTTTGTATGATATGACATATCCCAATTGCCTCCAAGGTAACATGTGGTGGCACAAAGAGTGGAAAAATCAGGTGCAAAAATGGTTATTGTAGGGTGTGTCAAAGGAATTCCCACACCTTCATTTGAGGACTATCGTAAGCATCCTAATGGACTTCAACGAGAAATTATGTAGTGTTGCCCTTCATGTGATCCATTGTTAGAATGGAACACAACATGTCCATGGTTGCATCCTACATCGAGCATATGGCCAATAGCTATAGAGACTAATTTAATAGAGGAAGAAGTCAAGTGCTTGCTTGAGAGGTGGCACATGGTGGAGACAACCAATGTTGCAACACCCACAACATATTCAACCAATGAAGGTGCCTTTATGAGGGAGGTGGAAGTAACACAATTACAAGTATTTGCAATGGGATTTGAGTGAGATACGAGTTATCAATCTCAAAGGAGGCAACCAAGCGAATAAGAAAGGCACTTGAGATGAAAGCGAGATCACAAAGGAAGTGATGTGAGTGGAGAAAGCTCACAAGATTTTCAAGTTGCTTTTAAATAGTAATGCACTAGAGGGCCACATCTACAATGTGGAGATTAAAAAAGAGCCATCTTGTACTTGTCCCGACTTTGCAGAGCTTGAAGAGCAAGAAAAGCCTTATCTTCTAGTAAACATTTGTATGTTGTTTTTCTTTGTGTGCTAGGCTTGAGACAAAATGAGCATATGCTTTTTCATCAACCTATTCTCCGTTGAGGAGGTTCACAATGTCCTCAGCCAATATTTGACCTACCCTTGTATGCAGTAGTGGAGTACATGCTGCCCCACGACCATGTAACCAGCTTTAGCCATGTTGAATTTATGAAGGTGGCTCCTTGATTTGATGAAGTCCTACTTTATCCACTTTTCCAGTAAATTATGAGCTTTTACACATAATTTTTCTTGAAAAAAAGCTCGCCATGGGTGAAACAATGCTTGCTAGGAAATGCTTGCCTAGAAACAAGCCACCCATTTTTTTGTATAAGGGTGTACCCTGCATGCGTGCCCTTTACGGGATCTTTGCAGTC
Source organism: Adiantum capillus-veneris (assembly GCF_014529385.1). Classification (NCBI taxonomy): domain Eukaryota; kingdom Viridiplantae; phylum Streptophyta; class Polypodiopsida; order Polypodiales; family Pteridaceae; genus Adiantum; species Adiantum capillus-veneris. Next base: position 48,416,299 of record NC_140931.1, read on the forward strand.
TCTCTCTCTGTCTCTCTTTGTAAGTTTCATGTAGGCCACTATGAATCTTCATCTTGTCGTATGGGTTTTGTCTTTAGGTATGGGTTAGATGGGATGATGTATTCATGGAAATTTCTTGCTGCCAAACTTCAAAATGTGTTAACAACATCAAGTAGCTAGCTTGGTCGATTGAGTCTTTATTCTTTTGTGACCCGGGACATGGGTTCAAAGGCGGCCAAGCGACCTTGTGCGCTCATAAGGACGTTCGTATCGATTCGCACGGGATGTGTGCAATTTGCTACAAAAAACAACATCAAGTAGCTCTTGCTCATGTTGTTTTTAAGTACATGGAAAAGCTTGATTGGACACGCCTTTGAGGAGTAGAATGTTGAGATGTGAATACATGTCAGCGCCCCTGGCGCAGGTCCAATTCATCAAATATGAAGAACGTCTCTTTGTCTCTCACTCAGCTATCACAGGAAGTTTTGGACAAATTCTCACAATATTTCCCACATTGTGACTTACCTCAACATCATGAGCTTCTGTGAGGGAGGCGCCGCATACCTAGCTAGGTACGATTGGGGGCAGGGGACCACCGGCGGTCCCCTGCCCCCAATCGTACCTAGCTAGGTATGCGGTGCCTCTCGAGCAGAAGCTCATCATGTTATGCATTGCATGAAAAACACTAAGAAAGACTCCGTTTTCCTACATGAGAAAATTTCTAAATCTTCTTGTGTATATGTAATGGAGCGTTCGTAGCGTGTCTCGCACAGAAAATCAGCCTCTTCATCCTCTTCTGTGGACTGGGCCGAATGGGTGCCAGAGTGCCTGCAACCAGCCATAGCCATAGCCAGCAAGCTTCCATACCACCACGACCACGAGGATGATGAAGACGAGGACGATGAGGATGATGGCCATTCTGTAGACAATGAGCAGGATCCTCATCAGAACAGTTATGAGGAGGAGGAAGACGAAGATGGATATCACCGTTTACAAGAACACACACAGTTCCACCGTGTCCACCATCACCTTCACAGGCAAGGTGCAGGGGCTGCGTTAAGGTCAAGAGGACGCCAGCAGCATCAGCATCATCACCAGAATCATGGAGGGGATGGAAAACTGTGCGTCTCTTGCAAGGAGCTCTACTGTCCTCTTCGTGGGGGTGATACCTGCCATGAGTGCTATGAGGAAGCTTCTGAAGCAGAGGCCGCCCTCAAGAAAGAGATTGAAGAGCTCAATGCCCGCATTGCCTTCCTCCGCACTTGGGCACCTGAAGCCATGTCTGAGCAATTCTCAGACCTTGTTCTTGAGAGCTCTGATGGCTCCAAAATTAGGGCTCATCGAGCTATTTTGGTATGTCTCTCTTGTTTTAATCAGAATTTATTTGGCTGCAACCCTTCATTGCTTTTGTTCTTCTGTCTGGGGTCTGAGAGCACATGATAATTTTACTTCCTTAGTTTTTCAGAACTGTGGCCAATGTAGATGTAAGTGGCACTTCCAAAACAGTTTTATATCATGGTAAACGAATTTTTTTGAGCTAGTAAGCGTGTAGAGTGTGATGATTTTTATAACCTTTGCCATGGAGTACTTTTAGGCTTTTTTGGTGTGGTTAAATGGCTCAAACTAGTGGGGGTGGACATAAACCTGGTTTGTTGGTTTAAGAAAATAAGCTCTAATTAGGAACTAACTCCATACAAACCTGCATCTACAAATGGTGTGAGTAGGCATGGTGTAGGTGTTGTCCAAGCTATGCATGGCAAAGGTGATGGTCTTTACTTCATGTTTGGACAAGCAGGTGAAGTTAAGATCGCATGTTATCAAGTATTGAAATTTGAAATTGTGATTAACTTTGCCATGGAATTCCTCGTTTGGGTTCTAAACGTTGTAGAATCTCATTCGAATCTGTTATCTTTAGTAGGATTTCAGAATTTTTGCTTTTGTCTTATCTTCGTTTGTATGATGTTGACATTTAGGAATGAAGTTTTTGCAGTATCTTATTCTTGATTTAAAATGGTCTAAAGTTGAGAGTTTGTATGAAGTTTCAGTAAAGTAAGTTTCTCGATTTTGATTTTTGATATTTTATAGCATTTTGTGTGTGTTAAGACTCTCTTAGTAGTGCGTTTTGTTTTAAGTGTTGTATCCTTTCTTGAGGCTTGTAAGTTTAGACCTTTTTTTATGTTGCAAAATACTGTATACACTTGTAAATCTAAAATCTAAAGATAATCACTAGGACAGATTTATTGAGATGGATGTAGAGCTTGTTACAAGTGAATTGTGCCTTGATGTCCGCAAGGTGAGTTGGACTCGATTGAGCGATATGGTATGTGGAAGTTGTTTCCTAGGGCAGCTAAGTAAAAGGTCATTGGTTCCAAGTGGGTCTGCAAGGCTGAGTACAACTTGATTAGTTTGTGGAATATGCATAAAACTTGATTGGTAGTTAAGGGCTTACCTCAATGGCTCAAAATTGAGAATGATGAGACCTTGGTTCCGAACTGTGTGGATTGCCGTGATGTAAATCTTTCTTGTGTCACGTGGGCACTTCACTTGCGCCACGTGGACATGCTTCTGCCATAGTCTAGCACGAGTCTTAGCTTAGGACTGATCTTGGCACCTTTGTGAGCCTCTAGCAGGACGTGCATGTCCAGGCCGTCATAGTTGCATACCCTCTCTTGCACAGAATCGCTCAATAGAGGCAGAAGAGATAGAAGGAGAGCACAGGCAGCAGTGCACAGACCCTCCCCAGCGTTTTCTCATAGAGCAGCCAGCGTTTTTGGAAGTTGACAGCATCAGCGTTTTCAGACTTCCTAAACGTTTGCAGATTCAGAGGTAGCCTTGTCGTCTTTGTAGATCCTCGCCGGTTGCCTAGCGTTTTGCAGATTCAGCCTAGATCTGCTGCGTTTTCAGTTTTCAGCCCTTAGCCTCGTTGAACCCGAGTGTTACCCGACCCCATCCAGTAGCAGATCCTCGCCGCAAGTGCCACCTTGGTGCAGATCTGCCAGCAGTTCATTTTCAGCCCAAAACAGTCCTAGCGTTTTGCAATTTCAGCCTAGATCAGCCAGCGTTTTTGCATTCCCACCCAGCCTTGCACGACTCGGCAGTTGCAGATCAGCCCCGCAGTACCGCCACAATAGTAGATCCATAGCTAGAAGACCTAGCGTTTTCACATTTCAGCCATCAACCTAGCAGATCTTGCCGTCGTCGTCAACACCTTCATGATCATCGTCGTTGACATCATCGTTGTCATCGTCGACATAGTCCTCACTTAGCATCATAGCATTATGACCCATGGTGCAAGAATAAAGAAAGTACTTGCTCTGGCAACAAAGCAAGGGGGCCCTTGAGGGTTTGGACCCGACATACTGTGTCCTCTCTCTCTCTCTCTCTCTCTCTCTCTCTCTCGTGTCCTCTTTCTTTCAGTTCAATTCAGTTCTTTCAAGTGAAGTAAAGTGTCCCTTGTGTTTGTGCCGAGTACCTAGATCCGAGCTAAATCCATTAACACTTCTGTTGCACCTGACATTGGTATGAGAGCTTTGTGTGTGCTTCGGCTTCACGTACTCAAGAGAAGAACCTAAAGAATCCAAGAAGAACCAAGGACCAAGGAACCCCAAGAACTGCCTATTTTTTTACCTTGAAGGAAGCTTCGCGTCCCTACCCGGACTTCTTAGCCTCTTAGTACCCTCAGTATGGAGCATCCAGAACCAGTGCCCATCTTCATCGCCATGTCTTTGAAGGACGATCGACATCAGTATTTTTTGAAGTTGACAGCATCAGCATTTTCAGCCTTCATCAACGTTTGCAGATCCAGTGGTAGCCTTGGCGTTTTTGTAGATCCTCGCCGGTTGCCTAGCGTTTTGCAGATTCAGCCCAGATTTGCTAGCGTTTTCAGTTTTCAGCCCTTAGCCTCGTTGAGCCCGACCCCATCCAGTAGCAAATCCTTGCCACAAGTGCCACCTTGTTGCAGATCTTTCAGCAGTTTATTTTCAGCCCAAAACAGTCCTAGTGTTTTGCAATTTCAGCCCCAATTAGCCAGCGTTTTCGCATTCCCAGCCTTGTACGACTCGGCAGTTGCAGATTAGCTCCGCAGTAGCAGATCCACAGCATATTAACAGGGGATGGAGGCTAGAGACGGGGACGCCCGGATCCGGGACGGGGACGGATGGCAGACTGCCTGCCAGATGGGAACGCAACCTGAACGTCCGGGACGGCAGGGAACATTAGTCAACAGTCAACTTTTAAAATTTGAAAAACTAACATTGAAATTTGACTCATTTTGAGCCTTTGTGGCATGTACTTTTCATTTTGTGTCCATCTCGATTCTCGTGCCATCGATGTTTTATTAGCACATTTGCGTCTATATGACTCATGTCTTTGGTCTATTTAGTGTAAGTTTGTGGTTCAAGTTATGCTCTATGTGTGTGGGTCAAAAAATGCCAAAAAAAACTTCTTTTTTGTTTTTTGCCGCTTCGCCCCGTCCCTGTTTCCTAACTTTTGCCATCACGTCCTTGTTCCCGACCCCGACCTGCCGTTCCATGTTACTATGATCCACGGCCAGAAGACTTAGCGTTTTCAGATTTCACCCATCAACCCAACAGATCTTGCCGTCGTCCTCGACATAGTCCTCACTTAGCATCATAGCATCATGACCCATGGTGCAAGAATAAAGAAAGAACTTGCTATGGCAATAGAGCAAGGGCGCCCTTGAGGGTTTGGGACCGGACATACCGTGTCTTCTCTCTCTCTCTCTCTCTCTCTCTCTCTCTCTCTCTCTCTCTCTCGTCTCTTTCTTTCAGTTCAGTTCAATTCTTTCAAGTGAAGTAAAGTCTCCCTTGTGTTTGTGCCGAGTACCTAGATTCGAGCTAAATCCATAAACACTTCCGCTGCACCTGACATCTTGCCCCATTGTTCAGCGATAGAATACAACCTATTCTTGCCCTCAAGTGATAATTGCTGGTATGGACCTAACCCACGTTTTTTGACGGTGATTTGCAGAAGGTATATGAGAGATAACCTCACGATTGTGAGGCTCTAAGATTGAGAGACAAAATTTGCAAGTTGTGAGAAGAGACTCTGCAGCCAAGCAAGCTCCTTGAGCTTGGTACAAGAAGATAGATTCATTCTTTTGATTGTTGGGGCTGTGACATTGATGTCTACTTGGCATAATTGATGTGATAGCCTATATGCACCTATGTGAAACCACGTGCTAGAGTGCACCCAGGACTTATGAGACATGGAATGATGTATCATATCATGATGTAACCTCTTGCAATGCTCATGTATGAGGGTCAATGAAACCTATATTTTCTCAAGGGATGCAATGATTTATTTTCTCTATCATTGTAAGTGATATTGTAATGTCTCCACCATAATGTAACAAGTGGTATAAGAACCTTTTTAGCATAGAAAAAAGTCTAATCCTAGCTCTTGATTAGATCAATTTCAAAGGTTTTGGCCTACTTCTGAAATGCCTTCCAAAAGGTTTTATAAGTTCTGTATATATACGGACATACCTAGATGGAAACTATATGCTCATGCACTTTGCACAACATGTCAATCTTTAGAGTAAGACATGCATTAGGTGTATTATGTTGCTAGAGAATTGATAGCTTACTTGAAGTTTGAAACTTGAAATAGAATAGATGAGAACCAATGAAGTATAAATATTTGTCTTCTAGGGAATGCGATGATCAGAAACACAAGGTTTCAAAAACGTTGTTGGGCGATTTTAGAAAACGATTTTCTTTCTTTGTATAAAATGTACGGATGGCTCTTGTTTAAAAAGATCTTAAAGCCTTGGTAGAGGCACTTTGTAACATTATGCATTGTAAATATAGTAAGTAAAAAATAGTGGCAGCTCTGGTGTGTAAGTTGGGTAGTTTGAGGACAAATGACCATTTACGAAAGGAAAGCGAGTTTCTAAGTGAAAGAGGGGAGAGAAGCCACGTTCTGGGATTGCATGACAAAGGAGAAGCAAGAAGAGGTCAAAATTCAGTTTTGGACCTAGAAATTAGTGTTTTCCTCACAAATTTCTCATCAACGTTGGAAATCTGCAGCCCACGAGTCTTTTTTGGGTTTTGGCACATTCTGTATGCGCTTGTGTATTCAGATTTCTCGATTTTCAAGTGTAGAATTTTTTGCAACAGCCTATAACAGTAAATAAAAGCTTTTTCAAGAGTTTTTCTATCTTTATTAATGTGTTTTATGAGGTTTTTTGTCGGGTTTATCTATATGAATTATTGTAGCTGAGGGTTCTTGGTTGAGGATCATCTTATAATCCCCTATTAAGTTCTTATTCTCTTTGCTTAACTATGTATTAGCTTATCTACATTGTATCACAATTCGGGGGACTTGAGAAAAAGAGTGTTTGGTTTCCTTTGTTTGGTAAGGATTTTTTGTGTTGGTGTATTTGCAAAGTAAGTGAAGGCGAAGCTATAGAGGCGTCAAGATAGTTTTTCTTCTTCCTCACAGCTTTTTGGTGCTTCCACAGGGGAGCATTCTAGTTACTCTAAATTTGTTGTTGCAATGACATTTATGTATCCCGAGTTCCATGGTGGCGCTTAAGAGGATGTTTTGGTGTTCCTAGAGGAGTTGGAAGTTGCATGCATAAACAAGCACATCGTGGATGAGGGGCAAATGTTGGTGGTTGTCTTTTTTTGGAAGGATGATGCTCGCTAGTGGTACAGAAGGTATGAAGTTTAACACAGAAATGCGAATGGAATTGTGTCAATAGCGCTTTAGGAGGGGTCAAGTGTCACAAACGGGAGCGCATACGAATAATCAACAAGCTGAAAATAAATAAACTTTCAACTAAAAGAGATGAGGGAGAAGATCGACACATTATTAGGGACCAAAAAATGGGCTGGTAACCCTCCCTCGAGAGAATCTTTATTAGGGAGAATCTTTTTACGAGCACAAAAAATGAAGTGACCCCTCCATTCTAATTCTTAGACTCGATGGTCGATTCCTTGCCATGCGGGAAAATCCGAGAGGCAAGCTCTCAATTCCGTCTACACACGGAGTGTGGAACTCTACAAATCGTTCTAGCGACCACTCTACTAGCAGGGGAGTCTTGAGTGTCTAGAGTTGTTGAGCTTAGTTGTTTCTTCCTCCAAGAGTTCGCAGCTTGCTTGGCTATAGCCAGGGAGGAGGAGAAGTGTCCTCGACGGGGCATTCTTCCTTACAAATAATATAGGAGCACCACCTTGACAGTCCTTGGTTGGAGGAGCAGATGCAACAGGCTCGATAGGAGATGACTAGCATTGAGGAGTAGCGGCATGAGTTTGCCTTCCATTGATAGGCATCTCAATGGACCTAGGTGGGTGATAGATTTACAAGGGAGTTCTTTGAGACGCTGGGGCCAATTGACGAGATCTGACAGGTCAGTTGCTTAAGAGCCTGAGGATATGCGTGCAGTTGTTGTTGACTTCTATCGTTTCTTGTTGTTAGTTGAGCCTCAGTCAGTAGAGTGTCAAGCTGCATGCAAAGAGCAAATTTGGAGATGCCTAGCCTTGTTACTGAGGAGATGCATCAAACACTAGAGCTTCCTCTCTAGCTAAAGGACCTCCATGAGGCCCTCATGGGCATTTCCCCGAGGTAGCTGTCTAGGGGAGGATGGTTTGACTCCCAGCTTCTTTTTGGATTATTTGGACTTGCTTGGTTCGGATCTTTAGAGTGCCTATTAGTACATCTTGCACACTAGAGAGATGCTTGACATCAAGAGTGAGGGATCGATCTATAGTATTCCCAAGGATGGAGGCTTCTTATGATGAGATTCGGTAGTGGTGGCGACCCATCACCATTCACAACTCGGCCTACAAAGTTCTAGCAAAGGCTTTGAGTTTGAGGATCCAACCATTTCTTGAGAGTATTATACATGGGACCTAGACAGGTTCTGTCAAGGAACATAGTATACTTGACAACATTTTCACCTTTTGGGAGGCATCTGCCCTTGTGCATCTCCAAGTGCACACAGTCAGGTGCCCTTGGCAGGGGGGAGAGGGGAACGCTTCATGCTCTTACGTTTGGTCATACAGGGTAGTCCTCTAGCCCCCTATCTCTTTCTTTTCTATGCTAAGCCAATGAGATTTTTTTTGAATTCACAGCAGGTTGGCTTACCTGGTTTAGAGATCCCTATTATAGGGGGGACAAGCTACTTGATGTTGACTTTGCTTTGACAACTCAACCATGTACTTGGAGTGCCAAGGGGCCAATCTGCATATGTGTGAGCAGGTTCTTGAGGTGTTTTAATGTGCATCAAGAGCACTGATCAGCCAAAGGAAGACATCGGCTTTTTGATTTGGCAGTGCTCCTACACCTAATTGGTCTCCAAGTGAGGGCTTCCAGTGGATTCCCCTAGGGACTCCAGTACACTATCTGGGTTGTCAGGTTGTCTTGGACTTGTCCCCTCAGCAACAAACTACTCCCCTCCTCCTGTCCATGAGGAGGAAACTGCTTCACTGCAGATTGACGCGGCTTTCTTTGGCAGTCATAATTGTCGTGGTCAACCAGGTGCTGTTGGATACTATGTGGTACATCATGTCTTGTTGGGTCTTCTCAAGCTCCTATATTAGCCAGCTAGAGAGGCTGATCAGGAAGTTTTTATGGTCACGGCACGACACCTGGCTAGCGTGGGCCAAAGTGGCATGGAAGGTCATCACCTTACCATGTTCTCAGGAGGGGTTGGGGATCATTGTCCCAGCATAGCACAGCAGAGCCCTCCTTGGGAAGTTTGTGGTCAGAGCACTGCTTCCAAGGGAGGAGCTCTGGAAGTAGTTGTTGCTTCACCATCTTTAAGCTTGAGTCCCCCATGCAGGCCGCCCTTGGAGCCCTTCCATCAGGTGGATTTCTACAGAGATGCGCAGTGTCGGTTTGAACAAGAGGTTGGAGGATCGGTTTGTTGTGAGCCTGCTTAGGTCTCGAGAGCAGCTGAGGAGTGGCCTCGAGTAGCATCATCCCACTTTCACGGAGGATCACTTGAGGCAACCCCTTATTTGGAACCCCATGGGTAGCACTTAGAGAGGCCACCTGGTTGGTAGTAGGCCTCATGTTTCTTGGTGTCCCATGGTAAAGGGTCTAGCCCGCACTCTCAACGACTGGCTACATTTTTTAGGATTGTTCAAGGAGGCTCAGAGCATCCTGCTACGAGGCATGAGGGGGGTGCAGAGCATCAGGATATTACAGAGGATTTACCAACTGAGTGACTCACCCCTCTAGTGGCAGTAGCTGAGTGAATCACCCCTCTAGTGGCAACAACTGCAAGATGGATGGGGCCCTTCATGGGACTAGAGGTTCTCATTGTTGTTTGAGCTTGCTTGGAGTCCGTACCCCACATGTTCTTTGAGATTCATGGAGAGAATCTTTTTCACAGAGTCTGAGTAGAGGTGCCACAGTTTGTAGAGTGTTTCTTTCAAAGAATACAAGTTGTGGGTATATGTGGGGGGACCTGTGACATAGATCCAGACCTAGTAGATCTTGAGACAAGCCACTGGCAGCTTTGGACTTGGGAGAGCTGCCCTCTAGCACACGTACAGTGCGACCCTGGAGAGTGGTTCTGGAGGGATCCCTTCTCTTCATCCAATCACCCTCGGATCTGTTTGACTAGGGAGTCACATCAGCTTGTGGCCATTCTTTGGAGAGTCTGCGACACTGTCTATGGGACTATCCCATGGCACAACAGGGATCCCTTCTCTTCATCCAATCACCTTGGGATCTGTTCAAATGGGGTGTCACATTAGCTTGTGGCCATCCTTTGGAGAGTCAGCGACACTGTCTATGGAACTATTCCATGGCACAATAGGTTTGGCTTTGGGTTCTTTGACTGATGCCATCTCTTTCCACAACTCAACAATACACTTGGGGTGTTGTAGCTTGGTCCACTCTCATGGGCCGTGCGCTCCATTTTGACTTGGCTTCCACCAATAGGATGACAGTGATCTAGGGGGGTCAACCTACACTGTAGCCTTCCATAGAGCTTATCCTTCGAGAGTGGTGTGTTGGGAGCTCCTTTGTACCCTGGCACTCTGATTTATTTGGCGGGCCCATTGCTTTTGCATCTTCCAGGCATGCCCTGTCCCACCAATAGAGATTGTTCGTGACTTTTGGTTGGAGCTAATTCACACTCTGAGGGGTAGGTTTGAGAGACTTTAGGGCAGGTCCGACCACATGCGGGAGCGCAAAGAGGCTTTCCTACGACTCTGGCACACAGGGCCCTTCTTCACCATGGTTCAGGGTGTGCCTAGATGGCACTACCGGCCACCAGTGTGGCTTTTTCCGCCTCCCATTTTGCGATTTACCCCTCATTGTATATATTTTGTTTGCTCACTCTGGGAGTCTCCCCATGCTTATGATGTAGCCCTTTAGTAGAGGTGGTTTGTAGCCATATGGGCAGTTTTATTAACAAATAGAAGGATCTTTTTCTCGAGGGGAAAAAAAAAGATATCCTTTCTAATTGAAAGATGATAGTAGTCTTAGATTGTGGCAGTTTTTACCTCTTTACCCACACACTCTTAGTTTTCAATACTTCTTGCGTGTGATTTCAGTTGGTGACACCCATTGTATATACTCTTTCTCATTTTGCTTCTTTCTACTTTTCTACAGCTTCTTGGATCTTAAAATACATCCTAGCATTTATGGCTAGAGGCTCTTTACTCACACACTCTTAGTTTTCAATACTTCTTGTGTGTGATTTCAGTTGGTGACAACTGAAATCACAACCATTGTATATACTCTTCCCCCCCCCCCCCCCCCCCCCCCCCCCCCTCTCAAAAAAAGAGAATATTACCAAAATACCTCTTATTTGTGGAAATTCCCAAAATACCCCTTAATTTTAAAAAATTCCCAGAAAACCGCAATATTTTCTCATACATTCCCAAAATGCCTTTCAAAGTTTTCAAAATTCCTAAAATACTTGATTAAATATCCTCGCTTTATTATTTTTAGACATAATTGCCTTTTTTTTTTGAAAAATTACATGCTAAGTACTCAAAAATGGATCTCAATCATAAAAAAGGAATAAAGTTTAGACAATCTTGAACAATTCAACCAAAATAGATGAAAAGGCATATCGAGAATTTTTAAAATTTGAGGGCTATTTTGGGAATTTCTACAAATAAAAGGGGTATTTTGGTCATGCTGTGCTTAATACAATTCACTCAGAAATAGTGAGTTTTGCAACAAAAAAAAAAAGTTAGTGGGGCTAATTTTGAATGAAAAGTTTTAATGGGAGTGCTGAAAGATAAGTGGAAAAAACAGGAGAAGAAGAAGAGGGAGGGCGGGGCGGGGGATGATTAAGACCACCCTACACACCATTGTAGGCTTGTAGTCTAGTGGTTTGGACATTCAACGTGATGGGCTCAAATGTGAGTAATGAAAAGTGATATAAGAAGTGGTTTTGTTGTGGTCTTTGAAATAGAGAGTGGGTGAAGATTTTGAGCATCTTGTGAAGATTCCACATAATGGAATTAGAGGAGATTGAGTAGGTGATGAGAGTAGGAAGCAGTGGGTGTGGGAGTAGGAAGGTCGCTGAAGTTAAGAGGGGGTGCCTCCTCCGCATGCTTACTCACACCCGCAAGAAAGCTTTTGGCTTCTATCCCTAAGCTTTGTGTTGCTCCTTTTGAAGGCTTGCTAACACCTGCAAGAAAGCTGTCTGCTTGAATGCCTAATAAAGCTCTTTCAACCTCATCAGATGGGGTGAGACCTTGGGGAATCATCCGATCTCGCATGGACTGAGCCTCCTCACGATCCTTGCCATCCTACAGTAAAACAATCATTAGCTCATAAGCTGAAGCATCAATCTCAACCTCCTCAGTGAGAAGAGCCTTCGCCTTATCAACGAAACCTGCTCTAGCATCCACTGAAAAAAGACTAGCGTAAGCTTTGCAATCTTGAACATCGACTTTCTCTTTGAGGTTCTTGAAAAGAGTTTCTGCCTCCTCAACCAAGCCCAGCTTTCCAAACCATCCAATTAGCGTCATCAGAGTCTCCACCCCGGGCCTTATAGCCATGCTTTCTAGCTTTAACAGCACGTCTACCGCCCTTTGAAACTGATTTTTTCTTCTCGAAGGCAGCAAAATAAGCATGCTGACTGACTCATCTGGAGGAGCAAATCCTGAATTCATCATATGTTCCATTTTGAGGACAGCAGATGGTAGCAAGTTTGAGTGAATATAAAGATTCATAAGAGCTGAGTTTCTCCCTCTTCAAGATTCCCAGTTTCAGAGTAAAACTCAATCATTTTATTGCATGCACCAAGATTAGGCATGTAACCCATTGAACGTATTCCATCGAACATCTCTCTAGCTTCATCAAGCCTCTTCAGTTTGCAGTTCATATCAAGCAACAAAGTGCATGCTACAAAATCAGGGGGAAGCCCTTGTCATCCAAAGTACTCGTCAACCTGTCTACATCATCATAACGTTCTAAGTTCATGTATTTTACTAGAATTCTTTGCAGATCCTGGCTTCGAACTTCAAAAGTGTCCTAAAAAAGGTGCAAACTCAAAAATATGCATTTATAATGGACCATTCTCTCTCTCTCTCTCTCTCTCTCTCTCTCTCTCTCTCTCTCTCTCTCTCTCTCTCTCTACCACGGAGGAGATTGATGAGATCCACTAGCAACCAATGATGGATCTCCTATGATTTAGCTCTTTTGAGGATTGTACACCCTGCTCATCATCTTGTATCATCCTTTGTTTCAGCTCTCACCCACTATATTCCCACACGCACACCCACATTGTGTTGTATTAGCCCCCCAGTCACTACTTTCACCCCCCTAATCATATCCTACATAGTTCCAGCTAGCTGCTTCGTTGACAAGTAGCAGTTAAGATTTAAGTTTTTCACTTCATTTTATTTTTGTACCAGACATTGTATTAGATTCACCAAGATTGTATTGGTGTGATCTCATAGGTCATTTTGGCCTTTTGAAGACGTTTAATATAACATTTCATTTAATCTCTCTCTCTCTCTCTCTCTCTCTCTCTCTCTCTCTCTCTCTCTCTCAGCAAGGCAACGCAGGGCAGTCGCGAGCAGAGTAGAGTAAATGCTACCAGGGCAGGCGCGAATAGAGCAGAGGAGGCACAACAAGACATCCTACGTGTAGGTGATTGTACATCCTACGCGTAGTTGAGAAGACATCCTACGCGTAGGTGGATTTTTCTTTTGAGATGAAGCACCCTTAGCGTGAAAAAGTCCACAAAGAAACAATAAAAGCACCTTTTTCAGCCACATAACCCTCTTTGCCAAAAGCAGCCTTCAAACCACCCACTAAGAATTAAAATAACTAATTAATATTGAAAAATTACAATCTCAGGGAGGGCACGTCGACGTGCCCTCACTCAAGGATGAAATAGGGAAAGAGAAATTCAACTCATTGGAAGGACACCTCAACGTTTCCTCTGAGAAATTTTGATATTTTCCTTTCCATATTTCATCATTGGATGAGGGCACGTCGACGTGCCCTCCCTGAGATTGGACTTTCCAATTGTAAATTTATTGTTTGGAGGAGGGCATGTCGACATGCCCTCCCTGAGATTGCTGTTAATTTATTGCTTGGAAGAGGGAACATCGACGTGCCTTCCTTGAGATTCCAATTAGCCTTGGTGAAATTCAAGATTGCAATCATGCCTATCTCTTTTGAACGGCCAAATTCTGCTCATCAGAATCTCATGTCATATTAATGGCTCACAAACATCAGCAACAAGGTTGCGTGGTACCTTTGCTAGGCGCATATTATTGTCATCACCATTTACGCTCACACCATCAACCTCTGAATGTAATGAAGCATGTGGACATATGGCATTGTTATCAACACCATGGGATTTGTCATGTAGGCAAAATTTGGATTTGCCCGAGATAATTGTATGTCTGTCAACAACATCAATGTTGGTACAACACCAATAAAACTTATGCTTAACACCACCCTCACAGGGTTGCCCCTCACACCTTGGAGGGGGGGGGGAGGACCGGCTATGGCGAAAATAACTAGGATTTTTGACACACACACACACACACACACACACACACACACACACACACACAGATCAATTATCATCCACGAAGGTCAGATATGACCTATGGGACTGGAAACAAAACATTACAGAGAGTTCTTCAAAGTGAGGGGGTTGTGAGATACATCTCAGTTAAGGACTGAGTGTCCGACAAGGGGTAAATAAAAGGAAGATAAGTTGAACAAAACCTATGAACAAGGGAACCCCCCCCCCCCCCCGAAAGAACAAAGTGCCGCGCAGAAAAAGACAAACCTCAACAAAGATGATGCATTGTGTGCAGCCAACAAGGCCAGCACTCAACTGCAAACCAATGAAATATTTTCATGAGTCATTAGTGATTTACCTCTTTACCACCAGCTCCTGTGAGCCCGAGGCTGGAAGACAAATCTTGCTTCTCTCGACTTCCTCCGCACCGTCTGAACCCGACCATAGCATCTCTCATTAAAAGCACAAAGAGGCGCATGATTGAATAGGAAGGTGAGCATAGAGGGGACGCCCTGCAGCGCCTGGAAGAGGGGACGCCCTGCAGCGCATATGGAAGGCGTGCCGAAATGGAGGGCCATTGCAGCAGGCTGCGCAATTTCGTCCTGGGACCTGCTATCGGGCTGCTGCGCCTTACAAGGCTGATGGAAATTGAGGCATTGAATGCCATGGGATTTCTTTTCCACAAGCGCAGCGAGTTCACTGCCCACGTTGTACTTCAGTGATGGGAGTTCAATTTTTCACAAATTAAGACAATTATATCTAAAGGTATCCCACTAGCTTTTAAAGAGTATGCAACAACTTTGAACACGTAGCAATCAAGGAAGTACACGTCAAGAAATGGTGTGAGCCAAGAATGTGAACACTTTGAGCCTTCCATATAATCCATAATGTGATGTAGCAAATCGCAATTAAACCTGCATCCCTTGGATGTAGATTGAAGTTATGCATAGTGTGTGGAAGCATATCAAGAGTGCATCGTTCGTAGCCCAAAGGTGTGAGCATGAAGATCGAATCTATAAGAATGCCCTAAAATAGAGTATAATACCCTAGAAATTGTAATAGCCGTGCAACCACCCCCAACATCATAAACCCGTCATGAATCTCAACTTTGATAAACAACATATTGCTTGCCAAAACCAGTTGTGCATATGGGCATAACCAAAAGCAATGGCCTAGGGACTCCTCATATTGTGTAATATATTGTTGACATGCTGGGTCATGACCAACATGTGCAGCTCAGGTGTCGATAGGGAGACCTGCAAGATATTAAAGATTAGGGAAAATTACCAAAATACCCCTCTAATTTGTGGAAATTCCCAAAATACCCTTGTTTCTATTTTGGTTGAATAGTTCAAAATTTTCTAATCCTTATTCCTTTTTTACAATTGACATCCGTTTGTTAGTGCTTAACATGTAATTTTTCACAAATTACCTGCAAGATATTAATGATTAGGAAAAATTACCAAAATATCCTCTAATTTCCGGAAATTCCCAAAATACCCTTGTTTCTATTTTGGTTGAATAGTTCAAAATTTTCTAATCTTTATTCCTTTTTGACAATTGACATCCGTTTGTTAGTGCTTAACATGTAATTTTTCACAAATTACCTTGCAAAAAAAGACAATTATATCTAAAAATAATGAAGCATTTCATCTCCAAAGCATACGTAACGAAGTCAAATTCTAGTTTTAGCATCTTGTATTGATACACAATAAGTCTTCTTATAAAAAGCTAGAAATGTTTTTATCTTTGGAGAAATTCAATCTGACGACCAGGGGTATTTTGGAAAATTTGAAGGGCATTTTGGGAATTTATAACCAAATATTGGGGGTATTTTGGGAATTTTCACAAATTAGAGGGGTATTTTGGTAATTTTTCATAATAATTAGCTTATGAGAGTCAAGGTTTAATTTTCCCAAGGGCCAAGACAATTGGACCAATGCCCACGTATACATTTGAATATGTCTTACAACTTAATTTTATTAAAAAAAAACGCAGAATCATAGGGGATGCCTTGAGGGAAAAGGGAGGGCGTCCCCCCCTCCCCCCCACACACACCTGCAAGAGGACGCGTAAGCCCTCTCAATCTTTCCCTTTTTGTCCATGCTACTCGTGCTTTCTCTCTGTCTGTCCATGCCAAAATTTGAAAAAATTGCTTCATTGTATAGTGCATGGAGAGACTTCTGCTATTTTTGACGAAAAGTGGTAGGTCCCCGCATTATTTCATTGAGATGCTTTCATGAGAGGGCATGTGAGAGCCGTCCCACAGGTCGAGGGCTTGCAGCGTATAGTGATCTACCTCCTATGCATTGCATGCGCCCAGTGGGACGCAACTCTAACAATGTCATTCTAAATGGAAGTATAGGTGACATAAAGTGCTTGGAATGACAAATCAAAATTTGCCATGCCTTTAGGAATGCCATGAATGTGATATGATTATCCATAGAAAATACAAGGTGGTTGTCCAATCTTATCAGTGGTGGAGAGGATGCATAGCCTTACAAGGCATTACATGCCATGACCTTTCTTTTCCACGATGCCATGACCTTGACTTTGCCAAGAGGAAAAGCGTGCTCTTTCAGCCTACAATAAACAAATGTGCTATGGCAAACGTGCTCTTTCAGCCTACAATAAACAAATGCCTTTGTTGAAGTTGAATTGAATGTCACTTTTGAAGACCTCTTGTGAAATTCTATAAAAGCAGGCATTGTTGTGCCTTTGTGTATCTGAAGAACTGTGCGAAAATACTTTGTGCTAAAATTACTTTGCTTGGCAATGGCTTCCAAATAGTGGGAGATTTTTTGCTCCTGAAGGTCGAGAATGGTACGTAAGCAGTGGAGATTTTGATGGTGCTGATAGCATGGATTTTGAAGGCGGTGAGACCTATTGAAGATTTTTGTCTTGTTCTACTTACTATTTTTTCTTGGCCAAACTCTTTAAGAATTTGTATCATCGAATCTATTGTTGATCGGCATTATGAATGTGTTACTCATTGTGAGATTGTTCGATATTATTGTCTAATCATGCTTACTTTGATTATTGTTATGGAAATGTGATGGTTGCTTCGCTGATTCTCTTCTTGTCGTCTTGTTTTGTTATTGAGTGCTTGTGTAGTCTTGGTTTTTTGCTCGCGTTCCACCAAGCCGTTCTTGGTTTTTTAAAATCTAGCTTTCATAACCCTCGACATGTTTAAGCGATGAGCATACACACCTAGGATTTCTTTCACATCGTCGCATTGTGCCTTCTCTCCATGAACATAGGCTTACACGGCTACAATCCTTCTACTATATGGTTCAAAGGTCGAAATGGCTTGATCATTTCATATGCATGTGCTGTACGACACACCTAAGATTTCTTTCGCGTCCCCGCATTGTGGCTTTTCTCCACGAATATAGGCTTGCACGACTACAATCCTTCTAATATGTAGTTCAAAGATCAATGTTCTAGGTCATATTTGCGGATACATACAAGCGTTTCTTAAGTTTGCTAGCTTTTAAGAAACCAATTGGTAGGACACTCTTGAGTAATCATACTTGGTCAACATGCTCTCCTTTCAATAGGCCATCTATCGTGTATACAAGCGTTTCTTAAGTTTGCTATCTTTTAAGAAGCCAATTGGTAGGCCAGTCTTGAGTAATCATACTTGGTCAACATGCTCTCTTTTCAATAGGCCATCTATGGACTTGTGGTCATCATATTTTGTGTTAAACTTCCTTTCATCATAACTAAGCTACTTATGTAATATATGAGGATAAGAATTATTATCTTGTCTTGTGTCATGTGTCATCTCTCTCTCTCTCTCTCTCTCTCTCTCTCTCTCTCTCTACAACCCACACAGACATACATACACTTGTATCGCAACAACATTTGCCACTCTCATATGATTACCACCTTCCTATAATTGAAAGCGCCTCTTTGTCTTCTAGGTGCTTTGATATACAAGGAGTAGTTATACGGCAAGGTTGTCACCTTGAACAGTTCGTGTGACAAATGACTGCTTGTGTTTCTACCTATCATTATTAAAATTTTCATTGTATATGGAAGGTGTTAGGTGCTCATAATTAATTTTCTACAGAGCTTCGAAGGTTGGCAGAAGGTACGCTTATCTCAAGCGGTAAACGTTTCGACGTGCCCCCAACTGCTTGCACATCAGCAGTGTCTCACAAAAGATCGAAGCAGGACCTTCATAGGCCTCACAAGCCTACTGCACGCGCATTGTTTCATTTGAACGACCCGGTGAACTCTGCATGTGAGTATTCATTATTCGAAAAACATGTCTTTCTGAGAGCGATTTCATCAACTCATAGAGTTGTTTGTTTTTGTTGCTATCTTTTGGATTATGTAGACAAGCAACCCGTGGTGGAGCACATTAATATCAAGAAGGAACCATATGTTGAAACAGTTGTTCCATCCCATGCGCTAAACAAGCCAACACCTCTTGATATTGAGCCTTTTTCTATTGAGCCTCCCTTGCCACTCCAAGAAACAATTGTCCCAAACCCTATTAAGGACATACCTCTTAACAATGCCAACGATCCGAGCCCGATTGAAATTGAGCCTTCTGTTCAACCTTCTGGCTTGTATGGATTGGGTGAATCATCTCAACTAGATAAGAAGCCTATTGATCTTAGCATTGTTCTATTTCCTCAAAGTCTTCTCCCACAATTCTTGATCACTCATATCTCTGACTCAAGCCCACGATTCTGTATTGAGGGCCAGATATTGAATCTATATGGAACCTACAAAGTTAAGTCTTGACCAACTAAAATACAAACGTTACTTGAAGCTCGACTTGGTTGATGAAGAATGCATCGACACTATTACGGTGGTGATCAATGATCCATACATATAGCTCTACGTAGACAAGCTCCACCTCATTGACTTTGTTCACATTGACAGCCCAGTTGTCAGACGCAAAAATAGGGCAGATGGGAGGTCAGCACTGTATTCCTTGTACATCGATGCTACTACTGCTGTAAGCACAACGGAACCTTTCCCCGTGTCTCTTACATTTACCCCTGATTGCAAGATACGTGCATTTCTTGATGAGATAGGTGCACAACAATCTTCGAGTGGACGTTCTCAATTGAGCACACTTGCTTTTGTTATTTTACAAAAGCACAACTCGCAGTCAAGATTTGGTGGGTCTGTTGGTGACCTTCTGATTGCAGATGGTCCTCTCCCATCAGATAAGGCATTTGTAAGAATTGACCTATCTTGCTTATTGTTTTTTTGCTCTTTTATTATATATTTGAAATCTTCCATGATATATTGATGCTCTTTTTGATTTTGTTTCCATATTTAATCTTTTCCTGTAGCTGAGTTTTGTGAACTCTCGCAAAGATGATTGCCAACAATTGCTTCAAGAAATGGTTGTTGATGGCCCTGTAATGTGCGTTGCAAGAAACATCGGTGCATTCCTTGCCAAGGCCAATACCTTGTCAATACTGGATGTTACAATTCTAGTGCCTGTTCGTAGTGCACGCCTCAGAGAGGAGCTTGCCGCCGTCTTTCAGGCTCAAACCAAAAATTTGGGCTACAATCGTGAGGTGTACTCATATAGCATATAGTGATATATCAGAAGTGACTTCTCTCATTTTCTTACATAGTTGCCTTGTCCAGGTTGTTGGCACCCTCCGATTCGTCAACTTCAATATGTGTTGTTGGAGAAGCATTGTTCGAATTGTAAATCCACAAAAGTGTGTAGACTTAGGCAGGCACCTTATTGTGGATTTTGCAATAACAACACCACAATAATCACAACACCGAAGCTGTAAGCAAAAAGATTCTTGATGTGCAAGTTATTGGTGCAGCAACCGATTTAGTGCTTGCGTTGAATAGAACCTTCAACCAAATTTACACTGAGTCCGTTTCCGAGGCAAGAGATATCTTAGCAACAACCTCACGGTTTGGCTGTTTCAAAATCAACGCGAGTGGCCATGTGGTGGCGTATCAAACTGAATCTTAGTCTTGTGAATGTTTGCTTTTCATTACTAGCTACCCTTTATTTTTCTTGCTTGTTCTAACTATATCCTCAAACAAAACCAATGCTTCCATCCTCTACTTCTTTGTAACATGCTTTTGCACACTTTTGGTTGTGGTTCTAAGTATTGTGGTTATGCTTGTAAGTATTGTTCGCTTCTTCCGTGAATTGAGAACTCAAAACATTTCTGTATTTCTCTTCTCTTCTCTCTCTCTCTCTCTCTCTCTCTCTCTCTCTCTCTATCGATCTAGAATCAAATACAAATATGCACACATAGATACACAAAACATTCTCTCTCTCTCTCTCTCTCTCTCTCACACACACACACACACACACACACACACACACACACACACACACACACACACACTTCTTCTTCTTCTGTGTGTGTGTGTGTGTGTCCATTGCTTGTAAAGCAACACACAAGCTCTCTCTCTCTCTCTCTCTCTCTCTCTCTCTTTGTGTCTACTCCTCAATTCCTCTCTCTATCTATCAATTATATGCAAAACAACAAACACTACTCTCTTCCTCTCTCTCTATAATGGAAAATCCTACTGGTTTCAATATTCCAAAAGAGATAGACATTGACATGCTATTTATGCAAACACATCCTCTTAATCAACAATTGTTTCTAGCACTCCATAGTGTATCGCAAATAAACTTAAGCTTTGAGTCATTTAGACTTATAATGCAACAATGCTTGTTTGAGAACCACTTAACAAATTCTATCACACACTCTTCAGCTTCATTCTTCTTTGGATCACAGCTAGAGTCATTCAGTGAAAGAGCTATACAATTGTATGCTTTATACGATACTTGTAAAACATCGATGAGTCTCACAATGGAAGTCATCAATATTTTCGCTCACAAATTCGAAAAAACACTTACCATAATCCTTTACAATGCTACAAGTGGACACAACAAAAAACAAGTAGTTGGAAAATCAATTGAGCAGTTCAAAAAAGGACTTCTAATTATAGATGGATCTATTATCGGCTTCATATATTATGCTTTCACGACTTCACAATCACGTCGTAAACTTGTCTATTGGACAATTGAAGAGTGTGATTTATTAACCCACTTATGGAGAGAGAACATGCACAAACCAGCTACTCAAATCGCAGATCTATTTATTGAAAAGCAACCACTTTGTGTCCATACACACTCTGCAATTACAACAAAATTGAAGCGACTAAGGTATATAAAGCTCACAGAGACTGCCTCATTGCAGCAACATCCTTCCATTCATTCACAACAAAAAAACAAGATTGTAAACAAATTCCTAAAGAGGCTTAATGACATACCTACATATCCATGCGAAAAGTGTGGCCGGTTGTTTTTTCGCTCGCAAGTCATGCATTTCACTCCTCCACTGTGCTTACATGCTGGAGGTGGAAAACGAAAAAGATGCTCCCCTCTATTCTGTTGTCGTGCATGCAAACGCAAATCAAACAGATTTATGCTGCTGTTTGAGAGCTTGCATACATTGGGCTTTAACGACCCTCTACCGCCAGTCCTGCAACAACTGAACAATGTCGAAGCATGCTTGGTCTCCATCCGCATACCATTCGCAAAGATTTGAGAACTAACTTATGATGGCCAATATGGTTTGCGAGGCAGTGTCATGAATGTCCTTGAAAATATAAAAAAAACACAACAAGTTCTTCCTTGATTTATCCAAGATGAGGCTTCAGTCTTGATAGGGCTCAAACGGAAGCTTGAGTACACACATTGCTACTTATCTGGCCTTGTTAGACCATTGCTGACACTAAAGGCCACACACCTCTTCTTCATACCTCTTTGTACAAGAAGGAAAACATAACCATAAATGATAAATGGCTTGCACACTTTTAAGAAATCTCACACTCATCACTTTCCCTAGACACAAACACATACGAGATGGAGAACGAGGAAGCTATTGACACTGATGTGCTCCTGCACAACATCACTACTGCTGAGCAAGTTGTTGATTACAACAATAAAATTTTGTATGTCGCACCATTAGAGGGGAACAATCCACTTGGTTTATTTGCTGATGTGTTCTATGAGGAGCTCAGTTTTCCTACGATCTACTTTGGAGAGCCTAGAAAATACCACCAATACGTATCTAAAAATTACCAAACAGTAGCCAAATGGGAGCTTATGCACAAAGATAGACGTTTTGCCCTCAACATCGAAAACTTATTTTTCAAATCAGTGAAAATCATGACGCAAAAAATACTATCCTCCATTTGGATATGCCTACGCAAAGCAAAACTTGAGGGAGGATCCTTGTTTGCTGGACATGTTTGTCAGGACACAAACATAGAAAAGTAGTCTCGTCACAACTAGGATACAGAGACTTCGAAGTGCTTCGTACCTCGCCAAATTACAAAGAAAAATATAAAAAAAATGTTTTCGGCATGATTCGACAACTAGGGCCACCAATTTTCTTTGTGACATTTTCTTCAGCTAAAAAACGTTGGAAAAAACTTGTTGATGCCTTGGAACAAATAGTGACGCTTAAACAAGATAGCGATGAAAGCGATAGCTCCTTCCGTAGACGTTTGGTGCGAGCAGATCCAATAACAACAGCTCACTTCTACCTTAACCGCTTCACAGCCATGAAAAGAACACTAAACGATAGCAAATTATGCGGAAAACTTCTTGATTATTTCTTCGTGATAGAGTTTCAAAGTCGTGGCCACGCCAGCATGATCATGGTCTTTTATGGGTTGAACAAGCTCCTATATTTGAACATGACACAGATGATGCTATTGTGGCATTCGTAGACAGGTACATAAGTATATATGGCTCCAAGCTTCCATCAGACCTTTATGAAATACAAACGCACCATCATAGAAAAACTTGCCTCAAGAAAGGCAAATCCTGTTGTTTTGCCTTCCCAAGGTTCCCCATGCCATTCAAAATCATTCTCAGACCGACTAGCAATGACTACGACAACCAGATGAGAAGCAAGAAAACTTTTAAATGCATTCAGAATAGCCTCGATACACTTCCCACTGAAACTAGCATTTCTTTTGAGGAATGGTTACAAAGCGTGCATTTGACATTCGAAGAATATACTTTGGCAATAACAAACTCACTATCTGCAGCAACAATCTTCTTGAAATGAAACATGAAGGACATTTATACAAACAATTTCAACCCCACAATTGCAACACTATGGGATGCAAACACTGATATTCAATTCGTCTTGAACGCACATGGTGCAGCAAGTTATTGCACATCATACATGACAAAAATCGACAACACATTGATAGCAGCAATAAAATCTCAATTTGATATTTGTGTGGCCAACAACGCAACAACAATTGAGCGGCTACGTAAGGTCGGCAACACTATTCTCAACACACAACAAATTAGTGCACAACAAGCATCTTACATAGCGCTATCGTTACCACTCCATACTACAACTCGTGACTTTGTTTACATAAGTACTAACCCTCCTGATCAATGTGCATTAGTTCTCAAAAGAAAAGCATCTCTACAAAAACTACACTCATCTGACACAAACATATTCTTCCAAAACATTATTGATAAATATGCTGAAAGACCACAAAGTCTCCATCATCTATGCTTGGCTGAATATGCATCAACAATTAAACAAGACGGAACGACTTACAAACCATTGGGCAAAGCTAAGATCATAAGATTCATGAAATATAACATCCTTAAAAACCCAAAAGACCACTATAGAGAACAATGCTTGTTATACCTTCCTTGGACAATAACGAAGACCAACATTTGACAGAATCTTGTACATGGAGTGATGTATATAATGAACATATACAAGCCATAAAATCAAATGAGCTCAAGTTCAATAAAGACCCAAGCCCAATAGAAAAAAACCAAATGTATTACATTTCCTCCCCGACCACAACTAGTACAACCAACAATGACTCACATGCCTCGCATGATGCAAACATTTTTAATGACCTGCACATTAATATGCACTCTAAAAATACTTTCCACTTGCAACATTTCAAGTACACCTCCATGAAAAATGATGACTTCCATGCAGGCATTGACAAATTAAATGACCAACAACGACACATATTTGACGACATAATGTTGAAAAAACGAATTCAACCCAATAAACAAATACACCTCTTTCTCATAGGAGGTGCAAGAACAGGAAAAAAATTCACATTACTATTGTTAGTGGAAGCATTGCAACGATTTTACAACCATAGAAGCGCACCAAGTCCAGAATCTCCAAAAGCATTGCTAATGACATACACAGGAAAGGCAACTTTTAATATTGGTGGCACCACAATCCACTTAGCACTTTACTTGCCTCTAATTACTTCTACACAAACAAGATTGAGTGCTGAAAAGTTGAATGCGCTTTCTCTCCTTTATAAAGACTTGAGACTTGTAGTTTTTGATGAGGTCTCCTTGATAGGTTCAAGAGTATTCTCCATGACTGACTCTTGTTTGCAAGCAATCAAGCGCAATCACGATAAATCGTTAGGTGGGTTGGATGTCGTTCTTTGTGGTGATCTGTGTCAGGCAAGCTCTATTAAGGATACTCTCGCAAAAACATACGCTTTTAGAAGCAATTTTCCCATCATATTGGCACACTCATCCACAATGCTACGAACTTACACTAACAATGCGACAAAATGATCGAACATTCATAGATATTCTTAATAGACTTCGAATTGCACAACATACTTCTAAGGACTTGGAATATCTTAACAACAACTACTATAGACCTGTTCCAACCAACCGTCAAGTTTCTCATCTGTTTTACTCCAACAAAGAAAAGGACGCTCATAATATTGCCATTTTCAATCAAATGGAGGGAACGCCTCAAACTTTCATCGCTATTGACAAAAGAAATAACTCATGCAACAAAACAATTAGCATTCTTGCAGATCCCAAATCCACTAGAGGATTGCATTCCACACTCAACCTAAAAGCAGGCATTGTTGTCGAGTTATGCGCAGGGAACTTGGATATTCTTGATGGATTGGTTAACGGAGCAGAAGGGGAGTACAAAAACAAGCAAAAAAACAATAATTTAGGTTCATTTCTCCAACTCTCTCATTGGAAAGAGAAAACGCTATGAAAATCAAGCATTGTATTCATCGACCATTAACAAAGAATGGACCCCAGTAGAACGAGTCGTTCGTGAATTCCAAGTCGGAAAAAGCTTGAACATCATCTCCAGATACCAATTCCCATTGCAACCAGCTAGTGCTCGAACAATTCATTGCTCCAAGGGTCTTATATTGCAAACACTAACCTTCAATCCTGAACACATAAGAACACATGGTCTCACATACACAGCATTGTCATGCGTCCGAGACCCAACTAATCTTTACCTGCTCAAAAGAATACAACCTTCCCATATCAAGGTCTACCAACCTGTACTAAAAGAACTAGATCGCCTAAAAGCACAAGCTAAATGGATCTCCACTCAAAAGTCATTAAAAGCTTACTCAAACACACATATTATAATTCAATCTCTCAACATTGTGTCCTTCAATAAACACATAAGAAAGATTACAACAAATTCCATCCTCATGACATCGCATGTACTTTGTTTGCAAGAGACAAGACTAAAAAAATTAATACCACATCCAATACTAGGCTTTCTACAACACCAATTTAATGCAAAGCTGGGTGTTTCAGTTCTCCAACAAGAAACACTAATCCACTTTGACCATGGGAATATTTCTCGTCCGGGAATTGAGATGTTGCATACAAAAATCAAGTTCACAAACAACAAAATCATCAAAATAGTTTCCCTTTAAAATTCACCTTCAACAAGGCTAACAAATTTAATAGACGTATTAAAAACATTGCTTCAACAACACACTATGGAAATTCCAATCATTATCTTGGGTGACTTCAACATTGACATTAAAGTTCCTAATACTTCCTAATATCAGCTTTCCTCTTTCCTAAACAAATATAACATCCGACAATTGGTAAAAGATGTTACAACTATGTACGGATCTTCTTTGGACCATATTTGGGCGAGCTCTGCAATCTTCGAATACGAATCAGGATCCAGCTACATGTACTGGACCGATCACTCCGCGACATACATTATGCTACCTTCTGACCACCTTTGACATAGCCACTCCCCATTTATTCATCATGTTGCAGGCCTCTGTGATCTCTCACCTTGTTTTTGAAGGCTACCATTTACAACATATATTAAAATTATTATTGAATACCTTGAAATTTGAAAGGCGTGTGCCCGTCTAAAAAATCAACCCTAGGCAATAATGGCTCTTATATGATCAAAATAAGAACATACTTTATTGCATGGACTCTTCTATTATTCCTCCAAAACTATTCCCTTAACTACGCAAAACTCCCAATGTTTTTTTACTCTTGTACAAGCCCTTAAAAAAAAAAAAAAAGCAGAACTCACAATTGTGAGTGCATTATATTGATCATCTGTAAAAATTACAAGGTCTTGCCATGCTCGTGTTGAGCCATGACATCATCCAGGGACCACAGTTACATTGGCTATATGGGTAGCCACCCCTTACGAACCGCTCCCTATCCTTGATACACAAGGTCAATTACCATGTCCTTCTGAGATCTTCTATTTTTACCATTGGCCAAGGTTTTCCCCCTTCCTAGGCATTCCATCTGCTGACAACAAGGCACCAATAGTCCTTGACCAATCCTCCAAGTTTTGCTTGCGCCCGAGCATCCATATTAGCACTTTGCTTTCGTGTATAATTTCTGTGAAGCTTGCCACCTTAGATCCACCTTCAAACACACGGCGGTTCCTTGTGTGCCATACATTCTTACAAGGCTAGTGATGCATACTATATTCTCAAGGCATATCTCTAGTTCTTAAGGTCCACTATGGTTTCGTTTGTGGCCTACACCTTTTATGCATGTATTTACTCTAAGTGCACGTATCCCAACTAAAGCTCCCCCTGGAGATAGTCATGTCTCTCAACCTACTTGCCTTCTAGCCGCTCTACTACTTTTATGTAATGGAAATCCCTCATTGAATGTGAAAAATGATGGGTAGCCTCAAGGTACAACATGCTGACAATTAAACTGGCACTCATTTGTTGTCTTGTTATTTAAAGGGGAGTAATGAATGTGTAGCTTGGTGTTTAAGTATTGGACTCGTTCTACAAGGTTGAAATCATGACTGCATAAAACATAGTGTGAGCACGTGCACGCCAACGTGTGTGTGTTTTGTATGATTTATTATCCATCCCTTACGCACCCACCTCCATTTTGGGCGAGCCCCTCCTCGGCCAAAAGTATACTACCGCTCACTATTCGGCATGATTTATAGATTGCATAGTTTGAACTCAGATCTATTGCTCAATTGAGAGGACTAGTGCAACCCTAATGGTATGAGCGATGTCAAAGAAGGCCAACTAGCAAGTGTGCCTCATATCACATAGTGAGTAAGGGGGGAAATCTAGGAGAGAAGTTCCATAGAAAAGTTTAAATTGATGGGGATTCTTGGCAAAATTAAACTTAGAGAATATGGAGTGAGGCAATCTCATCATAGACACTGTTCACACGGGTATGGAAGAATCATGGGCAAGGGTTCAATGACCTTACCCATAAGTGAAGAGCTAAATCGGTAAACAAAGAAAGGTGTGTAAGTTTGTGTGTGCACATGGCACCCAACTTGAAGTGGGAAAGATGGACAACAAATTTAGTGTTTAAAATTGTTTTTTAATAAATTACCTAGTGACTTTTTTATGAAACTCTTTGGATGACATTTTGGTACTCCTTGCGAAGTGTGAAAATCATTATGAGAGAACGTGTTTGCATACTGCACATGCTCGAAATAAACCTCGCACCTACAAAATTTGAAATTTACTGCCAAATTAAACATTTGAAGGTGAGACGACCTCTTAAATAGTGGAAAATTAAATCTTAAAACCTTCAAATATACTCAATATGACTCTTAGTTGTACATTTTCCAAGTTTTGGAAAACAAGGGTGTGCGTTCGTGCACATGCACACGCTTGCCCCATGGGCTGTGAGTCAAAGAAGGCATTTGACAAGCAAGATCAAAACGAGCAAAGACCTATAAGAGATGACCTTTGAAATTGTGGAAAATAAATCTAAAAACCTTAAATATATTCAATATGACTCTTATTTTTAGGTTTTCCAAGTTTTGGAAAACACGGGTGTGCGTGCACGCGCTTGCCCCATGGGCTATGAATTGAAGAAGGCATTGGGCAAGCAAGATAAAAAAGAACAAAGACCTATAAGTTAAATATGGCATGTGACTCTGCTACTCTTAAGCCAATACAAGGCTTAGCATTTGTTCAACCGGTAGTGACACGAGAGAGAGAGAGAGAGAGAGAGAGAGAGAGAGAGAGAGAGAGAGAGAGAGAGAGAGAGAGAGAGAGAGAGAGAGAGAGAGAGAGAGAGAAGGGGGGCCAAAACCAAAAATATTGGTATGACAATGACGTCCGTTAACATTTCAATAAAAGAGTAAAGTATGAGCATTCCGGTAAGATTAGGAAGTGAAATGATGAAAGAAAAATGCATGACACAGAAGAAAGTTTCAATAGTAGCGTGGCGATGGCGGTAGCAGGGTAGAAGAAGCGTGCAGGCTTCTTGGGACTAGGTCTCGCTGTGCATGAGTGTGTGGCATACTCCGGAGTGAGGTTTGTTCACCTGCGAGGTCTGCTCCTTGTGCGCCGAGGCCATTCTGGACCCACAAAATAGGGAGCTTTTGGATGTCAGCCTCAGCGGCTTGGAGGAGATGAATAGGGTAGCGCCAAGCTGCTAGTGCATCGCATCTCCCCCCCCCCACTCCAGCACGCCCACCTCCACTCAACCTGCTGCACAATACCCCTCAGCACTTAATAATCGCGATGGCATCATAGTTAATAATCGTTTGCAACATACGTTAATTATCGTTGGTAGCAAGTGTTAATAATCGTTGGCAGCTTTAGTTAATTATCACCCTTGCTCTTTAAGACCTCCCTTTTGCATGGTACCCCTTTCACACCAGAGCCTTAAAGCCGGGAGTTTGCGGTTGGCCCAATTGTGGAATTGAGCGATTGATAAGCTACTAAAGGTTATATGCTAATGGAATTCGACGGTCTCGCCGTAAATGATGACATTTGCAAATTCTCGCAGATATTAGCGGCAAGGAAAATGTCCGAAACGGAGCTAGCGGTGCCAATGAATATAGGCGGCGTCTTGGTCTTGAGATCGGAGCATGACACGGAAATGTCAGGCCCCAGCTCGCCAAAGGTATCAACCATGCAAGAGCTCAAAATTGCTCCGACCGAAAAAGTCCCCTCTGAGGAAACAGGAGTGAAAATGGGCTCAGCACAAGGGTTCAAATTCGAAGTAAAAACCATCAAAGACGGGGTTCCTCAGGGACCAATCTGTGTGAATGTAAATAAAGCGTCAAGTTCATCGGCTACTTGCAGGCCAGGTATATCGTTTGCTAGCATACTCAAGGGGCCTAACTCTAGGGATAATGGAAAAAGCTCAGCAGAAGGGATGTCAAGTGCAGGGGATATCAAAAACCTAAAGAATACAAAAGCTAGACTGCAACAAGAGCTCTTGGAAGTCAACAAGATGCTTGAGTCCGGCCCTAACAACAACAAAAGAACTTGCTCCCATTCAGAACTCAGTGTGCTGGTAGAAGACGGGTTGGTAGATCGAGCCTTCTCTGCTTTTAAAAATCCCTCCTCCACAACATGTGGAGGTTGTCGAGGCTATTACTGTAGCGATTCCACCAGCACGGATAAAAAAACAGCTAGCCATCCAAGCTAAGATGACGCTTGTATTTGGATTCAGTGGAAGAATCCCGAACAGATTTGAGATGATCCAATGGCTGCAAGGCCCTCAAATCCTTGGTCATGGAGGAGCAGTTGAAAGTACTTCATACCTAGCTAACGGGTTTTGCTCAGTGAGATTCAAAGAGGCCTCTGATGTGGATAAGATCCTCGACAAAGGGCCCCTAGTATTTAATAGGACTACGGTGTGTGTGGTGCCTTGGGAGCTAGTGTTCGACTC